>NC_139045.1:68963862-69668862 GCF_965140915.1 Aythya marila | reverse complement strand
AAGCACTGAGCAAAAATAGCTGTGTTTAGAAGCGGTGTTGACATAAGCTCTGGACATGCTGCAGGTAAAGGGGCTGCAGAAAGGAGTCTTTCCCTCCTGGGTGGAAGTACCTATGTATCCCACTGCTTATGTGCACTTACATTGTCTCTTTAACTCGCCACAGATACTGGTGCTGTCACGTTGCTGGGGATCAGGTTATGAATGGGGAAATGGAGTGGTACAGGAACAAGGATGCAGCCCCAGATACTGATTAATCGGGTGCATTGGGCAGGAACAGTGGCTCACTACTGGTGCCTGTCCAGGACAGTTTCAGGAGGCTCCTTTAATTGCAAATGACAGGCTCAGCCAGCATGGAAGTACTCCGTTGGCATGTCTTGGGCTGCATCTGTCAGTGCTAGCTTTCGGGAGCTGGTCAAGGGTGGATAGCATCTCCCTCATAACTGCGGGGGAGCACAGCGCAAGCAATAACTGAGGGAGTGCAGATTAATAGAGAAAATTGCTAGCTAGCTACTGCTGAGCATCAGGGAATCGTGCCTTGCCTACCTGCCCCGGGGGGAATTTTCACTCCTCTTCTGGAAGGGCAGGTGGGATGGTGGCAAAATGTTTTCCAGGCAGGGCTGTTCAAGGGCAGGGGTGAGCCACTGCAAGCACGAAGGCAACTTCTGAGCAAAAAATGTGAGGCAGGGAACATGAATCTTGCAGAGCAGTGGGACTGACTCTGCCTGTGGTCTTGGGCACTCAGTTTAGAACCTAAATTTCAGCCCATATAAACTCATATGTGACATATATATGTGCATATGTCAAATATGTATATATCTCATTATTTCACTTCAGGCCAATCTATGAGGTGGGGAAGATAATTGCTTCTCACTTGACTTTTAGGGCCTTGTGAGATGGAGTAAGTCAATGGAGGAGCATCAGCAGCAGTGACTTCCCATGCCCAGTACTGAAAATAAATAAATAAATAAATAAATAATAATAAAAGATGTTTTCTAGCTGGATTCTTAACAGTAGATTTGGGTGCTTGCCTTTAGCAACTCTTCTTTTCCAATTTGGAGAAAAAGTAATTAAAAGTTTATAATTATAGTTTATAAATAATTAAAAATAACCAAAAATGTTTCTTGAAACTTTGTGGCTTTATTAACACAAGACACTATGTTTTCCCCAGGAAAATTCACCCTATGGCACATAAGCACGAGCAGCTGGCCAGCACCTTGAGCAGTGCCAGGAGGTTATGTTGGTTTGCAGGGGAAGAAATATGATGACGGAAGTCACAGCTGTATTATCTGTGAATCTTTCTCTGCTGGGATTACCACATCCTTTATTCCCAAATGGACTCAGTTTATGTGTCTTTAGCACAGAAGAGCTGATTTATTCATTGGGTTTTCTGTTTTCTGATCCTTTTGGTGCACAGTTGTGTACACAGTATTTAGTTTTGGCTGGATTTTACTTTTTTTTTTTTTTTTGTCTGCTATTTATTTTCCCTGTCATAGGAAGATTGTGTGAAAATCCTCAGTGCTTCTGTTGTCAAAGTCCTATTTAACATGGAGAAGCACTACTGCAGGCAGAAGTCAACCTGAGACTCAGTCAAAAGGCTTTGGCCATCACGGTCAGAGCAAGGTTTAGAACCAGAAATTCGTAACTCCCCTGGCAGCACGCTGTCCTCTGATCCCACGGACCTTTCTCTGTGCTATAGATAGCTCTTCCTACAAGCGTTTTCCAGCAAATTGCTTTAAATTCTTGGCTGTGTTCACTATACAGTGTCAGTTCATTAAAGAGGGCAGACTCCAGCACCACAGCTCTTTGCTCTGTGCACCTGGGGACTGGTTACCTGATCCTACTTTACCGGCAGCACTTAATGTGGAGCATGGAATGATGCTAAAAGGCTAACTTTGTCAGCCACCTTTTAATAAATTATGTGAAAAAGACTAGACCACAGGGGGATTACCACTTTGGTGTTATTTGTATTTACTTACAGAGTGTTAATTTTGGTTTGCTGCAGCCTTGACACTACTGTTATTTTCACACAGTGTGACTTCATTCAGTGCAATAGGGGATAACGTCAAGTACAGATGTGGAAGAAATACAACACTGTTAAACCTCTAAAGCAATTGTAAAAACAGCTTTAACCCAGTAAATCAATAATTTGATAATTACTGTGAGCTAGCTGACCTCTGTTTAAAATACAGGAATAGCAGGGAACATGCCTCTAATAGCAATGAATTGAATAGTTTGCCATAGTTTTTTTTTTTTCCTGCCTTGTGACAAAAACACTTCGAGGTGGGACAGCAAGCCTAACAGTGGACCAGAAGACAAAACCGAGGAGAAAAGTTCAAAAAATCCCTCTTCCTTTTTCTTGAGCTTGATAGCTTGCTTGTTCCATAAAAAAATCAAAATTTCTCCAAGCTTTCATAAGTGAATAGCATCAGGGTATATACTGTAATAGCAGAGGTTGCTCTGGCCAAAGCATTACTTCAAAATCATGATTCTTGTAAAGCTTCTGGTGCAAATACAGCTCATATCAAATTTAGTACAGTAGTCTGGAAACCACTATGATATTTATGATATCTTACATTTACACAATAATAGTGGCATTTCCACATTTTTGTAACTTTGACTTTTTGTAACTCTATTGAAAACTTGATCTTTGTGCTTGTTTGCTTGTTTGTTTTTAGCTGATTGAGATGTTTATAGTACCTTTACACCAAAGCACAGCTTGCTTATTTTTGATAGCAGTAAAAGCAACAATATATTATTCGAATCCATGTCGTATTGAGACAACTTTATGGCCTTCTGATAAATCAGTGAAATTTTATATTGTTATCATTGTTTATATCATTAATGGTCTCTCACAATTCCTAAAACATTACTGATCTACAGCAAACTGTGGGCATGCTGGTCTGGCTGTTTGCAGGAGTTTGCGTTGTTTGCATAACAAAAGTACACTTTGTTTTGTTATGGCCTCATCATGCATTGTTGTGAGCAATCTTTCAAGTAGAGTTCGTTCATGGAAGTCTGATTTTCTGTTTTTCTGTGATTTAGATAGTCATTTGTAGTGCGATTTAGATGCCTGAGCATAGGTGTGCAATGCCATTTCAGATGCTACAGGATATCTGAAACACTATCAGCATGTGGAGCTAATGGATGGGATGGAGGACCCACGGGGGACCCATTTCCTTCTGCAACTGTAGCTTGAGACAATGCATGATGCCCAAAAACATCTATATTAGCACTGAACACCAGTAAAGCTACCTGACCGCCTAGAGTAACTACCATTTAGTTATAAAATATTTCCATTCTGAAATGCCTTCATTTTTCTCTGCATTCATTTTGCCCTAGTAAATGGCAATACGTAAGGAGATACAGAATCAGGTAGATGTCTCTTTGCCAATATCTTTGTGATCCTTCAGCTGTGGGTGCTGCAGGATCAAAATACTCTGGGGTATTTTGATAAATGAAAACATAACATTTTAAATGAAAGCCTCCATAAGAAAGGATGCAAAATGTGTTCTCTCTTCCTTTTTCACTTCAAATGCTCTGTGATTCCTCAGCATGTTTGTTTGCAGGGCCAAACGCCAGATTTGAACATATTAAAAGATACACAAAATGTATCAAACTTTTGAGAAATTAGGCTTGAAAACATTCACTTTCCTTTTGTAGCACTGTCTATAAATGTGGCATAATTTTCTTTCATGCAGACACCTGATCCATCAGAGTATCAAGTATGGAATAACAACAATAACAACAACAACAAAAATATTATGAAAGAAACTCAGCTCCTTTGCCCTTACAGCCTATTTTTAAGTATGAAAAATTGCAGCAGCTAGACTTTTCTGGAATCTACTGTGTCTCCTGTATTTGATGCCTTTTCTCTGCATAGTAATGTGTCTTTAAAAAAAGCCCACTGATATATGTTACAAGGAGTGTATCTCTTTCACTGAGACAGAACATTTTAATTTCCCGACACCTTTTAGTGATTGCTTCAATTTCCAAAGATTTTGATAAAATCATGTGGTTTTAGAGTATCAGGATTGAATACCCTGCTCCAGCAGCAATTTAATGAAATGCTGTAGTTTCACAGCATTTCATTTGACATAACCTAGCTCAGAGGTCTAATAAATGCAGTGTGATAAATGTTGGAGCTACGATTGTAAAAATATACTTGTAATTGGGTTAATATGCCTTAAAATACTACCCATCAGTTATCTTTCTTCTTGCCGTTATATGACTTGCACTGTAAAGACTAAGCAATGCAGTTTACCCTTTTTCCCTGCTATCTCTTCTCCTTTCCTGCTTTTGTATGAGTTCCTTTTTTTTTTTTTTTTTTTTTTTTTTAAGTGTTTTATTATAGAAAGCTTAATATTCTTCAGTGCTACAAATCCTTCTTCACACCCTGGAACCTTTTTCTAAACTCCTCGTATGCTTTTCGCAGCCATCTGGAAGATATTTAAAAATACAGGACAGACTCTTTGACATGAAAGGCAAATATAAATAAGCATGCAGAATGCAATACAAGCTGGAAAGGTAGGTTTTGACAACTGTTATTTGACTGTAGTATATCAGATGTGTTTCAGTCATAAATAATAGAGGTATTGCAGGTATCTTTAGCAGGTAAGAGATTAGAGCCAGCAATACTTTGTGGTCTTCTAATTATCAGTAGTGTGTATGGCTGTGTGTGCATGTTTTTGTGTGCACACATGCATGTGTTGTATCACAACAACGTATAACACATTATCTCCTGCTGTAAAGTGGTATTTTGCATATTGTGCTTTAGGAGAGAGTCAGAACTTCCCACCAGCTACACTCTTATGTTTGCTGTTTTCCCCAGATTGGAAGTGTTCCTGTTAATTTTCAACACACGTGCTAAATTAAAATTTCAAGGATGGCTAATTAATTTACAATGATTATTTCAAGCAACAGGCTGGTCTACATACCTCCTGCTGGAGTCTGAAATTTCTCGTTAGACTTTGAAAATAGCAGTCTGGAGATATATAGCTGTAGCAGAAATACCACTGTGTGAAACTCCACACACTGCATGTGTGCGTGTGCGCTGCTGCTCATTAGCCCTGCAGAACTGTTATGAATAATATTGCACTTACTAATCTGCTGCCTACATGTGTGTGTGCAACGTGTTGTGCACAAGACAGGGCTGATATGGAGAAGTGTGTTGTCCTTTCCATTGCACCCAGCATGGGAGGAAGAGTTAAGATGAGGGAGCAGAGCCAGGACAGAGATGCTACCTGACATGGGATAACAGAGCTGGAACAACAGACAGTGGGGAGCAATTTAACAAACTATGTATGGACTCTAATGAGAGGAGAAGCAAATCAGCCTGTACCCTACAGACTCTGGGGATAGACACACCATCACTCCCACCTAATGGCCAAAGATCAAAGGGCCATGCAACAGCTGCAGGCTGCAGGCTCAGTTCTTATATTCACATAGAACAAATTCACAGATTTCTTTCCACTGCTGTCATAGGTGATTCTCAATGGTCTGTGCTTCCCAAGGCCTAAAACTGAGAAGTAAGGACAACTTGCTGTAGGGTCTGCATTTGAAGTTCTTTGTGGCCACATAGCTACAGAATAGCTACATAAATCCAGCTTTCCCAGGATTTACATAGCTTCACTACCCAAGGGGCAGCAGATGGCTTTTAAACCCCCTTCATAATAAATGTTTCATTCTGTTCTTCCAGACACATGAAGAAATCTGTTATCACAGCCATATGAAAATGGGCAAGATTCAGTCCTGGATATGGGACGGATGCTCAGTGCGTGAATAACACAAGATTATAACTTCAAATGCACGAACAGGAGAGATTTATCACTGAGGATTTCTCCCCCAGCTGCCTCTCTTCATCAGTGAGAAAAAAAAAAACAAAAAAAAACAAAAAAAAAAACAACACTTTTTTCCTCCCTTACAGCAGATTTTAAAAGCAGGATATACTAATGCTGTTGTTCCCTCCATTCACAGTTTGCATCTGGATGACTGCACTGGTGTAGGTAAACCAGTGCCAAGTCCAGAAAGTCCAAACCCAACCAAAGTGGTTCTTAACTCAAAGGGCAGGCACAGGGGTGGCCAGGAACAGCAGGCAATCTATGTGTGAGAGAGATCATCCGTGGCCGTGGAGTTCATCCGTGGCCTGATGCTTGTCTAATATGAATGATAGAAATGACACACTTCAGCGCTTAAAATTAGTCTTCTAATTTACACTGTGTCACATCTGTCTTCAGGGAGGTTTTTTCCCCTCACTTCGCTCCAGCTATTCGGCTGAGCCTCTGCTCTTTTGCCAGGCAGTCAAACCCCCTCTGTGGTCACAGGAGACATCTGCACCTCCAAAGGCAATTCCCACACCAATGGGGCCCAGACTTCAAGTCAAAACCGGGTAAGATGAACCCGACTGTGCTTTGTCGGAGTGGTTGCATGGCTCTTTACTAGCAAAGCCCCTTTTGAGAAGATGTGGCTTATTACCAACCAGCGGTGGGTTTGGAGCCATTATGGAGGTTCCTTGGGCAAAAGGGGCTCAGAGGGCTGTGCTGTAGGGAACTTTTTGGGATCACTCTGTGGGTCATTCTGAGTAAACTAGACTGTTAGACCCTCAGTTAGACCCTTGGGGAAAGGTCAGACTCGCATCCCCTGGGGCCTTAGTGTGGGATGTAGACATCTTGGTGGGTCAAATAGAAATCCTCACCAGCAGCCAGGCTGAAGAAGACCTGGAAAGCCTACTCCTGCTCCTATTTCCATGCCTTTTCTGGGCTTTATAGCCAGTGCCCTGCCTTTCCACTGCTGTCACGTAGCCTGGGAGCACATTTGCATTTTCTGAATAGGGCAATTAGCGCTCGCTCCTTTCCCCATGTCACTCGCACCTGGTCTCTGACATTCGTGCCTCATCAGTACTAATGGTCCAGCCATTAGTGGTGATTACTGGTCATTGTTTCTGTCCCACTGAACCCCTGAATGGCAACGGCATCCCCCTGGCTTCCCCCCAGCACAGAGCCTGATGTTTAATAGCCCAGTTTAATACCAGCACCTCCAAGTACATAAATAAAATCAGACAGGCCCTACCTATATTTTATATGGCTAGCGAGAGATGAATACATGTTTTTTTGATTGTGATTAATGCTGCTGGTTATTATTTTTATTGCAGTAGTCCTAGGAGGTTCAAATATCATGTCTTATTTAGATGTAGTAAAAAATCATAAGAGAAAGATGATTTCTGTATGAGGTAGATGACATCCCTGACCAGTGAGGACCCAGAGTAGCTTTCTTCTTGGAGAATTAAGTAGCAAGAAAACCCTTACTTTTAAAAGGGAGTTCAGAAAGCTTATCATGTTATATAGTAGGTACCTAGTAGGGCTTTGTTATGCTGATCGAGTTAGAGGTCACTATGTGCTTACTTTCTTCTTGGCAAGGACCACCTGATTTTCTGCACATCATGCAACGGAGTCCTGGTATCTGCTGTATTAAACAAGAATGTGCAGTGTTAAAGAGAATAAATAGTTTTAATATTACACCTCCTTCACTCTGCTGTCCAAGGTGTCCCTCTTCAAACAGGTAGTGTAATTCCTGAAAGGTAAAATTCCAGGAACATATGAGTAAGAACAGTGGAAATTCACCTTCATTTTGAACAGTCATCTATTTTGGCATATATAAGCAAAAAGACTCAGCTGCAAATTTCCTTTCAGCCCCAGCCCAATTGTGAGTCAAATTTTTAGCTAAGTTCATCAGAAAAACAACTTCATTCTCCCCCGATTACATTTAGTGTTTCCTTATTCCAGCCACCTACCAGATGGCCTAGGGAGTTCACTGCTGGTTAGCCTGCTCCTCGTGTTCTGTCTGCACCCTAACTGAGAGTATGGAGCCCTAAGAGGATCCTAGCTCTCTAAGACTATTAAAACAACATGCATGAATTTGGTTAATCAGCTAATCTTCTCAGAGCCCTTCTGGAGGGAACTTGTCTTTTCTGAATTTATGCCAGTTTTAATGCAAATTATCTAATGGTGTTCAGCTGAGGCTGAGGTCCAGCTTGCTGCTCACCCACTGCTTCAGAGATAATTAGGCCCTATGTTAAGGGCTTTTCAAGACTTTCTGTAAGCTGTGTGACAGGATTTGTGCATAGATCCTATGCTGATTTGGATTTTACCTCAAATGAGTAATGTTATCTGTATTATAGTGCCACAGATGAAAAAACAACTTCTCCAGATGAGTGAATCCATTTGTTGGTTTATGGATCCCAAATCCTCCGGGGCAGCAAATCCATCTGTCATCACTGAACGCTTGTGTTTTATTTGGTGCTGCCAGTCAGCTGACAGGTATTAAAATGCACATGGAAGCGGACAGATCTTTACTGAGTTCCCAGCAGAGGAGACCCATGGGTGTTTTTATTCCAGCACATGCAATGAAATAACGTGAAGTCAGGAAATCCATTCCTAAGGAATAATACAAACTGTCAGAGCTAGTAAGCCATTGATATTTGGGCAATAGGCCTTTGACCTACCTATCTACCTAGGTTACCCTAGACCACTGTTTGCTTCCTTTTCCTTACTGATCTTTTCTTTCCAATTGGATGTATCCCAATTCTCTGGGCCACATTCTCTGGGCCAGTTTCTTCTATTCCTGTTCATCTATTTCTTCTTGTTCTTGTCTTTATTCCTCTGTTCTCAAGTCCCTTATTTATGCTAATGTGCCCCAGGAGGAGCCAAATAAAATGTTAGTTATAAAAAACTAACTGAGCAAAAATGCTGTTGTAGCAATGTGGGGATTTCTTTCTTTATAGAATTTTCAGCTAAGAGGAGCCAAATTTCTATTCACCCCTTAAACTTTTTTGGGTGAACACTACAGGACTTGGCTTGGATGCTTAGGGATCAACTCAGCTGCCTCAATATTGGTGACTAGTGCCATCCATGATGAGCATCCAGAACATGTCATCATGCAATTAAACTGTGTAGCTCGGCTGAGGAAAAAAGATGTTCATACCATGGGGCTTTAGGTACCTACCTTAATTAGTGGTTCTTCAAAAATTCATACAAGGATCTCTCCAGATGCTGAGTCAAAGCAATTTAACTGGCTTCTTGCTCTGAATCACTGTCAGAGAAACCTTTATCCACTGACTAACAAGAAAGCCCAGTTATTTTAATTGAAAAATCTAAAGTTGTTTTGAATAATCCCTGATTTGGCCAGTCCACACAGAAATCATTTAACCTCAGTTGCACTGTCTGGAGTAAAATCAAACTAATGCACTATCTGATATGGTTTAAAGGTGTAGACAAAGCTTGGGGATGAAACCTGCAAGGCCACCATTTTTCACAAAATTCTGCTGAGTCACATCTGCTCAGGAATTAGCTCAGGACTGGCCATCCACTGTCAGTGTCCTGCAGAACCAGTGGGAAGAGAAGGTAGTCTCGTAACAGAGACAAGCTAACCAAAACCCGGGCAAGGAGAGTGTATGTCCCCAGTGCAACCAATTGCCACAAAGCGTGGACTTTTCAGACTTTGTACTTGGGTTGCTTTACCAGCCAGTGTCCTTTAGTGACTGAATTTTAAGTAGGAGTAAAGCCCAAATGACCCATTCAGAGATTTGACCTTCTCAGCTGACCTTTCAACTCAAACAAGATATCCCTATATTAAGAACAAAGGTTCTGTCTCCTTTCGTAGAATCCATCTCATCCCAACAATCCCTGCATTTACAGCTCCTTTATTACTGCTGGTTATTGTTTAAATAAAGCATGCATTCTGGTAAATAGCAATTGCTCAAACATAAGCAGCTTTAAAGCCAAGAAGTAGCCCTTCCAGTCTCTAGATGAAGGATGATTTGAAATGAATTGATGTGTTCTGACTGGTGAGTCAAAATAATTCAGTTTTTTTTTTCCCCCCAGTGTTAAACCAAGTCAATTTTTTTCAAACCATATTTGATATCTTATTGTTTATTTTCGGTCAGCAGACAGCAATTTTCAAGAACTGCTCTTGATATACAGCTCAGATATCTTACAGGTCACATGTCATTCAAGAAAGGTCAACGATTCATTTAAAGTTTCATCATTCTTCACATAAACAGGCAAATACCATTTCATTCACAGTGCAGGCTTTTGCAGGGGTGATAGGCCTCTGTAGTAAGAAAGCCTATGTAATCTTATTCCCTGCCTAAGAAAGAGAGAATTGACATTATTAGCATTACCTTATCATATATCTCATACGTGTTACCAGTAAAAGCATATTCACCTAAACAGAATTTCATTGAGAATATATTCTTAGGGGTTTAGTAGATCTCTGATTCTTGCTCTGATTTTTTCTCATCGTTCATAAAAAGTGAAATGGTGTTATACAATTATACCTTTCTGGCTTGTTCAGTCAGAATACCTATAGGCAGCCATTACAGTAGAACAAGTGATAGTATAAATCATTGGCAAATAATTTGTTACTGTTTGTTACAATTAAAAATAATTACTGTTGTTGAATTATTTAGAAACAACATCAGTAGCAAATGGCAATTTAAAAACAACTTTCTCTTATCCAAGCAATAAACCCTGATTTCATTAAATCTGAAAGTCTTTTAAGAAACAAGATTCAGTTTTCTTATGGTAAGTGATCTGTTTTCTATTTTCTTTCTGTGCTGTCCTCAGTGTAGCATCTCAAGCTAGTAATTTCACTGAATAACCTTCATGAACTAATGAATAATGCCAACTTCTCAGTCTGGATCCTAACCATCGTCTTAAACCATTTCCATTGGCATTTTAGAAACAAGTTTTTTATCAAGAATGAAGAAGTATATCAAAAAATATGTAACCACTTTTTTTTCTATGAAACTAAAATTACTTAAAAAAAATGCTGACTACTGATCACCTTCTGCTGCCATAAAAGACATTCAGATGCAGAAATGAAAGGAGAGATGCAACTGCTTTCTGTGGGGCTTGGGATGAGTTAGTCAAATGGAACTTTTGAGTATGTCTGCATGCCTAATTCCTGCAGATACGTGTTTTGGTAGGCACCCACTGCATCTGAAGAAGTCTAAATACTTTTCTATTATTCCTTCTTGCTACCCATCACAGATGATCTTTTCCACCAATACAACAATTTAAAGAGAGGTAGGGCACTCAGAACTTTTTGAAAACTCCATCCAGTATTTTTTACCTCATTAGCTGTTAAATGTCCTTACAAATTGCCTGTTAGCCTCCACTAATTATGGGACTACCCTCAGCTGAAGAAGAGGTTTGCAGTGTGTTCTGCACCACTCAATTGTAAATACAGGAGTGTGATCTATGGAAGTTACAGAGGTATCCAGTTAAAGACCTCATTCCTGTATAAATTGTATTGCTGACTGGGGTTTTACAGGACAGAAGATAAATAGCATTAGCAGTTAAATCTTTCATAGCTGAGTAGCAAGCAGCAATGTCCAGTGATACTGAGGAGTCTGGCTCACTGATACTTGTTGACACTTTCAGCTTGTAATGCAAAACCAGAAGTTAATATTTTTACTCTTACCTCTGTTTTCATTATGAAATTAGATAAATTATTGCTTGAAGATCTCTATGTCTTCGTGTTTTTTCAAGCAATACATGCAATTAAAAAATATCATATAATAAAATATCTGTTTTAGTATTATTTAGTTCCTTTTTCTTTATCTACTTAAAAGTTAGAATCTTCTAAGGGTGTTGGCATATTTTAATTTTTCCCATCATATACGTATGTTCATGGAAGGGCAATTATAGAAAGTAATGCATAGAGCATTAATCTAATACACACAACTTCAGTGAAATTTACCTCCCTGCATATCCTACAAATTATTTAATTATTTATAATTAAATTATTTTATTAAATAATTTTTAATAAAAAATAATAATAATTAAAAAAATAATAAAATTATTTTATTAAATTATTTAATTCATGAGAAGTTCAGGATAAAGCTTACTTGCATGTTGTCAATTATCTGACACTCAGCCCACGTGTAAACTTCATTTGTGGAGGGATGAACTTCTCCATTCATATTGCAAAGTGTTGGTAGGACAGGCCCTTCAGAGAGGGAGAGAGAAAGTTGTTTGCATTTTGCAAACTGACAACGAAAATGTCTTTGCTAACAAGGAGCAGGAGTTTGATAGACTGAACATTATGCAGCAAAGCATTTTTGCTTCATGAAATCTTTAAAGTTGTTTGGAACAGGGCTCCTCTGTTTAAGTAGTTTCTTTTAATTACAGAAGCCAAAGCCAATTTCTCTTTGACATTCCCATTACTTGGGAAGGCAGGTGGCTTGTTAGCAGGTAGCTTTAAGGAGAAAACCTCCTCGTGGACCTGTTTTGGCTCTTTGCAAAATCTCTGTGTGCACAAAAGGGGGGTCTTGTAGGCAAAATTTTCTGACTGAGGGGATGCGGGAATATGTGCACATGTGATTTACAACTAATTTTGCAAAATTTTATTGTTGACATTTTTTCCACTCTTCAGTTTTACAGTAGTATTAAGGATGTACTACAGACTGCATTAAGGAGGTTGTTATCTATCAGAGCGTGGAAATACAAGGAACTTTTGGCAGACAGAAAACAAACAATACAACTCTTTCCACCTTCAAAAAATGAACAAAACAAACAAACAAAAAAAGAATAAATAATTGTGAGGGACTTTCATGTAGGAGGAAGTTTTCTGGGCACTGAATTACTTCAAACCCTCTGAGATCATTGCTATGTTCTTCGACAGAGTGACTTTGATTTTCCTGCTCTTGTTTTGTAGGGTGCTTTGTGAGCGATACTGAGCGGAACATGTGTTAATCATTCCTACAAACATCATCAAGGACCAAGGGCATTCACCTGCTGTTTGGGTGGTAGGAGTACAGAGGCTCACTAGTCCTGTCTATGCAGAAAAATGAAGTGTAGCTTTGGCTCAGCACTGTTCTGAAGGAGTTGCCCTCAGCATCATGAAGATATTCCTTCTGAACACAAATTTCCCTTATTTTTAGCATAATGATAAGTAATATCAAAAACAAACAAACAAACAACAACAACAAAAAAGAACATAAAACTTAGGCAGTTTAAGTTTTTTTTCCCAAGCTTGGCTATTCATAGGTGGTGTCAGTAGGACTCTGCCCTTGTTCTGCTGCCTCAGCAAGACAAGCAAACTCTAAGTGAAGTTCAAATATCCCCTGCTAGAAGTATTTCCTTGTAACTCTCTTCAGAAACCAAACAGAAACCAGTAGGCAGGATCCTTACTGCTGCCACCTTATTATAGTAGTCTCTCTTCTTTGACTGTCTTTTAACTTTTATATTTCCTATAATCCAGAGGGTCTAGGAACCAAACTAGCCTCAAGGGAAGCCAGGGAGCAGTTTTTACTAACTGCAGTTCTTGTCTGGGATGACAGTTTGAAACTGCTTCTGAGGAAGGATTTGTACTTGAACTAACAGCTCTCTATCCACTGATGGAATGGAGCATGTGGAGGTAGGGAACATGCTCATCTCCAGACTTAGCTGCACCATCAGAGTCACCAAGGGTACAACACAAAACCATCACAGTGAACATAAGAGAAAAGTCAAACAGGGCATCAGCATCTGACCCTCAGTGTTCAGAAGGTGGATTTATCACTCCCACAAAATTTTAATAAAGCAATAAATTACAGCCCTTGTAGATTAGTACTTAAAGCCTGGATTTGAAATGACAATACAGGATTGAAGGGCTTTCTGGGCCTTGCTATCGATCCATGTGCTGGCCAGTTAGTTAAGAATCATTTTCAAGACCCGGTTCGTTAAGCTTTGAATTTGCATCTGCACACTGAATATGTGTGTGTAGTTCTGCTTGTGTACAAACTGGGTGATGATGCAAATCACTACACACTCTGCTTCAAAATCTGCTTTAATAGGCTTTTTACAGTAATTCAAGTATTCACTTGAATTTTGCACTAAGTAGCACTTCGCACAGAACATGTGACTGTCATACACCTTTATTAGAAGGATGCACTTGTTTTGAGAAATTTCAATTAAATTGGTGTTTCACACTGCAGATGGCAATTAATGAAGATTACAAACAACACAAAAAAGGGTGTGTATGTCTTAGCAGGCTCTTCCTGATTTTTGTTGGGTCTATTTGGAGCGCATCTTTATTGGGGTTTCACTTGTTTATTGCCAGTTTAGCTTATTTTTGCTGTTCAGATCCAATGTAAAGCAAAGGAAAAGTGATCCTGACTATACATAGTCATGAGTGTCTGTCTACAGAAGCACACATACTGGAGGGTTGATGCTAATTGTACACCTACAGATAAAATAAGACGTTGTTTATGCTACCAGTACCATCTATTCAAAGCCAGTTCTATTAATAATTTCAGGGTTTGCCTTTTGGTTTAAATACTCAACGTGTTATGTTACTTATAGTAAAATCAGGGCATTGATAATAATCATAAGGAGAAATGTGCAGTGCTATAACACATTGCTTTCAAACGTGGTATAAATAAACACATATTTGTATTGGAGCAATGCCCACCTTTCTTAGATGAGCTTTTGATCCTAATGTTACATGCAGGATGCTTGCACAGCTCCACTTGCCTAGATTTTGTTAATTTGGGGACAATTAGTGCATTACTGTTCCCATCAAGGAGAGGTGGAACACATGAACACATTTTGATCTATGTATTTTATCCTAATAATTATTCAAAGCTGAATGTTGTTCAGTAGAAACAGAGAGACTAACCCAAAAGAATGAATTTATTACATATATTAAAAAGTCAGTGTGTTCCCAATTTATAAGAATGTAATTCCTAAGCCAAAATTTTGATTCAAAATGAAAAATTAATTCAATAAAAGCAGTGTCTTTCTTGTTTTACTTGTGAGTTGCATGAGATCTTCACCAAGTACATATAAAGAAGCCCATATATATATATCCACATATGCACTTAGAGGGAAAGTTTTCAACAGTGCATTACACACAAGAGCAAGCAGCAGATTGCTTAAGATTACCCCGACATCCTGGACCAGTCTTGGAGCAGTAATATCTTCATGTTTGCTGTCAAGGCCTGTCACCCCGGCTGACCAGCGGGGACGCCAAGGCAACCCACATTACTCAATCAACTTTAAGTGTTATAAATACTAAGGTCCATAAAAAAGTACAATGTAATGATGACTTAAACAAACCCAATTCATCATCCCAGCTGCACACATATCATTTCCCTCAGGGTGACCAACCAACCAGCAGTGAGTGTAACCCAGGCCAGATTCAGATTCCATTTCTCTTCATCAGTTTGACTTTTGGGCTTACCCCCCTCCAATGAAAAAGAAAAAAATATCCCCTTAAAAATGAATAAAAATCTCACAAATCAAATACAGCTCAGCTACCCGAGTCCCTTTTTTGTTGTTGTACTCATGTCCATGCATTTTGCCTCTAGTGATATAAAGGGAAACCCTTCAATTTAAAGGTCAAATGGGGGCCGTTTGTTTTAACCCATTGAACCATGGCAGTGGTATTCACATATATTATCTTTTGTCCTTCAACAGTTGTTAGACTTGTAGCCAGAGGGGAGGCTTGGCAGATTTGCTTGCACTGATTTTTTTAAGATAGAAAAGTACTAAATTTCTGCAGTTAAGTGTGCTTGATTGAGTAATATTCCGAAAATCAAATCGATACCAAATCTGATTTTCAGTCAATGATAAGGCACATTCACCAGCACTATTAAAGTTTATTGGTTTCATTCATTTAAAGAGGAAAAGTAAAGAATCACAATTCAGTGTGGACTGTTCCATCTCCTGCCTCCATCTTCTTCAATTCCCCCCTTGATTTTACCATTCCCTCTTTGGTAATCACAGTAATGTCATTTAAGAACACACTTAATTGTTGTTCACCTTTCAGTTCCCCTGCCCGCACCCCATACTGCCTCTCCTTTTTATTAAAGAATTGCAGCTGCAAGCCAGGGAACTCACCAAGACTAGATTAAAGAGAATTGGTGTAAAGTGCAAGTGAATACAAGGTTTTGGCTACTTCTCATCTCCACACAGCTGTGGGAGCAAGCCAATTGTATATACTGGGATTAGTAATTTTTTGTCTTGGATTGCTGTGCATGTCTTTTTGTGGTGTTGAATTACTGCTTTCTCCCTCCCCAGAGGTGGCTGCATTTAAAACAGACACATTTTTTTTCAGAAGGTGCAAGAGCACAGTTTGAAAAGTTCAGATCTTTTTCCATCCTATTGAAATTAGAACAAAGGAACATGGTAATCAGTGGAGCTGGAAATCTGTAACTGGCATCAAAAATTGTCTTTGTCCTTTGATCCTGTCTGTGGTAACATCAAGCTGGTTCAGATGCTTCAGTATAAAACACAGTGCAGTAGCTGCTTGCTATGGAAGTTGCTGCAGCTTTTTCCTTCAAACCAAAGACTGACTTTGTGACTGGGAAACTATCCACAACACAACCTGAGCTGAAGCTGAACCTTTCCTATGAAAAAAATCAATGAACTTGTATTTTCTGGTCAACAACAACAACAACAAACAAAACAGTTTTCTAAAATACTCATTTGTATACAGGACCTGAAAAAAAGCCATTTTCATGGTTTTCCCCAGGGATCATATAAACGAAGTATTATGTTAGAACAAGACAAAAATAGAACCATCATTTTCAGTCCTTCATCTCCAGAGGTATAACATTCCTTACTCTGCCTCTACACAGTCTTTAGCAAAAGATCAGATCTTGGCTTTTGGCTCTGCCATCATACACTGACTGCAAATAATGTAAACCTCAAGCGATGCCACAGATCGCTGTGCTGTTCATTTCTGTCAATGGGCAAAATGTAGATGATGTCTGAAAATCATTTTGGAGATAGATTTTCTAGGGACAGGAGTTAGAATTGAGAAGTCCTTTCAGAGTCTGCAAGCTCCACCAACTTCTTCAGATGGATTTTTCATCTCTCTTTATTGAACCATGCCCATTAAATGCTCATTAAAGCATTTGCCAGATTTCTGGCTACCATGTCAATTGCAAAAGTTATTACTCTTTTTAACTTTTAACTTATTAGAAAGTAAGAATGTAGTCCTTTCAGACAGAAATTACATCAATATGTGAGAGTGGTGGTGGAGACCTGAGTGGTGGTGGAGGCCTAAGGCTTACAAAAGCTCAGAAATGGTCATCTACAAAGGAACTAGGGATGTGACACTGCAAAACACTTTAGGGCAGTATGATATTTGCCTCTTGGAGGTAGGCAGCTGGTAGCAAACACTCCTAAATGATTGCTTGCACCATATTAAAACATGTTGATACTTGCTCCATTTCAGGTTGAAGTAACTCAATGTTTTTGTTGTTCTGGATAATGATTACCATGATACCCAAATTCTGATTGGCATTGTGACCATATCTCCACCCAGGATCCAACCCCAAAATTTGGGGCTGAGTGCCAGGCTGAAAAAATATTCAGAAATAATAAAAAAAAAAAATCAGCTGGTGATTTTGCTGAAACTTGCAAAGTAAAAACATTTATCAGTTCATGGTTGGTTGAGTCCAAAATCAAGTTCAGGCCAAACTTGGTAATTGCTGAATGTTTTTTTTGTTTGTTTGTTTTGGTTTGGTTTTGGTCTGTTTTAAATTTACTTTGCAATATAAAATTATGAGAGATACCAGTTTGTTTTAGACAGGGTGTGTGTGTTTTTCTTTCATGCTGTTAATTTTGCACTTTATCCAGATTTTCTGGCTACCTGAGAACCAGGTAACTCAGTGATTCTGTGGGATCTGGGCAATTACAGCTGACAGAGTCTGCCTTGAGTTGTGCACATGACAGCTTGTATCAGTATGACGTTTTTGAGTCTTGCAAAAACTAGCGAGCTGATCTGGCATGCTGCTCACTATCTTACATTTCTAGTTCTGCTATATGACCCAACCCTCTGTATCGCTTACACAATCCCCTAACTGATATCCTCTTCTGCAGTCTGGCCATCCATTCCTCCTGGTTATCAATGTCTGTTTCTGCAAGAGGACTGTTACACTGGAAATACACTTTAAAAAGTCAAATTTCCTGATGCGCTATCTCTAATGGAGCCATTATTTGTTTTATTGCTATACCCTGTGCTCTGTTTCACGTCTTATAAGAGTGAGTTTGCATGGGAAGTTGTGGTCCTGAAGGCAGATTATCCTTATTCCTCTGTGATTTTTCATTCATTTGAATATTGAAAAACTTTATTATTATTATTATTTTTTTTTTCTGTACAGCTTGTATGTTTATTCTCTAAGAATGCTGAGCTTCCCCATACATGTACAGTATATACATTACCATTTTGCCCTTCATCAGTTCTTGGACTCATAGCTGGAGGCAAGGACGTTAGGATTTGCTTGAGCTGAGCAATACAATATTTTTGTTCAGCTGTGAAGTTGATTAATAATTTGGAAATTAAATCAATATATTCTTTGATTTTCATTACAGTAGGGTTTGCATGTAAAAGTTTTGTACTGGCATTCACATCCTGAGTAGGGAAACATGGGAAAATTAAGTTAACAGGTTTGGTATAATCTTCCCTGTGACACTGCAAAAATAAAATGAAACTCCAAGGATTAATAGCTTCGTGATAACTTTTGCTGTTTAACTTCCTTGATTATTCTTGATTGTCAAAGCAGAAAAGGTTTTGCCTGCTTCCAGTTGCAGTGTCAAGTATGAAGCAATTTACTTATTACAAAATTACTGAGCCCTTTTTTATCAGATAATTGGGATCCTTTCAATGGGTCATGAAAAATACAGCTCCAAAATTCAATGTCTGACAAAGCTTTTTTTTTTTTTTTTTTTATTTTTAAATATTTCCTGCTGCTCATGGTTTAATGATACAGACATATACCATTATTTAAGAAGTGAGCATACCAAGAAGTCATTGCATGAATAAAAGCTGACTGTGTTTTCAGAGCATTGTATAGAACTATTGTGATATTTTGGTAGGACACCTAGCAAAACTGATATAATGCATTTCACTTGTACCTGCTTTTGTGCCAGCAGTGTCCAGGATGCTCTGCAAAGTAAATGCGAAGGACTGCAGCATTAGGCATTGGAATAGACTGCCCAGGGAAGTCATTCAGTTACCATCCCTGGCGGTCTTTAAAAGACATTTAGATGTAGAGTTCAGTGATATGGTTTAGTGGAGAACTTGCTAGTTTTAGAACAGAGGTTGGGTTCAGTGATCTTGGAGGTCTCTTCCAACCTAGATGATTCTGTGATTCTGTGATATGTAAAGCAGGGAGCAGTGTCTGAAATGAGGTACTTTGTTGTCTTTGGATGGATAATACAGGCTGGTTCTTAGAGTCAATGTGTGCTCTGATTGTTCAGCAACTCTGGAAAAAAAGAAAAAGAAAAAGAAAAAGAAAAAGAAAAAGAAAAAGAAAAAGAAAAAGAAAAAGAAAAAGAAAAAGAAAAAGAAAAAGAAAAAGAAAAAGAAAAAGAAAAAGAAAAAGAAAAAAGAAAAAAGAGGTAACTTAACCTGGGCAAGAATTTTCTTAATTCTTAAGCATCTTAAGAATTCTATCCAAAACTCCATTGAAAACAATGGGGAGACTGCACATTTTAGAAGACTTGTGGTAAAGTCCTATGTACTTAATTCTAATTAAAGAGGCTACAATTAAAGGCTTTGACTTGAAATTTTTGGTGGTGTAACTTACACAGCATGCTTGCTGTAACATTGCAATGGGAAAGCCTTTCAGACCTTGCAAACGTATTGTATGCTCGCAGAAGGATCCTTCAGATTTGAATCAGACATGAATTCCCTGTCAACAGCCAAAGCTGGGACAGTCAAAACCAAAAATTTCTGCTGCTCCCACTGTTTGTTTGTTTGTTTGTTTGTTTGTTTTCTGCTGGCTTTCTGTGTTTTCAGAAATGCATGGTATGGAGCTAACCTGGTACATAGCAAAAGACATCAGACAAGTTTTGCAATGTACTTTATATAGTTGACAAACAGAGTTTACTGCAGTCACTAAATCTCACAGTCCCTGAAGGACATAGGATTAGGATGCAAGATGTACAGCCACACTGACAGGACTGACAATATTTACATCCAGCTCTGATCTTATTTGACTTCTGCTTACATGGCATTCAGTGTAACTTTAGTCTATATTCAGGCTTTAAAACTATCAGATTACTAGAAATCCATTAAAAACACTAGCCAGTCTTTTCATCTTTCAATCTGAACCCAAATGAATGTCCCACTTTCCCTCCTATCAGTTTTCTGAAGCAGGTTATGAAGCTCAGGAATTAAACTTCCAGCTCAGCAAATGGTGGTCTATTTGGAGAGAGAAAACCAGAGCTGGTTCTTACACCATGATGCTATGCCCTTCCAGATCCCACTCACTCCCTCAAAACTACCTGTAAACACTGGGATCTAGCAGTTTTCCTACCTTTTGGCCCAAGAAAGCACTCCAGTTTTACTCTAGCTCAATGTTGGAACAAATTCCAGGGGAAGAAATGGGACCACAGTATAGACCCTTAAGAAGTCATTGATTTGGAAGACCAGGCCTCTTAACCCACTGTTTTTGTAACATGTCATTTTTGTCATATGTCATATGTCATGTGTAAATAGCCCTTCTAGTTCAGATGGTGCTTTAAAAAACCTGTGTGTACAAAGCAACCAAGAAAACCCATCTCCAGCTTGTCTCTGAATCCAAGCAACATCATCATACAGATCTACATCACTCATTCAGGTTCTGCAACCAATCAAGAAAGCCTTTTATGAGACAGAATCTAAACTAAGTTTATCATGCTTGAACCAAAGTTGTTCAGCAGCATCAGAAGCGCAGTTATACTTGCTTTTATGAAAGTGCAAATATCTTAAATGTATTCTAGTTTATTTCCAGGCACTTTAGTGGCCAGAGCTACATATAGAATTAGCAGTATTTCAGATGCTGCTCCATCACAACATACTGAGATGTTGCTTTGCCAAAATCTTGTTTAAGTACTTTGTTGTAGAATATTCCTCTGCATCCCTAAAATTAGTCCAAAGTACGCAAGGAGCATCAAAAAGAAAAGTTGCAGTGTACAAATTCTCAAATATCTCTTAGACATTTGAGAATGTCTCTTAGATGTCTTAATTAAAGTCTCTTAGATATCTTAATTGAAGTCTCAAATGTCTTTTAGACATTTTAGACTTTAATTCTCAAATTAAAGTGTTGTTAAGTTTTTCCCATATTAATTCATCCTCATAGGTGTTTATGATAGCTGAGAGTTGGGAGGTAGAGCTGACATTTGCTCTCATCTCTCTATAACCTTATATTACCAGACTGAGAACCCAGAAAGAATATTCAAGTCTGTATTTGGATGACCTACCAAAATTGATTTAGTTGCTTAATACAGTATGTAAGTTCAGGAATGGTCTAAATGATTCAAACTGACTCCATATTAAGGAGCTTTCTATGCAATAAGATGAGTCCTGCCTAAGGAAGTGTGAGCTGTGCTATATTAGCTACTTTGTTGGCCTACCAGTTGAACAATGAAATTACCGTACAGGATTTGGAGGAAAGAGTATGCCAGTGGACTCTGGGCAAAACAGGTTGATTGTATCAAAGGAATCTGTTTATTTTCAGCTTTGGGATGACTGGTTAGATCACAGTATGACAAGCTGAGATCCTGCTTTTATTCTTACATGTTGTTATTCACCCAATCTCAGCTGTTCACTTAAAGTAATCCTTCCAAAATGTGAACAATACAATAACATTCAAGGTAGGATTGGTTGTATTTACAAATATCTCTGAAATTAATTGCCAGTTTGCTTACCTCTTTGTCTACCTCCCAGTTTTTCCTAACACCCACATCCTCCATCTAGAGGTTCTGCATCTTTCTCACTTATTGTGCTAATAGTTTTCTCTTTCATTTGGGTGGCTTCTTCCTTCTTCAAGTCTCTCTCTGCTCACATCATTCAGTCAAGAGAAGGTTGATGGGTAAATGAAGTTTGTTGCTACTGATAGCAAGTGGACTTTACCAGAAGCTCATCCAAAGAATTCTAGGTACGGTCTTAAAATTTAGGCATAATAGCAAATGAAAATATATGTGTTCCTCTTCTTTTTCTTAGGCTTTGATCCTGTACTATGACCTCCAAGACCCTTCAAGGGGGCACCCATAACTGTGCAAAACACAAAGACCCACCTTACTGAGGTCATTGCTATATTATAGTCCCCTTTTTATGCCTTGTCCAGAGGAGATTTGAGGCTTACAAGTGTCAAAGAAGTTGTCTGGTTTACGCTTTAGCAGCTCAGACAGCTCCCTGTTGTAATCCCCACATTTACGTGAGATGGTGGTACACACCATGAGAAGCCAGGGGATTGAGGATATTGATTTCTAAGGGCAAAGGTGGTATCTTCGCATGTGCTTATGCAGAACCCAGTGCTACAGGGCTTTGGTCCTGAACGAGATTTCCAAGTGATGTTGTAATACAAACAAACAATAATAATAGAGAACGGGTGAAGGTAAGGGGGGGAAGTCATGATTAATTTTTATCAGACTTTCTTCTGCTTTCCACAGCGCAGTTCAATGTGAAGTCAAAGTTCATTGACACGTTCTCTGTAGTCGGTGGGATGATTGTTTTATATTAGCCATTGACTTGGCCTGCATTGATCCTTGAGAATGTATCGCACAAATCATTTTGCACTAAACTGCTGAATCAATGAAGAAATCTCCTGGAAAATTTATATTAAAAGTCGCTGTTTGCCTAAATGAGTTCCCTGTGCCCCATATTGAATATTTTGCTGATGAATTGAATGAGTTTAAATTTGAACATTGCAGACCCATTAAAGAATGAATTCTTAAATCAACTTCTGCCATTTATGATTGAAATGAGATTTCCCCTGCAATAGACTAGCTGTTATATAAATCAGTTGTGCATTTTATACTGTACCATAAACAAGATATAATTCTTCTAAATACACAACAGGTGCCTTAAATCTTTTGATGCATCTTGTATTTATCTGATGTTGATTTTAGTATATTTACAGCAGGTAACTAACATGGGTTTATAATAGAATATAGTTTCTGAAGGTTAAAGAAGCCATAATCTTTGTTTTTAAGCACAACTGAGTTTTCAGTTATTATACTCCACATCACTGTTCACAGCTGAGATCTAAATTTAATCTAAAATAAATAATTGTCCCTTGCATTATAAAAAAGCAAGCCAAGATTATGATTAGAGCAAACTTGACTCTTAGTGTGACTTAGAGGAACATTTTTTTCTGCTATCTAGTTTTTAATATTGCAGTGAATAGTTGAATTCCTTCCCTTTACACTGGGACTCTGCACCTTAGGTGACCTCTGTATTGATTGGAACAGGTAGATGACTTAGGCTAGTATCAAAATGTGTTCATGCACTGGTCCATGCACATGGTAAGTTTTGAAGTTATCCCAGAAAAAAGAGTTCCACTGACAGTTTGCTGGAGTTATTAGTATTAGAGAACTGGTACTTCACTTTCTCTACAAATAACAGCTTCTTACATAGATCACATTCAGTATGAGAGCTGGTTGCTTCCTACTTGAGCTCCATGAGGAGGTTACTGCTGGAGTCATAGTTGATGAGGATGTCATCAAGATGAGGATCTCACAGGATGTTCTGTATGTTTTAGCATTTCCTGATCTCAAAGCATGTTCCTCATGTTTCAGAGTTTGGACCAGATGGGTCACAGAGGAACAATAACACTCCAAATCATTCTTCTACAGGGAACAGTTTGAAAGAAATGTAAACCAAGACTGTGAGGGTCATCAGCAGCTGGAGTAAATGAGTGCATTTTATGTGATATCTAGGAATAGTGCCAGTGGGGGCTTTGTATACTCAGCAACTTTTGAATAGATGATAATTACCAAGAAATAACAGGGAGCTTCAATGAGCTACAAGTGAGGAGTAGCAGCTGCATTGTGGATTAGTGAACAGACAGGTCTGGAGGTTAATTTGACATTGCTCTTTTCCTATCTAGATAATGTGGTGCTTAGAAGTGCTCACAGTAGAAAATAGGGAAAAAAATGCCAGACCCAGACGAGAGACCATAATGAATACAGGAAATTCAATAAAATCTGGAAGCCAAATGAGAAATTAATGTTTTGGCCATCCATCATGTCAGGGTAGTGTATTTCTTCATTGATGTTGTCTCAGACACACCCTACAAGGCAGTTCTGGGCTCCAGTGCATGGACAGAGATGAGGCCTCCAGTCTAACCCTTCTCCAGTGCTTGTCTAAACCTTCCTCAGCCCATAGCTGAGCACTTGCTGGATTTGCCCCATGGACTCACTCAGCAGCCATGTCCCTGATGATATGACGAAGTCAAACTTCAAGGGATGCTGCAGCCACTTCTGCTGACTATGGATCTGACCCCTTCCCTACATGCATGGCACTTTCCCTCTCCGGGCTGGAGAAGGAGTGGGTACAAAGTACTATGATTGTTCTTAGAAAAAGAAAACCTTCCTTATGTTTGTTCCCTTCCTGCCAGTAACAGGGTTCAGACACAGCTTTCAAGGTAAAGACATCATTAAATCACGGGTCTGGGAAGGGCTGGAATCACTCACTTTAACCAGGTTGTAAAATCTCACTATTGAGCCCATAGTAACTAATGTTTCATCCCATGGCTCCTAATGTTTTCATGTCTCTGTGGGACTCTTTCAACCAAGGACAAACATCAAGGGTTTTATAACTATCAGTTGATCATTTCTGCTAAAGTAGGGGAGGTGGATTCTCAGTAAGATAACAAAGGTGTTATCTCTATCCAGGGAGGATATAAAGGATATTGGGGAGATAACATCTAATTGAAGATTCAATTTTCCAAGTGTCAAATTGTTTTGATGACTAATTGATTTACATAGTCTGAATTCATTCACAAAGCAAATATTTTTAGATCTTTCTCTCCGTCTTCTTCTGTGTCAAGAAACAGGAATTACTTGTTCTTTAAAAAAAATAAATAAACTAGTGTAAGATTGGCATAGATGATGTTCCTGAGTTTCATCTCTTTATCTTCTAGGCAACAGTAGGTTGCTAATGTCAGTAAAGGTGTGATTTAGTGATCCAAGCCCATGCCTAGAAGCCAGGAAAAGTCAGGATCTAATTGCTCTGCCTTGGTGCAGAGAGAGACCAAGAAAAAGAAGAAAACACAATGGCCTCAGGCAGAGCTCACAGGACCTCTTTGGCTCAGTTTTAGAAAAGGTATAATGGTGTTTACTCACTTCCCTCTGAGGGATATTGTGAGAATTAATTATTTAATGCTGGCAAAATGTGTGAAGGTCAAAAATAATACATAGTGAGAATGCAGGATGAAGTGCTGTGAAAGATAAATTGGGATACATTTAGGATAGCTTTAAAAGTGAGATCTGACAAAAACAGTAATTAATCCTGCTGGAACATGCAGTGAAGCTGTTTGCACCCCACCATGTTCCTGTCTTTAGAGGCGACATTTTCAGATCAGTTTCAACAAAGTCTTTTTAACAGGGATTCACTTTCAAGTTCCTCTGCCAGTAACACCAGGACACTTTTCAGTCCAAAGACTGGTCAGAGGTGGAGGTGTTTCTTTCTTCACTTCTCTCCTCCGTACCTTTTAATTCCTGAGGACTGACTGATGATATACTTCTCCAGAAGATCTCGGTGTTGAGAGCATCATTGGCACTAGAAGGGGTAAATCTGCTCATCCTTCACCTTCCAAAAGAGTGGCTGGACAACACTGTAGTCTGGGTGAACCAGTGAAACTTCACTCTTCTTCTGGTCAGAAGCATAAATTCAGAGTGAAGGATTTGGAGTGTCCTCTCAATTTGGCATTGGAAGTTTTTCTGGGGTGATGGAAACCAAGGCATAAATGCCTTGGTGGAATAAAGCATTGTCCATGTGTCCTGGTTTCAGTTAGAACAGAATTAATTGTCTTCCTAGTAGCTGGTGGAATGCTGTGTTTTGGCTTAGGATGAGAAGAGTGCTGATAACACCCCAATGTTTTAATTGTTGCAGAGCAGTGCTTATACCAAGCCAAGGACATCTCAGCCTTTTGCTCTGTCCTGCCAACAGGCAGGCTGGGGGTGCAGTAAGAGCTGGGAGGGGACAGACCCAGGACAGGTGACCCAAACTAGCCAAAGGGGTATTCCGTACCATCTGATGTCATGCTAAACAATATATAGGGGTGGCTAGCTGGGGGGAGGGGGCCGGACTACTTGGGGTTAGGCTGGGCATCGGTCAGCGGGTGGTGAGCAATTGCATTGTGCATCACTTGTTTGTACATATTAGTAGTAGTAGTACTATTATCATCATTGTATTATTATTATTATTATTATTATTATTATTATTATTATTATTATTATTATTATTGTTGTTGTTGTTGTTGTTGTTGTTGTTATTATTATTTTCCTGTCTTATTAAACTGTCCTTATCTCAACTCACGGGCTTCACTTTCCATTTCTCTCCCCCGTCCCAGAGAGGGAGGGGGGAGGGTGAGCGAACGGCTGCGTGGTGTTTAGCTGCCAGCCGGGTTAAACCACGACACCATGCTTCAGTCCATGGTTCAGTCTTTAGGTCTGCTGGAAGGGCAGGTTTTAAGTTCGCCTTCTCTTCCATGTTTTTGCTTGGGCAAGAGAAAGACAATTCAGCCAGGACATTGCAGATGTCCACCTTGGCTTCTGAAGAGCGTAACTGTTCTCAGACAGGATACCAGAGCCAGAAACCACAAAACTTAAATGTTGCCACAGCCAGCAGCACCACTCCCAGTACTTTATCTTATACACATATGCCACCCTTGTGCACAGTACAGATGATCTCAGCTGGGGACTTCTGCATGGAAGGGTCAGGTACTTGGTGTTGGCTTGATTTTCGTGCCTTGAAAACTGTGCTGTTATTTTTTTTTTTTCTTCCACTCTTTTATTTTGGGGCAAGACACTACTGTGGAGATTCTTCAGTAGAAGGAAAACCTTGCTTGTCCATGTTGGTAGCACCACTACTGCTTTGCTGCTCTGAAAGGTGTAGATGAGACCTTAGTCCTGCTCCTATACTGTAACAAATACCTGCAGTTCTGTTACTGCACCCATCTCTGAGCACTGAAGCAAGGCAATTTTGCAGAGCCTAGAAAAGGACACACTTGAGTAGTGTCCTTCCTTACAGAATTGTGCATGGTACAATGTGTAGTACAACTGATAGCTTGCCTAGATGAAAATAGATATGGTTCAGAATATATTTTTATATATCAAGGTTTCAGTAAAGGAGATTTGAGCCTTATCCTGGAAAAAAAATAGTGAATTCAAAATACCTTGAATTTTCAGATTTTGAGAGAATACAATTTTTTTATTTTTTTTAATTTTTATTTTTTCAGACAGGGAGCTCTTTGAAAATGTTCAAGCATCAAAATGTTTTGATGGAATTTGATAATTTCTAAAAATATAAAATACCACTACTGCATTTTCAAAAATATGTTATATGTTATGAATTTTGAAAGCTGTGCACTTAGTTGATCCTGCTCAATTTTACCCAACTCTGCCTCTCTTTTTCTAACAATTGCTCATCCTTTATCATTAAATAAATTATATACTTATGGTATGAATGACATTTCTCATTATTGGGGCAAAATTAATTTCTAAATGTTGATTTACTTTTCACTGTACATATTGGGACCATATTAATGGTCACATAGGAGATAAATTTTCCATGTACCTGCTTTAGTTGGCAGAATCAGTGTGCTTTACATTTGCACATTTTCATTTTAATTGTTTTGTTCACACAAAAAATATTGTCATGTTTGGGTATAACCTCCACCAAAAGAACGTTCCTATTTTCATCATTGTAAAAAAAAATGTTTCATCATTAAAACATTTGTGCTCTTTCATAGACTTCTCAATGACTGACTACCTGTATTATGATCAGATTTTTAGTATCTCTGTCTTTCACATTTTTATTAGCATACACAAAAAATTAACTTCACGGTGTTTTATTTTAGCTTTAAAAGAACACATTTCTCCAAAAATAATGAAAGGACATTTTTGATTTTTGAACCTGGAATTTCTTTCAAACCTTAAATACAACTGCACCCTTTAAAAAATATTTTCATGAGAGTTGTTAGGCGCAGAGCTATAAAAATGATACATTTGTGCAGAGACAGACTTGATGAAATTGAGCATTATAATGTCTTCTTCATTTAGGTGTAACTAAACTGTAACTTATATCTAATGTCTTGACCAACAGATAATACCAAGTGTACCAGTGGATGGTTTGGATGGAGATCAGCTGAGATTGGCTTGAGGCCACAATGTTCATTTCATCTGTAACCAAAAAGCTACTCAGATGAAAGTTCCTTAGACAAAAACATAGAAAATCAATATGCTCGTCCCACTGATGTTCGTACAATTTTTGCTTCTACATCAGCTTATGTGTTTTAGTTCCAATTATGCACTTTATTTTTGTTTGCATTTTTCAATGAATTTTTACACTGTAGAAAATGCCAGAATATGACAAGAGTGATAGTGTGTCAGTGTGACACTTTCCCAGTAAAATAGAACACTTTTTTTTTTTGATAAGTTTAAAGATTTTTTTCAGTTACTTTATCACTTTCTCAGTGCTAATTATAGAAAGAATATGTGTTTTCAGCAGGCAGCAAAATTGCTTTCACAGGGTAAACCTAGTATTTTTCCTTTTGCCATTTAACGTTTCAAATCATTTTACATATACAGAACATTTGTGTCTAATTGGATGAAGGATCTTAATTCTTGTTAAAAAAAATACTGTTAAATTGATATTACTTCATTGATTTTAATAAAGCCTTTGAAGATCTGAGAACAAAGGGGCCTATTGGTTCTTTAATTAGTAAAGGATTTATTCAATAAGTTATCGGACAAGTTAATTTACAGGACTTAATTTTGCTATTGAAAGGTTTAGCCTCCTTCCCTCCAAAACTGGGACGATGGACCATTCCAATACTGTGAAGGTGATGACCTTGTGATAACCTGTGTGTTCATCAGTCAAATTACTGTCCCCAGTAATGATAATGCCAAAGCTCTGGAACACTGGGGCAGCTAATCTGTATTCAAATTACACTCAATGAAACAGCAAGCACAATTCGAGTAATAACTCACTAGCACTGAGAGGTGAAGGGAGATGTTCAGACCCCTTCATGCAGATTGGACATTATCATACATTTCTTAGGTGTTGGACAGGTCTGCATGAGAGGGTTGTTAATGAAAATATCAATCAAAAACTCTGCTGACTTAATGGTCAATTTAAATTAATTAATTGGAAAGGAAAAAGTTGAGAAGGACAGCATTGATTGTTTAGCTCAAAGCAGTTGGCAGGTGAGGAGAGCGAGGTTGCCCAAATAAGACAGTGTTTCCTTGTGTCAGCTGATGCTGTGTGTAAAATCTTGAGTCTGAAAAGATAGGGAAAAACAGTAGGGATGCTGTAATTTGAACGCTTTGATACTTTGAATCATGGTTCACTGGGTTTGGGGATGGGGCGCTGAATATAATGGTATAATATCGGTCTGGGGAAAGAAATCTTCACAAGAGGTAGAAATGGGTCAGTATGCACCAGCTGAAGATTTGACCGTCACTTTGCAGTCACACGTAGGAATCATTTCATTCATGGATTTTTTATCCTCACAGTTTGTAATTTTGAGCTCAGAACATGTTCGTTAGTTGTACCTTAAAGGCTGACTCTGTGGAGGTCACTGGAGGACTCTATTGATTCAGGGGAATGAGAATTTCAGGCTGCATCTGCAAAGGGTCTCCTCACAGGTAAATCTGTGTTTCAAGAAAACATTTAATGCCTGAAAGCATTCATAAGTTTTTTCCTGATAATGAGAAAGGAAAATGATGTGATGTTTTCTGAAAGCAATATAATGTCTTAAAAATAAAAAGTATTAAAACTATATTTTTACTTTATATTTTGAAAATCAGTATATTAATTGAAGTTAATTCCTGTACCTATGTCTGTATTTATACCCATATGTGTAAAGAAATATCAGTAAAATATCACAGGAAAAAAAAAAATCTAAGCTATTTTAAAGTACATTTCATTTATGGCATAAACAAAGGTTATAGCAAGTTGGTGTAGGAACAAGCTTGAGATCAAATCAAGATCTTGTATCAGATTCTTGTGTTTTGTACCCAAAACTCAAAATTGTTTTTGAGCTCAGTGCTAAAGAAATACAGCCAGGTTTAGTAAGTCCATGAAATTTTAGCTGTCTGAAGCACAATCCAAATTTCCTATCACCAGCACCAGTTGTGATGTGGGTGCAATATGAGATTTGAGGATCCAAAATATTTCCTGAGATTCTGGGAAATCCAAAACCATTAATCTAAAACATTTTGTACCCGATCACTCTGTCTTAAGTCCCTATCTATCTTCAGCCAGCTGTTTTGTTTTGAATTTGTTTCCTAATTCTGCTGTTTCTAAATCACACAGTGTCATTTGCATCAGAGCAGAATATAGACATCAGCTCCAAGTATAATGCAGCAGGAAATAAATGTGACGTGCAAAATGAAATGTGTATGCAGTGTTTTTGTTGTGGAAAGAGCCTGATAGGCAGCATTGGAGATGTTTCGGATGTTATTGTTATCATATTTTTTACTATTGCAAAAAAAAAAAAAAAAAAAAAAAAAAAAAGAAAAGATGTAGAACAGTAAATTGGCCTAATGAGACAGAATGGAACCAAAATAAGTAATTAGCCACTAACATAATATGGTGATTATAGAATCAACTAATTAACAAGAAGTGGAACAGTACATGACACATTATAAGGAAAATAAAGAAACTAGACTGACTTTCTATTCTTTCTTGCTCTGTCTTCTATTCTATTTTGATCCTCTATCTATCCTTTCCCTAAAGCAGTATTAAAGTGATAACAAGGGACTCAACTAAATGCGTTCTCAACTAACTTGGTCCTCTGTAGACTTCAGGGGCAGGTCTCCAACTGGATTTCATACCTGACTTATAGGAAATGGTTAGCACAAGGGATTCACAGTGGATTAGGGCTGCACTGCTGGTGAATGTGCTACAAAGAAAACATATCTAGGCTTAAAAAGACACAAGGAAACTATGGTTGTGATAAGACAATCACCACAAATCTCCCCACAGCTACACTGGAAATTTCACTTTCAGGAGCACTGAGGCCCTTTTTTAGATCTATTCAACAGCCAGCACTCATCTTCTCAAAGCTATCTCAGAGAATGTTTCACCCTGGTCCCATGAGAAAATGGTAGGTGGAATCAGCTCTGACACTGGAAGGGCAAGCAGCACGCCAAGGAAAGCCCACAGTGGCATGACTTTTTCAGCAGAGCAACTCAGCGTGGCCCAGCCCTGATGATTCTGCAATTTTAGGCTGTGCCTGGTTGAATCGGCTTCTTTCTTGCTGGACTGTGTTAATATAATGGCTATACAGCTAAAATGTAATCCCAATAAATGGTGTTTGCTGCTTGCAAATGTCCTAGCTTTGCTTTCAAGTCTAATCTCCCACCAAAACCACACAAGGTGGCTTTGACTACTCAAAACCCTAACTGCAGTTCAACCCCTCTGAGCATGGTTCTTCTACCCAAAAATTCAGGCCCAACTGTATGGTTGTGGTCATATCCTTCTGGGGATACATAGCAGCTACGGAAGATCTTTATCTAGAGGTATATTAGAGGTCTTTGTGCAGATGCAGCTAAGTCTACCCCTGTATATACTACTCTGTTATATCGGTGAAGTATTTTTATGTAAGGATGAAAATTGCGTTGAAGAGTGTGAATGAAGAGCAGGTCAGAGAGTACATTCAAAAACATGGCTACTTCATCCCAGCTCTGCCTCAGTTTTCTCATTTAAGAGGTGAAGACAATAATCAGACAACAGACATCTTGCACTTCTAATCCCAGCACTGATTCTTTCTGTGATTCTGGCCAAGCCACTCAGGCTGGGTGCATCATTTTACCATCTCCAAGGGAAAATAGCAATATTCAATGCACTCACTGTTCAAACTTCTTCCCAGGTGTCGTGGTTTAACCCGGCTGGCAGCTAAATACCACGCAGCCGTTCGCTCACCCTCCCCCCTCCCTCTCTGGGACGGGGGAGAGAAATGGAAAGTGAAGCCCGTGGGTTGAGATAAAGACAGTTTAATAAGACAGGAAAATAATAATAACAAAATAATAATAACAATAATAACAATAATGTTACAATGGTGATAATAAGAAAATAATAATAATACGTACAAACAAGTGATGCACAATGCAATTGCTCACCACCCGCTGACCGATGCCCAGCCTAACCCCGAGCAGTCCGGCCCCTTGACCTTGCTCTTTTTAATGGCAAAACCAGCTTTCAGGAGAATTTGGATTATTTTCTTCCCTTTCTCAAAAACTTCTTCTGCTGTGTTGCCCCACACGAGGATGTCGTCAATGTACTGAAGGTGCTCAGGAGCTCCCCCTTGCTCCAGTGCAGACTGGATCAGTCCATGGCAAATGGTAGGGCTGTGTTAGTTGTATGCGTTTAATCAATTCTATTGTTATCTCAACCCTTCGAGCCCCACGTTGGGCGCCAAAAAGGACTGTGGTGGTTTTACCGTGCTGGGCAGCTAAACCCCACAACCGCTCTCTCACTCCCCCTCCTTTAGATGAGGAGGGGGAGAAGTAAAGCAAAGAACAACTCATGGGTTGAGATAGGGATAATTTAATTAAAGGGAAATAATTATAGTAATTAAATAAAGACTACCATGAACTAAACAATTTAACTAAGGAGAAGTAAAAGGGAAAAGGGGAAAAAGGGAGGAAAACAAACAAACAAAATAAATGAAAGCTATATGGAAGTGCAGAGGAAAGAAATTACTCTCTACTTCCCACAAATGAGCAATGATTGACCACGTCCTTGAAGCAAGGCCTCAATGCACGCAGCCGGTGTTCGAGAGGAGGACCGACGTCTTCTCAACGAGAGCCCACCCCTCCCCTCTTCTTCCTGTTTCCACCTTTTATTGCTGAGTGTGACACCACATGGTATGGAATATCCCTTTGATTGGTTTAGGTCAGCTGCCCTAGTGATGTTTCTCTCCTCACTTTTTGCCCACCCCCTAGGAGGGTTAGAGAAAGGCCCAATGCTGTGCCACTGCTGCTCAGCAGTAGACACAACACTGGTGTGATAACACTGCTGTTCCAGCTACAAGTACAGAGTACGGCACTGTATGGGCTGCTGCCGGGAAAGTTAACATTCCAGCCAGACCCAGTACACCAGGACCAGCTTTCCTGTGTGCAGTGGAAAGACTGGACAAATCTCCCCCAGCATTGCTGAGTGGTGCCTTGCTTGAGGGGATGGATTCCCAAGCAAAGCCCAGTAGCCTTACTGGAACAATTAGGATTGTCTATGGGATCTAGTGATAGGTGCCAATTTTTCCCTTTGGAGGGAGAGTAATGCAAAAATGTGTACAAACTATTTTTAGCTGGGCTTTAAAGAGAGAATTAAGCTATCAGAGGATATAATTAGAACACAGCCACCGTTCTAAATTTGGGGATTAGATACTATGCCTGTGTAATTAATCAGGATGAATCAAGTCATCCTGGAGTATAATTACATGGACCATTTTATTATTCTTCTGTCTCAGGGTAACAGGTTCTGTAAGAAGAACTTAGAAGTTATGAAGGGCAAAATGGTGTAGTGATGGGATCAAGTCAGGAAATGGTCATGGGCACTACTGGAGACACCAGATGGGGGCTTGGCCCTGTAGCACTAAGATCACCCTCAGCTCCTTAGGCTTCATAAAATCTTCACCCCCTGTTCTGCACAACCTTACACTTCGCTAATATTGCCCAGCACAAAAAGCAAAGCAGACACAAGAGTTGTTAGAAAAGATGGTCTTTGCTACAGACCTTTGCATCAAGACACAGCCATGAGTGGAAAGTATTAATACTATTTGGTTTTCCTGTGAATAACAATAAAATATTGCACTGACTGCAAGCTTGATGTGAGAGCTAGTAACATTATTGCTCTTGTAGTATTTAGTTTGCATGTATTTTCCCTTGACTCCAGATGGATTTTAATTTTGTGTATGGTAGCTACACAGTGTGCATGTAAAAGCTTTAATAAATCTGCTTGTTCAAACTGAAATAGGCATTTTGTATTATGAGACTGCCTTGCTCCAAAACAAATCCACATGATTAGAGTAGTGGATTTAACTAATTGTCCTCCAAGCAGCTCCTATGGGAAAACAAAATGTTGTCTATGTTAATAATGTCTCAAACAGGAATCAGTGAGGATCAGCAAAAGCACAGTATCATGTGCTTTAATATTGTGTTGTTTACCAGCTGGTAGGAGGATAATTTACATAAAATCATTACCACTTGCTTTAGGGTAAATAGCATAATAAAAGCTGGTATCTGAACTGAGTCCAAAATCCCAATATGTAACTACTGTTGAATTTCCAGAGAAGTGCAGTTTGGCATTTAGGTTCCAGAAATCAAGCTTTGGATTTTGTCCTGATATCCTGTCTTGTGAGGGATCTGCTTTCCAGACTACGCCCTGATGCAGTTGTTCATGTGAGATATTACACTGACAGATACTTTTTGGAGACTTCTTCTCTAGAGGCCAGTAATATCTATTATTATTAGCAGCAATATTAACTAGATTATTCCTAATGACAACAATACCAACAACAAGTTATTGAAACATGTGAGAATATGTAAAACCATTCAGATGAGCTGTGCTTCAGAAATGCCTCATGGACTGCAAGAGGAGCCCAGTGTTATTCGTTGAGGTGCAGATGTCTGCGTGCTATTTAAAGGTATGTGACATGAGTCCAGCCATCAGTGCTTCATTTTCTCACTGTAAATTGAGAAAAACACTGCTCTGTGTGAACTCTGATGGGGAGATACCATGACAGGAGAAAAAGCTGGATCATTTCCTCCACCCACTCAGTGCTTGTTTTCAGCAGGGATAAGGTAGCAGCATCACTGGAAGGATTACTCCAGGACCACTGGCTCTAGCACAGGTTGTTTATCTATTTTAGAAAGGGGTCAGCTAGTAAGTTTACTTTGTTTGCATGGTTGACCCTTCACGAGCGGTGCAAAGTGTCAGGACACTGAAAGGCTTGTTTTAATTAATGGCATAACCATAGGCAAGGAAAATATATGGAGGCACTGTTAATTAAGAAACTCTCTGGCATTATGGTGAGAATTGCTGGCCCAATATTAAAGTAGTGTAACGAGGACATGTAGGGTTGCACAGACCCAGCATAACTGCAGAACCCATCAAAGAATCACCCAAAAGTATCTGGGAGGGTGCAAGATAAGATAAATAGCTCTGGAGATGATCAACAGAGACTTCTGTAGGTCTGATCCTCCTATAGGCCAGGATAGTGTTGCTGCCTAAAATCAGAAGTCCCTATCCACTGGTCCTATACGCATTACTGCATAATCCTGCTGCTGAGCTGACAGGATTAAAGAAAGATATGGATAATTTTGCCTGCTGTGCTTAGTTTCTACACAATTTAAGGTTATGAGTCTCCTGGGCTATTAAATTGCCATCTTCTGTGATTATTCAGGCCTCCAGGGATGGTTTTCTAAAGTACCTAAATATCTGAATTTCACTGGGATTTGAGAATGCTATTTTGTAATACTCCTTTGAAACTATGTGCTTGTATTAGCACTAAAACTGCATAGACAAGCATAATTTTGTACATTAGTTTTTCATACTCTGCATTGGTAGATGCTTAGTACTTTTAGGTCACTTTGCATATTCTGGAACAGAGCAGGTAAAGCTAGTGTGTAACATACTTCAGTATCATGTACTCAAAGACCACTGAAGCAGATAGCAATTCACTAGTAAAATTTCCAAATTAGCTTTATATATATATATATTTGTTTTCCAAAAGTTATCACTGTCAGAAGAAGGAAAAGCTGAGCTTTCTTTGTTTTTCCCTGAATCAGTCACCACTTACATTTCTTTCTAATACAGCTCACTCCACCTTCACTTGGCTGGTTTCAAGGTTATATTCCTGCATCATTATTTCAATAATTATCTCTTGCTCCATGATATCTACTGGAAGAGTGATCAGGGTGCTTCAGCACCCATATTGTGCTCATATCTTGCTGCCAAACTGGTGGCTTCAGTTAATATATTTATGGTGCCATAGGCAAGTGAAGTGCATTGAATGCAAACTCCAGAGGGCAAAAGTCTAACCAAAAAGTCTATGTAAGATACTAGAGAGCACCTAAAAATCAGGGGAAAACCATGACAAAATTCACTTGGCATCTAGGGTGAGACTCAGCAGATCTAAATTAGAGTGTGGATAGCTAGATCTGAAGTAGTCATTCTAGAGTGCCTCCACAATTAGCAGAGAAAGAGATACCATGAGAGCTGACTCATTGATGGAGCTGTTTCATCCATTAACTAGAAACCTGGGAACCATGAAGGACCCTGGAGCACCAGCTCAGCCACAGAATCCTACTAACAGACACCTCAGATGCCATGGTTGAATCCCTCCCAAAAGCCACCCCAGTGTCCTATTTAGGAACTCTCTGTGAATAGAGATAGTTTATCCAGCCAGTTTTCATCACTGGCAGTTTCCAAGTGGGTCATTAATATGCTATGTAATTCTGAACTAACTATTCTAATGTGCATTGATTTCATCTTATGTGGGAAAAAAAGCTCATTGCTTAATATTGGTTGTAATATATCTCCATGGAAAAGGTGAAAACTAGCCGCTGGCCTTACACAAATGCCTGTTAGAGGAGTTAGCAGTGCTTGCTGGAAAAGGAGCATCACCACTGAACACTTTCCAGCAGAGCACTGGGAAGGAGCAGGACAAAATGAGCTGAATTAGGGGAAAAATAGGAGAAGAGCAACAGTCACTGGCTGTGCATGGGTTTGGTGGTGGTGCCTGGCTACTGGCCCAACGTTGTGATGGGTTTCTGGGTGTAGGCACCAGGAAGGCTTTTCTGGGGTTTCTGCAGTGACAGAAAGCCTCCTGCTACTTTTCCATGGCTGCCAAAAAAAATCATACTGCATCTAGAAAACACCTCTGGGATACAGACCCAGAGAGTCATATGTAAATATAACAGCAGAACACCATTTTCTGGATCCTGAATATTGTCCTTTCTATCACCTTACAGTCCTACCATTGGTTTTCTTATGCAAATCCTTTATTTATTTATTTATTTATTTATTTATTTATTTTAATTTTTTACTTCATATCAATTTTTATATTTTATGAGATGCTGCTATTGAGAAATTATATAAACTCTTCTCCATGGAACTCAATCCTGCCTAAATAGAACCACACACAGTTTTTTTAAAGCAGTAATTTATATCAGTAGCTGATACCTCATGTGGACTTTGGGAGCTCAATGAATACAGCATGTGTGGGGAGAAAAGTAAGGACCTGTGAACTTTCTGGCCACCTTCACAGACAATTTGGGTGACCATGAGTAGGTCACATTCACCTACATCCCCTCTTCTGCCAGGCTGTGGGGAGAGGTCAGTCCCAATGTGCGTGGTTACAGCCTCGGTGCTTCAGCATCCACATCTCACCTCTCTTCACAAATGCTAAAAGAGGCTCTATGTAAAAAAGCCTCCTTGTACCTCTGCAGAAAACAATGGAGAAATACAAACCAGAAATAATGATGCCATACAATATAATGTAAAGTAACCCACATGGTCTTTGCAGGGTTAGGCTTTTGACCTTGCGGGTCCTTCCATGACATGTGGCCCACATCTTTTCCCACCCCACGTACAGTAGCTAGCATGCCTGCAAGGCTCTTTTCAGACTAATTCCTGCTAATGTCATGCATGGCTAGTTAACCTCCATTTGATCTGTCTTTTAGAGATTTATTCATCAATAAAGGCGTTATTACTCCTTTGATGATAGTTAGTATCATTTATATGAATTGTCTATTGACGGACACATTTAACAAAGGGTGTTTATGTGCTGAACAATCACATAGTTTATTTATCCAATAATCACATAATCGATTTGAAAAAAAATTCAAGTTGAAGGACTTCTTTGAGATTTAAAGATTTCACAGTTTCCATCTGTGTCTAAGATGTTTAATCTGTGTTAGTTCTGTATTACATTTTACTAGTACTGTTCCTGCAATGGGATCTTATAGATCAACCTCTGACAGCTCTCAGGTAAAGACTGAACCTGGCTAGCTTGTTTAAGATGATTGCTTGGGTATTTTTAATCACAAATGACAGTATAAAAAATCCAAAATACAGTGTCTTGAGGCACTCTTGGAGGTTACCACTGATCACACTTGCCTTCCAGACAAAGTACTGTTGCAGCACTAAGGCTATCATCTCTACAGTGGTTACAAATATCCACTGATGACTCAGAGAGAAGTCTATTTCTCCGACAACTTTCCTTGGTTGATGTTGTTATTACATTATCACAAGGCATAACATTGCTCACATATACTCAGGTAAAATTCCAGAGTGAATCAGAAAACCTTTCTCGTTTAGCAAGTCCTGCAGGGCTCCTGTTGCTCTCAGGTTGAAGCACCCTTAGCTTTTGTGTGGGAGGGCAATGCCAGTCCCCAGCAGGGGACATCCAGTGCTCAGATCCACTGAAACCACCAGAACTGGCACCACAATGCCTCTGGGAAGCCAAGGAAATGAGCTTGGTCTTGAACACTGGACCTCAGTTTCTAGTGACCCACATTTATTTCCACGTGTTTCCCGAGTCCTAAGGATTAGTTTATCTATCACCATATTACGTCTGGCTCCTAATACAGGCATTGTAAATGTTCAAGGAGTGTCTGTCAAGGTTGAACTCATCGGTGTAGATGGGAGAGTCTGTTGTTTGCCAGAGTTTAAATGGAAAATGTTTTATTTTCTAAGGTCCTGACCCTGGCAGATTCTTTGTCTGTTGTGCTCAGTGTCAGAAACCACGAGCTTGCATTAACTATTTTTATTAATTATTTTTTTCACCCCTGTGTGCCACAGCAAGCAAGAACTGAGTGGTCTGGGTTTATGCTGGGACCTTATAATGGGTAGGGAGGCTCTGCTTCTGTGATTAGAGTCCAAGCCCACAAAAACACAGACACAGTTCTCAGCTCAGGGATGTCTAGCCATGGCACAATTCCCTGTTAAAATACCTTCGTGCGCAGGAAGGTCTAAAAGGGATTGGTTTGCTATTATTAGCTACTGGCCAAAAGCTTCTGCACTCTGGTTTGAAGGAGTTTTTGATCTTTTGATTTTACAGGAGACTGGAATTGATAATCCGGGTGATTTCAAGGGCTGCAGTTTCAATCAGACCCCCCCTCCCTGCTGCTCACCCTGGAGACTCTGACCACAGGGAAGGACAGGTCCTGGGATTTGAAGGTTTAAGCTGGGGCCACCAAGTCCCCATAGCTTGAGCACTACCAGTTTCGTAACAGCCTGGGCTAAGCTCTGGGAGCAGCAGTTTAGCTGGCTGACATCTCTGTTAGATGTGCTTGCAGGTAGTAGAGAATAAAGCCCTGATCCTGCAAAAAGTGGTAGTTGGGGGCAGATGGCTTTCAGCACTGAAGCAGTGTGAGTAGAGTGGTGAACACACCCCTGGAAGACAGCAGAACACATCTCTTAACCCTGATTCAGTCCCGCTGAAATGTGGATTTTCTTCTTTAGCACTGGCTCAGCTGTACTTGTTCAGGAGGCACCTTGACATGCAGGTAGTCTGACTTGCTACCCCCTGAATTAGGGTTAGCTTGCCCCCCTTTCCTGAAAATAAATGCCTAGAAAAACTTTTATTGAGAAAGGCAGGAGGCAGGAGCTGGCAAAGACAAGATGAAGCTAGACATTACAGGTTCCTCCCTGCCCTCTCTGCATGGTTCTGAGCTCTTCTTCCTAAAAGAGATGTTCTGAGCTGGGCACTGAGCTCAGACCTCTAAGTCTGAAGTAATTTTACCTTCAAGTCCCTGTGGTATAGCTAAAACCTGCTTTAGTCCTATACTCTTAACTAGATGTTAATTTTTAAATGATTTGTATGTGTTGTTTTTTTTGTTAATTAATTCTCTCTCTTGAATGAAAACTGAGGCATGTTGAGTTTTGTTTGTTTGTTTGTTTGTTTTAACTTTCTGCTTTAGAAACAGAATTCCCTTGCTCAGATGCTCTGGTAAAGTCTGCAAATAATTTGAACAATAACAGTGGCAGCAAAGATTGATCTGAGACTGCTGAGACCCAAACCTGGGCAGTCACAAGCTTGTCAGAGCTGAGACTCAGCACCTACAGCTGCAGTTCATGTTCCCTCCCCAGGAAAAGAGAAGAAACTTCACATCTCAGCAAGCCACCAGGCTGGAAGTGCAAGGCAGTTCTGCCACCAGAGACAAAGCCAGCACTGTGTTTTATATATTTACATATTTATGTATCTGTGTGCATTATATATTTCTGCACCTGCATGTGTAGGTGTAGATGCATGCACACATGCCTGTGCATGAATAGCCATGTACAGGTGTGCATAAGCATGAGCATATCAACAGTACTGTGCAGGTGTTTCTGCAGTACTAGCATTGCCTTCATAATGAAGCAGATCCTGCACTTTGCATGCAGAATTGTGCAGTAAGAACATTATTAAATGCATAAGCTTTTGTTATAGGAACCAAAAATACAAAACAGCTTTTTGGGGTGATAGAGATATAACAGCAGAAGGCTTCCCTGTATGACATTTTCTTGGCCTTGAACATACCTCAGTACTGGTGCCAAATGTGCCTTTTATGTCTGGGACAGTGAGAACTGGTATTTGTGATGAACTTCTCCAGCTCAATATGTTGCAGAAAACTTTGTGAAGAGAAACAAAGAGATCACCAAGTGCAACAGGATAACTGAGAGCTTACCCTAATCACTCAAGCTGTGGAGGAAGAACAAATTCCTTGGGTTAGTTATTCTCTAAGATGTATTTGTTTAGGGCTATGATGGCCCTTTGTATGGGGCAAGGGGTGTCTGTACTGCCCTGGGAGACAGCAAGAAGCAGCACAGAGCCATGCTTGCTGGCAGGATCTGAAGAGCAATGTCAAGGGCAAGAAATGGTGATGAATCTGGATTTTCAGAAGGCCAGTGCTGTCACGGGTAATACAACAATCCAGGTCCTTTCAAAGAAGAAAATGGACCTGCTTTTCCCACTTGAAGCCCATCTTTGTAACTGTGTTCCCCCAGATAAATAACCTGTTGCCTGGGCTTTAGAGCCTGGATGGTTAGAGCTGGATCTCATGATGCTCAAAAGCCAGGCCACTCCTTTTCTCACTCCCCCAGAAGTCACATCACGGGCACAAAACAGGTGATGGCATCTCCATCTGCCTGATCCATACCCACAGCTAATGAGTGAGAATGGTGGGTACTGTAAGTGTCACTTCTAAACATGCATTGGGACTAAACTGTGCTGAGTTTCACTTCTACAAAGGTAAGTGGCTCCTGAGAAGTGCAACCCAGCCCTTCACACAGACAACTAATGGAGCACAGAGGGGAGAGTGAAGAAAAATGGAAACTCTCTGACAGGTGAGAAATCCCACTGCCGGCTTCGGAGAGAGGTTTTGTGAATGAATTCAACACTGATTCAGCATGGGTTGAGTCCTGGAGAAGAGCTGACGGACACAGCCTGGATTGCTCTCCTTGAACCTGATGCTGGGACACCCAGGTCTCTCCCTGGTGTCCCCGGGTGCTGGAAGGGGGCCGGAGGTGCCTGTTCATGCGGGCAGGATGCCAGCACCTGAGCTGATGCTCTCCCTCAGCACCAGCCCCACCTTGCAGCCCAGAGGCCTTTCCATGGGCTTTGGTGCCATCAAGTGGCAGTTGGCTGCAAGGAGAGCAGCACTCAGAAGACCTTGGCTCCTGAGAGGTTTGCAATAGGAACAAGAAAGTGAAATTGAGGTTTTCTCCCAAGTTAGTGTGAGGAAACGTTAGTGCAGGGGCCAAAGAGATGAACAAAAACCCTCAACACTTTTACTGATGCTTGAACCGGGTAGAAAAGTAATCCTTTTCATGAAAAGGGGGAAGCTTTGGGAAATGATTAATACAGCTGGCACGAAGTGTGGTGGAAAATTGTGTCAATAATCTCCAGACTTTCAAGTGTGCTGGGACTTGAGCCAAATGAAATAGCTGGGTCCTCAGCCTGGGTAAACTACTGAGACATAAAGTCAGTGGAGCCAGACTGAAGCTGATCCTAAAAATTTTAGCCTAATCTGAAATATGTAGGGTTTAGAATTTGATGAATTGTGCTTTCATTTTTTTTCCTCCCTCCCTCCCTCCCTCCCTTTCTCTCCCCCCCCCCTTTCTTTCTTTCTTTCTTTCTTTCTTTCTTTCTTTCTTTCTTTCTTTCTTTCTTTCTTTCTTTCTTTCTTTCTTTCTTTCTTTCTTTCTTTCTTTCTTTCTGGTATTTCAACACAGCTTCTCTGAATTAATAGTTAAAGGGGATTCATGGAGTTCATGTTGTCAACATATCAAGTGCATCAACTCCTCTGCCAATAGCCTGCAGCCTGCTTGGCTCAAGATTAGCATGGCCTGAGGAAAATTAAGAATAAGAATTTGCTTCAATCTCAGATTCTTTCTTTGGATCTATTAAGGGATGGAAAAGCAATGATATTTTCTTCCTATCTCCCAGTAAAAATATCTAGCTAGGAAAAACAGATTGGAAAAACATTAAATAACTTTTTTTTTTAAGTACTTTGCCTGCATATCTCCTATTTAAGTACAAATTTAAGGTTTGTATCCAGCATGCGTTAGCAGTTTATGTTTTCCAGAGCTGAATAAAGGTAGCCAAATTGTTGTAACCAGGACACAAATAACTAGATTTTGGCTGTGGGTGAGAGGCAAGACCCTTGTCCCAGGTGGATCTATGTCAAAACAGATTTTACAGAATGCATATGCCCAGACAGTTTGCCACTTTGGGATATTTACTCCCTGAGTTTAAGGAAACCCTGTCTGAGATTGCATGTCAGATCTAACATCCCCATGCCAGTATTGCACTGCACTTTTGCCATCACACTGCAGCTCGGTGGGTATGTCAGTTCCCAGAATGATGACACCCCATGCTGCCTTCCCCTCTCTAGCAGTACCTTCAGGGCAGCACAGCCCTAGTTTTAAAAGAGATATCACCTGGAGTCCCAGGGGCTTTCTGTTCTGGCTCCCCATGTGTGCCAACACCAGATCCTTGATTCTGCTGTCAGTGCTGCCAGATGACTTTATTGTAGGCTACAGTCATACTTTTGTGATGCAGCAGAGCTATATACAGTGACTTTCCAGGGCCAAAAGTGCTGCTTTCTGAATCTCCCCTGTTGCCTCTAGGCTTTCTGGCTTGTGTGCTAGTATGTTGGCTTTCAAATCCTCTCTCTCTGTGTTTTTGCTTGTTAAGAGATTATTTCATCCTTAATACTCCACCACTGGAGCTGTTAAAAGTTAGCAGGGGATTTTTGTTAGAAGGCAGCTTTTGTGGAATTGAGCTGGCAAGCTGACTTCCTCAATTATCAACTGCTGAAACAACAAAAGCCCCTTAGACCTTCATGATTTTCTCATCAAAGGCAAATCTGTTTAAGATGTCCCTCAGTGTTTGCCTTCTCTCCCTACAAGCTGAATATTTGCATTGCTGTAATTTGGAGAATCACCAGAAACACAACAAAGGCTGCAGTTTTTCCAGAGATGGCTTTGGGACCAGCAGGCATGCAACAAATGGGCAGATCACTTTGTGAATCTCTTCATCTCACATCAAAGCTCTTTCCCAAATGTCCTATAAAAAGCAGAAATGCAAAATCTAAAGGCCCGTTTACCTGAGCAGCATTTCCAATGCTTGCAGCTGAGACCATTTCTAAGAGCATCACTGACACTTGGTGGCATGAGGAGGAACTGCACATCCCTGTTCCAGATGTGCAAGATGCCTGTACCCATCACTGTCCCTGTGCTCACTCAGGCTTATTTCAGCTTGCCAGGATGACAAACCAAAGCACCAGAGCCAGAACTGGTGGTTCTTTCTTTGTCTGTTTCTATTGCTATCCATTGTCCTTAATTTGAAGGACATTGCTAAATAATTACATGACAATTATTCACGGGAGAATAAAGAACCTTGAACTAATTTATTAGAAGGAGATAGTTGCTCAGGACCTTCCTTCCAACTAGGGTCTTTAAGCTTCAAAAGATAAAAGAGGTCCCCAATTCAGGCAGTGTAATATCCTAATCTCTGTCAGAGTGGGCTAGTTTAAAGACCAACTGAGCACATCGGAGACCAGCAAGCTCCTCTGGAAGTGTGTATTTATCTCCACATATAGAATGAACCAACATCAAGTAAATATCTAAATTTGGTCCCTTGGTTAGATGCCTCAGATTAGGTAAAATGACTGCATCCACAGCAGGTTAGGCTTATTTCTAAGATTATATATAGATGTGTGTGTAAAAGAAAAAAAGAAAAAAAAGAAAAAAAAAAAAGAAAAAAAAAAGAAAAAAAAAAGAAAAAAGAGGTCCAATTATCTGTGTGTGAAGAGTACTAAGAGCATCTTTTATGTCTACACTCAGAATTACAAAGTAATGGGCAATGGCAATAACAGTGACAAGAAATAAAACCAGAGTGGAGTCCTATAACCATCAATGATCTGGCAAACATTATTTATTGTAAAAGCAACAGCAGCTAAAAAATGAAAGGACATTATTTGGCTCAAGGCAAGGGGGCAGGGATATGGAAGTGCACAGGAGGTCAGGCCAGATGCTTGATGCTCTCTCAAAATCATTGAATATCTGGACCTTTTGAGAGGGACCGTGTAAACCCTGTCTAATGATGAGTAATATTAAAATTCCCTTAATGCTTTTCAGAGAATTTATGAGCTTTGCATAACTTGTCCTCTCCACACAGCTGGTGTAGCTTTTCTCCCAGCCAGGCCCAAATCAACTTTGGTGGGGACCATAAATTTAGTAATAATTAGAAACTAAATTATGGGTCCCAAAGATTGAATGCAGCTAATATTCACCTTACACATGCCTTGTGGAGGGCTCACTGGAGTGGAGTACCATCATAACAAGGGCAGAAGGGGGAAAAAGTCTTTGGGATCTGTCAGTTAAAGATCTGGCCTGCAACTCAGTGCTGTGGTCCAATTTTTTCTTTACTTGCACGTGTCTCTGGCTTGTATCCTCAATAAAACTTTACATATTACAGTCTTCTGTAGATCTGTGTCTCCATTCCCCAGCTGCAAAATGCATGCAGCATTTTTTTTATTATTATTTCTTGCCTATTTTTCCCATTTGCAGCATAGCTGCTGCGTAAGCGTGCCTTTCCTCCATGAGGTATGAAAGCCCCTTCAGCTGGAGTCTTTCAACGTGACAAGGATAGTGGCTTTTACTACATGTCTGGTTCATAGGAGACCTGACTCTCTGTGGGAACAGTTTAACATAATTCCGAAGAGTTGGCCACACTCATTTCCCTTCTAAAACAAACACAAAACTCCACCTAAGTCTGTTGTATTTCTGCCTGTGTGACAGTTTCTTGTGTTCACAGCGAGAGAGCACTCGGAAGGATTAGCTTTGCTTCTGCTCTCTGCCACTGGGAAAGTCTTGTGTTTTTTTTTATGCTTTACAAGCAGCAGCTTTGCTCTGTAATCTGGATTTGCAACAGAAAACACAAGTGCTAGCTGGCGTGCTTTGTACCAAATGTTACAGAAGTTGCACTGCTCTTGCTAACAGTCCCAGGGCAGCAAAACGCAGATTTTAGCCATCATGGCTAGTGAACAAGAAGCCAAAATGGTGGTTTTAGTGTTGTGGGGGATCCTGGGTGCAAATTCCAGAAAGACAGAGCTGCAGCTAGTGCAACAGCACCAGGCAATGGTTGTAACTGAGAGGAAGAAATGTGCTCTCTGCTTCTAAAGCAGGGGGATTTTCAGCTCCTCATGCTTCAATTGGATGCAAAGAGCTCTTCCAGCAGCTGCCAACAAAATGTGGAATGAGTTTAATGGCCACAGGTCTGTTAAACGTAAAGTTGAGCTTTATGTTTACCCAGCAGTGATAAATGTTACAGCCACTCCAGCACTTTCTCTGTACCTTGAATCCTCTAGAGCAGTAACTTTCACCTCTCTCAGGAAAACACTCATGTTTAAGAGTACTGCAAAAATAAGCCATGTTCAAAATTGTCTCAATTTGTAAAAAGAAAGAAAAAATTATTTTCCTGAACCTGTCTGGACAATATTTCTTTCATTTGGAAATGCCTCAGAAATAGCAAATGTTATAATAATAGTGTGTCATATCTTGTTTTGTTATGGTGTTTTGTTTGTTTGTTTGTTTGTTTGTTTCCCCATCTAGCTTTCTAGAAAGGAAAACAAAAGAAAGAAAGAAAAAACAAAACCAACATAGTTGCACATCAGACTTCTAGGATGAGAAACCACTTTCAGTATCAAACTGATAAGGATTTTAAAGGTGTTAATTCTACTTTTAGGATCCTAGTTTGAATTAAGTAGATCTGAGTATAAATCTTACTTCTTGCAATAGGTTTCTGGCATATGCTTCATCAGATGTTTGTAATAGTATTTCTGAAATGCTCAGCAGTGACCTAACATTATTTCCTTTGAAGCCCAGAGGAATTTTTCCATTGACTTCAGTGAGAGCAGAGTTTAGAGAAAACCAAGATCTTTTGTAAACAGTGTGAAATTGTCCATCCTTCTCTCATTTTTGAAGCTCTTTGCTTCCTCCACTGCTTATTTATTTAGCCTTTTTATGTGGTCAGTCCTCAGTGTCTTTTCTGTCATTTTGCATGTTTATATAGTATCAAGTGTGGCGAACTTTGACATTGTTTTATGGTCAGGAGGTACTACAGCAACAAAACCAATAACAACAACAATAAATGCCCATGGTCAGGGCTATTGCCCATGATTTGAGAGTCTTCCTATTATCCTCCATACACATTGAAAGCTCCTTTTATTTCAAAATGTCTCCTGACATGGAAAAAAAAAAAAAAAAACAAAAACACTAAAAAACTAAAAAACAACACAAAGCTGGAAGTTAGGCCCCATCTGGGAAGCCGCCTGCAGAGAGTCTTGTGGCAACTAGTCTCGAAATGAATGGGATGTCCTGGATTGATGTGGAGTAGATAGACCTGGCCTGCGGATGACTGGGAAAACAGCAGGAAATTCTCCAGTTGTGCAAGGCAAAGAGCAGCTCCACCTCTTTGTGCTTGAGGCTCATGGCTATGCCTGACTGCACACGGAAGGAATTTGCATTGCCAACAGGAGCTGATCAATAGGAGCTGTCTGGGAAAGCGGCTTGTTACTTTTAGACAAGCAAGGGGTGGCAATGAGAACCGAGTGGCACGTGGTCTGGGTTCATAGGGAACTGTAATGGGTTGCTTTGTTTTGACATAACTGTAATGGCCTTTTCATGTGCAGCTGTATGTAGATAAGACAATGCCAGGATAATACTGGACATTCAGATGCAAATGAATTGCATATGTAACTGTACATTGCGTTATCTTTTCTTACAAGGATTTTTGGACGACTTTTTCCCTGAGAACTATACTACCCCCTAGACATGTAACCTAGCTTGCAGCTAAGCTTCTCAAAAAGAAGATTCCTATTTTCAGGTTCTGAAACTGACTACCAAGAAGAAAGCATTAGCATTGAGTCTTTTTAACAAATAAGACATTTCCAACATTTCTTCCTCTTTGTGAAGAGCAAAGACTCTGGCTGATGGGGAAAGGAGGAAGTTCTGCATGGTGGAGGTGGGATTTCATATCCACACAGTCTGAAAAAATTGTTGACTTCACTGGGAGGCTTGGGAGAGGACATGGTATGAAGGACAGGGAGTGAGAATGCTGGGCTGATGTCTGTAAGGATGCTGTAATGTTTTAGATTTGGGGCAATGAAGCCACAGGCACTGTAAGAAGATGAAGAGAAGAGATCGGGGTTAAGATTAGCATGGGAGATGAAATCAAAGCTATGCCACAATAGCAGGAAGCTTCTCAACGTGTTACCTCAGGCTTTGTATGTTTAAGAGTGACTTATTTCCATCATCTTGCTGCTGCTGCAATACTTACTGTAAACCACCACAGGGTTGATGTGTCTTAAAGTTACAGCTCTGAAAAGGTGGGAATAGGTAAAAGCCCCTTCTGTTTTCCAATACATCCATAGGCACACGCATTCTTTGGACAAAAACAAACAAACAAAAAAGAATGCCTGGGTTCATGGAGTTTCTGGCGGTTTGATCATTTTTATTCTTTAGAGGACTTACTACCCCATGAGCTGTCTGAAGCAGACCTATTGTGGCTGACAGCCCAAGTTGTCCCGTCATCCAAAACCCATAGAAATTTTGAAATTGTTTTTTTTTTTTTTTTTTCCAGGATTGTTTCCACCACTGGGAGTAGGGATTGGCCATGAATTCAGTTTTTGTTTCAAACAAGAATACAGGAAATAAAAGAAATCCTTCTCACCATGACAGTCCCATGAATGCACTACAAGGCTCTACCTGGGAATGCATCCCTCTTGAAGGAATGCTGTTAATGTGTTATTTTAAGACATCAGCATCCCTCTTGAAGGAATGCTGTTAATGTGTTATTTTAAGACATCAAGGAAGAAAAGTGTTTTTTATTTATTTATTTATTTTATTTTTATTTTTTGACAGAATAAGGCCATCTGTATATGACTTCCTATCCAGTTTCCCAAACTTGCTTCCTTGTGGTACTGAAGGTGACCAAGACTTTGATTCAAACCCAGTGACAACTTTTTGTTTTATTCCAAGGTCACCACTGACCTGGTCATCATCTGAAATGTGTGGAAACCTGAATGATGACATTGTTTCAGCTGTTTTTCATGGCTTTAGTTCTTCTATCCCAAACAGGGCTTGAAGAAGATGGAGGGAGGCTCAACACAATTACTACTAATTCCTTTACTGTTCCCACTTTTCACTCTTTGCTTTTGTTTGATCTTTTCACTTCACATTAGGCCTTATTCTCATCTCACCGGCAGTGGCTCAAAGCAGGAGCAATTACTCTGACATCACCTACCAGATTTTTTCTTTAATTTACCCCAATTTTACTACACTGTTGTTTAAAGAGTTTGTCCTTTTAATGAGTATTACCTAAATATCAGTGTGATTTCTTTTATATGAGTATTACTGACGAACAATCTAATGCACATTTTTAACTGGAAAATGTTATTCAAAACACACAGACACCCCTCCTCAAAGCCCTGCTTTTCATGTTCCAGACAGTCCTGAGTGCTGTTCACAGTGCTATGCAATCCTGTCACTTGCTGGGAATAAAGCTCTTCAGAAACAGGAGCACGATTACAGCCTTACTAAAGAAACCATGAAACTTTTTTTTCCAGCAAATATTTCACCCACTTGATCAGCCAGGACAGAGAAGCCTTTTCTGTGTCTTCTCTTTCCACCTTTGTTCCTCGTGACCAACCTCGTGACTCTGCTGTTAACACTCAGCCCAGCTCTCATCCTCCTCTGATGACTGAGTCTTTCAGCATCCTGCAGACGTATGTGTTGACACTCTGCACAGTCTCTGGTCTGCACTACAGCCCTACCATGGTGGAAACATCTTGCACTATGTCATTTGCTCTGTTTTCAGTGCCAGCTCCCTTCTGATAGTGCAGAGGCAGAGAGATTGATGGCTCTTGTTCAGGCATACGTGAGTCCACAGTGTGCTCCTTGTCTTGTCTCCTACAGGATCCAGGGGCTTGCCAGGTCTCTGAACAGAAAGAGTGTGCTGAGACTCATCTGTTTTGTGGCGCATCGCCCTGGGAATTCAAACAGTCAGGCACCTGTGAAGGGTTTTTGTGGCAGCTTATGCATACCAGGAGCATTGCTCATTGCACTTACACAGGTGGCCCAGGGACCAAGTCTGGGTGAAACAACAAGGGACACATTGCTTGTCTCTTGGAGACACTTTGCTAGCGCAGAGGAAGGTGCACTGGGTCTTCCCCACTTACATCCCCTTGCCAAGGTGAGCACAGTGAGCATCTTACAAACCTGAACTTTTTGCCAGCTTCTGAGGCATCTTTGCTGATGTAGATGGGCAAAATGTGAGATGGAGATCCAAAGTTCTTCTTTGCATCATGGCTCAGATCCTGCAATGGTGCCCAGAAGGTTAAAAACAGTAAGAGCTTGCCTAAGGTGAAAACAGACCTTAATTCAGGTAGCCACAGTATCTGAGGCTAAATGGACAGTGAACAAGCATTGCTTGCGTGGCGTTGTTGGGTCATGATATTTCCTCAATATATTCTGCAAGTTGGCAATAGGTAGCTAATGTAAGCTGTAAGAAATGGTATGTTATTCCTCACTGTGACCATCCTAGCATAAAGACCGTGAATGCACCTGCTACAGAAAAGATAATTTTAGCCACTGAGCACATTGAGAACAAAGAACAGCTTCTTCCCCTTGTGGAAAACACCCAGAGCCCACCTCCTTCTCCACAGCAGCCAGGGACAGTCAGGTGGAGCTAGCTGTCTCTAGAGAAATAAATGAAACAGGCCAGAGCCTGCTTTGGCCCTGGGGAGAATTGGCACCACATGGCTCACGTCTGCATGCCTCAACTTTCTCTCTCTCCAAAAGATGATGTCCTTATCCGTACAGCTCATTGGGAACAGACTGTTTGGGAGCAGCCTCACCCATGCCATAACTCAGACTGCACTCAGGCACGTCTGGGGCAGCATCGTTTGGGTCAAAATAGCAATTAAAGAGCATGGGTGATTTTCAGGTACTCAGGCTTGACCCTGGATATTTCAGTGGCATGTATATAACTGCTATGATCCAGACAGTCTGCAAAGTGCATAAAACAGATCTAAGAGTTCAATATAGTTACCACCATGTAACAAAAAACATGTCAGTCTTGATTATTTCTCCCAACCAGGAATCAGCACTAATATGGATTCTGCCCAGTTTCTCCCTGCCACGTGTCAAAAGTAACCCCCAGACAGGCTCTAATTGTGAATAGAGTCCACATCCCCACCAATACTCTGTTGTATGGCTGGCTGCCAAAACCAGGCTAATGTAATTAAAAGAAAATTGCATCTCTTGTGGGTTTTCACTTCCTTGGTCGCAGCAGGTGCCTGTACTGGGTGGCAAAATGCAAGTGCAGCTGCTACAGCTGTTACTCTGGCACCAGAGCAGGAGTCCAGCTAAAACCCAGGAAGGGTAAACTGTGTTCAGTTTGTAAACCCCAGACAGCAACTTGCCACCGTTTCATTCTTGGGCATTTACTGAAATTAGCATGTGGTGGCTGGGGGCTCTGCTGTTTTTTTGTAGGCTTGTTTTTCTCTTCTTTCTCTCTCTCTCCTCTCTTCTTTCTTTCTTTTGTTCTCTTCTCTCCTTCCTTCATTCCTTTCTTCTTTCTTTCTTTCTTATTTGTTTTGGAAGCGTAGAAGGGGATTGTTTTGAGGGTTTTGTTGCAATCCACTATCTGAGGAAATTATCCAAATGAATGGCATTGCCAACTATTCTCCCTGCAGAGATGGCTCTTGGTACAGTGTGAGGTAATGAATGACACATGCGAAGAGCACCCGCTCACAAAATACTGGGCCCACTGACAACAGTCAGGCATTTGGTGTAATTAGAAACCAGCTAGCAGAGCTAAACGAATCGTTTGAGTCACCTTTAGACAGCCAAGTGCCAAAGCACTGTCTACAGTGTAATTTGCTGGTCAATATTTTTCACAAAAGGTTCCCCCTTGGTGCTGCCTCTGACTCCTTTGTTCGCTGATTATAACTGCTAGCAAGTTGCAGTAGCCTGGCAGCTTCTTTGGCATCCAGTGATTTGCTCTGAGAAACTTGTAAATCCATAGCAAGGCTTCTGGTTTTCTTTCAAATTGTCATTCACTGGGGTGATGAGGGGCAAAAACAGGGCTCTGTTGCAGAAAGAAGCTTCTAAAGACCTTTAATGTTGTAAGTAACTGAGATTATATAGAGAGAGGGGGAAGGAGAGAGAACCGGTCTATCGACAGTGCTGGAATAAAGCCAGTTTTGAAGCATAATTTCCCTTTGAATAAAGAAGCTTTTGCCCTCTACACCTTGCACTTCCACAGCCATTGAATCAACAGTTGCCATTATACAGCAGTAGCTTTTTGCTCAATAATCAGTGCAGAGATAGTTTTTAATACTTAGCATTATAATAGTATCTCACCTGTCTCGTTCTGATGTATTGGTTCAGCTTGCCTGTGAGCTACAGTCCGGGAGATGTAAAAATGTGAAATAAAAAGATAATGGTCAGGTCCTTGGCTGTTACAGCCTAGTTTCTCTGCAAAAGCTGACCTGAAACGGAGAAAGAGCAGTAAGAAGAACAGCAATGGTAAATGAGGGCTCTATTGACCTCCATATTCTGCAAAGAGGAAGAGCTAAAATGTCTTTTCTGTCAAAATAAGAAGTAAAGAAAGCAATGCTGTGCACAGGCAAAGCCAGGGGACAGAGGAACCTTCAGCAGTTGTGACAGCTGTGCCCATCAGGAGTTGGCTTCGTGGACAAGTCCTTGTTTGTAATTATATAAATAAATAAATAAATAAATAAAAGAATTATATAAAAAAGAAGGCCTGACTTCGGGTTGGGAACAAGATAATAAAACTACTCCATAGGAAATTAGAATCTCAGATGTTGTTTCTGTGGGCGTAACACCAACTGCGTTATAGGGGTGGTCGACAATGAAGGGGTAGGCTGGATCCTCTGAATAGCATGCTCTTTCAGAGGTTTGTGCCCCACTTGTGTTGATCTGAACAACTCTTGTTTTTGGTAGGGGCTGCCACTGAAACCTCACCCACTTTCTGTCACTGAGTCTTTCAGAATGCCTCTTGCAGGAACAAAGCCCCAGTTCTTCTTCCATTCCCTCCAGGGGGGTTCTGGAAAACTCTTTGCCATACCAGGAAGGAATCCCAGATAGGATTGTTTGGACATCTTAAATGACTTCAAGTCCGTTATGTTTATGCAACCTTTTACTAAGCTTAATATTTGGGCTTAAAATCTGAAGTTAGGAAAAAAAAAAAAAAAAAAGCTTGGGAGACTAATGTACTATTGGTGCCTGAGGTCTCATTTTGGTGCTGTACAGCTTGAGCATTTTTTTTCCTGGGCTACTTCCCTGAGCAATATGTTGTATTATTTCAATTTGGAAAATGGTTTCTAAGGAGTCCTGCTGCTGAGTGGCCACATCTACTGGTGAGACCTACATTCTCAGAGCTAAATCTCTAGACGTGACTTTTTTTTTAATCTATTCATCTCTGTAAGCATACACCTCTACTTGAAACTTATTAGGGAGTTGCAGGTGGATCTTACAGAATGCAGGTGGAAGTATCATTTGCTTAATTTTGTTTTCCAGCTGTCCTAGAAACACTGTCTTTGTGTGAAAGAAAATCCTGTACCTTTTGTTCTTTTCCTGACAAGGACTAACATTGCATCTTATGGACTACTTATGTGCTGCTTGCAGTATAGACATACGCACTCTGTTTTGAGCAAAACTTGTGAAATGTGTAATCTGACTTCACACTTGCAAGTGAAACTTATTTTTTTTTTAAACAACCTTTTGTATTGAAATCTATCCGTATGCTTTCCAAACAAGATGAAACGCTTAATATCAGGTTATCTTTTTTATGGCTTTTCATGGCAAAAATGGAGATGACATCTAGGCTTTTTTTTTTTTTTTCCTTCTCCCATGGCTTGAGACAAATGAGAGATGAATTTAATGGATGGTCTGATTTTTCTTGTATTTGAAAAAAAAAAAAAAAAGTATAAATACCTCTATTTATAAATTAAGTTAAAAAAATCAAAGCTTGCACAGATAATTTACTTGAACAATTAGAATATTTTTGCCTAGATATTCTGCTAATCTGCCTTACAACACACCATAGACAGTGATCTAGAACTTTAGTTTACACAAATTACTGTAGGTCAGAGGACATTTATTGAGCTACTTCAGTTTGCTCCCTTTTGAAAGTTTCCTTCTCATTCTTAGTTCTTGGTCCAAGTAACTTTCTGAATATGTCCCTTAAATATTTCACAAGTGGGCTATAAAGATTTGGTTTATGTATTTAGAACCACCATTGCATAGCTAACTTGCAACTTCTCCAAATAAAACAAAGTTCCCCTTTCAGGTTTGCCCAACATTACTCAAAAGACACATTTTTCTCTTCCTGTATGTTAGTATCAATGTGACTTAACTGATATCAATTGGATTTTCATAAATCAGGAGCTGAATTTTGGCATTTGGCAGGCTGGGGTCTAAGATTATGTTATGTTATATTATGCTACATATATCTTACATGATGTGATTTTAATTTTGCCATAAAGCTCTCTATTTTTATCCTTTTTTCCAAACTATGGATGATCTTCTATGTGAATATACCACATATTTCATTCAGAAAAGTAAAAAATAATTTTCTTCATCAACCATTCACAAAGATTTCTTTTGCTGACTGAAGGAAAACACCTTAAAATATCTTTCCTTCATAAACTGTTTCTAAAAGAGTCAATTGAAGTTTCCTTTCTTGGATTTTTTTTTGTTTGGAGTAACCATAGCACTTATTTTTCTGATATGTTCCAGCCAATTGTAATCACCGTGGTCTTGTTAGGTTATTTCCTTGAGAAAACGGCTGCTCCCTTTTTTCCCTGTAGAATTCTTAGAATGAAAACATCATTTTACTGTCAGCAATGTGATGTGTTTCAGGGGAAGGAACTAATGACAGGTCACGACTCTCTTCAAGAAGGTAAAACAAGCCTTTTCCAACGTACAAAAAGGCAAGCTGATTGCCTATTCAGTGTCTGGGGATATTTTCTAAAGCCAAAGGATACGTGGTGTGATTGTCATATTCTTGCAGTCATGGAAATGTAGAGTGTCTTAAAAACAGTGACCTTTTGCTCTCCAGTTCCCTCTGAAACACCCTATAAAAGACAGCCAAACTGAAGGAAATCAGTGCAGCGTTTTCGATTCCTGATCACTCTCTGCAGCACATTAAAGTTTGCTGTTCTACATTTCAGGGATCACATTTTTCAGATACAACATTGTATTTTTTGGCCTGCTGCTAACCTTACTTTCTAAGCACAATATTTGCAGCGGCTCCTCTTCCCTACACACACCCACACACGCTAATCAAAATTAGCAAGGTGCCCAGCACAACCTGACACAACACGTCACACATTTGGCCAACACAATCGATGTATACTTTCAAAAATGCCGCAGCACCTGCATGGGAAAATAATTGTACCACAGCAATGACAGACTTTGGCTAAGATACCCTTAAATCTGTCTGAAAGGCTGATCAGAGACCATTCTCTGGTCGGGGTAATGTAAATCACAACAGTGCAGGACTTTCATCTTGCTGACGATCCAAGCCCCAAGATGAAACACAGCCAACCCCTTCTCCCATAAATGTATTTCAACAAGTGACAGAAGTTGCTGTGGGAGGAGACAGCGTGTCTCCTCCATCCGCCATCTGTTCCCTCACCCATGGCCATGTGCACACCAAGCAAGCTCATTCCCACCTCATTTCACCTCAGATGCAGCAAACTTGCTGTCGGTGGTTACTTCTCACGGCCTCCATCAATGCAGAAGGTAGTTTGCTGGGGCCTGGTGGAGCAAAAGTGAATTAATCTTATAAAATACATCCTACAGATCCATCTTTGATAAACGCATTCTGGTCCAAGAACCAAGAGGTGGTTACGAAAGAACTGCTGCAGTTCAAGAGTGTTCCTGTTGTTCTTGGTCCAGTTTCAGAAGAGACTGCCTTGTTTGGATTAGAATGGGGTTTGTGTTTCACAGTTTGACGTTACAATTTGATGAGAACATTAACTGTTTCTTGCTCAGTGGAGGAAATAATGTACCTCCTAGACTGCTGCAAAAAAAGAGAGTAAGGTAGCCCAGTTACTTCCTTCCCCTAGTCTCACTGGCCAACTAAGGGATGAAATCTACTCATAACTGGCCAGCTAAGGGGTGGAGGGGGTTCACAGCCAGCACAAGGTAGTATTGCCTTCCACGATGCCCCCTGGACACATATTGTCCCCATAGCAGGTATCCAGCCATATTAATGCCATCTGCATGTCTGCTGGCCAAAACACCAAGAAGGATGGGAAGAAAGCCCTTATATTCTTCCAGTTCTCACCCATCTTCCCCAAGGGACCCACAGCCACCCACATGTTACCACAGCCCTGGTGCCAGGTCAGGTCTGCAGGGATTCTCCAGGTGAGCAACCTGTGACTTGCAGGGTACTGCATCCCTTCCTAAAACAGCCTTGATACAGAACCAAATCTGGAGCTAAAAGCACCAAACTTGTTGGAATTTTATTGACTGGAGAAATTCCTTTCTCACAGAGCAGTGCAATGAGATGGGAACACCTCTGACAGCTGTTCGTAAACTCATTCATGCCACTCGGTCTTTCCACTGTGTGATAAAAAGACAACATGGTATTTCTTTCTGCCCAAATCCATTTTTTTCTTCTTTTCTAATTCTAGAAATCCTGATCCCTATTACCTAACATCACGTAGCAGGAAATACCTCATGGCAATTTATTCATCAGCTGCTTTTGTTTAATATGTATTTGGGCTTGGTTATTTCATTTTCAGCTTTTTTTTTTTTTAAACTGAAGAACTGACCTACATTATTTATTAGAAGAAGTCAGACTTGGTGAATGTGGTAAAAACCATTACAAAAAAAAAAAAAAGTTCTGTGAGACCAAGGAAAAATTGCCATGTGTTACCATAAATTGGTAAACTCTACCTCCTTATCTAATGTCTGATTGCTCCATTAATATCCAGCAGTAAATAAATTCAAAGGAGCAGGAGATTCAGCTCAGATGTTTTTTTTCCCTCCTGAGCTTCCCAGACTATGCAATTTTCTTACACTCTGCCTTTATGTCTAGCCGAAGCTCAAGTTTTAGTTGATCCTAATCTGTTAATTATTCCAGATTACGTGATGGTTGTGTATTACGTAATAGAAAAGCAAAACATTTCTGCTTGCTAGCTTTGATCTGAACTCAAGTTTCTGGAGGGCATAAATCAGACTGGAGCTGGTCACCTGTTCCCCAAGTTATTATTTTCCTAATTTAGCTATACATAAGGCATGAGTCTATATCCATGACTTCTTGGCAATAACAGGGTAACCTAGAAAGGAAACAAACAACCTTCACTCTAAAAATCTCTTCTTGTTACAGACTTCATTTTTTTTTTTTTTTCCTGAAAAATTCCTTCAACATCCTTTCTGGTAGGGAAATCCTGTGCATGTGATTTATGACTTTTCCAAGATTAATTTCTTCCAACTGGCCAGAATGACTGACAAGATGCTTTGTCCAAATCTAACCATTGTCTGTCTCACAGAGTGGGGAAATGCACTATAAAACCTTCTTTCTGGGGGCTGATGCAATGGACTTGAAACTCACGTTACCCTTTCTGAAGTACTGGCAGCACGGGCAACTCTTTAGCTGAGTCTAACCAGTTTTGTGTAACCCAGGGTTACACAAATGGGAAATTTGAGTGTTTTTTTTTTTTTTTTTTTGTCATCCAAGTTGACAGTGAGCAGTTTCTTCTGAGGAAGAACTTGAGGGTCAAATCCACCTTTGATTTAACTGCAGACTCCTAGCCCACATAAAAAAAAAATTCATTATTTAACTCTACCAAACAGGAAACACTCAGACCTACATGGCGAAATGTCATGATGTGTGTCTCAAATGCCCTTTGGATATGCCCCACACTTTGGCTGTCCATCAAGTTGAAATTTTGCCTGGGTGATTTACTCAGGGCAGACATAATCAAGGGCCTTCAGCTCAGTTTATTGCAATCTCTCTCAACCCCAGTGAATATCCATAACCTCGGTCCACTTTGTTTGAACAAGTATTGCTGTCCAAAGAATTTTTAATAATGTACATAATAAAATTTAATAAAGTATAGCAAGCAAACATGTTTAAACGCGTTAGCAGTATGTTTAAATGAAGTGTTTATATTTGTGTGTCCAGTTTTGCTATTCCAAAAAAAATCTATAAAGAAAAAATAGGGAAAAATACCAAATACATGCCTGACACTATTCTTTCTGGACAAATTACTTTGAAAATATGTTTCTTGTTATGACATTAGGTTTATGTCGTGCATTACAGATTTCTGTGCCTGTCCAACAAATGTTTAACTCCAAGGCACTTCCAGAGAAGTTCTGTGGATTTCTTCCTTGTTTTTGACAGGATATCTGGTAATAAGAAGTTCATGCCACTATATCCAACATAAAGAAAAACATCAACTTCAAAAATACAGTCATGCTTCCAAATTCCTGTTGAGAATCATGTTTCTTAGAATGATTCTTAGAAACAGTCTTTTTTTTTTTTTTTTCTAAGAATACAGTCAAAACTAATTGCAAAATTCAAGGTTAACAGTCTAGATGTCCCAAAAGTCTAGTGTTTTTGCTCCTGCCTTTTTCCCCCCCCCTCTTTTTTTCCCCCCATTCCTTTTATTTACTATGACTGTCTCTTTGGGCCATACTCTGTTTTCCAATGTCTCTTCAAAACACACACTTAGCAGTATTCAAAATAATAATTATAGTGACACTTTCTTCTTCTTCTTTTTTTTTTTTTTTTTTGGCGAAAGACCACCAGTTCCAGCAGGAAAAACAAAACAAAATGACTTAAGGAACCTTTAGAAATGAATAGTTTAGTTTGGATAACAGTATGGATATTCATCTTCTAGCATTTATTCCAAACAGAATTTCTCCTTGCTGTTCTATATGCCTGCTGATTTCTGGGCAAGTCCTGAGGACTGATGTGGCTGGTACATAAACAATCTATTCCCCTGTTCATCTATCCTTGCAGTTGAGAAATAGGACCTTCTCTTTTTTATTCCCTCATTTCTTCTGCACTCTGGGCCCTAATTCCCTCTCATTGCCAGCACACATTAATGGAAATAAATAGACAAAGAAATAATAATGGCAGAAGTGAGAGCTTTAGTTTTGTTGCCTGATGTGTCTTTCTGCCTTCAGGCTCCTCCCAGCTGCTGCTGTGCCTGTGCTTGGCTCACCCCATCTGTCAGGGACCTGCATCTCCCCTGCTTGGGCCCTGCAGCAGCAGCCTCAGGAGCTCAGGTAGATTTACTTCTGTGGGTTGCCATGCATAGATGTTAAGGGAGATGGCCTCCCTGTCACCTTGACCTTGTGGTGGTTGTTCATATGAATGATGATCAATCCTGTGGAAAAGATCACACCATAACTGACCTCATCCAGCTACCAAATAGACTGATTGTCCAGCTTTGTGTGCAAGGTGGTGAAACACCCAAAAGCCTTAGCCAAATTATGAGAAAACAAAGCAATTGCTTACCTCATCTATATCTTGGACATGGCCAGAACAGTGAAAACTTTTATTTAATGCCAAATAATAGGTAGGGTCTATTCTACTAAGGTTTTGATAATATATTTAAAGACCTAATATCTGGAAGATATTCATTTAAAGCCACCTCAAATTGTTGGCATAAAACTTTGCATTATTGATTTTCAAAATATTTTTGTTTTCTGGTAAACAGGATGTTTTATTCTTAATGAAGCTTAAAAGCCCAACTAAGCAGACACACTGCAAACAAATGTTGCTAAAATGATTAAGGAACACACAGATGGCTTATACGTTCTTGTGTCAAAGAGACAGATTTAAAAATGAAGCATGTGTGATAACTATTTATGATTTATTAGAAAAAAATGCTGAGTATTTTTTAAGGAAACATATTTTCAAAGAAAAACATACACCAACTCAATTAAGAGATTTAACATCCAAAAAAGCTGTCTAGCCCAGATGCTCGGTAGCAGCTGTAACCTTGTGAAAATTGACCTATAACATAGCCACAGGGTTCTTGATTCCAAGAAGAATCTTCTCTTTAAGAAAATTGATTTGCTTTACAAACCTTGACCTCTCACTATTTTTCATCCTCCATCAACCCCTGGGGCCCACTGACCTCACTGCAAGAAGTCGCACATATGAAACACCCCCCCTTCAACTGAGTGGAAAGCTTTCCATGTAGGGTTTGTTGGGCCAAGGTTCATAGCAACAAATCTTTCCTTGTTCTGCTGCAAGATTAAGTCAAGATGACTGACATAATTGGCCAAACAGTTTTCTAACTGGCTTTTTACTTTTGAGATGACCTCTGTTTCTCTCATTCGTCTGCTGATTACAGGTCAATAATACTGTCAAGGAGAGATAAAATAATTTTGTCACTTAGAAATATTGTAATGGGATAAACCCCCTGGCTTGTCATATCACTAAATTTGAAAAGATAATTGACCTGTCAATTTAAATATCAAACAAATGCCTCCATGTAGGCAGTGTTAATAAAAGCCAAGAGGCAGGTAGGGATAAGCTCGGGGGTGAAGGGGGAGGAGAGCAAATTTTGATGTCTGAGAGCCCAGAAGATGGGATAATTCTTTAAATTTACTCTAAATTAATCTGAGCTTCTTCTGTCTGAGACTACACTGGGTGCATTTATTTTGTGCGTATTCTTTCATGCAGTCCTTGAACCAGCCACAAGTGGGAGATAATCTTTATTGAGAATTTCATTTCAGCCTGCCAACTTCTGCACCTACTAGAAAGCGTGGAGACATGAAAAATAAATTTATTGCCAATTCTTTTTTTTTTTTTTTTTAAATTAAATCTCTGTATAGTGAATATTCTGCCCAAAGGTCGCTAGCTTGTCCAGATGTCATCAAAACAGGGATAAACATGCATTCCTTACTGCCTACTGTGATGTTCATATATAACCCAAAGTTTCCTTCCATTCCTACAGAAATTATTACTACTAATGGAATAAAATGACTGACTGTAACAATGAAGGCCTGAGGAAAAATGTGTGCACTGGGTTTCAGGTACTATTTGCTATATGTATTCTGTTCACTTATTTGACAGTCTTTTGCATTTATTAACAGTTCCATGATGTGCTTAGCCTACATTTCTGCTGTTCAATTGCTCTTGGTTCTCCCTGGTAGATCTCAAGTGTTACACTGGTATAGGGGAGAAGGACTCATCTGAGGACACCCAACTGTAGTGAGATCACACAAGGAATTCTTAGCTCTGTTTGGTCATCCAATCTCAACTGGGAAGATGCACAGCTATCATCAACCATAATCAATACCATTCAAAAGTAGGAACTGTATGGTGAGAATCATCTGGTATATTTGAAGACTTTTATGCCTGGACACAAAGGTTTATAAAAAGTATGAGTTCAGGGTTGGCCACAGATGTCGCGACAAGGACTAGGAAAGAGAGGCCAATGTGTTTGTCTCTGTGGAGCATAGAGAGAAGAACAAATTTACATCATAGGACAGCGAACATTTATAAACCAAGCATTCAAGCCACAACTCATATGAATGAGTTATAGCCTGTCTGAAGAACAACATCATTGTACAGAGGCATGAATGAAAAGGCCTTTTCTTTGTGGAAAGATGAAAAACAGTACATCCGGATCTACAACCATGGAAGAGTAGATAAAGTCTACAGCATTTATTTAAGGATGGTGATGCATATATGAGTAGACTCTACCAATTTCCATGGTACAAGATGACTGCAGCCTAAAAAATATTCCCGATCAAATCCCAATCAAAAGCAGGTTCCCAGAAGTCTTTACATTTGAGAAAATAATCAAATAGGACATTTTTCACTGTATATGTATCTTCTTCATTTCCATATTCAGCTTTCAATGCTGGAGCAGATTTTAATCAGTGGTTTTACAGCTCTTTGGGACACAGAGACTTTTCTATCAGTTCATGGATTTTATTACACAAGGTTTTCTTTGTACATTGGAAGGCTGTTGAATTGGCTCCATGTGAGCCTATAGAGTTTATAAAACCTGTAAGCATTAAACTCTGTTGGCTTTCCTATGAAAATAAATGAGAGCCTGGAAACCTATGATCCTTTATGACACAGAATCCATAGATATATAAAATCACCTTGAAGCAGGACTACCCCAACCAGCATTCACTCATGTAACTCAGTGGTAAACACTAAGCATTCAGAAGTCTTAAATCAGCCTCCAAAACCGTGAAATTATCCTTAAAGTCATATTCTGTCAAATAAGCAAATAAATAAATATTGGGTTTCTTTGATTATTTTCTGTTTCTGGGTCAATTGTGACGACACTTTCAAATTCCACTCTTCAATGAAGAAACCTATAAACAGTCTTTTTAAAATAATAGCCGAGTATCTTACAATCAGGTGACTCAAGGAGCTGTGGGTTTCAAAACCCATGACATGCCAAGCCTTGCCACTCATTCAGATTTGCTTGCAAAATTTGCTCAGGGAGCAGGATGGATAAAAAGCAGATCCTGACCCGCTCAGTCATGTAAACAATTGTCTCTTCCTCTCCAGACGTTAACAGCTAGTTGAAACAGGAGAGCATTCACCCTGAAATACTAAACAGCTTTTGGCCCTGAAATGGTTATTGTTGTAACATGTGAAACTGCATCAGAGCCTCAGTATCTCTGAAAGAAATCCAAAGTTTAAATCCTCCTGAGTATAGCCATAGCTGTGGGGACAGATTAAAATACTTCAATGGACTGAAATAACATTGCGTTTCCATTGTTTCTGCTCAGTGAAGGATATCTGTGTACTTATCCTCCTTTTATCTACTAGTATATCAAAACTACCAAACAATAGCAGCTGTTACAAAGACTGGTGGCAGTGGCATTGGGCTATGGCCTACCGTCGATCCCACAGGAGTATTTCCACACAGTAGTGTGGGCCTAACATAGCCTCTCCCTAACCTGACTGCTGGGCAGGCACACAGCCTGCTGCAGTCATGTCACTTTCCTTGCTGAGATCCAGACCTTCCCCTGTGACCCTCCTCCTGCCCCAACTGACTTTTCAACCCTTGCAGTTTACGTTAATTTATTTTGGTGTTTGAAGCTGCTAGTTGTTACCCAAAAGTCCTGGTGAAGGTGCTTTCACAGTAGTTGCTTTGAACAACACAGAAATAGCAGTTTGTGCTGCTCATGCATCAGGGGCTCACTGTCAGAAATACCAAAAATAAGAACGTAATAAATAAATAAATAAATAAAGATGTACTTACATAGAGCCAGGCATTCTCTCCCCCACCAAGGTTGTAGAGATGTATTTCTAGTCATCTTCAGATCCTTATGATTTCAGCAGCATTTACGTGCAGTCAACATAACTGAAAGTTCGGCCTCAGTGTAGGTGGTAACCTGGTTTCAAACTCTTGGCCTCTATCTTATGACTTTTCTTATACTTCAGTGTGTAGTCACAGCTGCCTTACCTTAGGAGAGAAGCCTTTTACCAAGCAAACCACAGAGAAAATTAATTAAATCCAAATGAAGTCAATCCTCCCCCCCTTTTTTTTCCCTTCTTTCCTTCAAACCCACTCACATCTTAAAGCTGCACAGTGAAGTAATTAAATGTTATAGGAGTTGCAGCTTCTTAAATGAAGATTTATCGTATTAAATACAGCAGGGATAAGCATTAATAAGGTATTAGCTTGGTCTGAAAGAGCCATGGGAACCAGCAACCCCTAAATAATTAGCTTGGTTCTAATACTGATAGATTTTTGTAGCCAAATGATTTACGTTCTTTGCCTTCATTTTCTCCTCTGTATTATGAATATTGCATATTCAGTATTGCAATGATGGAGTCACGTTCTTTTGCCTGCTGGAAGACAACAGGTCGTAGCATCTTGGGAAAAGGGAAATAATGGTCTGGGAAATAATGAGAAAGATTACTATTCTAGTGTCAACTACCTTTCTTGTGTGGGAAGCTCTTCTGTCACCTCTTCTTCTCAATGTTATTTATTTTCCATATATGATCATGTGCTGGTCATACTGAGACTGGCTTCACTTCACTTAAATTTAATCAACTAAAAATGAACCATCCAGCTCAAGCAGGTCTCCCAAGCTCTCTTCAGTCAAAGGAAAGAGATAGACAACTGCAGAAGCTCTGCCTGTTTTAATCACCTGTGGGTGAGGTGCCCTTTGGAGATGGTTATAGGGGAGGTGGACCAAACGCTTGTCTTTTAGTAGCTAAAGATGAGTTCCCATTTGAAAGTCTGTCTGGAAGTTTTCTTGATTTCACCAAGCACTGAGCAGAGTATGCAGCTTTGTAAAAGATGCCAGTGTCTGATCAGGTTCCCTGGCTTCTTTGCTGTGATAAGATAGCATTAACTTCTCCTCCCAAAGAATCAGTAAGAGTTTCCACTGCTCTGAGGCAGTGCAGAGAGCGTGTTTGGCTTTCTGCATAGGAACAAGTTTCTTTCATGATGAAATTAAAGACAAGAATTGCTCACATACCCTCACACACACAAGAAAATTAAAAATGGACATTGGATATATAAATAGCAAACACATTTGCTTTTCTAGTGATGGAAATAAAAGAGGACTCAGGGTACAGGGAAAGTCTGGGAAGCTGGTCAAGTCTCATAACCCGTATTTCTCAAAGTCAGCAGTTAGCACTCAGCCAGTCTAGGAGATGGTGAAAACTCCCACCATCTGACAGCTGCTTGGCAGGTTTTGAGCACTGAGTCATCAGCCTCGACCCAATTTCTATCAGACAGGTGTCCCAACCACAAAAACCACCATCACAGGTGTCACTGTTGTCAGTAGTTTCAGCAGAGGGACCACTAACTGATTGTGTAGCAGTCAAAAAGGTCATGGAGCTGCACTCTTTTATCAAATATTCCTCTTGGGCAGTTTTATGCCCAAAGCCTATGCTTTACTATGGCCAATTCTGGTTAAACCTGTCCAGTTTTCTCTTCATTTCCTAAGGGATACTCACTAGATTATTGGTGTGAAAGTTCTAGACGGAAAATCCATAGACACAGAGCCTGTGAGTCTTAATATATTAAAGTAAACTCTGAAAATAGCCCCTCTCTGTGGACTATAAGAAGGAGATTATTACTCACAGGATCTCCAGGAGTTAACACCACACAGCAAGTGTGGTGTTATTGCCCTGAAATGAAGTGTTTCATGTTAAGAGCTGTATCTTTGCCTGAGTATTGGGAAGCAAATGACATTTACTCATGACTCATCTGAAATCTTTACTTAATGAAAAGCTGTTTATCACTGCATATTTCCCTGCTTATAGCTGGCACTGATTTAATTGCTGTCCAAGTTGGCACAGTCCCACTGAAATCAGTGTCCCGAGTGGCAGCCAGAAGTCTGATCCCAGAGTTTTAATACATACATGGTGGGGCTCTGGCACTGCTGTCTGAGCTGCTTGAGACTTCACACATGATTTGTACATAAACCACCTTTTCAAAGACAAGCTTTCTAATAAAACAGCCACTGTTGACACAAATAATCCCAAATCTCTGATTTGCATAACCTCTAGGAAGCTAGATAGCAGAGGAAATAAGCAATAATAGCAATGTAAATGCCCTCAGTGAAAGCATATCAGTTATAAAGTACCAGTTCAGTCTATGAAGTTCAGTTTATGCTGGTGGAAAAATAAGAGGGGGCATTATGTCTTCATAAAAGCTTGACCTCAAGTGCTTCAGCAGACAGAAGAGACTACATTCAAGGCAAAACAGACTTTCTGTGCACAGTTATTCTTTAAGGGACTTTGCTAGGGTTACACACACCCTTTGCTTATGAAATGGGAGAGGACAGGAGCACCTAACAAACGAATATGTGTAGCTAAGCAGCCCCAGCTGCCCCAGTTCCCAATGTATTTTGTTTGATAAACAGCTAATCCCTGAGTATAGTGTGGCTTGCATTCCTCCAAACTTATCATTAATCATGGAAAAACCCAAGTTGTCCTTGCACTGTGTGAATGCCTATGAACAGCTCCTTTGATAAGAATGTTTTTACATGCCTAGAGGGATTTAGCTTTTTGGACCTCCATCCTATAAGGCAGACCTTCCTTTGCATGTGAGTCTGCTTTCATTGCTGGGTTTCAAGCCACAGAGACTTAGCAGGGATGACTGAAATGAGAAGTTGTACTGTGCTCGTGTTCCTCCATTGTATCTGTGCTCTTTCATGCCATTGTAGCATGGTATAGTACTATAATTGCGCATTTTTAGTGGCAAGAGAGGCAACAGGAGGACAGAAAGAGGAGAAAATTTCTAAATGGAAAAAGGACAAAATTAAATGCTGGCTTTTAAGTGGCAAGGCATTTAGTCCCACAGTTATGTTTCTTGTTTATACATAAGACTAATAGAGCAAAGCAATAAATTACTTATTGCCTTGTAACTGTCCAAGCAATGGGAAAAATAGCTGCAGATCTTTTCCCCAAGTATATAGCAGATGGATTGTCTTTACAATAGGTATAATTGAAAATAGCTATAAAATATATTGCTTTTTTTCCCCATAATTAAGTGGTTTCCCCCAAAATAAGTGGTTAACAGCACACATCTCCATTGCATATCAGACAATTTGAGTAGTCTGGACTGTGAGCCAGGGTGGCTTATTATAGGTACTTGGTCTGAACTTGGGCATGGGAAAGACAAACCATGACTACGTGATGGAAGCCCAGTGACTTTCAGCTGATATAGCACCTTTTGAAAAGGTGAGTCTGCCCACAGTTGGAATGGGCAAATCTTCACACCATTAAGGACACTCTTTATTAGTTTAAAATATGCAACTGCAACAGGCAGTTACAGAACTGAAGAAAAAATTTTAAGAAATTTAGTAGAACATAGTCCTAATATTAAAAGGGTCTTAAATACGGGCAAATTTTGTTCTAAAAGCTCACTACCAGCATGAGAAAATTGGCAGGCTGAATGCCCAACCTTTACTTACATTGATGAACTTTTATGCAAGGAAGTTTAGCGGGGTGGCATCTCAGAAAAAGAGGGCTTAAGGCATGTCCCCAGTGATCAGCTGCCCCTCTCCGTGCCCTTGCACACCCGCACAAGCACGTACTCTTGCATGGGCTATTCAGTTTGTGAGCCACAGAGATGAGACAAAATAGCCGCAGTTCCCCAGCTCCATTCCCACAGCAAGCTAGGAGCAGGACAAGAGCCGTATCAAGTGAAGGACTGGCGTGACTTTATCCCTCCTTGGAGAGCATGTGAAGCAAATATGATACTGGAATTCTCTGAGATCCCAGAGCCAGAGCAGTTCCTGAGCAGTGTGAATACAGGCTGGCCCTTTCACATGGTCATTCTCTAATGGCTCCAGAGGTCTTGGCTGCAAATAGACTGTTTAAATAAGAAATCAGGGCTGGTGATTTGCATCTTTTAGAGTCAAAGCAGAGATGGAAAACAGTAGAAGGCAAGGGAATAGGTAGTAAACAGGAAAAAGTTACACAGTAAAGGGAACATTGGGTTTCTCCACTGTTAATTGCCATGTATATGAATACTTCAGGATTTGTTTTTACTGAATTTTTGCAAATAAATTAACACATGGCTTGATCTTTGCTAGAATTCAAGATACCATCCAGTTAGCTTTCCTTCCTTCTACGTTGGTGTTTTGTCAGATGATATGTGGACAGGCCTGAAAAACACTGTTTTAGTGAAACCAGAATTAAAACAATTTTTCTAAATAGAAACACTGAAAGGAAAATTGATTTTTTTTTCAGTGCATAATGTCATGTGCTAATTGTAATGGTTTTAGTCATTATAATTGGAGGAACGAAGACAAAAGTATTCAGAACCCAACACTAATTTTGAAGCATTTTCCAAATGAAAACTCAGTTACAGAGAGGCAAAAAGTCTTCAAAGATTCTGGTGACAGAGACAGACACCCATTTCTGGGACATCTGTCTGTCCGTGTGGTAGATCTTTTCCACTACTGAACTGTAGTGATTTCTTCTCTGCCTGAGAGAGTGGATGGTTTATGATAGTTATCTAAGAAGCTGAACTTCAGGAGTACTTTTTAGTGTGATAATTAGTAGTATAAACAGAAATGTCTGAGAAAATGCATTAACTGTAGTGTTTTTTAATTTGGAGAACACTTTAATTTGTGATAAGGGAATGCAGAACTGCACACCCCTCTGCTACACCACACAGCAACTTAATTACCCCTTCATAACACCGTTGTAACTAACAGAGCTGCATCCTTTGCCAGAAGAACCTCGACTGGCATAAAAGAAATAATTCTGGAAAAAAAAAAATCTCAACTGAGATGAAAGTCCATTTTGTGCACAACAGCAAGCAGATGTGGGTTAATCCCTGCTCTCAGTTTCATCATTTTTGGGCAGTGTTCTCTGGCCTTTTGGAACGGAGCTGACCAGAGTATATATTAGTTCCTGGGTATCTTGGAAGAAAATAAAGTCAGTCTCAGAAGTATCCATTTCCTCTGGATTAATTCCTGGAGCCTGGTAGACTCCTGTCAGCCAGTTCCAGGCTGGAATTGCCATTTAACTTTCTCTTTAATTTTAGGAAGTGCTGGAACTTGGGGGTTGGAGAAAACCAGGCCATTGCTTTGATTTCATGTCCAACAGGACAGCTAACCAAGTAAACAAACTTGTTTGGTACCAGTTTGGTTACTTAACAGCTTACTGAAGACAGTTCAGGTTTTGTTTGTGCTGCTGAAATGTGTAGGAAACAAAAGCAAATCTCCACTGCTCACAACCCCCAAACTCTTGTCTGCGACAGACCAAGGATGACAAATCAGAACACAGAACAGAAACTAGCAAATGTACCTTGAATGTCACCCTCAAATTTGCTGCCAGTGAGCAACAGTCAAAAAGTCATTATAATATACCACTGCTGTTTACCCCAGAGTTCTCAGGAGAGACTGTAGCACTCCCAGCAGCACAGGGAGGTCCTCTGGGGAGGATAAAGGCCTGAAATCATTACAGCCTATTGACATAAACCTCTTTCCAAGGATAGCTAAAAAAATCTTGGATGTCGATTTACTGCTGTGAGGAAGAGCACTTTTCTTAGTGCTTTATCAGTGATTTCTTTTCTCATATATTTCCACACACACGTTACATTCTACATATTTATTTCATATATGTGTACTCACAAATCTTTAAGCACACACATATACATTACATTTGTTTATATACATTGTAGTCACGTGCATGTGAACATCTTCAGCTTGGCTTTCTTCCTGTTATCCCTTTGAAAGATGTCAACAGAGATGGGCCATACATAAACAAAATCAAATGCGAGGAAGCTAGTTAGAAGAATAAAAACAAGCAGAACAAATTCTGACTTGGCTACCAGAGTATAAATCCAGACTGCAGTTTTGTTGGTGTAAGCGTGTGCTAAATTAGTCCCCATGTTTCTGAACAGAAGCAGAAGGGAAGCTAATCAAAGGGAACAACTATGAAATGACTGCTTTAGAATTAATTTAATTTCAGCATCCAGAAAATAAATACATGTTTAAATTAGCTGAATTTATAGAAGTTTGTCAGCATTTCATGTTAAAAGGAAATAGATAAGTAAGTATATTAGAAGCTATCCATAGTGTACCACTTAATAAATACTCATATTCCAGCTAGTGTTGCAAGTTCAGAAGCTTAGTGTCAGGATTCAGGCTACCTACTGTGCAGACAGTACATGTTAAACTGTGGGGCTGATTGCCATGAGGTGCAGCAGGAACCAAACAATCTCGCAAAAAAGATTATACAGCCTTTCAGTGAAGTAGTCTTAAACTCAACAGACTGGCTAGTCCCCAGTTGAAGTGCCCTTAAATTCTCAGGGACAGAAAATCACTATTTTAAAGGAGTATTAGTGGACATTTGGAGTTAAAGTACTTTCAGATATATAGTCATTCTTGAGTATGCTCCAGATAGCTTTTATGTTTGCACCTTTTTCCTCTCACTGCTAAATCAAATGGGTCTTTGTAACATATTTACCTTTGGCTCCTTATAGCTACTGGATGCTGTTGGAGTGTCTAATGTTTACATCTTGTATCCTACATGTGTCTGAACTCATGATCAATGTTATATAAGTAAATAGCTGTGATTGGAAATCAAAAAAACAAACAAAAAGAAGTCTAAATTTAGGCTTCTAAACCTGAATGTTGGCACCCAAATAACTGGCCAGCTTTCCAAAAGCCAAGCCCTTGGAAATTTCCAGTAATCACAGTTGCCATACCAACGGCTGTCAGCACTCTTGCAAAAGCAGGTCATGTATTTAGGTGCCAAAATGTAGCAAGAGGGGTCTAATTTCAGCTTCTTTTTTTTTTTTTTTTTTTTTTTTTTTTTTTTTTTTTAAGAAGAAGAAGAAGAAGATCTGGCCAAGAGCACTGATGATAATTGAGAATGGTTTCACCTCGTGCTGCCAGTCTCCAGATGGAGTCACAGGACAGGCATGGCCATGCAAAAGGGCAGATGTTTGGTGAAGTGAAGCACAAGGCATTAGTGCTGCCTGGTTCCAGCCTGGGGTGCAGGCTTTGAGCTAACACAGAAACACCCCACGGTCTGATTTGGGGGCTAACAGCCAAAGCAGTGCAGGGATCAGTGTAGGCTCATTTCCTCAGGCACAAAGCAGGGTATGGCTCAAATCCCTGGCCAGGGGGGAAGTTGTTGTTTGTTTGTCTTGTTGCAGCAGTGACTGTGGTGGAGCTGCCATACAAGCAGGCATAGGGCTGGGTACTCACCCCCACCTTTGCCCAGTACTGGCCTCTTCCCTCTTGTAATCCTTCCAGCTTTGTTGGGATCCTGCACTGCCCCACTGGGGGCTTGCAACCCCCCCTTGCTGGGCACCAGGTAAAGTCCCTAGGAAGGCAAGGACAGATGAACCCCCATTTGGCTCCCCATCTCTTGAGGGTTTTGGGCACAGCCCCTGTTCTGCCTCTGCCTCTGAATGCCTGCCTGCCTGACCTAAGGCAAGTCAGTTAACCTCTGTCTTTAAGGCAGAATAAAGATAATGCTACTACTTCCTTCTCCCTGCATTTTGTCTTCTTCTGCTCAGGTGTAAGTTCCTAAGGGCAAGGTTTGTCTCCTCTTCTCAGCGTGTTCTATGCCTATCAAAACAGAGCCTTGATCTCAGCTGGGGCCTTGAGGCATGGCTGCAGCACTGTTATTAACATTAATAATAATAATAATGAATGCAATCAGATCAAAGGCAGTGACTGTATGAGTCATTTTTGGGGTAAAGTTAGTCATTCCAAAGACCAATAGGTATATGTAAACTTCAGCCAACGCCAAGGTTTCTTCTTTTTCCCAGCCCTTAAAAATTCACCCTTGGGAGTATGGCTGAGCAATATGATCCGAAAGGTCTCAGCCCTGCCGGTGTTTCAATGCGGATAGGCACTTGTGCTCACATGTCGACAGTTGCAAGGTTAATGGTGTAACTTTCCTCTGTATAATTCAGCTACATAAATATCCTATATGGTTTTTTGGATTATAGGTGAAACTCCTTTCCATATCAAGCCTTCTCTGAACTGACTGCAATACTTATCATTGATTGCTTTTGGTTGGAACTGGGTCTGTTGAGAAACCAGAGAATAGCACCAGATGCCAGAATTGTATTTTTCTTGTTGATTAATTTTTTCAGTTGTTTGGTCTTTTTTTTTTTTTTTTTTCTTTTATTAAAAAAAAAAAAGTTGAATGAATCACAACAAACTTGTCTTGAAAAGGAAAAAAGAATTGTAAAGCATGAGTTATTTAGTAAAAGTATTTAAATGAGATTTTTCACCTAAGAAGAAAAGGCCTGCAGCCAAACAATAGTATTACACAGGTGCAAAATAAGACACAAGAGGGAGCTCACATAATAAATAATAGTGATAAATAAATAACATTTTGAAAACAGTTAAAATGTATGGAAAACTGCATAATAAATTAACACATTCTACATTTCCTATTTGCTGTTGGTCTTCCCATTATCCCTACAGTTATTGCCACTGGCTACAGGCACATGGTCACAGAAAAGGATCTCAATGCACCAGACTTTGCCCACAGAACACAATAGCAGAGCCTGGCCCAGTCTAGGGTTAGGATAAGGGACACCCAGACAGGAGACTGCAAGGCTGCACTGTTCTGGCAGATAGAAAGTGATCTGAGTTTAGAGTTGTTCCAGGAGTTATTGTCAAATATTCAACACACTTTGACAGTTTAAAATACATTTATATATAAATGTGCATTTACGTTTTTTTGAGAATGACTGTTCATATTCAAGAGACAACTGAGTCTATAGAAAAACAGAGGGCTTGAAACCTAGTCTGTAATCTAACAGTTGCATTTTGTATGTGGGATCAGGAGTTGCATTTCAATGCCTGCAACCTTAGTTTATACAAGCAACTGCATTTCAGTTTTCTAATTTCTTAGAGAAACCATTTTCTTTTGAGAAACTCATCTTCATTTTTAAGTCTAAATCAGTCAAAGCCTTTCAATTCCTGAAGTTCTTGTAAAAATAAGGAACTATATAGGAACTATATTGGCCTTGATATGTTGGCAAAGGTCTACTCTCTCTTCAGTCAGACATTTTTCCACCATGTTGAACCCTAGATCTTTCATCGTTCTGAGGTTGCAACTGCATGCCTCACTACACATCTCAGCACTTCTCCAATAAACTGAGAAAGAGTAGAATGGCTGCAGGGCTGCCCCCTAAATCAGGCCTCCATAATACAACAGATATGGCCTTGCATCTTAAATACCACCTGACAGGATGTTGGATAGCCATTAGTGGGTCACTCGTTTGTGGGAACCCACACACAGATCTGGAAGATGGACATTACCCTTTGATGCCTATGACCCCTGAACAAACAAGTGTACTTTGGCCATCGTTGTTAGGATTGGAAAGGCTATAGTCCACATATCGGTGTTGGTGTCCATCATAGTATCTCAGACATCTCCCTCCAGAGACAGAAACAAGTTGTGTATGTCTGTCCAGAGTCCATGGGCAGAGGCCCACAGTTTAACATAACTGCAAAGAGTGTACCTTCTTTCAAGCTCCAGGACTTCTCTGGTCTTCAGCATCAGTAAAACAGCCACAAACCTTAGAGAGGCACTCTGTACCCTTCAGCTGATTCTTATGCTATGCTATCTGAGTCCATGGTATGAATGCACCCACCCACATAAGCGATGTCTCTATTTCTTTCCTCTGCTCCTGTAGTGCAAATGGGCTCTTCCACAATAGTGCCACTTATGGGGAACTCAGCAATGTGTTCAGTTCCTGACAGATGTTTGTCAAATGGCCCATTGAGTAGCTCAAGACCAACTGGTGCTCCTTTTAACATTGTATTAGCCATATGACTGTGGGCTGTTGTTGACTTTACAGTGTGCTATTCCTCAAAGACCATCCAGATACCTGTATCAGGAGCTCCAAAGAATCTAAGGTGAATGTGGAGGATGTGACAATGGTGTGGGAGCCCTTAAAGTGTGACTAGTTGGAAGGGACATTGTCATTGTAGGCATCCTACATCTACATCGATCTTTCATGTGCACACTACAAAAGGGAATAATATAGCTTCACCAATTGAAATATCCCATTTATACTGACAAGTCTAAACCCTGAGATCGTTCCTTATTGCGAGACTCCCACATATAATGTTCAGTCTGTAAAGCCACCTTAATGCTGGATACCCTGGATCTCAACATAGGGAATTACTCTTTCCACTCCTTTGAGCAAAATTGATGAATTCTTCAGCAGGGAGGCTATTTTGCAGCCAGATTCCACAGCTGTGGAATTGCAGAAAGCTGGGCCCTGGATCCTGGGCTGCCAGAGACCTCTCTCACAGTAGGCTTGATGCATTTGATCTGTAGAGAGGAAGGAGTACATACCCAGCATGGCACCCTGGCCAGCTGGCTTGGGAGAAGCAATGCTGGCTTTGACTGTGCAAGCAGGTGCTTGCTTCCCCTCCCCATCAGATGTGGAGAATGAAGGAACAGCTGTAAATGGAACAAGTTTTTTTTTTTAAATCAAATATTGGAGAAATTGATTTTTTTAAAAAAAGATAAACAACAACAACAAAACCTTCTCTGTCTGGCACTGGAAAGTTGACATGTTTTTCAGCTACATTAAAGAGAAAGTTGTGCAAGTATTTCTGTAGTAAAACAATTGCCTAGTACCAGAGCCACACATTTTTGAGAAGTGAGAATGAGCCATATGTCTCCCATAAAAACATACTGATACAGTTCACCGCGTTCTTTATGCTTTCTGGTACTTTTTATATATATATATTTTTTTTAACAGGCCATGGTTAAAGCGAGCAATATTTTTGTTTGCCAAAAAGTATTTACAGTACTGTGTTATCCTTCATCTCTACCAGTTTTCATTTGTTATCATTGACACATGGTAAAATTGCTTTAATTATCTCCAGGCTCAAGTACAAGGAGTTTTTATAATTCAGTTGGGTCTATTTCACTAACAGTATCTAAGCTACCATAATGAAAATGTTACTCAAGGTTTCTTCTTCAACTCCCCCCCCCCCCTTTAGATCATAATAAAGACAGCTCACTTGAGCAAATAGTTCCTTTGAAATGTTAATCCTCCTCAGATGTGTTTTTTGTTAGATCAGCTGCACTGTTAAAATACTTTCTATTTTCCCATTAGTTTCAATGCAGAATAACACTTATTAGCCATATGGACACAAAGTAGCTCGTTGATGAAGACAACTGAATTAAAGCCCCATGTTAAACAATGAATTAACTGTGATATAGGGTGCAAAAACCACAGTTACATAAAACTGGGCAGTTTATCCCCCTGTTATCCAACACAATCTCTCCTTAAAGGAAGAAAAAGAAATATATTCCAGACACTGCCCCCAGTGCAACCTAAAATCCATACAAAAGCATAGAAAGGAGAATGAACATAAAAACCTCCAGCAAAGGGTCTTATTAAAACATTCTTACTGAACGTATTGTTTTATATTAGTCTTTAATTGGCACTTAAGGCATGAAATCCCCAACAAGCTAAACTTTTCCTTCAGAACCACATGTGGAAACTTATCTCCAGTGCAGAGCTGGTTTTGTGATTGCTCCCTGGCTTGAGACCCTGGCTTAGCTCAGGTGTGATCAGGCACAGCGTGAGATTGCACACTTGGGGCTGTTCCTCCCTCCTTCCCTGCCCACGTAGCGAGCCTGACGTGCTGCTGCTGCTCTTCAATAAAGAGAGCAGTGCTGTGATTGCTTTTTAATGAATTTTGGGGGAACGTGTATGTTTTCCCCCAGGGTGTAGATAGAAATTTAGGTGGGTCATCAGCATTCAAATAGCACACATACAGGTTGTGTGAGGTTAGTGGAGCTAAGGAAGTGGATCCAAGGGATGCTAACCTAAACCTCCATGTAAATCAGGTAGCACAGGAGAAAAGCTCTGCTAGATTCAGGTGAGAAGAATCTGTCTGCAAAGACATTAAGAATACTAGCAGGTGAGACCCTCAGCAAGCTGTTAGTGACGATATACCTATGTTTCAGCAGACTTCAGTAAGTATATTTTCATTTTAAAACTCTGCCTCCAATCTCAAAACAGGAGACATCTGAATCCTTGGGAAATTTTGAGTCCCAGTCTGTACTTCAATGAGATCTCAGCCCTTCTGAAAATATATCCCTCATTATTGTTCCTTGATTTAAACAATTTGTGTGTCTGAACATGCATGTATAACAATTATGCAATAAAAGCTGGGGTACATGAGGCATCGGTTTACACGTACAGCTTCCAGAGGGACAGGAAGCCGGTATTATTTGCTTAACCAGGAACAATAGATCAGTTGCAGCCGGTTGCTATTCAGCCTGCATTTCCATTGCTGGCATGGAGGGGTGCATCCATCTGCTCGCAGCCTCAGCTGCACCCCTACCTGCTCCCTGCGCTGCCTCTAGCACTTAGTGATGCTTTAGCAGCAATCAGACAGATTTCCAGATTCCAGCGACTGACAGAGAGCAAATTTGCAAATGTGCACTGGACTAACATGATTAGGCCTGCAAACATGCAAATCCTTTGAATGAATTTTGGTTTTATGCAACTGACGTAAATAAAAAAGATCCTGTTTATGTACTGCCTAAACAGCCGCCGTACAAACTGGACTGCCAGAGATGATTTCATTCACCTCTTTAGTGAAACATACAGAGAACCACAGTGCTGATACCCGCAGGGTGTATTTTTCATGATAATGAAAACATAGACACACTGTACAATAGTTTACAACCAGAACTGAAGGCAAATATCTAATTCTACAGAAAAAAGAAAGTTTTCATGCGTCCAGAACATAGTAGATGCTCACCAGGTCCCCAGAGCTAATGTTATCATGGGATTTTGGGGAGCAATAAATGATCCTTTATAGATAGACCCAAGAGATAGTACCTCCAACAGCACTGAGGCTGTGACCGAGTTTTGCACTAACACAAACACTCTTGATCTTGTGTTTTGGCTAGAATCAAAACCTATAAATTTTATCTTTTCACATATCTTTGCTATTTGCTTGACTGATACGTTCTCCACAAGATTTTTCCTTCAGCATCCCGGCGTGCCTCTGGTTTGGGAGGACAGTGCTCTGAGCAGAACAGCCCTTAGACAAGCTTGTCTCTGAGAGTACCCCACAAGTTACCTTGTTTTGCAGTTTGCTGCAGTGGAAAACAACCAGAGCTTCATTCAGCAAAACCTCACACAGAGATCAATCAGGTTACTCTGGTTAATCCTGACTCTCTCACTTGGCTGTGGATTATAACCTCTCTCATAAGGTAATTTTTAATTCCTCCTGGAGAAAGTAAGGTGGATTCCAACCACACTTTTGGCACTGGCAACAGCAGGCAGAAAACAATCTGCTTGAGTTTTCTGCTGAGAGGCTAAAATATCATGCTGAGGGCAAGCTAGGTTATCCTCAATAGGATCCTCAATATCCTCAGTGGACTTGTGACCATTATACCTGGGAAAAGAGAGTGAGGAAGACGTGATCTTCCTGAGTAGATGGAAACTATCTGCACTTACATTATGGATGAAATCAACATGGGCCCTGTTTAGGAAGCCCTTGATTAGAAGACAAGGTTATTCACAGAAATCCTTGGGCTGGGGACCATGGAGCATGCTTTTGATGCTGACAATATAGCTGTTTCTCAGAGGCAGTGAAGATAATCTGAGTTAAATTTTCATGGGAGAAAAAAGCCTAACTATTATTTGAAAGCTAAGATATCATTAAAATTGAGAAAGATTTAAACTGCCAGGGTTTTTCAACAGAACCTGAAACTCTGGTATTCTTATAGTTCACTTTTTTCCCTGATCCTTTTTATTTTTCCCCGTTCTTTTTTTTTTTTTTTTTTTTTTTCCTAATTTATTTTTTTAGTAGTAGAATGAGAAAAGAGGTAAAAAATAGGCTGGGGTGGGACTAGAAAACCCATATTTAGAATTTTCAGCCAGCAGAATGACAACAGGCCAGCTGACTTCTTTTTAAATTACTTCTTCTCCCCTCTGTGACTGGTGTGAAGCTCAGGAAGAAGCTACAAGCTAATGACAGTTGGTTGCATTGATATATCCAAACAAGCATAGCTGAGGTTGGAAGTGACCTCTGGAGATTGTCGTTTCCAACAATGGCCTGTTCAGAGCAGGGTCAGATAGAGCAGGTTGCTCTGGTCTATTTTAAAGTATTTTTCAGCTCCTTTTGCTAATCCAGCCTCTCTGGGTGTTTGTTCTTGCTTTAATGTATCCTGCAGATCTGCCAGCCACAAAGAGCTGCTGATTCTTGCCAGTAAGGGATATATTCAGCAGCTTTTTTCATCCTGTTTTGCAGTGCATGATCTTTCCCTTCCAGCACTGCATAGAGGATACTCCCTACTATTCACCAGAAAGCTATGTCACTTGTTGACAAGCAAATTTTAAATTAGGTGAAAAAGGGAAAATTAAAAGCACTCTCTGTCTGATTAGTAGAAAGTTGCCTATCACTAGCACATTTCCTACAGAAAAGACATAAATTTCTCAGGGTAAATAGCCAGGGCACACTCGCAGTTGTTTATAACAATTTATTAAGTAATATCAAGAGGCAGTTTGGTCTAGGGTGATCTTTCTGGTGGCCAGCACCAGGTGTAATTTAGAAACTGGTGCTCAGTGTCATTCCTGGGGTCCACAACCTAAAAAAACATGGACACTTTAGAGAAGATCCAGAGGAAGGCCATGAAGATGATCAGAGGGCTGGAGCACCTCTCCTATGAAAAAAGGCTGAGAGAGCTGGGATGTTTAGCCTGGAGAAGAGAAGGCTCCAGATCTCACTGGATCTTCTCAATGTATAAAAGGGGCCTATAAGAAAGATCACAGAATCACAGAATTTTCTAGGTTGGAAGAGACCTCAAGGTCATCGAGTCCAACCTCTGACCTAACGCTAACAGTCCCCACTAAACCATTTCCCTAAGCTCTACATCTAAACGTCTTTTGAAGACTTCCAGGGATGGTGACTCCACCACTTCCCTGGGCAGCCTGTTCCAGTGCCTCACAACCCTTTCAGTGAAGAAGTTCTTCCTAACATCTAACCTAAAACTCCCTTGGCTCAACTTAAGCCCATTCTGGAGGAAGATGGAGGAAGACTTCTCACCAGGACCTGTAGTAACAGGACAAGGTGCAAATGTTTTTGAGGGTAGATTTAGAGTGGTTATAAAAAAGAAATTTTTCATGATGAGGGTGGTGAGACACTTGAAGTGCTTGCCCAGACAAGCTGAGGATGCCCCATCGCTGGAAAAGTGCGAACTCCAGTTGGATGGGACTTTGAGCAACCTAATCTAGTGAAAAATGTCTCTGTCCATGGCAGGAGGATTGGACTGGATGGTCTTTAAAGCTCCTTTCCAATCAAAGGTCCTTTCCTTTTTTTTTTTTTTTTTTTTTTTTTTTCCTTTTTGAGCCTCCAGAGCAAAATATAGCTTTTAAATATCTCAAAATTATCATTAGAATTTATCACACTTTCTCTCTGAGAGAAGTTGAGCCATTTCCAAAGCCAAACCTTCAGTTCTGAGCTCTTTTAACTGTATGCTGTTTTGTTAGTTCCAATGGGATATTCTAAAATTTCCCTAATTTATATTTTAATGTACTTTCTAGGCATACTGGTCATTCTTTCAAAGGAGCATAAAGTAGTTATTGTTAATACATACATGCTGGGTAACAGCAAATGCTTCTGGAGTACTGAGCTTTCTGTAATGACATTAAATGAAGAAAAAAAAGGAGATGAAGTAATACTGATCTCTATGACAGCCTCTGTCTGTAGGACAAGGATTTAATTCAGAATTAAGCCACATTAGTGTTAAAGAAGCCATTACTCACTTGCAAATTCCCACCCCCCAAAACCATTTCATTGCTCAGTGCAATAAGCTGGTACATTTATCCACAAACATTTGATGACTGATGCTTTATTTTGCCTTTGAATGTTTCTTTAATGAAATCTGGGTGCTTAAAAATATCCAGTAACATAGTTAACCATTTTGCTTTCACATTAACAGAGCAGTTATTCTATTGGCATTTCTCATTGACTTGGCTTTGAATTGTGAACCCGTTATATAGAAAAACAAAAATCAGGTATCAACAGAGATGAAAATCTTTTATAGGATTTTACTGAATATAAATAGATGTGTCTTTTTGTGTAGCTTTTTTGTCCTTCATTAACAGACATAGATTTACTTATGTTTTACATTAGCTACAGAAAACTTCCCTTGAGCTTTATCAAACTGCCTTGTTCTGAGAATGCAGAAAACATCTTCCTTCCAAGTTTGGGATATGCTTTGTTTTCTTTGAAAAGTTATGGTGTAAATTTTCTAAGGGACATTTAGTTGAGTAACACTGAGAGTCCAGCAAAACTATTTCTGGGCTAAATGGTCCTCCTGGTCTCCAAGGAGCTTCTCCAGCTGACAGAAATCCCTGGGACATGTGCACAACCCTTTTTCCCAGGCTGGGCTGTGTTCTAGACCAGTAATGTGCATATGTGTTGATAAAAGAGAAGATTACTATTATACCACCTGAAAATTGCCTGACACTAGCTGAATCTCTCTCATTTCTGGCTTCAGTGGGTATTACTGCGAGGTGAAGCCACCATAACAAGGAGTTGGATTTATGCTGGCTCTTTCTGAGGCCCCATTAAAAAGGGGGAAATTTCACGTGCTGAACTCCTTCCTTTTGCCCGCCCCCAGAGCGGGGTCACACCTGTCTATCGGGGAGAAATCTGAAAAGAAGAAAGCTGGAAGAGAAGAAAGGTGCAAGAGAAGAAAGCTGCAGGGCTTTTCCCAGAGGAGCCAAGCAGGCTGATGGAGGGTGGCTGCTGCCCTCAGCTCACCTCCCCAACAGCTGAGAGCTCTTGCACGAGCGTGTTTCGTGATCGCCATCCTCGTTCTGCTATTTCTTTGAGAGTCCTATGCCCTGCTTATTTGAACAACCGAAGCCAGAAGACTTTGTTTCCTTGATCATCTTCTCCTAAGTACAAATAAGTCAACAAGATGTTTCTAAGAAAAAGGTTGTTGTTGTCTTTTAAAATATATTTTCAACCAATTGCTCTCTTGATTTAGAGCTTTGGCTTCTGCCGCCCCTGCCATTTGTGATTACCCTTTCCTCACACCAAGCAATAATTTAAAATCTCTCCAAAAAGGCAGAAAGTTTCAGCCCTGTCTCAGCTTTGCAGCAGATATCAGGCCTCTAAAAAATGTTGGAGACTGAGGTCTTTTGAGATCTTTGTTTAGCACTTGAAAACGGGCTCCAAGCACTTTTGAGAATCTGGTTATCTAGATGGGTGTGTGAGAAATGCCAAAGGATGGGCAAGATGAGTCACACACAGGATCCTATTTTCTCAGAACAAAACCTGGCAGAACTGCCACTTTAACCCTTACTTTTCCACTTCTTAAAGCTCTTCCCTTCCTTAAAGCCTGTTCATTTCATTGGCCTTAAGAGGCTCTTTTGTCACGTCCTTTCCATATATACCACTGGCTTTTTTTTTTCCCTTTTTTTTTTTTCTTTCTTTTTCTTTTAGACTCATGCAGCTCACTTCTGAGAAATTCTGTTTTTTAAGGGTTCTTTGCCCTTTTGCAGCAACTGTGCTCTCTCTGTTGACGTGAGCCCTGCAGAGAATTATCGCTTGGACATGCACATTGGTGCCAAGTGGAGATAATGCCGTTTTTTCAGACTGAAGCCTGCCTGTAGGAGTGTTCCCAGTATGATTTTCACAGCCATAACTGCAGTTAATCTTAAGCTTGGCATACCCTTCCTTTTTTATGTAATGTTTTATAACTCTTTCAGGGTGGGAGAATGCTCGGGGTTTTGCAGTATTGCATTCACCTTCATTCTTGCCAGGCTGGTGCTTTTGACTAAGGTCCAGCATAACAGGCAGCCCTACCATTTATATTACAGTGCAGGAAGTTATCTGCCTTTTCCAGCTAAACAGCACCGAGAGAAAGAGGAAGCGTTTTTCCAAGCAAGCAGGAGGTGCCATGTAGCACAACGGTCAGTAAATGTGTGGATGCAATTTTGAGGGTTTATTTTTAATCCAGGACCTGAGTTGAGAGAATGGCATAAATTGGGTGAATCAATCAGACTGTTGCAAAGCAAGCTTGAAATGAAAGGGCAGTCAAGGAGGAAGCGGTAGATGACACACAGGACTGATTGCTTCTGGGCACAGTTAGGGCTTTGGGTTTAAAGAGTAATTACCTGGTCACACCTCACCCCTTGCTTGTTCGGGATGTGCAAACTACCAGTGAAAAGCCCAAAGACGTCAGCAAAGAGATTGTCCTTGCCTTTGCTAGCAATTATTTCCTTGGTAAGAGCCTGTTTGTGCCTGGTTTCCCTGAAGGAGCTGGAAAGTGCACAAGATCCCGTGCTTAGTCCACCTGTGAGCTCCAGTCTCTTTGCACCAACAGAGAATCCACCTGCTTGAAATGAGGTGGGGGGAGCAGGAGAAAAGTGCCTGGAGAGCTGAAGCCTCTGCTCTGAGTTAGGCTCTGCCACAAAGCCAGGATGCAGAAATGAGCCCCTATCATTTGTGTCAGGCTGAGGACTGGCTATGGGGAGCACATAAAGTGCCCCTTATATTCCCAGGTGGCAAGGATGTTAGGTGAGACCAGCGGGACATGCTTCCTGACTGTGCAATGGGATGTGAGTCAAATGCTGCTTTTGCAAACTTGGTCACTGTTAACCCCACTAAGAAAAAAAAATATGGTCATAAGGTCTGATACAGACAAACTGAATCTGCCCATGCTATTTATGGTGAGAGACTTATAACTCAGCTCCCTGGAATAATTCTTGGTAAATGAAGGGTGATTTTCACTCAGTCTGTTCTTATTAAAAGTCTGTTACAGATTGAAAGTACAGAGCCTTTTCTGTAGTATACAAACATAGACATCTCCACCCTGCTAGGACAATAGCAAAAGGAGGTCTGAAATTAGATGCAGTAATTCCATGCTTGTTTGCTTGCTTGGATCACTGCTAAACCTGAACATAGTTGGGGAATGAATGTGCTTTGAATAACAGCATGGTTTGAGACAGAGGGCTTCAGAGGTGAGCCAGGAGAGCTGGGCTCTGGTTTTACCTTTCCTGTGGGTTTTCTCTACGTTTTTAAGAAAACTGGTAGTCTAAAATTCTCAAATGAAGCTTCGTTTGGGAAATTTTCAGACAAAGTTTGTGTTTCCTGAATAAAGCAATGATTTCTACTGTGCAATAAACACCAAAAGTAATCTCTATCTCAAAGCATCTGTAATGCAGACCAACCCACTACAAGTCTTCTCTGCTTCTTTTCCCTGTGTCCTATATATATCTATATCTATATATATATATATCTATAGATGTTAAGGCAGATGTGCAGTCTAGAAGTGGATGCTGCTAGTTCAGCATATGAGTATCACCCTCAAGAACACAGTAGGTTCTTTTCATCATTTACTTTGATCTCCTTGTTCTAATGACTCCTGTTCTCCATTCGTAATGCTTTGCTTGGTATTCCTCCATCCTCTGCTACAATTCCCCTCCTGCAATGTGACGCTGCTCAAGGGGAGCCACTTGGGTTGGGCCATTTGTACATGCAGGAGGAATTGTGTCTCCAGCACTACTTCATCTTGAGCCTAGAAGGATTGGATGACTTACTGAATACTTGATTGCACATGGAGCCATTTGCTGAAAGCAACCCAAAGAGACATTTCCTATCTCCTCTGAAAGGGAAGGGATTGACTGGATGAACATGTCTCCTGGACCACTGGTTGGACTACGCTGAGCATCCTCTGGGATGAAAAGTACAACACGACCACAGAAAATCTCCTGTCTCCAGTAGTTCTCCTGGTGCAGTATAATTCCCAGTTGCTAAATAAGGGACAGGAAAGGCAAAATCAGGCTGTCATTGTTCATGAATCTGCTTCAGGGAGCAGCTTTCTGTCAAGAGACAAGTAGTGAATGCTGAAAGGCTTCTTCAGTTTTGTCTCAAAGGAAAGAAAAAATTAGGAAGGAAATGGCATTTGAGGGTTGAGGAGAACCATGAAACGTGTTGGTGTGAAATAACCAAGGTATTGTGTGTACTGGTTGTTCTGGGAATCATACGTAGACCTTTCAGGTTTACTGCTAGTCCTGGAGCTCCCAAAGCTGAAATGCAGATTGCCCTAAGCATCCCTTTGGCATGTAGCAACTATCAGGCAGAATCAGTCTTGGGCACATAGAGAGCAAGCAATAATTTCACAACATCCACATACGTGAGTGACACACAGGTCACATTCACATTGGCTCCAGCCAAACTGGACAATGGGACTTGCATTTGTATTAAGGCTCTCCACTCTGGGATTTGAATCAGTTTTCATCTGCTTGTAATATCATGTACCTGGCAAGTGGACTGCAAATGACCTGCACTCTAATTACCCTGCATCAGCATGAGCCTTTCCATATAGAGGTTGACTTATGCCAACCAAGCAAAAGACAAAGTATACATATTTTCTTAATAAATTCTCCAACTTTCCTTGAGCCTGAGCTTAAACCTTCTTATCTATTATCAGGTAATTTAAGCATTTTTAACATTCTAAAGACAAGTTAATCCTTTTGTAGCGAAAAGTCAGAAAATGGGCTTAGAAAGACATTTTAACAATGTCTATGGTATGTTAAGCCAAAGAAAAATTCTAACAGTGGTCTCAAACATTTTTGACTAAAATATTACTGTGGTCTTAATGCAGAGGAAAAAATAAATATCATACCAAATTTCTATCTATTTGTCAATAGTGTAAAATACTGCATATTCTACCAACACACACAAACACACAAACTTTTTTTCCCAGTAACTTCTGTTTTTAGATATGGTTTTAGTGACATGACACATGTAATATGACTCTTAATGTGATGAGGTTTTAGACTTGCATCTATTTGTATCCCATGATCTTCATACTTTTCCCAAGTAAGTTTTTCTTCTAAGTAATACTTGATTTATGCATGTTTTCAGAGCCTTTTTTTCATTATTTTTTTTCTGTTTTTGTCAGGGCAGTGATTTCCATGGTTTATGCAAAAGCTGATGAATGGACAGTCCTGAACTTGCCTGTTTGCCCATAGAGAAAAAATAATATTAGAAGTTTAAGTGTTGATTTGTCCAGTACATTCCTCGGTAGTTAGAAACCTACCTTAAAAGCTCTCTATTGGAGCTGGCAACAAAATTTAAGGAAAGTTCCTTATTTTCCTTTACTGTTTTTGCTCAGTGTCCAAAGCAGCGCATAGATTAATATACTTGAAAAGCATGTTCCTCTTCAAATGTTAGCAGACTAACCCACAAAACTACCACATACTCTACCATAGATCATATAGTTTGAGAGCAAAGCTTTTCTGGCCATTGGTAAACCCATCAAATGGTCCAAATTTTATGCATATCTGCTATTTAAACATCCACCAGAGTGCATCTATTGTCTGAGCTTGGGAACCACTGCTATGTTATCAAAATTCTGATCCTATTCCCGAAAGCCCTCAAGCACCCACTTGCTCATTACCCACACCCTGAGCGCCTCTCCCAACAGTGCACACCCTGGAGCTCACTACACTTGGTCTTGGTTTGTTTGCTTTTTCCAAGGCTGGTTTGCTTTCTAAGTCTGTCAATGAAGGGAGTGCCCTCATGGAGGAATGCAGATGTATGTTTGGCTCTGTTCAGACTGAACACAACTGGAGACACCCTGAGCTACCTGAGATGGCCACATGCCTAGATTAGGACCTGTAGAGGACCTGTACCCACCTGTGGCTTCTCAGGTGGCTCCACTGGCCTGCCTGGTGGAGCTGAATGGAGCTCCCTGGAGTACATCCAATGACTGAAAACAGCATGAGCTGCCTGTAACCACTGGGTGGAAATGGAAGATGGGGCTAATTCAGGTTTGGAAATGAGCAGCCAGCAGTTGACAGGCCTCAAGCACAGTCCATGTTGGTGTTTGAGAATTGATCTCTGCTGTCCTAAGGAACAAGGCAACCTCATGGTGTGGCAACCTGCAAGTGTGCCCTCACCAAAGCTAAAGAACCCACTTTGGTACATGGGGGGAGCCTAATGAACATGACTAGGGGGTTCACACACTATTAGCAGACCTAGCACATCACCTGCGTGCCCAAAGACAGGAGAGTGAAAAGGTGTGTTAAATTTGGGGCCACATATTGCATCTATGAAGCAAAAGTCCCAACCTCTATTCCCAGCTCAGCCAGACTCTTCCTTCAAGAGCTGCAGCAGAAGTAACTGAATTTATTCCATTTTCAATCTGTCAAAAGTATAGCTCACACTTCCCAATCCTGTGAGAGATCTGTGGAAAAAAAAATCCTTTCATGATGGAGTGGGATCAGATACTGTGAGGAAGAGGCTAAATAACATGATAAAAAATAGATGACTTCTCAAATCTGCATCTCTTTCAGGGGCATCACCCTAGACTCCCATGCCTTAGTTCCACGATCAGCACATGAGTTATGGTTTGTGGCATCATATTTTTCTAATTTTAAAGCAAGCAGATACGATATTCCCAGTTGACAGTTGCAGAAGGGGCAAATACATGTCTTTTAACACCTACATCACGCACAGGAAAAAGGCAAGAAAACAACATACAGCAACCCTTCTGAAACAGCCTGAGGCAACGCGCAGAACAGAAAAATATCTTAACTTCAGTTTCTGCCATAAACTGCCTTTGGTTTATAAATGATCCCATTCTTTACCAGGAAACATACTGGGGAAGGTTAAAACTTAAATTCACCTCTCAGTCCCTAAAATTTCAAAGGAAGGGGAGAAAATTGCAAAGTTATCTACTGAGACCTTTGGTGATTAGCAATGAAAAGTGTTTGATCTTCACCTGACAGTAGCCGAAAAGAAGCCATCCTCAGTCTGAACTGCTTAACGAAGGAAGAATTGCAGAGCTTTCATTTCCCTATGGTTCAAGATTAGCAGCAGTGAACAGCAATTTCTGTTTGTTGTTACAATAATATCCTGTTTTGTAATCCACAGGAAAAGGAGTATGAAAGTAGCAGCCTTGGCAGCAAGTAGGGGCCAAGGGACTGTTTTCTGAATTCTCAAAGCTCAGGAACACAAAGGCTTGGAGTAATTTCCAAGTACAGTGAATGCCAAATGGTAAAGAAAATGTCATGACAATGAAAGAGTGAAATTATTTATTCACCTTGTAAAAACATTCTTCTTCCAAGGTCATTTTTTTCTTCTTCAGTGATTAATTGACAGGCAGTGACTTCTAGCACCTACTAAATATTTAAGGCTTGCTAAAGTTATTGGTTTTGTTGTTGTTGTTGTTTGTTTTTTCCACCAAAGATGAAACAATAGGATATAATTGTAATAGTAATAATAAAAATAAAAACATGAGACTGTAATTTATCGCCAAACAAATGAGTAGCTGAAAAAAAATCCCCATAACACAGAAAACCATGCTAATAATGATAGTATTGAATGGACAAACATGTAACATTTCTGTTCAGGGTTTACATGGCAGACTAGGTTGTATTTTTCCCCACAGAAGGTAATAACTGGTGAACCTATCCTTGCAGTTCTGGTTCAAAGACTGGAAAGAATGCAAGTTAGGACTAGAGAAGACATAGAAAAAAAGACCCATGTCTGTCAAAGCACTGTTTCAAAGGGCCATAAGCTAGAATAAATATTGACACAGCAAGGAAAAAATATACAACAATAGCAATTGTTCAGAACGGTAACAACTTAGAAGCTAACAGATCCACATTGACCTAAATAAACCTGGCCAGGGGCCAAGGCCCCAAATTTGACGTTACTTTTGGATTTCAACTTCCCATGATTTCAGTAAGAACTAGACACAGAAATGCCTTCATGAATCTTGTTCTGAATTGCTAACTGTGGTTGGTTTTGACCCATTTCCCAACCACAATCCTTTGCAGCTATGAAGGAGAAGCTGAATAATATGAAGGAGATGAATCTTGGGACAGGAGATGTCACAGAGTTTCTTCGCCTCTTCTATAAGGCTGTTCTGTGTCTTTTTCCAAGTCTTCAACCTGCATTATTTTGTCTTTTAAGCTAATTACTCCTATTTATACCCTTTCATGCTTTTCTGAATAGTCTGTCAGCTCTTTCTCTTCTGTGTGATCATCTTCTTCAAATGCTCCTCTCTAGCAAGTGTGGTCTTATATGCTGGCTCAAATGCTGAGCAAAGACTTTAATAATTTTTGATGCCAAGTACAGGTCATTCCCAACTTAAATCTAGATGGTTCTTCTCAAATCTCGTGTTTAGCCATTTTCATTTCTCAATTGCCCAATAACCTACTTAATTAATCATTGGAAATTATTTCAGCAACATTACTTTGCAATTAAGGTTTCTGACAGAAAGCCCATCCAAAGCAAAGAAGAATGGTTCATTTCTTTATTCTTTCTTCATTCATGCAAACTCCAATTCAAATCAAAAAGATTGAAGCTCTTCTCACTCCAATATTTCACTGATATCTATTTAATGGACTTCATTGGAGCTATTGCTTGTTTATTTACCTAGAAATATTCAGCAGAAGGATCTGGTGAATTTGCCTTGGAAGCAACCCAGCAAAACCTACAAAATTTAGCTAGTTGCTGTTAACAGCAGGAGAAAAGAGTTTATAAAGTTTTTTAAAAATGTTGATTTTAATCCACTACAATATTAGCAATCTGGGCCTAGAATACAGTTAAATCAATGGATTTGCAAACCAGCACTCATTTTAAATGAAAGAATGCTAGGAAGAATGTATTAAACAATTATACTTTTTTTTTTTTTTCTAATACTTTAAGCAATTTACTACACTGAAACAATATTTTCATATTAGAAGGTTCAAAATTCCATGACAGATTTTGCATTCTGCAGATAAAATGTGTCATCATGGTATCTGATCAACATCTATTGGTCACAGTGCTCAGAACATATTCATCAATGTCCTTGTTGAGCAGTGAGGTCATTTTAATTGTGCTGATTTAATTAGGGAGAAGAGGAGAAAGAGTTTCAAATCACTTTGATACTTTTATTGCAAAGCCAAAATGCAAATGTGGATTTGCTAAATGCTTTAGTAGCTGCTAAAAAAAGGGAAGGTTTAAAAGTGATGGCATCACAAATATGCCTTTTTTACAGTTCACAGAGGCAGCTCAAACTATCTTAAAATGAATGTGTTCTTGTGAAAAGCTATTTTTCAAAAGGAAGCTTGTAGTGGCAAAAACTTTTACCTTCTTTTTCGATTTTTTTTTTTTACTGATTAAGGTCTTTAAGTGAATTCTTGAAGTACCTCTACAGTCTCACTTTCAGAGATGATGGGGACATGTGTCTGTTAGGTCCTTATCTGCACACTAACATTGTGCAAATAGATAAACCAGTAAAACCGATTTTGCATGCAGTTGCAATGCTTGCAGCCCAGTTTTACTATAGGAAGGAAAACTTGCAGCAATGGATATTTTTCGAGTTGGTATAAATTTTCTTGCTCTGGATGATGGACTTTGCTGACTGAAAAATAAAATTTATGTTTCCCAGAATTGATATCATTATAACAAACCACTGTGTAGAGCAGACATCTATCCTGTTGAAACCTGCTTGTGAAAATGGAACTCAGAAGCAGATATAAGGTGCCTTAGGAAAAACATTGTCAGATGGGATCCTTAGAAGTGCTTTAGAAGTTATCCAGTAGTTACCCACAATATATGTCATTCAGCATGGAGGGTACACTCCAAAATCAAGAATGCAATACAAAGGAAAGCACCTCAAAATTTTAAAAACTGTTCATGAAAAAGGGGACTTGAACATCTCCTTCTGTCACTGTGGATAAAGATGCTCAGATTTTTCTCCTGAAAAGTGCCTATCATACTTTCAGTTAGCCACAGCGTAAATGACAGAGGTGAGGTGAGAAAAACACCTGGCCAGCAGCACCAGTGACATTCAAACAAAGCTGCATTGTACTGGGTTAGGAAGGCTTCTTATCTTTCACATACTGCATTCCTTGTTCAAACAAGGAGCTACACACATTGGAATTATGGTTCCTGATAGTCTTCCTCTCTGCTTTCCCAGTCTGGTTTATCCCCTTACCTCTTTTACCTCCTTACAGGGGTAGAAAATCTAAGATCTGTTGAAGACCAGGCACTGGAAACAAAGCCACAAGTAACTTTTATGCAATGGAATTTATATTTTCCATCCAGCAACATATCAAGGGATGTCTAAAGTACAAATTACAAGAGTAGAGAGAGAGGAAAATTTCAAGTATTTATAGAACATCACATGGAGAAGCATAGGTGCAAATGGGAGGCATGGAATGCAATGGGAAACCCTACAGCTTAGGGCTCTGTCACAGTCCTGACCACAACCCCAACACACAGGGAAAACAGGCTAGTTATGATTCTGTGGTTACGTTGCACCGGGAAGGTATCCTCTAGGGCAGAGCTAGACATGTAGGGGTGTTTTTTCTAAGCACACTACCCCGGTCCAGCAAGGGCCATCAGTCTGGCTATGAACCACAGAGATTTATCAGGGAGTGGCTGCAATGGTTTGGAGGAGGATGGCAGCTGTGTGGGTTTGAGATCCAGGCAACAGTCTTTACAAGTGTTCAGGTCCCATAGTGCTTTGCAAGTTGTCCTGTCCTGGGGCTGGATGCTAGAAGAGTGAGGAAAATATGCCAGGGAGCAGTTATAAGGAAAATGCAGCAAGCTGCAAAACCTCAGCCAAGACTGGACTTGCTGTACAAACTGAGTAACTAATGACGATCAGTTTAATAAGTATTGGGTGCTGTGACAATTATTTCACTGGGACCAGAGTTGTTCAACACTTCTGAAAAACAGAACATTAATTTGAATACAAAAATATTAATTTATGTGCTTCCTGTTAGGTTCCCTCATTTGAAAATGTGGGGCTAGGCATTCACAAGAATACACAAGGAGAGGTCTATGTGGACAAGAAAGAGGCCTTGATATCACATGTTCCAAGGCTGGATATAGCCTAAGAAAAAAAAATAAAAATAAATAAAAAAAAACCTTCCATCTTTAAATATTATTGTTTTCCTAAATTAACTCTGGGAGATTTTAATCTAGATCTTGGATCTTTGCCAGGGAACACACACCGCTCCCCACATCCCTGAGAACATTGCGGAGTTGTGTACAGTCAGCTGGCTTAATAATGAAATAGCAGGCAGTTAACTCTATCACTTCTTCCTAAAGGCTTCTTCCCTAATGCCATTCTTCCTTTAACTCAATGTCATTTCCCAATTAGCACCCTGTGCCAGGGGACACAAGTCCTTGGTTGTCTTTTGAAGGGTTTTAAGGGAGGTCACGGAAATATTTAGAGAAACTAAAAGAAGGGCTTAATAGGCCAGATCACTTCCTCCAGTTCAAAGGGTAACCTTTCAATAATATTGATCAGCAGCTCAGGCTAGATCAGGGAAGGGTTGCTAGGATGCCTTGAGGTGGTGCCTAAGAAGGATTCTCGGTGAAGCAAGAGGCAGGGATTTATGGTGACGGGAAGATCTGAGAGCACATTGTTTGGGCCTGAATTCAAATGGGGCCACAGCGAAAGCAGGCTGGTCAAACACAAAGCAAGTGGAGTGCAGACGAGATGCTCTTCAGCTCTTGCACTGCATAAAATGAATCCTTGAGCTTGCTTTTTGTCCTGCCTAATTAAAGCAAATGGAGGTATTGCTCATTGCTTATAGACCACTGTTTTCAGTCCTTGTCAGGGAAAATTGTCCCAGTGAAGCCCATGGGATATAACCTGAATAGGGGAAAGAAGGTGGAGCATGGAGTTTTGCCAGTGGACTGTGAAACTACATCTGGGTTAGTTTCTGATGAATCATCGCAGCCATCTGGGGGAAGGCAGAGGAATTCCCTCACTTCTTAATCAACCTATCTGTGTTTTAAAAGGGGAATATTTTTCAGTAAGATGCACTGTGCGTATCTGGCTCTTGGCCTCTTGTTACTGCCAGCTGTCACTCTGATAATGTGTTATAAATGATGGCACACCGAGCAGACAGGGCTGCAAGCCCATGTGATTGTATTGCATTATCAAAGTGACAACCAGAAAGAAAAAGAGCTCTGGCTGCTGAATTGGTCCATAAGTGGATTTTGTGTTGTTGATATTAGTATTTATATACAAAAATGGAGCTTAGACATTTTTAATATTTCTCCAGCAGGAGCCAGAACATTGTTAGTGCTTCAGTATGTGGAAATTTAGAGTAAGGCACAACATAGAACTTGTTTAAAATTCTGTTTTCATAGGCTGAAGCAGGCAAAACAACGATTGTTAACAATTAGTTCAAGTATATATTTCTAATTTCACATTTGTAAGCACAGGAGTCTTAAGTGATGTAAACTGGCATAATTCCCTCAGAGAATCTATGCCTACATTACTAAATGTCATGGAGATACTGCCTATGATCTACATATGTGACAAAAAACCCATGATTGTCAGGCAACGTATGGAGATTCAGGAGGAGCAATGCACATGTATCCATGTGTGGAACACACTGATAAAATCTACTGCAGAATCTGAGTTGGGGCCCTTGGGTCAGTACAGTTGTGGGTAGTCTTTCCACTAATATTCAGGAGATACCATCACCTTCCAGCATCATGGGCAGATCTGCTCTCCCACCATGACTGTGGTGGCTCAGGAACAAGTTATTTGTATGTGTGGTTGGGGGAAAGGCTTTATCAAGCATAGACAGATTCGGCACGAGCAGAAGACTCAACCCAAAGGTCTGGAAGCCTCTTCTGGGGCTTCTTCACACTCCCAGAAATTCAAAGCAAAACTCCAGGTGAAGCTAAAAGCGGTTTGTCATAACTGCATGCTCTCCTGATTTCATCTGAATGTGGAACAGAAAGTAATGAAATGCTAAAGGAAATGCTGTTCTTAGGTTTTCTGTGTTTGGTCTGTGATGATCTTACATGCATAAAGGCTGTTCTGGTCTCCTATATGAAGTCTAAATATTATTACCCTGACTCTGGGGAACTTTCGCTGTTTATGAGCATTTCACGAGATAAAGCAGTCACAGTTTCTTCTGGGAGACATCTACAAATACCAAAACCACGTGCTTATGTACAGAATGCACAATTCTCACAGCAGGCCTTTCTGCATAAAATTCAAAAGTCTCAAAGATAAAGTGAGAGGTCTTTATTTTTTTTTGGCCCATAATTTTTATGATATGTACAGGGTTTGTCCTACTGATGAGAGATGGTGGAGGTGGATAGGTAAAAGAGAAAAAGCACAGGAGGAAACAATGTGCTCAATCCCACCCAGGAGTGGATTGATGGAGGGTTCAAAACAGTCATGGGAACAGATCCCACTACAGAAATTTATAAAGGATTCAATGGAAGTTAAAGAGAGAGAGAGAGAGAGAGAAGCTATGCACTTGCCACAGATCAGCGCCATGAATCTGTTCAACAGTCAACGCAGTCTTTGAACAGAAATTTCTACCATCTGAAAAGACAAACTTATGAATTAACACTGCTCATGTCATTTGAGGTAATCACTCTAAAGACAACTGGAAAGAATGTTTCAAAACAAATTAATACTAAGGGTATTAAATGATGTAAATATGTCAAGAGATATAGACATGTCATCTGATGTAATTATACCAAAAGGGACATTTCTACTGAGCAAAACGTAAGGAAATTGTTAAGTATCTGTAAGAAAATCTCACAGAAGTAAAGTTATCCAGTGAATAAGTACTCCCTCCTCCATATCTTTATATGACAGTGTTGTTGTTGGGCAGTATACTCATATTGCTTCTAGTCACTAGATTTGTACTGGGTAGATGGTTTGCTTATTATGGACTTGCGTAGGAATGCAGTTTAGTCAGTAAATTCAAATTGATTTAGAAATCTGGACAGTCAGAAGGAGAGGTGATAGTTATCTCGTGTTATGTAGGGAAAAAAAAAAAAAAAAAAAGTGATTTAGCTATTTTCAGAGTGAGAGGATGAATGCATGTGAATTCTACTGAGACCATAGCCAAGGCGGTGAGGTTGGATGGGCTGGGGCTGGTGCTGATTCATGGTAAGAGCCAATGACCAGTCGTGGTTAACACTGCTAGAAGCAGAGCCAGAAGATGCCATTAGTCTCCATTTTGAGTTCTCACTGACATGCTTTAGAAATCTTGCACTTGTCTTAAAGAATCATGATGGGCCGACCTCACTGGGTGTGATCTCCCTGGGCTATAGATCTTCCAGTTCCAGGCATATTGCTGCACATCAGCCATGCTGTTTGTTAGGAAACCTTCTTCCTTTCCCTTGCCTTCCCACCCAAGTATCTTCTCTTTTGGGTGAATCATTCAAAATCCACTCAAGAGTATCAGATCAGAACTTCAAGTTAGAAACACACTGGTGGAGAAAGGAAAAACAGAAGAAAAGGGCTCAGGGGAAGGCTTGTGTCTTCTAACAGGTTTTTACATGATCTCAAACAAGTCTTTGATCATGACGGAGATCTTTGGTTGCCACTGTAGTACAAGTGATAACAATATACATTAGCTGACTTATGCTGTAACTATGCATGTGTTTTCTTGCTGAAAACAAGGTAAAGTTGTCTGTTTAGTAAGTATCCCTGGAAGCTTTTGTCAAGACAATTTTTGTCTAGCCAACCTATTCCTCAAAGCAAAGTGACAAACCTGTATGTCTATAAATACAGCGTGCTTAAACTAAGCTTTTTTTTATATATATATATTTTTTTTCCTCCCTTATCTGATATACTTTTCTCTTATGATATATGTCAGCACTCATGAAGTATAAGATTGGCCTTTGGTCAGAGTGATTGTGAAATACAAAAATCCATTTCAGGATTTGGTTTTAGTTCTTTAATATATTGATACTTCTGCTATTCCCAGTTCTTGCTGAGAGGTAGGTTTTTTTAACTTAGTATTCAGAAAGATCACACTCAGCACCTCACCTGACCTTAAAAATCCAAAATTCAGTCAGCATGGATTTTGCATCCAGCAAGGTCTTCTACTAATTATAGCTGTTCCTAATTCACCCAACAAAGCAGTCTTCTTTCATTCCACCAGGCATTTCCTTGCTGGATCATTTCACTATAACACATAGGCATCCTTTCCCATCTGGTCCTCAGAGCTGACAAAATGGCTCTGGGGGCTGTGATCAGAGGACACAAAGAGGTGCAAAGTGCTCCATTATGTTTCGATGACACGTTTAGTTTCAAAGTGTACATCATTTACAAGTCACCTTGTTCTAACCATCATTACAGAGACACTGTTCAACTCCTGATGAGGCTGTGCATCAGCATTACCCAGCAAGGTAAGCATTTGTAAATCCCACTTATCTTTACAAAAATGCTAGCCACTGTCCTTTAGGACAGGGGAGCTGAAAAAAGCACCATAGAAAAACATTTGTTATGGGAATCAGAATGAGGATAAAAAATCAATTTGATATATAATCATCATCAACAGCAATAAAACCTGAGGCTCAGGAAATAAAGATATATCAGCAAAAATGAATGCACCTTGCTCTAGTGCTCTACTTGCTCTAGTATGTTCTTCACGTAACATACTCCAGTGCTGTATGCAGCAGATATCTGAAAGAAGCATGGACTTCAGCCTCTTCATATTATCCTCTCATGCACAGCCTGAACAGCCATCTCCTATGCTTTTGTATCATCACATCAGCACACCTGACTGGTAAACACACCATTGATCTTGAAGTTATTCTGCCTTGGCCTGAATGATCAGATTTTGCATTAGGCTGTAAATTGGAGAAAGTCAAGGAATATACCTAAACAATCTGCCTCAATCCAGCTGGCAGAGTAACTGCAAACAGAGCTGAGACCTGTCTAATCCCTTAGCCATTGGACAGAACAGGCATGCCTACATGTTAGGTGACTCAACAGCACTGCCTTGTGTGATGTAGACATGCCAATTTGTGCACAGGTTTCCAGGAGGGGCTGGGAAACTGAATGAAGAGTTTGTGTTCCTTACTGCATTTGCAATCTCTCCTTCCCCATTCCTTTTCTTCTCCTGGGAGTACCTTCTGGTGGTGTAGCTGCTTTGGGTACCCACCTTTCTTTCATTGCCCTTACAGCCATACTTGTTATTGAATTATCGTCACAGTAAATCCACTCTCTGATTTTAGGAACAAGATAAAAGTACCAAATAAAGAGTGAGTGTGTAAAGCCATTACTCAAGAGATTGTCTTTGTAATGCAGGAAGCACCACTCCCAGTGGCTGGCGTGGACTTAAAAGTAGGCTTAAACCCATAAAGCTCAAGATGGAGGATATTTCTCAGGAATTTATGACTACCTGGGAGGAGTTTGTATGGCCAGATGGAAAGTCAAAGCTCTACTTGTCAGTTAGGAAACATCCTCTGCTGAAGCTGTTACCGCAATGATACAATCTAAAGCAATGGAAATAAATATATAAGTATATAGTGGCACTTAACTGCTCATGAGCAATACATTGTCAATTATTATGTTCACAGCAGTTTTAGATGATTAATGCCCAGGATCCAGCCAACCCATAGGCAAAACTACCTCTTAGAATTAAATTTGTTCCATAATAATTTCTCACTGAGAAAGCATAATGATGCCACAGACAGAAGATAGCCCATATTGAAGAATGTTTTCCAGGAACAGTAATGAGTTTTAGGTTCCTTGCACAGGAACAGTATTAGGTCTACAAGATGACATTAATGTGTCTCTTCACTGGCTACAGGCGTGACGCACTCTACTTCCTTTCTACCCTTCACCCATATGAATACTCTTCAATGGCCATTGGAGTTTAAAGCTCGCCAGCAGACAGCCCCTTTGATGTGATGTCCTCAGGGACTTGCTGTGGCACCTTGGTTATGTCTGCTGGTCTGATCCACCATCAGTGCAGCAAGCAATTCTTGACTGGAGACAGCCCAGATAAGGCAAACTGCAAGTCACTAAAACCCTACCCAAACTGAAAGCTTACAAGATCTGGGTCCCAACAAGACTACCATGCCAGATAGCCATGGGACATGATGGTCTGCCACACACAGCAAAGCAAACACCCTGCAGGTTGGACTAGCCGAGAAATAGCAAAGCCTTGACTATTTTTGCTCTGAGGATTTTTTTTTCTCCCAACTAAATATCTCAACCTTTGCAATCTTTAAAATGTCCAAAGGTAAGTAGTTATGCAGATGTGAATTATTTTCACAGGTCTGGAGTACCTACAGCTTCAGTTTATCTAACTGGGATAAACATTGGGACTGCTCAGCATTTTGAAAGATCACCTGGCTTATGCCTTCTTGTTTACAGATTTAATGCACAAGCTCCTTTTAATAAACAAATACATAAATTTGAGATAAACTGTTAGACCCTTAATTTAGGCTGTTTTCCATTTTTCCTTCTAGAGCCCTAGTTTCGGATGCCCAGGTTTGAAAATATTACCCTTAACTATAACCTACATTCCCACTGAGTCAATTTTTGACCCAAAGGTGATTCTCCCCACCCCTGAAAGTATGCAGATTTCACGGGGAAAATTCATACTGCCAAAAAAAAGTCTTTCTATCCCTGAAAAGAATTTCAATGGAATTTTTTCTGCCAAACTAATCATTTGTAAAAGGTAATAAAGAATGAAAGAAATGCTTCACCACTTCTATGTAGACAGAGCCAAGATATTTGAATTCACTTAATTTTCTAGTTTATTTCATAGTACCTACTCTTTGATGCATAAAACCCTTATTAATTTGCTTTAAAAAAAATAATAATAATGGTGTTTTTATTTTTACTGGATGCACTCATTTTTCCCCATGACCTCCAGATTACTGACTGCAAACCTCATTTGATTTTTTTCCTATTACCTGGTGAAAGTGGTTGTCATAATCATTCTTCAGTCAGTTCGCTGTCAGCGGTAAGGAATGGAAAGCAAGAAGGTTAAATGTTGAAGCCTGTTAGGTCCAACTGACTATCTGTAAAATATCTATAAACCCCTAGGCTAGGGCTGTGCGTCCTGGATTGTACACTCAAGGCTTGATGCAGAAGATATTGGCCAAAGTTTTGCAGGCTCTGTGAGGCAGGGCGTCAGGCAGGCGGAGCCACCGGTCCCCCAGTCACCGCAAATGATTCACCAGCTGCACTGCCTGGGTTTTCTTCTTCATGGCCTCGGCCGCTCTGCCAGGAGTGATGGGGCCGGAGCTGCTGCAGCTGCTCCCCTCCCTGCACTGACTCACCCGCGCTGTGCATCCCTTGAGTGCTTGAGTCACCCACTCCCAGCTCCTTCACACGGGAACCAAGGAGCATCAAGGGGAGTCCAGCCCCAGGCAGGGCCTGCCTTGGGTTTTCCTCTGCTTCAAAAGTGCGCTTGGGCAGAATGTGGCCTTTAGTACCTGGGAGGGTTTTGGGGAACACCATGCACCTTGCAGCCAGAGAGTGATGGTTTGCCATGGACAATATCTGCTGTGGCAGCAGAAAGTTGTGGGCCCTGGGTGATATTAAATGGCCTGAGAGTGTGGTGCTCCAGCAAGGGACTATTTCACTGTGTGGTTTGCATGCGGCATGGTCAGCAGTATGGCCTGATTTGGCACTTGGTTAGAAAGGGCCACTGGACAGTGGGAAAGGAGGGCTGTTCCAAGATGCTTGCTGAGAAATGAAAGGACAGCAGGGCACCACCTCCCATCTCCTTGGCTAAAACTGGTTGTCTCATGCTCCTCTCTGATGTGGTTTGCACGTTACCAAAAACGCTTCTGCAGCTGCTGGGCCAGCCAACTGTTTTGGAAAGGAGGGAATTGAACCCAGACCATGCATATTTGCAATAGCATCTCTCTATTCTTGCCTTTTTTTAGGCAGTGTCAAGCCACTCAGGGATCTTCCTTCAGAAAAACATTGGTGGTTCAGAGGAATGCATGAATTTCCTGCATTTTGGGGACTGCTGGACTGCAAGAGACAAACTCTGGTGGCCTATGCTGGCATCTACACACTGTGCCAGCAGACCGTGCTAATGGTGGTAGGCAGACAATTTGCTGCCTATACTGGAAAATTTTATCTGTGGTTGGATGGTGGTCTCCACACAGGTAGTTTGCTAATATTTGGCATCAGGCTTTACAGATTGAATACAACCACATAGGGGGTCTAAATGTTTTGAAAGCTAGACAGAAGAGACAATTTGGGGTATATTACCTAAATAGAAATGATCAGATTAAAAAACATATCTTGAGTCACCAAATTCAGTATCACAGTAACACAATCTGATTTGGGTTAAAATCTAAGGAATAGAAATATTAAAGTTCCCCTCAGGACTGCCAATAGTGAGATGATACAAAAATGAAACAGAAGAGAAATCCTAGATAAGAACAGCAATGAGCTTTATAAGTAGCAGTAAACCACAACTAGACCCATAATGTGTGATTCAGACACGTTCACTGAATTCATGTGCCTCGGCTGGGAAATTTTACTCTTTTCTCTGGCTCAAGCCCCTGAATGAAGCAAATTAAAACTATATTCTTGCTTTAAAGAAAAATGTGGTTCTTACACAAAAGTCGGAGTAGGGTGGTGTGAACTGTCATGCAATGAGGAGAGACTGAGCTTGCACACACTGCTTTTGCCAAGAGATTATAAGTTCATAGTAACAGCCAGTGCCTTTACAGTTTTCCTGGAGCTTAGCGAGGCAAAGCTACAGCTGCATTAAAAATTAAATGGAAAGAACAGTTGTAACTTGTAGGCAAACACAATGAGCAATAATGGGCTAGCCAAGTCTTAGAGGACATAAATCTTTCCGTCTGAGGCAGCCGAAGGACTTTGTAACCATATGATTAGCGCTGGTGTTTTGGTTGGATTGGAATGCAGTTAAGGATGTTGTGGGTTCACGTCCACTTGCTGCAGGTTGTGAAAACCAGAATGAGCAGGATCCTACGCAGCTCAGGAGCTCTTCTAATAGCCAGGAACAAAATGGCTACTGGGGCTCATATACCATTAGAGAAGAAAGAGAGGGAGACACAGCTCATAGCCGGGGGCTAGCATGGAGTAGCTGTGGATCCAACAGCCTCTGTATGTACTTTTTCTTGTATTCTAGATATAACACTCCCCAGCTCACACTGTGTCCCTCTGTCTCCCTTAAAACTAGTTTGTCACAGACATGGCAATATTAAATTGCAATTCAGCATCAGCTGAATGTGTCCACCAGAGCCAGCTCTAGTCCAGCCCGGCTGTAACCCACATGGCAGGCCAGAGGCTGAGGAAGGCAGAACTGGTTTAAATCCAGTTTGCTCTCCATGGCTCCAGCTTAATGGCCTCAGGACAACTCTGAACAATAGCAGTCATGTTAATAAGATCATTGCTAAGACCTGAGGTGGCATATGAGAAAGCGGTAAAGGTTTTTCACTTAGGAGAATTGTAACCAGTTCTTCCCTTGTTCCTTTAATGACAAGGTGTTTGGTGTATAATTCATTACAATGGGCAAAGATGAATGAGAGAGACTTTTCTTATCCTTCCAAGGCACACACTCAATTAGTTAGTTTCATTTTATCGTGCTTAAATATCTGGAAATCTCTCTATATAAACATGGACAGATTGTGGACATTTAATCAACAGCATTCCCTGGACTAAATTTTCTATGAAGTAAGCTACTGTCTATTATCAACGGGAATTCCTAATTAGCTGAAAGAAAGCTGTAAATTTTAAGTACATAAACTTAAGAATTAGTATTCTGATCAATAGCAGATGGCTGATATACAATAGGTCATAGCTGTCTTTATGCACTAAGATAGACTATTTGCTGGTGTTCATTAAATTAGTGTAAGAAAATTTAACTAAACAGTGTGAAAATACTCTCTCTGCACGTGTCTATCACTTGCTAAAACCACAGTCAGAAGATCTGGTAAGGGAGTCAGCAGGGAGCCTGCTACAGCCAAGGCAATAAGAACAGTGGTGAGCTCATTTCAGCTACAAGTTTGTCTCTCACTTACTTTCCATGATTGCTTCTGGGCATCAGATAATTTGGGGTGCCAGAATTGTATGTGTCCCAACTCATTTGAGACTGCAGATGTTTCCATGCCCAAAGCTTGTCTGAAGCTGATGTGGTAAGACCTGTAGTACTTAGGTACACGGGCTTCATAGCCTACAGCCCAGAAGGAAGTGCAGGAGTTTGGCATCACCCCTGAGTGCCTGAATCTTCCTATCTTGATGAAGATACCTATTTACATGTGGATCAACTGAATGAGGCCTTCAGCACGAGCCCAAAATGAAGGAATCCAAAATGAGGCTCAGATGTATCTGTGTCAAACTGTATTTAGACACAATTCTAGTGTGTTTCTCTTTCTTTGAGAAAAACTGTTTGTTTGTTTGTTTGTTTGTTTTTTAAGACAATATAATCAGCTGCTTTACCCCAATCTAATGCAGGAAAGTATTTTTCCATCAACACCCAAAAATACTGTATGTTTTTCACTCTTCATTGCCATAGGAGAAGCAATTCTAAAACATCCGGTCTCCAAGAGTGTGGGGAGATGGGAATTTTATTTCCTCAAAAGCAAAATGTCATAAAGCAAAGAGCAAAGAGATCTTTATTTGATCATGCCATCCTCATCTGTCTGCCCAATCTGTCACCTTCAAATCTCAGCATCTCTGGCAAGTCTTTGATGCCAAGTATCTCACTATGTGCCATAAATAAATAAATAAATATTAGGTTGACATCATAAATTCCCAAACTCTCCTAATGCTGAAAATGCATCCCGTTATATCTGCCAGTTGCAGAAGAGACAGGATCTTCATATAGTTATTGGAGTTCTTTATTGACTGTGTAGAACTCAGATGATGGTAGAAACCAGCCACTTTATCTTCTGAGTATCAATGGCTTGACCCTCTGGCTGTGGCCTTTATAATCTAGTTATTTTTATTTTTTTGGTTTTTGTTGTTGGTCTGACCTCCACATGGTCTGAGAGGACTCCGTAGCAGGGGAGGGATGGATCTGGACTTACCCCAGGAACTGTCCCTAAACATTGAACTTTTCTGCCTCTTTGTGGCATGTCCATTCATCCTCCTCAGTCAGCCCAGCCTTGTGGGGCTGTGAACTTACCTTCCCCCATCCCACCTCTCCAGGGACTCACTCCCAGAGGTGATAAGGGAGCGTGGGTACTTCCTGGGTGTGGGGAGAGTCGTTGGGCTCGGTCTTTTCATGCAGGTGCTAGAAGGGAGATTCTTGTCTTCTTTGGAGCACAGAGTAGCTGCAGGCACAAACCAACCGCTTGTGTGGGGAATGGTGGGGGATGATCTTTCACACAGGCCCTACAAATGGGATGTCCTCTTGCTGTGCAAACATGTTGGAAATCAGTTGTGCGTAGGGGTTTTCCCTGTGCCCTATCAGGAACATTCCCCCCCTCCCTTCCAGCTTTGCATGCCTCCTGCTGCTCTGCCTTTTATCCTCCAGCCTCCAGGTAGCTGGATTCCAGTGGTCTCGCCTCTGATGCACTCTGAGATGAGAGGCTCTGTAAGATACCGAGACTGATACCAAAACTCACTGCTTTTAGGCAATCAGTCTGGATACAGGCTGCTGTATGTGACAGCAGAATTAGATAATGGTGCTAAAAAGGTAGGGTAGCGAACATTTAGTTCTTGCAGTCTCCTTGGGCAAAAACATTTTGCAAAAGAAAATCTTGCAGTTATTATCCTCTCTGGCATGCTCTTGTTTCCTTTTTTATGAGGTACCTGTCAAAAAATATTTCTGATGGGCTGCTATAGCATGCCAATTTTTTTTTTCATATCTGATGCTTTAAGTTTAACTATATTTATCTTGTTTACGAAAGCTGACAAGTGATGCAGCCATAATAACGCCAGCAGAAATTGCACAGCAATTTCACTCTGGTTCTTTTCAAGTCAGTGGAACTGTTAAATGAGATTAGTGCAGTAGAAGGGTTTATTGCGGCCATGAGAAACCAGATAGACACATATCACAGAGAACCAGTGATAGACTAAGAGGATCACATACAGAGACATTGTGCCAAGGGGGGATTGGCAGGATAACATAAGTGCATCTTTTAGCTCTGCGGAGCTATGTCTTACTGTATTTCTGATATGGTTCCCCACTCATCCCAGCAGCTGTCTTTTCCTTCTCCATCACTTCATAGATCTTGCAGTGCCTTATTCTGACACTGGTCCTGCTTGTAGCTTGGTGAGGTTTGTAAGAAGTAGTGGGGACCTAGAAATAATGGCCCTGGTATTCTTGCAACCCCTTGAGAAGCCCTGGAAAACCTGTGTTTGTGGCTATCACTTTCTTTTGTAAGTTCTGTTTTCTCTTTAAAGAAGATACCTCAGCAGGGCTGTAACTCGCTGCCGAAGTCATTATCTTCACAAAGAAATCAGCACGTTTCCTTATATATGCAAAGTGCTGTTGGTACATATGTTATATATATCACATGTACTCTTATATGTATGTCATTATACATACAAGTCCATGTTGGCCACCATCATGGATAGAACCAGAAACCTCTGGAGCAAAAAGCATCTTGTTCACACTTGCCAGCTTAGCAGCAGATTGAAGCAGGAGCTCCCATTTTCTCTGGAGCGGACACAACTAACAGAAGCCCACATAAGGGGTCATTGAGATGTTGCTAGGAGGTTCCAGCTGGGATGCAGCCCTTTTCTCCTTGACTGGGTAGGAGCCCAGCTCCTGCTCAGCTCATTTCCTAAAGCCTACTTCCTACATGCCGTGAAAGGCTATTCACATTTCAGCCCTGATGACAGGCAAAGAGCAAAGCTAGAAGCGTGTCCAGCTACCAAGTGGAGCACACAGCTAATGCAGCTCCAGCATCAGTGCAGGCTGATAGACACCACAATGAAGATGTAAAGAAGGGAGGAGCAGCTGGGCAGTGGACAAAGCTGTGAGCTTTCCAGCTCCCTGGAACGTCTTGAATTTGTTCCAGCCATTCAAGATGGTCTTTCACTTCTTGGCAGAAGCTCACAAAGTTTCTTAGCTAAGCAAGGAGAGCACAAGTCTTCATTGTGCATGGATACAGACAGACACTGGTCATTTGATTATTGTTGAGAATATAAATGAGTGCAATGTTGCAAATGCCACTGGAGGAAGTGAGAGGCTCCCTCATGAGGAGGCCTTGGATGCTATTTGTATCCAGAAGCATCCTGAGATGAAATCATCATTCTCTGGCTGAGTGACCATCCCTGTGCTCTAATGTGTCATCTTTTAACTGCACTCAGGAGGCTACTGATGAAAGCTAAGCATTTCCTTGCCTCACTACCAATGTATTTTCCTTCTATGTCTTCAAGGTTTCCTTATGGATACATGTGCTTTGCAATGATGCTTACAGGCCTTAGGAAAGGTCCGTACCCACACCTAATAAGTTGTTTTCCATACCCCAAATAGCTAACAAGCTAAACAGAGGAGGGATTATTCTCCAGACTTTACAGATGGGGAACAGAGGCACAGATAAACTACACAACTTGCTTGTGGTTATTCTGGAAATCTGTAACAAAGCCAGGCCTTGAACCAAAATTTCTGGTGCCCCTGTGCCAGACTGCAACCACAGTCTGGTCTTTCTCTCTGAAGGTACATATTTGTAGGGTTTTAAGGTCAGAGGAATGATCACCTTATCTAGTCTGACCCCCTCTGTGTCAAGTCCAAGAATTTCTTAGATCAAAGAATGTTTTACAGATTACTATACAGTATTCATTTGAAGACACCGGGACACAGGGAATAATTTTACATCTTCCCTCTGTACTTTGTTCCAATGGTTAATCATCTTTGCTGCTAACTTATTTTTCATATGAATGAGTCTGGCTTTAATTTGGTTCCTGTGATGCTTCTTTTCTGCTAGATTAAAGGGCCCTTCACTATCTATGTTTTCTTCCCTCTCCTCTTCACAGGCAGTTTTTTCATGTGTTTGGAAAAAGCAGTCAGGTTGACAAGTTACTTACTGCTGAACCCTGGGCATGTTTTTTCTTTCACCTTGTGTCTATCTTTGGCATTTCCCTCCCTGTTTCACAATGTAATGATTAGAAAGCTTCAAAGAAAAACACGAGGGAGAGAATGAAGGAAGTAAGCAAACAATATTCTTCACTCTTCTTCCAGGTGCAATGGGGGTTATGTAGACAAAGCAAGAGGATTGTTAACACTGATGCCAAATGCTGTTCTCATTAATATTTATAATCATGGAATCACAGAATGGTTTGGCTTGGAAAGAACCTTAAGGATCATCTAGTTCCAACTCCCCTGCTATGGACAGGAATACTTTCCAGAGGGAATGGCCTCAAGTTGCACCAGGGGAGGATTTAGGTTGGAAATTAGGAGATATTTCTTCTCAGAAAGAGCAGTCAGGCATGGGTTGCCCAGGGAGGTGGTGGCATCACCTTCCCTGGGGGTGTTCGAGGAAAGTTTGGACCTGCTGCTTAGGGACATGGTTTTAGTGGTGACATTGGTGGTAGGGGGGTGGTTGGACCAGATGGTCTTGAAAGTCTTTTCCAACCTTAATGATTCTATGATTCTACTAGATCAGGTTAATTTAGTGTGATACCATTTGAAACCTGATCCTCTTTGGTATCACTACTGGAAGCTACCTGGCATTACATACCAGCAGAATACCTACATGTACTACAGGATAGTGTTTACATGGGACTCCAGTCCTGGTTTCACAAGCCAGTGTTGCAATGAGGCTTCCCATTCTGTGGTTTAGAATATGTTGTGGACCGTTTCAGATAAGAAGAAAGTCCCAGGACCACAATTCTCATCCCTTTTCCATTTACAGAAGCCTAGATTTAACAACAAACCTTTGATATTTCATGGCAAGCATTTTCTTGTGGGGTTGGTGGTGACCACATGGGTGGCATTGGAATGATATGAAACACACAGTTGGGAAAATGCCCGGGAAGATCTGTGAAAGTGGAAAAATGTAGGAACTGAATCATAAGTTGTATCTTTGTTTATAAAGCACATGTGTAAGTGCCTAAGGCGTTAAAAGAACACGTTTTCCAACATGGATGTTATCTAGGTTGAGGTGATAATCTGTGGTTTGTGTCAGTGCAGCTGAAGGCCTTTTGCTCTGTCCAGAAAATAGTTCAGATCTATAGGTTGCAAGAAAATCCTCTCCTTTACCTGTGACCCAGAGCCCTCTGGTCTGTATGTGAGAGCACACAGACCACCAATGCATGCAAGGTGTGAAAGCAGAACATGACGGTGAGAGATGAGTCGGTACTGATTAACCACAGTGAAGAACAAAGATGTGATGTCATCAAACCTTCAGCTAGAAAGCCAGACACACCAGAAGACATAAAACCTTAAGCAAAGGAGCAGAAAGAATGAAAAGGAACAAGCTCATCAAGGCTTTACCTGTCTTAAGGAACAAGAGGGCAACATTTCCCCACTGACTGACAGCCTCTTATCCAGTGGAGACTCACCGAGGGGAGTGCAGTGCAGTGGCACATGGTAATTGTTATTAGTGCTTAGCCTACTAATGAGTTAGTCCCAATCCACTACTGCGTGTTTTGGTGTTAAATAGATAAATTTGTGATTTTGTGCTCATAAGTTACGTACTACTTTCAAGCTCAGTAAAAAGTGGCACAAAGATCTGAGGGTTATTCAACAGCCTTGGTGATGTGGAATTGGGTAAAAGCCCCTGCCTTGACCCAACAGGTCTTAATATTTTTAACTCTCTTGTGACCTGCTCCAGCAGCACATTCTGCAGAGGTTCTTTGACTGCCTGTGTTGAGTAGATGTCCTTTCTCCTTTGTCCTCTGTCCAGTTTTGTTTCACCAGACTGGATGGAGAGCCTCTGAACATCAGCCTGCTGCAGAGGCAGGATCACCAAGCAAAAGAGGAACAATGTAGTCACAAAGGAGGCTAACACTTTTACTTTAGTCTTATCCAGCTTGCAACTCTACTTTCCTCAGCAAAATAATTTCGCATAAGGCTCATGTTTTTCCCACCATGTTTAAGGAGCAAAAATATCAGATATCATTAGTCTTTGCTAAAGATACATTTCCAGCCTGCATCCCACACCACAAACACAACTGCTCCCAACCTCCACCAATTATCTCATTGGCCCTGATGGATTGACCCCAGTTTGCTGAGTGTGTAACTCAGCCCAATACGTCTCCTCAAAATAAAGGGCAGTGCAACTGCTATGCACCAGCAATGGAAGGACACAAAGTCTACAGAAAGAATGGGATGGAATGCCGAAGAGACAGAGTTTCCTTGTTTTCACTCCTTGATCCTGCTTCTCAACTGTTTGTGGTAGAGCCTGTTATTTGCACTGTCAACAACCATTAAGGTTCAAGGTGACATGCATGGTGAGTCTTGTGCACTGCACAAGAACAAGATAAGATCTTTTTTAGGCTACCCTGAACGTTAATGTGTTTTATTTTCATCCTGCTGCACTTTCTGATCTCTTAGCTGTTTGTAGTTTGTGGCAAGGGGTGCATGTTTACGGCAGTTATGAATCTGGATCAAAATTCAGACTGCCAGGCAGGTTTCTCGGAAGACACCTGCTCTGTCTTACAGCTGCAAATGCAAAAAGTGAGTCCCAGAGAAAGTGGGCTTGAAAGCAAAACTTCAACCTCGTTTCCTCCAGGAAACAGCACAAGTATTGGCTGCAGCAGTGCGGCATTACTTTTGTGATTTCATTTTGCAGGCTTCAATACTCGAACCTTGTACTTTACAAAACATAAGCTAATAAATGTTCTAAATCAGCTAGTCTAGGAACATATAGACCTGTACTCCATTGCACAAGAAGATCTTCTCCATTGTATGTGACTACGTCAAATGTTTTCACCATTTCTTGGTTCTTCTTAAATACCAAATTTACTTCTCACAGGCTTAGGCCAGGTTTTTCTTTTTCCATACCATGAACTTATATAGAAAGGACATTTAGAATTCAGGCATCCCAAATGATACAAAACATCTATTTAAAGCACCGAAACAGGAAATCCTCTGCAGAACATGTGTTGCTGAGAAACCCTTCCGTGCATTAAGAGTTGTTATTAATGCAGCTTTTTTTGCCCTTTTCTTTCCCAGAATCTTTTAAATCTAAATCAAACTTGGTTAAAAGTAGAAGACAAATGGGAAGATAAACCACGTGGAAAGCAATAGGAAAACAATGAAAATATCCACAGCTCCATAATGTTCCCCAAATTCTTAGTATATTGCATTATCTAGCAATGCTATAACCTGCATGATTCTTATTGGCTGAAAATGGGGAAATAATGTTAGGAAGGTCACTATACTGTTGAGGAAACACAAAACAAAATTTAAAAGATACAAGAAACAAGTCCCCTAAAAATGCATTTCTAGTGCAATTTCTGCTTCTGTGGTTACTGTGTTATCAGAGAGATGAAACCTATCATCTGCAGAAACCTGTTTATTCTTCAAGGGGGAAGCAGTTCCCTCCCAACAGGTATTTTTAAGGCGTCAGTTGGAAAATATGGTAGATGCTTGCTGCCCTGAATAGGAAAACCAGAACTGGAACTGAGGAGGCATTTTCAGGGTGCACAAGACGCAAAGGCACTGGGGACCTTAGGCTTGGATTTGATGAGGTATAACTTACAGTTAACCTCAAGCAAAATTTTGACTTTATTAAGACTTCTCCCATGCTTAAAGATAGACACAGATATAGGGACATCTTTGCAGGCACTGGAGCCAGGGTTGTACATAACTATCATTTAAGTTTAAAGACCAAAAGTAAAAAAATATATGAGGAGGAAGTAAAGTAGTTCAGTGAAAGTTATGAGTAGATTTTTTCTACTCAGCACAATTGGCTTTGAGAAAATCTTCTTAAAAGCGCCTCTGATTCAGGTATCTCACTGCTGTGGGTTTATTTTCTTGGTTTGAAACAGAGCAGACAGAAGCAGAGGGGTTCTGTAGGAGCAGAAGTAGCCAGTGTTGGAGATGAGTTTAGGGTCCAATGATCCACATTTCTGTAACAAACTGACCTCATATATACTTCACTGCATCTTTTCAAGAGTCTTTTGAAAATTGGTTTCACTACTCCTTTTAAGGATAAATGGTTATGGCCATGGCCTTACAAATTATATATAGATTTCAATGGAAGCAGTGGGCTAAGCTCAGAGCTGACATCTAAGGTGCAATTTAAACTTTTGCTGATACTGATAGGAGCTCCTTCCAGTGGGATTTCCTTTGTGTGACCCCAAATTCCTTCATCCATACGGGAACAGCAAAGAGGGATGGAAACAGCTCACTGTAACTTATACAGGAGAAAATGGAAATAAGATGTTTGAGTACCATCGCTGGGGTGAATTTAATACATACACACACACACACACACATATATATATATATATATATATATATATACACTTAAAATCTACCTCTTTGTGGAACTCATTTCAGCTTCAGCTGCTTTGGATATGGAGAAAGTCTAAACACATTGCTACCTTCTGTCATGGGTTCACTTTCTATTCAGGCAGCACCGTCTTACTGGGTGAAAGTAAATCAGAATTCACCCTGTGTTAATCAAAAACATATCAGAATCGGATCAAGTATCTGCAGAGATGAAGCTGATAGCCTGTTCAGATCCCTAATTAGGCCTCTTCTCCTATTAATTGCTGCATTTTTTTCTGGGAAGTAGAAATCACATCACAAAATCCTCCAGGTAACAAAGCCTTGCAACTCTGTCTGAAGCAGGAAAGATGAAGGGGTTACACAAGGATACAGCGAAGCCAAAGGAGGTCACTGGATGAGTCATTCGCAGACTCAGGTATTTGCAGCTACCATTTCCTGGTTCCCATCACTAGACAACACTTGTCTTAGCACATTATTCCCAGGTTTCTAAGATTTTATTTTAAAAACTAGAGTGCAGGCTTTGGATGATCACAGACTGCAAATCAAGCTCTCAGAGGCAAAGATTCACACAGCCCGGTGAACTCACTGTGCACATCCTCCTCCTCCATTGCTTTTCCTTCCTATCAATATGAGTCTGACATGACATGATGTTAAATGAGATCAGGATAACAACAGCCATGGGAGGTCAATAAATTTGTATGGTATATAATCAAATATGTGCCTTGAGCAGGCGGATTCTCGCTTTATGAGATCGTGGGAGTTAACTTTCATTTAGCAGAAATAAGTATTCAGCCAACTGAGGCCCTTCTCTTTTACATACAGATAGGCTCCTCTGTTCATCTGCATTCTATAAAGCCTTGTTATTCTTCCGTGTTTATCAGATCTGTGATATCGAGGAGAACAGAAAACGTGTGTGATATCCGCCAGCTGGATCCCATCTGTCTTTTCTCTGCAAAGATGGAGTTTCAAAGGCTACATCCTATCTACCGTCACACCCTCTCCCGACACGAGAAGCTAAGTGTAAAGTTTGGCCAAAGTGATGGAAAAACAGTATCTCTTTGGTACATCACAACTATTTCCCTACCTACACAGAAGTGGCATTCTTCTTGTTCTGGCATGCATGATGTATTGTTGTACTGTATCACAACTTTCCTATTAAATAAAAGGAGTCTGGCCAAAATGATTTCAGAGAAAGTACACTTTTTTTTTTTTTTTTTTTTTTTTTTTTTAACTTGGACTCTGTGCATGTATGTGTGTTGGTTTGTGTACTGGAGCTGGTGCAGGGAAATTATGATTGACAAGTACAAAAGATACTGTTTGATTACAATAGAGGATATGGCCTCATAGCATTTCTGGGAGGGGAAAAAACACCTACCTGAATAAAAGCCCAATTTTATTTCTCTTGAAGTGATTGAGGCTTTGCCATTCACCTCACCACAAGCCCTAAGGGACTGAGGAATTTCAGTTTCTCAGGATAACACCCAGGATGGAGCAACAGCATTGCAAGTCATCAAGATTCATGTTTTCTTGCCCTAACATCTAGAGCTCTCTGTTCTTTGGGTCCAGCAGCTGCAACATTTCTGGTAAAGTGCAAACCACATCAGAAGGGAGCACAAGATACCCTGGTTTTAGCCAAGGAGCTGGAGGTGCTTCCCTGCTGTCCTTTCATTTCCCAGCAAGCAGCCTGGAACAGCCATCCATTCCCACCAGAGATTCTTCTCCTCAAGCCATGGAGCACTGAAATGTGTGAAAGGTTGGGGCTGAGAGCCCTCCGTGAGCCTCCTTTTTCTCTCTGGTTTGGGGCAGAGGTATGTGCCCCACAAATCGTAGAGCAGGGAGGGAGCAGGAAGGACCACCGGGGACATTTGGCTCCAGATCTCCCCAGTAAACTGTATTTCACCACCCTGGAGGATTTTCCAAATACCTTTGCAAACTTTTTATTAATTTACCTGCCCACCATTTCAGCATGGAAGTGTGTATTCTTTTATGTAGTTCATGGATGAAGGTGCTTGTCATGTGGTTTAGAGGTACAGGACAAGTACTCTGACTTTGGCCAGCACATCCATCTCATTTTAGTGGAAATATAACTTCTTCAGGTTATTTTGGGGGCACATGCCTTCTTTGATGATTAACCAGGTAATATCATGTACATGCCCAGACATATCACACAGGCAGCCGGTGGACCACATAAAAGCATAAAGGCCTTTAATACCTGCATATTAGATACACATCTATGGATATTGCTAACTCTATGTCCTGGCCCATCACCATAGGAAGTAATATCTATCCAGAAAGTGTAAAAACTGAAGACTGTGATCAACTTTCATTGACTTTTCCACTGAACAGCCTGTGACGTTACAGGTTCTTACTGAAAAATGAGGTCTGCATAGGAGTGTGACTGCACGCACAGATGTATTGCTTATTTTGAAACTCAGAGAAGGCAAACTTACTTTGGCTTTGTTGGGTACTTGTTAGGAATTTCTATGCATACATTTTTGGATCCACAAGCATTCTTCTAAGTATACATAGGCAGGGCTTTCACAGCCTGCCCTACTGTAGTTAGGGCAGGACTGGATTCATTTCAGCCAAGTACAAATAAACAGGTGAGCTGTTTGACCTCTCCATGGGGCCAGAAGAGGGCTATAGCAGTACTTTTATTTCACCCCATCCTGTTACCCTTCTCCTAGGTATCCATCTCTCTGGACTACTGGATTAGACTAGATGTTTTTCAGATGGTGGGTGTTGAGAAAATTAAGTGGCTGGGGCTGACATCTGTAACTGAGTGCCTGATGATTTAACTGAAGAGTTGGTTAAGCTATATCAAAATGCTTCTCTGATCTTCAGCCCTACTATAACAAAGTGATATATGACATATCTCTTGGTGTTAACCAGGCAGCCTGAAGGAATCTTGCAGTACCAAAAGAAACTAAGTTATTGACAGGTTACTGAGCTCAACTTGATTGCAGTCAGTCCCACGTGCACAGGAAAGAAATTGCAGTTCTCTAGGCAAATTCTTTTGTATCGTGACCCTTATATAGTCCTATAAGCAAATTAAATTTGTCTTGGGAGCCTCTTATGGTCAAAATGAAGTCTTCAGAGGTGCTGGGTATGGTGTAAATGGTATAGTCTCCTCTGAGGTAGGACTCATCTAGTACTCTGACACCTAATGGCAAACTGTCTGATCCTGAAGTGTGACTGCTCTGTTCAATTTGATTACTAACATACCATATTGCCAACACCATAGCTTTCTATAATTCTTCTAGAGGGAGAAAATTCAACAAAAGTCCCATAAAAGTATAAGGTGTTGATTCATGTATTTGTGGTGGAGGATCAAATGACCTCTTTGGAGAGGGGGTTATGTGCTGGAAGTACAGGAGGTCAATGTAGAGTGTTTGGGAAGGATTCCCACGGGACCTAGTCTCAGAGGCATAAAAATGCAAACAATCCTTGAAATAAAAGATGAGTCAAACAAGGATGGAAATCAAGCTGAGGAGTACAGATAGCTCATGAGTAGTTTAAGCACATGCCAGGCCCAGAGGCAACTCCTAAGTTGCCAGCACTATTGCCTGCAGATTTTGCAATGGATCCTACATTTCGGGATAGTTAGAACCCTACCTTGGATTTGGATCTTATGAGAATTGCTACCGAAGGAATTGCTTACAGCAGCCTGAGGCACAGAAATGGCATCCAGTCTCTATCAGAATTTGTTCTTAAGTAGATAAGTCCTGGCCTGCCAGCCCTAGAGCATGGTATACAATTTTTATGAACAGGTAGAGTGTGAGCATTGGCAAGGCAAGCCCCCCTGCAATCCCCCCATCTTGCCTCAAGGCAGCAGTTCTCAGTATGATGAGTTTAGCCTTCCTGTTCATTCAGGCTTTGGCTCCCCTCTCCTCTTTGCTTAACAAAGGTTCTGGTTCTGGTTATTACGTCTGTGAGTTATTCCAACTACTTGCTCCCAAAAAGCTCCTCACCTGACAGCAGCCTTGTGATGCCAGCCAAGGCACATCACAAGGATGTTTCCTGCCTCAGAGACTTCACAAGCTAAGTAGACAACACAAAGAGTAGGAGGAAGGAAGGATTATTATTAAACGGTGAAGTGATGTACCAAGAGATTGGCAGACTTTCTCCCCAGTTGTGCAGGAAGTCTTCAGGACAGCTGGGAGCGGTGTCCAGAACTTCTGCATCCCTCTCTTGCTCCTAAACACAAACATCTTTCCTCTGTTTTCAGTAACACAAATGATGTTTCAGTAGCAAGGGTTATTAAACAAGACATTGAACATCAATCAAACAACATCCTTCAGTTATTACAGACCTGTGTTAAATCTCTCACAGCAAACTAAGGAATATAGTATCTCAGTAGGTGGGAAGTGATGAAGTTTTCCCCATGCAAGGCAGTGCTGTACAGAGCCACCAGAACTCACAAGGAATGGAGGCTCAGGCTGACCCAGCTGGATTCCTAAGTATCTTTTCATAGTTGTATACAGTAGAAATTAAGCTCAACATTACGATACTTAAATCTACAATGGAATCTAAGTCTCCCCAAAAGGATGATGTTTCTCTAAATGCAGAAACATTAAACGGTTCTACTTTTCTTTGTGTCTGTAAATGCATTCAAAACATTAACCCTAAAAGATTGACCATGACTACAAAAGAAATTTGCAGTAGAGCTGGGAGTGAAGGTCTGTTCTTACAAGTCCTGTAGGAAGCTCTAATTGCAAGATTAACCAACCTGTCCTGATGTTTTTTTATTTGAGATCAAGACAGCACCTGTCCCACTCTCAAACCCTGACACAGCAACTTTTATAATGCAGCCTGGATCACAGCTGTATCCTTAGTTATATCTCTCATATAAATAACAATGACTTAAGTTTCTAGTCTAGCCACTTAAATAATACCCAGTTAATGGATTGAAGACCTGGGGAAAGACAATGTGTTACTTATTCCATTATTTTCTTCAAACCACTTTTGTAAACAGTCATAAAATATGCAATAAACAATTACCTTTATATCCAGAGCCAAATGTTGCATCTTGCAACTCAAACACACCCAGCTAATACAAACAGGCTCTCACAAATTCATGATGCTCTCATTTGACATGCAGTACCCTTCACCCTCTGTTCATGTAACATTCACCAGCCCTTAGGGTAGCATATGGGTTTTCCTCAGTGCCTTACTTCAGTTTTGAATAAATTTTCCATCCAAATATATTGAAAAAAAGTCAAGTCTGTTTTACACACCTCAGTCACCTGCTTCTGGTACTCTAGATCACGGTGAGTATCAGTTCATCTCATGAGTAGCACTATTCAGCACATTAGAGGAAAAGATCTCTCAAAAACACACTGTCTAACTTTGGTGCAAGATCAACCCCCTCCAGTTAAAAATGCTGTAACAAAAAGGACCCATATTTTCAGTAGTACTCAGTCCCATTTGGAATAAATGCATATACTGAGTTGACAACAGCCAGCTTTCTCTTGCTTTTTTGAATACGTGCAGGAGCTACAGAGGGATTTTTGTTTTCAATTTCTCATGTCCTTACCACTTTCATTTAATAATGCAGATCTAGTGTTGATCAATGTGAACTCATGTCCATAAAGGCACTGTGTACAATGGACCACTCACATTGGCCATTTTCTGGTATTCTCACGCAATAAACTCTATCTAAATGGCCCCTGGACAGAAAGGATGTTGAGCCAAGTCCCAGAGTTCAGTTATACTCTGCAAGCAAAGGCAGTAAAGGCAACTGGAAAAAAAAAATAATAATAATAAAAAAAAAAATCAGCCATAAAGGCTGCATGGTAAATAGCTAGTGTGACTGGCACATCCAAACACTTGGTTGTTCGTTTAACCTTATGAGTTCAAGTTGTCCTGTCTTTCCCTAGGGTTCCTTTTGTCATTTCCCTGGGAGAATTCCCCAGCCCTTTGCTATCGCACTCCCCACAACAGCCTTTCCTTGCAAGTGACCAGTCTTTTCAGAAAATCTGTTTCTCCACTATGAAATCTATGCCCTGAACATCAGCGCATGGGTAGCCAGAAAACAAACCTTCTAGAGAGTCTAGCTTAGTTCTGTGGTTGTTATCATGAGTTAATGTCTCTGTCGTAGTATTTTCATTGCTGGTCTTAACCTGCACAAGCTAGACCAAAGCAGGAGCACCAAGCCCACCTCCCTTTTGCTGTGCCAGCACTTGCCTAGGAGTCTCTCCAGGCTGTTAAACCATTACAGTCCTCCTCTTCCACACGGCAATAAAGGAAAACTAGCAGAATTTGGACTTGGGTTTAATTCAGGATAAAGATGCAAATGTTGGAGCAGCAGGGCAGGCAGCCAAGGCCTCTTTCATAATTGGGTGGGTACAGCAATGTATGTGGGAAGAATGGCATGCCTCAGACGTAATGTGGTGCAGAGCACATCCAGCACATTGTTGGCTCAGCCCATGCCAGCACCATCCTATGGCTGACATTGTTTGTGGTTCCCAGGTCAGATGTAGTGCAGGCAAAGGTCCTGAGCCATCAGCCCCAAAGAGTGGGTGAACTTTGTGTGCAGATGTACTGAGCTTGGGCAGCTGCACGTTGTGGTTGTTAGTTGGTTGCCCTTTGATGTGAATGTCCAAGCAGGTGGCTGCAATGGCTCCTGGCCCATGTTCCTTGCTTCCTTCCTGCCCATCAATGTCCTCCATGACAAAACTTTTCCATGTGCCACTGAACGGGAGGGGAGGGAGGGGAAGAGGGAGAAGGTGTTTGGAGAGATGCAGAGATGGTTGAGAGTCGGTTCTCCGTGGTCTGGGTTGCAACTTCACCTCCTGTTCAGCTGCGATTTACACACTTTGGGGTGGTGGGATCTGAATGGTGCAAGCAACAAAATCAGGGAGGAAACAAATGTTGTTTAAGGTCAGTGAAAAAACAGAGGGATGAGGCACTTGCATGGAAAAACATTTTTATACACAGCATAGGACATGATGATCCCTGATAGATTTATGGTCTATGTTAGTTTTTCTGTAACTTTCTTGCTCCTTTATGGGAAGAGCTTGTACTCATTAGACCTTGATCCTTCAAGTATACCCTAATCAGAAGAAGTGACTAGTTTTTGCACAGAGATATCTCAAGGATGACTTTAAAGGCATGGTTTCAGAAAGTTCAATTCTCTTTCAAAATTACATAAAGTTGGAGGGATCAAACAGGTGTAAAGTGAATATAAGGGGAAAAAGATATCTTGAACAGCCAGAAGAGACCATTATGATTGTTTAGTGTGACTTCTTTCATGAGCTATAGAATTTTACCCGGTAATTTGTGAGGCCAGGGAACACTTTGATAACAAAGTTCAGACCGTTCCCAGGCCTGACAGCACCGGGTGCCAAAGGCAAGATAGGCACACCTCTTCCATAAACCTTTGCCCCAGTATTAGAGCCCAGAAAACAAGAATAATGGTATCTCGTAGCAAAAAGTACAGCCTCTCAGCACTGTACAGCCCTGTTTGTGGCAGAAATGGAAAGCTGGGATGGCAGCCTTGGATATTGCCTACACATCTAAAGGTTTCTCCAGCTCAGAGAAACCAGAAGCATGTCTCAGGGCTACCCAGAGAGCAGCCATGAGTTCATAGTGAGTTCATGCATTAGAGAAAATGCTGTTTTCACCTAGCCAAAGCAGCTTTGCTGGGAAGACAAAGACTCTTTGGCTTAAGCTGGGATTTAGTTCCTTAGGTATCTAGCCTGAACCAGTCATCCAGTCTGTCTGTAGACCATGGGGAAAGAAAGGTAGTGGCTTAGATATTTCTTTTGGGATAGGATGATTTGCCATCTGGGGATGTCTACCTCTACTGCCCATAGCAGGACTGTATGTGAGTAGGTTATGTTGAAGGACAAATGCTTAGACAAATAGAGGCAGTAAGATAATTTCCAACCTGAGGCTGTACCAGTATAAGTTCATGCCAGGACTGATCAGGATGCTGCATCATTTTTGATGAGATTTCAAGCAAACTGGAGGCTGACATAAGACTTCACCCCAGAATGGAGTCCGTAGGGCCATGGGTTTCTCTCACAACCTTGGGAAAGTCACATTATGGAGATTATTAGGACACTAGGACATCAGATAGGTTCACAACTAGGGCTTCAACCACCTTGTAGTACAGAGTTACTGTCAGTCAGCTGAAGAGTACTGCTGCTCATCTGAGACACAGCAGCACAAAATCCTCAGGGGTATAGTAAATCCATTGTTCTTTGCAGGACCTTTCCCTCTCATTTGCAGAGTGACTTTACTTTTTAACTTGGGAAACAGCAGGGAAGGGAGATTGTGGGAGTCCTGGGTTCAGTTCCCAGCTCTGCTAGAGAGGGTTCAGAGCCCACACCCTTGGAGAGTGGCAGGCACAGGCATGGCTTCTTTTTGGACCCACCATGCCTTCCACTGACCTTGTGCTAGTGTGTAACGAGGGACCACAAAACTCACATGGCCAGAGAGATCCTGCAACACTGGGGTTAGGGTATTACTCTGGGGAGGAGAACCTGTGTCCAGCAGGCTTCCTGCACATTCTGCAGGGGGAAGAGAACACCCCCACTACGTAACAAACAGATCCCCTTTGAGCTAGACCTCAAGATCAATAGCAAAGAATGAAAGCTGGATGTCTGGAATCTGGGACTTCAATCACAAACCTCATGATTTAATTCCCCATACTAATGTTTCCAAAGAGGGTTCTGGCTCTTGCTCTGGAAGCCTCCACAAGCTGTACCAGAATCTACTTCAGACAACTCAGTAAGCTTACAGTGCGGCTCATCACCCTTACTGCATGATTTTATTGGCTTCTCTCCTAGACAAACAGTATTTTTCCTACACAAACAGCACTTGCCCTTTGTACTATTTATTTAGAAAGAAAGATTTCCTTCATCTTCAGCCTATTTAAACCTGACTTCCCATGCAGACCTCTAATCTGAGATACAGGAGCACACAGACTTTCATGCACTGCCAAAGAACTAAAACAAGAGCACAAAACAAGGTGTCTCTGAATCGCAGAGAGGGGCAGTGTGGGGACAGGCAAATCCACATGGGCTCTTGAGTTTACACAGCATAAGAGAGTTTAATTCTGTGCAGTCTGCCTACCAAACTGCACCATACAGTATCTGCATTTCATCTTTCGCTACAGCATCCTGCTATTTCAGTTCTAATTTCATTATGCTCAGTTTCTCTAAGTAAAGCAGCATCTCTTTGCTTGCACTGCTTGAAATACATGAAACAAAATGTTCATCTGGAAATGGAATCAAAACTGCAGAATTAACCTTACAGGTGCTGTAACTCTGTGAGCTGTGAGAAGAGCAGGCTGAATTAAACAGCAGCAACAACTCCTGGGTTAGGGCATGAGAAAGACCATTGAAATGGGCTCACTGAAAGATGTTATTGATTATTTTCCTTTTCAAAAATATTATTTCCATGAAAATAAAGTTTTGTGCATATTTTACATATGGTGGAATATGTTAACCTCTTCCATTGCAACCTAAACGCATTTGGCACATGGGGGGTTCATGTCACACTTATTTTAACTTTGTCTCACCTGATTATAAATTAAAGATAATAGTTCTTTCCTCTCCCCTCTTTTCCTTGTATATCCCATGCATTTCTCTTTTATCAGTTCTGATTTTTCTCGTTTGATGGCTTTCAGTGTTGTCAATAATGTTTCACTCTACATACATTCAAACAGGTCTGATAATACTGGAGGGTGTCTGTGGCTGCTTTTGAATGCTTTTTTCCCCTCTAAAAGGCCCCATCTATGTGATTACCTTCTGCCTGGTCACTGTGTTCAAGCCAAGAGCGCAGCAGTGTGGGAGTGTGACAGTCTAGAGACATTTCCACAGCACCCTGGGGCAGTAAATTAATGCTGACATGACCCACCAAGCACATGGCAGCTCCATTGTCAGAGCTCGTCTAACAGGAGAGATTGAATTTCACACTGCGTTTGATATTAAATCTCTCCGTGCACAAGCTGACCTGGCTGGATAGAACAGATATCCAAGGACCAGCAGTGAGGGTCTTGGCAAGGAAAGGTGCTAAATATTCACTGCCCTCATTCGAAGCATTACATCGCAATCACTGCCTGAGCTCAATGGACAGCGGATACTGCGATCATGTCTGCCTTGTCTTTTATAACGGTCCCACTGCAAACCAGCAGCTCCACTGCATCCCTTACCTCATTCCTTTTCCTCTCACTGACGTCTGCATGCTCCCAGGATACCTCTAGCACCACCACCCCACCTTTGCTCACCTTCTACAATATCCCATTTGTTTTACTTGTTGCTGAGCCAGGAGAAGCACATGCATTTTTGCTGACCATTCTAGGCTCAGTGGTTGGCCAGAAGATGCTTGGAAAGCAGTAAGAGGTCACCTTTCACTCAGCCAGCCGTCTAAATAAGTCATCCAAACTCCTCACTGGTGAGACAGAAAATGCTCTTTGGGATGTGGAGAGTGTCTTCTTATAAACATATAAAACTCAGGGCTCAAAACTTTCATTCAAATAATCTTTCTTGAAACTGAAATGGAAAACTAAACTGAATCAGTCCAATCAAGAACTGATAGACAGAAAATTAATATAAGCATGTTAATTCACCTTTGCACTCTCCTTTAAAGCCCTCATGAAGACTACTCTGTTAAATTCCCACATCTCTTTCTAGTTAGAAATCAACAGCTTGATTCATGGGCTACCCTAATTACACTTGACTAATAGCTGCTTGATTAGTGGTTTACGCTGGGTGTCACTAGTGATGGTTTCTAGTTCCACTGCACTTGGTGTGCTCTGGCAAATCAACCTTTCATAGACATGTTTCTGTCTGAAGATGTGGATGTGCCCTTAGATTTCTTCACAGCCTTTGCCAATATCTAAGATAATCAAAATCTGAGAAATCTGAGAATCTGAGAAAACTTCTTAGCCCAAAATGTTCAGATTGGGAACTCAAATAGTACAGCTTGAAATAGCCCAGTATATAATTTTTCACAGGATGACATTTCTCCCAGTTATCTGATGCTGAAGTGAAGAACTTTCACTTGTGCCATACCAAAGTACATTACTTTCTCTAGAAAGGCCACCAATCTTAATCTGAAGACAATATGGGATGGAAAAATGTCTATTTTTCTTGACAGTTTTTGTTTCAACAGTCAGTGATCATCACTTAAAATTCATGCTTCATTTTCAGTTTGGAACAATCTGGCTTCAACACTTGGACCCTCATTCTTCTTACACCTTTCTCCACAAGCTGAAAGCACATTTTTAAGCTGGTACTTAATCCATGTCGAGGCATGTAGCTGTTGTAACCAATTCACCTATTTAATTTCCTTTGGACTGACTGAACACATAGAACTCTATGAGCCCAAATGTGCTGTTTGTGAAGACATTTTCTTTAAACCTCAAATCAAACCTGGTCAATTATAGCCACCAGAACTGAGTGTGATCTTCCATTGTGTAGGTAGAATTATCTCCATACTAAATGCAAGGCATTTTTTGCTTCATGCCAACCCTTTGACTAAAACCATGACAGCAGCACGTAGGCTGATTTCTTTTTCCACAACCACCTCTGGATAATTCTAAATTAATTTTTGTTCCCTTTGCTCTTGGATGTACTGCATTTGGCTCCATTACAATATATTTTATGAAGACATTCTGCTTCTAGTTGACTGTCCAGTTCTCGTTCTTGGCTGCACTACCAATTACAGTGCTTTCCAAAATCTTACCAGCAATATTTTTAGATTTTTTTTTTCCATTTCACTGATAAAAACGCTGACAAATACTCACATGGTTCATATATTTCTGTCTCTCCCTTCCAGAAACACCGCTGCTCAATAATCCCCCATTGACAACAGCTTTTGGGTTAAGTCAGCATGAGATGGTTCTTATACTTTATAAAGTGTTCTGACTGCTGTGTGCCTATAATTTTCAATGATCCCAGTGGAAACTGGGATCTTCAATCTGGTCCTCAGGAATATATCAAAGAAATATATTAACAATCCTGCTGGATATTAAAAACACATTGCCCAGCTTTGTGACCTGATTGTAAAGTCTGGTTGGCTAAGCATGAACAACATATAAGGTTTTCAGGATATTTAGCATACTTTTCCTAGTAATATATATATATATATACATATAAGAGTACCCATTTCATATATGTTAAAAATCCTTGCAAAGTGCACATGCCTTAACAATAGGACCAGTACCAGCCCACTATCAAATATGAAGCAAATTCTGCACAGTCCTTTCTTTCTGTAAACATTATTTTAACTGGGTTTTATCAAAGTAACCCAAAACATGCCATGCCATTGTGCTCCTTTGGAAAGTCCATGGTTTTTGGACAGTCTCTGTAATGGGGGTTCTCTGGGAAAGGCTGACAATGTCAGCACCAATGCTATCACCCTCTTACGGAGCCCAGAAAATGCCTTACTGGGAAAGCGGTTCTGCTTCACCACAGCTTATAGTTGTCTGGGACCCACTTTTCCTTGGATACCAAAAGCAGCTTCTGGGCTGTGTCAGTTCATTCTAGGCCACCTGGCAAAGCACCGAGGAAAGAAGACTGCAGATGTTCCAGCCCTCCATGATCTGAGACCTTCTGTCTGCTCAGGAAGCAAATCAAACTCGCAGAAGGATAAATTTAGTTGTATATATGCTTTATATGACTAAAATAACTGCACAAATGTATAAAGAGAGAGACAAGTGTATATACAAATACGCTCATAGTCTGGCTTATTTCTTTCCTTGAGGCACGTTGTCAACTGATTAATTACCAAATAAAGGCTGTGCTATTTAGTGATTCATTTCTTCACATTTGTGAGCTGTATTCTTGTCTGAACTTCCCCAGGGGTCCTACATGAGGACTGGATTACTCACATTTGCTTAGACACCAGAAAGTCTTTAGCACTCTGTGCACAAGGGAACAGAAATATCACGCTCAACTGAGGGATCAAGAAGTTTTTCAACAGCTTCCACACTGGGAAGCCCAGACTGAGTATGAGTTAGTTACAGTTGCTTAAAGTTGGCTGAAGAAACTACTTGTCACATCTTCAGATGACAGAAATCTGTGCAGATTTGGTGACTTTCGATTAGCTGACTTCAAATGAATTACATTGATCCAGGTGGAAATGTGATCTTTCAAAATGAGAAGTAAAAATGATCACACATCTACAAGCCAACCCTGTGCAAAACCTTTACCGGCAACTACCTCCTGGCAACTACATCCATGCCATACAGCTCGCAGTGGCACTCAGAAGATGACAGTGACAGAAGTGATCCCTTCCTAATGAAACACAGGCCACTGAGACCCAATTTTTTGTTTCTAGGTTTTTCATATAACAGCTCAGTGGCTGTTTGGTAGACTACACTTACTTCCACTTTCAAGTATGGCTTTGTCTACAGCACAAGATACAACTCTTACCAAAGATGTATCAACAGCAATTAGGTAATTACTCATTTTCCAACTACTGGCACTCAGAGATAGCCTATACAACCTATCAGTGCTGAAAAGGATCAGGCAGATGAAGGCAGCTCTATCACACCATGTTCAGTTTGATGGTAACCCTCTTGTAAAAACAGTACTGATTTCAGACAGCTGTAAAAGAGTAATACAACCATTACTAGTACCAGCCATAACACAGGGAAAATGTTTGCTAGGAAATGTACTCAGAAGTCTTTGGCTATCTGAATTGATCTGTTTCATTTCCTTTCATGAACAATATTAAGGATACTATAGCAAAACTAGATCAAAAAGTTCAAAAAATAAATAAGAAGGATGTATAACTAATCATTTCTGCTGAGGGTGCCTTTGCTTCTCATCTGTAAGTAACATCACAATAAATGAGAAATAAACCCCGTGTAACTCAGAGAGAGCAGAAGAAAAGAAAGCAAGAAGAAAAAGAGAAAAGTAAAAAGAAACTCCTGAGCTGTGAAACCTGGGCTGAGAAGTCCAACGCTGCAAGAACAAAAAGTGCCTGATACGTGTTTTCATTCAAGGCAAAGCTGACATGCCAGGTCGAGGCTGGGACTAAATTCAGACACTAGTTATAAACAGTGCCAGTATTCAAGGATGCTAGAATCGGTGTTCTGCTGAGATTTCATTCACAGAAATGCATTTCAAAGTAAGTACCCAGACAGCATGCTGATGAAAATCGGTAGACCCAGTGCAGCTTTTTCATTGACAGAAGTGCATAGCAAAATAAGTACCCAGACAACATGCTGTTGAAAATTATTAGACCCATTGCCATTCATTTGAAATATCTGACCGAAAAGGAATATTACTGGCAGGACAGGGTGTCAGCTGGGTCTTTTCATTTCTAACTGGACTCCTTCAGACTGGCAGCTCTGCTGGCTGGGCTTCATGCAGGTGTTTTTCCACTTCTGGCTGCAATTTTCCCCATGAGGACAAGGGCCAGACCTCCCCAGCTTCCCTGGGCACAAGGTCAGATCTGGAGGGGGGTTAAGGGGGGCGCACATGGGGATACAGGGGGAGACTTTTATGCAGCCAAGCAACTTTCTGGCCTCCAGCTCTTCAAAAAAGTTTCCACTGTCTGCCAAGCCCTTTAAACTGCCCAAACAGTTCGGAAATTACAGCATCTCATGTTGCTGCCAATTGGGAAATCTGCTTCACTGCATCAACTGGCAGAAAACAAAACACACCTTTTGGGTGTGAAGGAATATTTTTGTCTCATTATTGCAAAAAGGACAGCATGTTTCTCTTAGTGGCTAATTTTTGTTTCAAAATGGGGCATAAATACCATTTTTTGCACATTGGAGTGGTATGTTGTGGACAAGGAAACTGCTTTCACTACTTACTGTCAAAGTGCAGGCCTAGCCACTGAGGATGGGAGCACGGTGTTTCACTTTAGGAATCCTACCAGGACTACCCAGCGGCAGCATAGACACAGTTCTGTATTTTTGTCTAGGCTGAACACCTACATTTATATGAACTGTGGGGCTTTGGCTAGTGTCTTCCACCCACAGCTAGCATTTTTACTGATTAGTTTTCTCCCATCAGGGTTATTAATGCTGTCACATCAGGACACCTGGCTGCTGCAGTTCTGTCCTGTGGCCTGGAGGGCCCTTATGCATCTCTGAATTAAAGCCCTTCAGGCAATGAAATAGTTGGGCCCTAAGGGATTTCTTGGAAATGTGCTGTGAATGAGCAAACAGAAAAGAAATTAATGCTGTGTTGATCCTCTTGGCTCCAAGATCACCTCTGGTTCATTAAAAACTAGTATGCACTAATGGGAAGTTAAACCAGCTATAAAATGCCTATGCCACATGACTTCTTCTAATACATCCAGTTAATATTTCCATGGCTAGTATCTCATCATGACCAGTGACTGCCTCAGTAAATGTCCTAGGAAGGGGATGAACTGTTTTAGGCACATTTCAGATGTTTTCTTCACCATTCAGGTTAGAGAAAGACAGGTTGAGGATCCATTTTAAGGGAGCAAACTAACCATAGCTGCCATATGCTGGCCCCATGGATAGAGCAGAATAGCAGACCAATTATTTGGGCATTAATAAAATCTTCCTTCCCAGGATAGGAGCTGAATGCATAGAGAAGATCAAAATATGCCTAGTTCAATAGGTGAGGGAGGAAGACAAGAGGAACCAGCTCTCTAATCTCAGTTTATCTGTCCTTGGTTTAGGTGTAGGAAATACATACACATCAGTATGCATGTCCCTGTGAAAAGCAGAAGTCTGAGCAAAGCAAAGCCTTCTTTTCTCTCTAAATATTAGTTTAGCTCACTAAGATCTGAGTCATAGATTCGTCTCTATCTTCACTTATTATAAAGAGACCCTATGGCAAATTAATTCCTAATTCACACGTTATTAAGGTGCCTGTGTTTATATGGGCATATATAAAGGATGAAGCTATATTTGGACTATAGCCATGAATCAGGTAGGAACAGGCCCTCTTATGTAGTCAGCCATATAGCATATAACTGTTTTTCTTGTTCTGAAGAAACATCCAGCAACAGCGAAAGTCCTCATCACACCAAGCTGCAGTTTTCAAAGGGAACTGAAAAATCTTTTTTCTTAATATGACTCTCTAAACATACAGCCTTAACCTTACTCTTGCTGAAATCAATTACGAAATGTACAGGTTACTTTCTTGGAGGCTACATGAGGCCCATAAACTGCTATGCACAGCAGGGAGCTCCTAGGGCACTGGCTCGGTTCAATCATTTCTCTCCCTTGGTTCACGAGGACTGCTAAGCTCAGAGAAGTCTTTAACAAGCTGACGCCTCTGAATGCACATTCTTGCTTTCCTTGCCAAGTTGCTGCTCCCTATCCTTTGGTCCTGTGAAGATAATTAAAAAGAAATGTAAAGGAAATAGGAGACAGCATCTAGGCCCTGAGGGGAGCAGTAGATGTTAAACTCCATGTCCAGGCTCTCCTGGCCCCTCTGCACCCCTGCCTGAGGCCCAGGAACCCATTTCAGCTCAGCCATCAATACCTACCACCAATCACCTCATTTTCCGTGTGTTTTAGCAGAGTTTCCTGGAGGATCTGCTCCATGATCTTGCTGGGCACAGAGGTGAGACTGACTGGCTTGTAGTTCCCTGGATCTTCCTTTTTTCCCTTTTTAAAAATGGGGGTTATGTTTCCCCTCTTCCAGTCAGTGGGAATGTCACCAGATACTCAGCCTGCACCTCCTTACTGCTGTGTTCTTTTCAGGAACGGGAGACAAACTGCAAGTTAAAGCAGCAATTGGATTTCAGAAGGCAATGAGTAGAGAGGGCTAAAATATAACACCCAGCTCAAACCCTGTGTCTTTCCTAAGAATAATACCAGAATATGTCCATGAACTACTGCCTGGGCTGTGCAGCCTCAAGAGATACCAACACCTCCCATTATACCATGACCACATTCAAATATTTCCTGCAATTTCTCGGTGTCAGCAGTAAAGTATCTACCTTACACCACCTGAGGTGATTAAATGAGCCTTATAAATGTCAAAACACTTTCCAGCATAAATCTTCAAAGGTCTGCATGAACCTGTGTTTAAAACTGGTTCCTCTCTCTTTTTGCCTTCTTCAGCAAGAAAGGAAAATGGCAGCAGATGTTATTGAACTTCAGGCATTTATTTCCACTAATGGTAGAGTACAAAACAAGACTGAGGTCCTATTGTGGCATATCAAAGGGTATTTTCTAATCAGCTCATGCACATCTCTCTGTTTGCAATGACTATTCAGGTAAAAATGTCCTGTGGCCTCTGGCCTGCCTGGAAAATCCACCTTACTTGTAAAATCAATGGGAAGTTGTATCTGGAAATCTTTGGATGAGTTAATCTTAGGGCAGTGTTTTCTTGCATAGAAATAAGCTGGCTTGGAAAACATTCTACTCTCCATAGGGTCGTTCACTCGTACGTACAAAATATAACTCATTCTTTTATGGGAACAATTGCCTTTAGAAATGTGAATCATTTAAGGGTGGTGCCTACAGTTTCAGTCTTGAAAACATTTACAAGTGTGAGAAGGTTCTGGGCTGAAATGGGGGGTATCAGATAACTAAAACAAAGTTCATCGAGTGATGTTCACCATGCCAGGAATACATTTATTGGGGACAGAAATGCAGCCCCATCGGCATTGCTTTGTCCTACCCAAGTACCTCATAACAGTTTGCATCCTCATGGAAAAGGTGTGAGCTGTTGAACTACCAAGAACCAAGCTATATGTGGTGACCTACTGTCTAGAATAAACCTCTCCTTCCCCTATAAAACTTGATTCCCTCTCTTCCTCATCATTTCAAGCTTTCACACCCCATACTGCCCATCCACTTAAGAAAAGACCGGTCTAAATTTTAAGGTTATTTAAAGTTTTCCAAAGATGAGTAACTTTTGTTACTCATATAAGTTTATTTGAAGCCTTTTGTGTCAGTGAACTGGTTTCCAGTTCATTTCCCATGAAATGTAGATATAACAGACGGAGAGGGAAAAATCTGTGCTTGGGGAGACCTCAACTGCCTTTGGCCGTAGTTCTGAACAATATGTGCTGTAGGGAAGTGACACAAGATGCTGAAAGAAGGTCTGGAAACAAGTGGTTTCCAGGTGCAGCCAAACAGAGTGGATTAGTTAGTACTTTGCAGCTCTGTGCAAAATCAGAAATGGTCACGGAGCCAATACCATAGCCCCAAAATATGTTATGATGACACCAAGCTGAGATAACCAAGCGGTTAACAGTCTGGAGGGAAGGGATGCCAGGTTGTTCAGCCTGGAGAAGAGAAGGCTCTACAGAGAACTTATACAGTCTTTCCAGTACCTAAAGGGGCTACAGAAAAGCTGGGGAGGGACTCTTTGTCAGGGAGTATAGTGATAGGACAAGGGGGAATGACTTTAAACTAAAAGAGGGGAGATTTAGATTAGGTATTTTGAAGAAATTCCTTACTATAAGGGTAGTGAAGCACTGGAGCAGGTTGCCCAGAGAAGCTGTGGATGCCCCATCCCTGGAGATGTTCAAGGCCAGGCTGGATGGGGCTTTGAGCAGCCTGGGCTGGTGGGAGGTGTTCCTGCCCTTGGCAAGGGTTTGGAACTGGATGATCCTTAAGGTTCCCTTCCAGTGCAAGCCATTCTATGATTCTATGATTAATAAACCTGAAAAGCCCAAGCAGGCATATCTCCATTGTGAAACAGGCCAGGAAGCTCACTTCTACCTTCTTCAGGAGTTACCCTTGCATAAATCAAAAACTTCAATCCACCAAAAGAGACTTCATGGTTTTCCAGCAACCTCAGTACTTACAAGAGCAAACAGCATTAAAGACAAACGTCGCCTTTAGCATGCAGTTATGTGTTTCAGAGAGGTCATTTCATAGATATATGCAGACCACTTTCTACTGGGAAGCTGCCGTGCTCCCACAGTCACAGAGCATTTGGAGGGCCTGTACAGAAACCTGCTTTCTATAATCAGAAACCATAAGGAGAGCAAGCCCTACTTTATCACTATCTGCCTAAATATATAAATAATCCGAAATCTGAAGTGTGTGTTGGACAGCACCCTCGGGCTATCATTTTACACCCAGCTGTTATTCTCAGAGGATTCTCAGTAAATCCAGGAATAGACCCAGCCAGGAGTCGGGAACAGGCTCAGAGGAGAATGTCACCATATGGCAGCTCCTGACTGTTGCATAAATATATTGATTAGCTGAACTGGCTTCAGGATGTCTCTGTTAAGGACAGAAAACTCAAGAGGAGATGTAAAATTATCAGAAAGATGAAAGAGTACCTGAACCGGCCATTCTTTTCCACTTAAGTATCTTGTCCAAAGTATGACACCGACTGCTTGGGAAAATTGGTGAATTCAGTTTAAAACTGATTGAATACAATTCCTAAATAAAAATTGAACAGAATAATCATATGTTATTGCTATGGCAACCCAGAATAGCACATTAGCAACCCAAATGACAATATTCTTCCTCCCGTTACATTGACAAGAAAAGAAATGATGCTGGAGTTTTTAATATATATTTTCAAAAGGGAAAGATATGATCATACGTTAAAGCCCACTTGAAGGCAGAAATCCTTGAAGCCCATTTTCTTCACACATTTCAGCAGCTAGCAAGTGGGTTTTGAACTCTGTGCATTAAAGCTGGGAGGAGCTTGCCTGTTCTCCCATTCACTTGCTGTGTAACCTTCTGCAAACCACTTTAACCTCACTGCTTACATCATCAGTCCAAGGGGAGGAAAGCTACAGGCTTCTGCTTGGTCTGGTACCCAGGAGGGCCTTGTTGTGTCCAGTTTGGTAGCAGGTGGCACCCCTGGAGCAGTGGGTGACACCAAAGGAGGGCTGTGGTGGGCCAGGTGCAGGTACAGGGCACTGGAGCTGAAGTGAGTGAGGGCTCCTACAACAGTATCCTGCTTTGTACCTTGAAGGGATCTGCCATGCTCTGACAGCAGCACCCCATTACATATTGGTCAGGATGTGAATACTAGATGCCAGTCACTGAAAGCCAATTAATGAGAGAGATTTGACAGGACTGGGATGGTAGAAATGGAAGACGGAAAGATAGTTCATGATTCAATTAAAAAATGAGGCGAACCTCAAGCTATTAGACTGCTCATTCCCCACTCTACTGACACAATAGCCTTTCTCAAAGGGAAGAAGTGACCTTTTTCTTACTGCTGTTCCTACCTGATTTGGGTATATGGGTCCTGAGGACACTGTGCAAAACTGTATTTTTCCTTTAGCGTTCTGGGCATTACTAGAAGTAAAAGCAAAGCACTTCGCAAGTCTATAGCCATGCACTGAAATCCATTCTCGGCACAAGCCAGACTCCACAGGAAAGCCTTAGAATGCTGCCCTGGAATTTACTCAATCATCTTCACAATAACAGCAAAAAAGATACATTTTTCTCCTCTTTCAGTGTGCTTGGAGGGTTTGCTTACGGTATTTTTCTGACCATGAGTTAGGATGGGGTCTGGGTTGTTTTTTGGGTTTGGCTTGGGCTGGCCTTCCCTCCTCTGTCATGCAGAATGAATATCCCAGCATGGCACTAGGAATTCTACGGTGTGGCTGACAACATGCTCCAGATGAGAAGACAATCCCAGGTTTTCAATTGCTTGTGACTATAGTTGCTCTTTTGCACTTCTGAAAAGACTGAAGATACTATGAGACCAAGCCAATTTCATACCTGGATGACAACTGGAGAATGATAAAACAGCACAGAAACTAACCCTGAAAAGTTTTCTGTACTGCATTTTTGGGCTCAAAATGTTTGCAAAGAAAGTTCTGTTAGTTTAGAGTGGTGTTGGACGAAATGGATACATTTTCCAGGGAAGTCAGCCAGGTTTTAAAGAAGGCCAAATCTGTTTCCACATGGAAATTGGCTCATTTTTTGAGCAGAGATGAGTTCTGCATAAAAATATATTAAATTCCTTCCCCCGCTCACAACTGTATATACTTTCGTATATCTTGATGGTAGAAATGCTGTTCCATCAGCAACAGGGAAATGCAATTTGAACAAGTGCAATATGCATGTCAACATGCATGAGACAGGGAAAAGAGGGAAAAAATGTGAAAAACAAAAATTAGGCATTTCAGTCAGCTCTTGGAAATGCTTTTTCAATTTATTTAAGCACTCCTAGGAGCTGCACATGAGTACAGATCACTTCCACTTTCTAGGTTTTTTGTTTTGTTTTGTTTTAAATAATCAAAGCATTATTAATAGAAAATAGAAGAAAAAAAAAAAAGCTACAACAGAACTATTAACAAATAGAGGCTATATATATATATATATATATATAGCCTCTATTTGTTAATAGTTATATATATATATATGTTGGCATTAATTAACAATAGGCCAAATACAAAGCTTGTACAACTGTAATAGCCATCATCCTAAGTACCTTTGAATAGTTTGTTCCAAGGAGCAAACCGTGAAGCTCCACACACCCCTCAAAGAGTAACATGGAAAAAACAGAAATGTTTTTTAATACATACTGTACCGAAGAACCAAGATGTGTCAAAAAAAAACACATGGCATGTACCACTGCCTCTCTCTGAAGTGTCTGCCATTTGGAATATTGTCATTTAAATACTTTGCCTATTTAGTCTATTTTGAATGGCTTCATTATAGAACTGGTGGGAAATTCTCCAATGGAACAGGAAAAATATGTTTTGGAAAGCATTTAAGATTCAGGATTGTCAGAGTGCCCCATTTTAACCTTTTCAATGGAAGAAGAAGAAAATGATGCTCTACTTCCTGACAGTATTTCTTTCTGCAACTGGTGATTACTAAAAAACACAGAAAATACACATAATACACATGCATATCTATTCTACAGTATGTATCTTTCAAATATATAGCAAATGTTGATTTGCTATATATAAGCAGCTTGACCCACAAGTAAGATTCTTAGAGATAATCAAAGTAGAAGACTTTAACTGGATTGCATTAAATGCTAGAGGAATGATTCAAGTCAAAAAATGTCAAAATCTTGGCAATTTATATGGGCTGGCAATTTCTAAGCCTTGCCCTTCTGTAGTCTTACACATCCCTGATCAATGGTATCTTTAGTAAAGGAGATCCTTGTGCTGTCCATCACTGACTGACAGATGCGAGGCCTCATGCCAGATGGGCTTGACACTACAAGGATGTGTAACCATGGCACTTGTGTCCAGGCTGGGTATCTGGAAGAAAGCTGTGCACACACGTAGAAATCTTAGTTCAGTTGCCAACTCATCTCTTAGGGAGAAAGGTCACCGTTTCATTCAGGTATTTGCTAAATATAGGAAATGCTCAGGAAGCTGAATGCTTTGATCTTGAAATACTTGTAAGCTTGGCGCTATGAAAGGATGAGGGAAACATTTAAAATGGATCGAGGGAAACAGATGTTTGGCTTCTTCCATCCGCTATCACTAAATCAGTCACTGGCCCCAACTAGTATTTAGCACAGGTGATTTTCCACAAAGCTAATCCTGCTTTCATTCAGGATATTCTTCTTCCAATAATAATCCATCTGTTTGCGTAGCTTCAGACACCAGCATAAATTGTAGCTCATCCAAATGGGTCTTTCAAGGGGGTCTCGGCACCAAGGCTGAGAGCCACATGTTGCCTGGTGAGAAATAGCAGAGCTGCTTTCAGCTTGAGCTGTCTGAGTCACCAGCTGATGAGAAACTTGACTTTTTACTCAATTTTTCCTGCTCTTTTTAAAGTAAACTTTAAAAAACAAATAAACCCTACAGGCAAGCAAACAAACTTTCTCATTTTGTAGGCACCCCCTCCCTCTCCACCATGGTTAAATACACCACAAAATCCATTTTCTCATGGATTTTTTAAATTTATTTCCTGCCTGCCTCCTTTTGTTTTTTCCACATGCATTAGCGTCATTTTCTCCTCCTGCGCACAGGCTGTGAGCATTTAGTTCATCCTCCACCACATACACAGCAAAGGGCTACCGGCCGTTACACGCCCCAGCAACTGCATCCACTTGGCCAAACAGAAGCCACAGAGAGGTGGCTTTTGCTAAAGGAGGGTGATAGCAAGAGGTTTGGCTCGTGAAGTGTCAGAGCAAGGGCATGACTGGAAATCAAGTCAGCCAGGTCCTCGCCTTGAAACTTCACAGGGTTACCTCAGCCCTAAGTCAGAGCTCACCGAAGCCCTCCTTTGTCAGTCTGAATCCTGGGTTCACAGCTTTCAGCAGTCCCCTCCTTCACAGCTTCTCAACAGCTTTTCTTCTTTCCTGGCTGGTAAAGCCCTGCAAGTACTAGAAACAGAGGCTTATGGACCAGTCAATAAGCACAGACAATTGCTTGAAACTCCATGCAACTGTCCAGACAATTATCCACTTATGTATTTACATCATTCTTATTAACATTATGTTTCATCAGCTTCCATTCGTTAATGGATTTTATCCTCTGCAAAACCCCTGCAAGTGCCTATCACAATAGAACAATAAATAATGCTTAAGTCAACATTTGACCCTAATTTTCTTATAAGTGAGTGCCAGGTTCTTCTGATCATCAAAATAGTTCTTATCTTGAAAATGCTACAAAAAAAAAAAAAAAACAACACATACTGTCAACAAAAGCAAGTCTGTACTGGAAAGTTTACAAGTTCAACAAACGTAATTCATCTGCTTAACAAAACTGTGATTGCAAAAGAACTCAAAACATTTATTCTGCCATGAGTGTAATTTAAGGATATTTAGCTTTTGCTAAACCTTTTACAGACAAAATGGTGCTTCACCCTGTGCGTCATATCAACCTTTAAGTTGCAAAATCAAGTGATGGATTAGCAGTAAAACTGTTATGAGCACTCAAGTTGTGTTACAATACTGCAGCTTTACAAACAGATAAATAATTTCACAGAGAATAACTTCTGTAATTTTTTGAGTCTTGTTTTACATAAAGGTTCATTGCGAGATGTAACTTAATTAGCATCAAAATGTAGGATAACTTTGTTTACACCATGTAATTCAGATGCACATTAAACTTTATGGCCAGCATATATGACAACCATATACTACAGCAAATAAACCAGTGACAAAAGCATTGACATTTCTTTACGTAATTTCAAGTTAACCCAGATTTTGTGTGGCAAGTTAGGGCAATTCTGTATATGAGAACCAGTACAGAGCACAGACTTCTGCAAACTAAGCTCATCAAAGCTCAGTCAGGATGAAAAACGTGTGAGGACGTCTCACTTCTCTCTGATTCTGAGAGAATTTTGGGCAAATGCTTTGTAGAGAGTTAATTCTCCATGTAGATGAGAAAATTCACACCCAGTTCAGGGTGCCAGAGCTTTTCACAGCCCTCAATTAAAAAAATGTACATGGATCTATAAAACACCAATCTTATGAAACAAATGACTAACTAAAAATCAGCATGGTGATACATAACTGGAATCCGCATGTCTTTTCAGCTTTGGCTTTCCTTTGGGAAACTCTCTGCTATGTGATTACTGGCAAAATCAACTGAGATTTTTTCCTTTACCTTATGGGTAATACATGTTGTTCTGTTCATGGCCTTATGGACTGAAATTAGAAGTGAGAGTTGTTTTGAGCAAAAGGAGTATAGGGCTGATGTATTGCTTCCATTTATTATTTGATCTCATTCTATTGTGTGTTTCCTTATGGCATAATAAATAGGCCTGCAATCATGGGGAACAAGATAGAAAGGGTAGGGCAAGTATTTTATTTCCTGCCTTGGCTGGTGCATAATTTTTATTAGAGCTTATTTTGAATCACAACTTTAAAATAAGGATACAGCATGAAAGATTAGGGATATGGAGTTCCAGGGTTAAACCTCCATTTTTTTTGTATGTGTGCAATGTAAGCAATAAAAAGAGTTAACACATTGTCCACTTTTTTTGTAACTGAAATATGTTGAGCTTTTGCTTAAAAAATAGGAAATGGTACAGTGGTGCTTAAAAAAAATTGTTTTTCCAACTCCTTTGGTACAACAATTGTTCGATATAAACTTGCATGACACTGTGAGCTTCCTCTCTGCTAATAGCCCAGGCGTTCTTTTTCCAGCAGGAGGAAAATGACTGTGTCCAGGGTGAGATCACACTGACTGCCCCAGAGAGAGCAGTCCCACCATGGTGCCAAGGCAGGTCTGAAACGCACGCCTAGCACATGTGGAGCTTGGCACGTACAGAGGATGGAGGGATGGCTAAGTGTGTGCAGAGGCACTTTTTCAAAGAAGCCACCTACAGTGTAGCCTGTAAGGGAAAAGAGGACATGAGAAAGAAAATGAACTTCAGGCATTTGCCTATAGAGGAGAACAAGGTGCATTTTGCTGGCCCATGTTCCCTGAGTGCTTGAGTGAAGGTGGAGGGGTTTGCACCAAAGTGCAAAGGTCCCATCCAGCTGAGGGCATGAAGAAGGGGCAGCCTCCAGTTGATGGCCAGGGGCAAAGTCAGCAAGAGGTTCGGGAACTGGAGTCCCTGCTCCATTCCCAAGAAACTGTTCCCACTGCAGGGATGGACACCCCCAGATGCGGACACCCCACCTCTGGCCCTGGGGCTAGGCAAGGCAGAGGGCCACATACCCTAGCAATAGGTTCCCAGAGGCCAGAGCCATGCTTTGATCAAGGTGTCTCTGCTGACTTTTGGGAATTAAGCCTGAGGAACTGAAATAAAACTTTCAGTGCAGCCACATGGCTCCTGAAATAATAGAAACCACTTGAGAAGCTGCAGGTTAGGACAGGTCTGGAGATTTCAGAAGTTTTCAGTAAAATCTTCAACTGCTTCTTGAGGTAGCTTGTTTAAGCAGAGATCTTGCCAGGCTGTTACTCATAAAAAGAGCTGAAAGATCTCAGAAAAAGGTCTTGCCTAAAAAAGCAGGTTGCATGAACTTGGGTCATCCAACAGCCTCACAGCTTCAACTGCTGGCCATTGAGGGAGGGGCATTACTAGCCCCCAGCTGTACCCTTTACACACATAACACCATATGTGTACAAGAAAAATACATGACGGACCCAGACCCGAATAGATGCAGGGCCTCTCCAAGCCCTTTGATCCAGGTGGAAATGTGTGTCCCTTATGACAGGCCTCTTCAAGGCAGGCTCCTCTCTCTGGTCATGTCAAGGGCCTTGCCTGCAGGGTTCTCTTCCCAACCTGAGATACCTCATGGCAAATCTGCAGCAGGTCCCTCCGTAGGATCAAGGGTCACAGCCCTGAGATCCTTCTGGGACCAGTCCCTACAGCTGGGGTGCGCAGGGCCTCTTGGCACAGCCAGCACTCCCTGCCTCCCCTCACGGAGCAGGAGCAGGCACACTAGCGCTTATCACCCTCCACAAATGCCCTGCAACACCCCGACTTGCCTTCAGTTAACCACTCCCTGGATTTTTCACAGCGGGCGTTATCCAAAACCACAGACATTTCGAACTCAAACACTTTGTCTCGGTCCTTTTGCTTTGGTAGCCCTCGGTGGGCCTGTCGAAGCAGACGGGATGGCAGAGGTATTGCAGCAGTAGAATGGCAGAAAGGGCTGAAGCTCCTCCACGCCAGATGTGCAGCAGTTAATTTGGATGGCAAGAAGCCCACAGTGGCCAGTTCCTGTGTCCTGTCCAAGAAGCGATGACATTCTCTGATTGCAAACACGATCCTACGCACCTCAAAGACAATTTTAGTCACAGACTAAACTGTATAAATCTGCTTTCATGAAAGATAAAATCTTCCTTTGTACTTTTTTCCATTGCTCAATTAACTATTGTTTTGCTCAGCATGTTTTAATCATAAGTCTGTTCATTAATAGATGTGCTCTTTGGAGTCATGGGGGACTCTGTGACATGATGGCATTAATCTTTTTGAATAATATCATTAATATAATTTACCCCTTAAAGGCACCCACTATGTCCCCCAGGCAATTGTAAGACTTTTGTTTCATGGTACTGAATGAGCTCATCCAGCTAGAATGACTACAATGCATGTACGCATAATATTGCTGTTAGTTGCATTCTATTTATTTATAAAACTCGTCAGACCCTATTAGAACTTGTTTGTGAGCATATTTGTCCTTTTGCTGTAAAGCCACCAGCTCAGCTGGCTGATCTCCACCTGGGTCTCAGGAGAGCTATTGGTCATGAAGGAAGAAGGAGCTCTAGAAATCCCTAAATTAAGAGGTTTTGGTGACTCTCTTCAAGGTAACCTAGGAGTTGTTCTGCAGCTAATGCCTGGCCTGGTTAGAAAGTTTCCCCCTGAATTCAGTAGGGTGGGGGATGTTATTGAGCCCCACCAGCAACCCTGCCAGCTTACTGGAACAAAATGCCCAGTTTCTGGGTGAACAGGCACTTTTCTCTCCATAGCTGGGAAAGGTGAAGTTGCAGCATCTCCACTCAATGAGAGGCTGGTCCGAGTCTATTAAAAACCCCAGCTCAGGACATATATGAATATATATCTTCATATTCTCTATACAGTTACTTACATCTTTCCATCAAGGAGTCAAAGTTCAAAGAATCTGGGTTTATTTCTTGATCATCCTACTTTTTCATTAGCAAAACAGAGACACAGTTTGTCTCTCCTTTATAAAGCAGCCTGAGAACTATAGATAAAGGTTCCTATACAGAGGTGAGATACCTTCATTTTTTCATGAGTGCACTGGATGGCTGCTGTGTGCTTTCAGCAGAGTAGCAAAGTCTGTGGATTTGCTTTGTTTATTTTGTCCATATTTGGATGGGAAGAGGCATAGGCAGGAGATGAAAGTGGTTCATATAATAAAACTGGGTTTGGATGAAACTCAGCAGTATATTACTGTTTCATCTTAGCACTCCTGAAATAGTAAGGCCTTGTCAAATTCAGTCCCATGGGAGAACACCAGACAGATTTCAGTTTCAACATGTGCCATATAGTTGCACTTTGCCATATTTGCTCACATTATGGCATATATGTGTGGAGGAAAAGGAGAAGATTTTCCCTGTTTCTAAGCTGTAAAATGTCTTTCAACACCTCTGTTCTTTACTGCAGCTGCAATATATCATTACTGGTCACAGAGCAAAGCAATTACATGAGTCCAGCCACTCTATCTGCAAACATGGCAACCCAAAAAGTCCACTTCAAACTTAGGCAGGAGGAATGAATGTTTTCTTCTTAAATTCCCACTTGTATCTCAAAAATAAAACCCTTGTTCCTACCTCATTCATTTTCAGCTATGCACAAACTCCTGAATATCTAACCACAGCCTTATTCTACAGGACTTTTGACCAGGGTTTTCCCTGGTGCTCCCATGGGCAAGATGCACTTTCAGGTGGCAAGTAATATGGAAAGGAGAGGAAAAAAAAGGAGCCTTTCACTATCATGGGCTTTTGCTGACCCTTGTGAATGAGGAGGAGCAGTGAGATTTTATCCACTAACAAAGGACACTGCTAGCTGCAGCTCTGGATGCCAGCCTTGCCTGGTGAAGGGGAAGCTGAACGCCACGATGGTGATGTCTGAAGTTATCTGGTGTCTGAAACCAGGGAGAGGGGCATCAACCAGAAATGTCCTTTTACCCAGGGAAACCTCTGTGCTGCAAATGCCCTCTCTATGAAGAGAGAACAACATTTCTTTTCTCCCACGCCTGGAACGTCGGAGCTAGTTAGCCATTCGGGCAGAGATTTCATCTGGCTGCAGCTTTGCAGATAAGAGCGCCCAGTGGGAGCCCTGACCTCAGCCAGGGCCTCCAGGCACAACAACACGAATGAGCAGCAGCGCTGAGCGGCCAGAGCAGGCAGCAGCCCTGCCTCTTGTCCAGCTCACATCCCGCACATCAGGGCTCCCAAATTTCCCTGCTAGGGATATCTGCCAAGTGCCCACAGCTGCGGATGCTGCTGCACCAACAAAAGGAGGACGAGGCAGGATTGCATCACACCTCCTTGCTTGCATGCCCACATGGAATATTACAGAAATAATTCCTCTGCTGCATCTCAGGCACATGCCAGAGCAAAAGCTCTGCTGACTGCAGACCTGTTGCAGAGGAAGTTGCCTGCTGGCTCTCAAACAGCATATCTAGTTTAAACCTACTTTCTGTGCCATCACCCAAATCTTCCTGCGAAAGCTTGGCTCTCTCCACATATCTGACTCCTCTGTCTCCTGCTCCCTCCATCTTCCTTCCCACAGCCGTGGGAACGGACTTCATCACTTGAGAAAAATGCCCTGCTCATACCCCCTGCTGTTCCTTGAAGCAGACAAAAAAAATAATAAAATAAAGTCCTTTGAGCAGAGAATCCTTGTCAGGACAAGAAATAATACTGACCTCAGTGAGGATGGCATGTGCCGCCAGAGAGGTGGTTCAGGCTGTGTGTGCTACAACCAGATGTCTGCACGACTACAATGCAGGGTAGAGTATATGGAATATAATTTCCCTCTCCATTTACATTCAATACAATGGCTTTGGACCACACATTATTTAAAAAAAAAAAATAAAGTCTGTTCATTGGGCTTTCACTAATGGTTTGTTACTCCTGTAGCACTGTCTCTTCAGTGCAGAATGACAGCGTGATCTGTCTCTCTCCCATTGCCTTCCCTAGCCTTCTTCACTACACGGCCTGAAATTTGCTACTTTTTAATAATAATGATACCTCTATATAGCAGTGTGAGGACTGGACTCACATGGGTGGTCTCTTATAATGAAGATAGAGTATCTGAGAACAATATTTTAAGTGTTTTGCTTTTAATTGAGTTTTTCCAGTGTTTGGGATAATTATTTCTACCAATTAGCCCACTGGTATTGTTAGCTGGAGGCAACCAGTCCTTCTTCAGGCCTCTGACAGAGGTTTACAGTACGCACAATGGTGCATAGTCCCCTTTATGAGAAAAAAATTGCCCCTCTACTCCCAAAAGTATGGGAAAAGATTCCATTGTGGGACAAATATTTCCCATGGAAATTGTCCTGAGAAGCCTCACGAGGGTCCACGTTTCAGATAAAAGCAAATGGATGGGGGTTTTAAAAGAAGGCTCAGAAAAGAGGAGGCTGTGCCTGATCAGGGGAGCAGCACAGGAGAGGGAGGCAGCAGAGAACTTGACCAAGCATCAGATGGCTTTGGGCCATACCCTGCAACGGCACAGAGGAGATGCTAAGCCCCATGCCTCCAGAACCGAGCCTATCCACAACAATGAGAAGGCAGATCAAGGTTTAACGAGAGTAAATTCATTCAGAGTGAATTTCAAGCATTTCTTTGAAAACATAAGCACTAGATGCTTGCTTTTCCTAATGAATTAAATCTGAATGATGACGCAGTTGCACAAGTGCTGGAGCAGTGACCTTGGCATGAGTCTGCAGTGGCTTTGCCTTACATTTAGTCTTGAGAGGGAAACTTTTTGGCAATTTGCAGTAGGAATCTGTTAATGCTGGGGAGAGAGGACTGGCAAGAATTCTTTGCAAAGGCCCTGTGGCAATAATATGTAATTGTTATAAAGGCAAAGGCCAGTGAGGAGTAGTGCATGGGCTGGTAACAAATAGGCACAGCACTGGAGAGTTATAAGACAAATCCTATGGGACCAAAATCTCTGTCTGGGCAAAATTCAGTCAGTAGAAGCAGAGGAACTTTTCAAGTTGAAGATGAATGAAGCCTTTACATACCCCCAAATGCAAATGAACTGGTGAAAGTGGCCATATAAATATGAATTCTTACCCACATTAAAAAAAATAAAAATCTGCACTTTTCTTTTTTTTTTTTTTTTTTAAGAAAGAAAATTGTGATTATAGCAGATGAGGAATTTCTCAGTAAAATCCTTTCCATGAGAAAATGCTCATTCCCATTTGTGGAAGCAGAGGAACCTCAGCAAAGACTGTATTCAGGATGGAGCTCGTGGGTCGCCCAAGGCGATTTTCCCTGCTGGAAACCCCATGTGGTAGGCACATTTTTTCCATTGCCATTACATGACAATCTCAAAGGACCACTGCTGCATCTGTGCAAGGTGGAGCTGTTGCCTCTCCAACACAGCCCTGGTGTGGGATGGAGTCACCATAGTGCTCAGAAGCCAACAATGAGCATTGCCAGGGGGTATCCTCAAGGTTTTGCCCATTTAGGATCTGTCCCTAATCATGCACTTGCAGTCTAATAAAACTCAGATCAACATCTATTGCTGGTGGAGGAAAAGCATGAGAGAAAACTGACGGAAGCTTGTTGTGAAATCCAGCCACAGGGAAGATTTTTACAAATGGGAAAGAAACACTTAATGATCCTACGGCAGGAAAGTAGGTACAGTACAGTGGAATGGGATTTTGAAGAGAAACCCTGTAGAGATAAGTCATTTTATGAGCTTTTTTTATGAGCTCTCTTTTTTATATGTGTGTTTTTTGCCTTATTCCTCCCTTTTCCTCCCTTCCCTGCAAATCCTCCCTGCACTGAGATGGTCTCTGAGTTGCTGTTAGCAGTTTCAGTGCTTTAGCAAAGAAGCAGAGAATCTATTACTGAGATGAAAGTCCCAAACAACCTTTTTAGCATGTGCCAAATGCCTTGGCAGTGAGTCCTGTACACAGCAAATATCTCCATACAGAGCCAAGAGGACTGAAACTTCAACAGGGTCACTCACATGATGACTGGGGAGGTAAGGCACAAAGATTTAGACTGATCTCCCTGAGGATTACAGAGCCAATTCATGAAAATATCAAAAATACAAGTCATCCTTACCCATTGCTTTCACTATAAAAACTCTTTTTTTATTAAACTTTTTATAAAAAGTGTAAATAAATATCTTAAAGGAAACTACTTCTACTTGATGCTGCTTTTGCATGGAAGCAAATGCCATTTCCCCCCTCCCCCCGTTTTTCCAGGAACTGAAGGTCCTGTGGGGAGAAATCAGCTAACCCATCTGCCTAAACCATTCCTGATGACTGTCCATCTTTCTGACTTACTCTATAAGACCCACAGTGATGGAGATTCTGCAGTATCCCTTGTTAATCATCATTTCATCTGAAATGTGAGAAAAAAAGGGCGAGCATCTTTAAGGCAGACATGGGTACATAGGAGGTTTCCTGTCCTGTACGAATATTGTTTGATCTTTCATTCACGTTGCCACCTATCCTATATATGTCAGACCAAGAGTATCTAGTGTGTGGATCTCAGATTTAACTATCTCAGACCAGTTTGTACTGGCTTTTACAAAAGATAAGTGAGCTCTATTATGGCTCCAGGTAGGAAAGGGTTTTTACTGAGATCACACCATAATAAATTGCCTGGTGTCTGTTCTAGCAGAGATTTAGTAAACTTGATGTAAAAAAGATAAAATCCCACAAAATCTTGAAGCAATTCCTTAAAAAGAGAGGTCTGTCTCAGATTATAAGAAAGTCCCACTGGGATTTTCCACAAGCTGCTATGGACAAACTTAAAATAGTGAATCGGGCAGTAGTCAACAGGGACACCCTGGATCAGTCCTAATGCGCATCCATGCAAGACATTTTTTAACATATAAACCAGCATCAGAAATTCATGCAGCTGTGGGATAATCTGCCTGTCATGACAATTTCATCCTAAAACTTTATATTTAAAGACTTAAAACCTAAAGAATGAGTTCTTATAATATTTCCAAATCTCTAGTTTTGTTAGCTTTAGAATTATAGTTCCCTGTGCACTCACTATCAATATAAAATTTCCAATTCCTATATCAGCCTTGCTAAATCCTTTGCATCAAAGAGCCTTGGTTTCAACAGTCTATCTAGAATTCATCAGTAAAGGGAAGGAGAAAGAAAAAAAAAACAACTTTGCAAGTGCCTTGGACGTCAGAACCAGCTCCAGAAGAATATAACACTGGGAAAGATAAAGAAGTATAACTTCAAAGGGTCAGAGAGCAAATGAATGAAGCAGCTGAAGAAAAGCCATCTCTCACACGAGATTTAAGATAACTGGCAGAAGAAGAAAATCGTTTTTGAAGATTACCTGCTTCCTCCATGCAAAAGCAGGTTTTCATTTGTAAACATGTTAAATCAAAGCTGTTTAATATCACTTTTGCAACAGATGTTGGCTGCATTTGCAGAGGAACTCCAGGAAATGGTTGAGGTGGATGCAAAGAATCGTGAATGTAGGTACGTGGAAATACTTTGTGAAGTGCTGTACCTTTCCTGCAGGCAGTGGAGCTCCACCAGTTGCATGAGCTGAGAATCTGGCCCACTCATTATAGATTTTGCGTCTTTAGGAAACAAGGTAGGCATGTGTTCAGAGTTGGTTTGCACGACCTGAAAACCCAAGGAGAGAGTAACAGAATGGAGCAGTGCATTTGAAAATCCCCTAGGTAGCTATACGTCATAGCTTAGAGACACGCTGACAGTCACATTCAGTTCTTTCAAGGAAGAAATTGTACAAATTTCTGGAGGGTATGCTGGAAAAGGGATCTTAATTCTGCATGTCTTTTTAGGAGGCAAAGAAGGGCACTGCTAATGAGGCATGGGAGCCCAGCTTCTACTAAAGATGTGAAATCAGTCCTGTGAATGTTTGGGTAAAGCAGAAGTTGGTCTGAAGTATCAGGAGATACTAAGAGATACGTATTTTTAGATTAAATTACGTGCAATCTTTCATTTCTCATTCCATATAGAAGTTTCTGGACCAAAAAAAAAAGTGTAATAAGACCAAAAGAGACCTCTCCAGGTCAGGACACTGCCCTACCTAGTCCCATCTTCACCAATAACAGTGCCTCAGAGGAAACACGGCTTGTGTAGGGCAAGTATTTCCATGATGTACCCTCCCAACCAGCCGTCATCCAGGGATTTACACAGATGGAAGAATATCACATTTAATAACTGTTCATGGACTCTTCCTCCTTGAAAATGCCTTTTTGAACTCATTTATAATTTTGGCCTCCACATCATCCCTAGCAATGATTTCCACAATTCCACTGGGTGAAAAATTAGTGCTTTGGTATCATTTATTTTTAAACCTGACAGTTTGGCTGGGTGCCCTTCAGTTTTTTTGGGTTGTATTCACCTTCTCTACACTGCTTAAGATTTTATGTGTCTTCAAAATCTTTTTGCCTTTCTTTTTGCTCTTTCTCCTATATTTTTTTCAGAATATAAGGGTGGCTAGGATTACACTTTGTATCCAAACTAGAAGGACCCAGCAGTGTGTATGTGTTCTCTTTTTTCCCCAGAAAAGTGCATTTTAAAACAAGATAATACAGTATTTGCTGAGATCTCTGTAAAGCCTCATTGATTTTATTGTTTCTTCTCATGCGCTCTCCACACTAAACCAGTTTTGCAGGACTGTATCCTTAGATCCTATAGACTTGGCTCTTTTTCTAATAAACTTCAAAGCAAAGCCCTCGCTTTAGCAGGCACTTTTGCTTTTGCACTTGTGTTGTGTAATTGTTCAGCCAAAACATCCTGCCTCAGCAATGCCAGGCACTTTAAAATGAAAATACGCAGAAACTTGGAAAAGCCAAGTAAGTAATCCCAAAAACTGTAGGCCTGCCATGGTCTGCCTGATACATTTTAGTGTTGCAGCAAACAGTTGGTGTGTCTCTGGATAATCCAGTGCTCTGGTAGGTGTATGTGCTCTCCAGTCTTGGGCTCTGTAGCAGGCACCGGAGCTGACTGCAACAAGAGCTAAATCTCCCAGGAAATCAGCTTCCCAGAGTCACTGCTGGAGCAGGATTTGCTGGGAAAGATGTTGTGCAGAGGCACAGATTTCAGAGCATTTCTTCCACGCCATTCACCACAACAGAAAATCACACTGGCTCCGAGTTAGTTCATTCCTCATTCACCTCGTTTCTCCTCATGCTGTTTCTTTGGGTTTCAGGGTGTAAAGTCTCGTGGTGTGTGCATGACCCCAACCTTGCTGCCTCGTGGTGGTTCACCTACCCTTCCTCCCTGCCTGCATCCCACCGGGTTGCTCTGGGAACACAATATTTGTAGTTGTGTTGGGAGGCACTGAGGAAGGACCCAGCCACCTGCCCAGGAGATGCTCCCAGACAGTGAACACCACAATGTCCTTTGCCAGAGGCCCTACAGCTGATGTAAAGTGATGAAGATGATTTTGCACAACCAAAGGTTGAAAGTGCCAACTGTTTCCACACAACAAAAGAGATGGACCACATTTGTTCTGGTCCCTTTTATGTGCCCAGTCCCCGGAACTGTGGGGTGAACCCTGGCAGATCCTTAGAAGAAACTCACTATTCAGAATGATAATAAAGAATCAGTTAGTGGATATTTACTAACATGCAAAGTTGCCATGTTCAACACACTTGGCAAAAGGCAACCTTCAATTCATGCAGGATCAGACCTGTTTAATCCATTAATCCACACATGTTGAAGCAGCCGGGTTTTATTGTCCTTATTCTGCAGAAGGGAAGAGCTCATGCAGCGAAGCCGGGTGACTTTAGCCACAGAGAGGATTTCTCCTTTAGTTCTTCTCACTCTTGCCAAAGATCCCACCTTTTCTTAAAAAAAAGGGCTTAGTTGTAAATGCGCTGAAGCCTGCTCGAGGACAGGCTGCCTTTGCATCAGTCTGGGTTCAGGAAACGGGGATTTACACCACAGGCTGCACTGCAAAGCCTCTCACTGCACCTTTCACATGGCAGTTCTCACGCTCACACCCTTGTTTCATGGCTTTCAGGCAGATTCAACTCGCTCCGAATAACTCCTGGATTAAAAGTGCAAACTCATGCTCAGCCAGTGCTGAATGCCTCCTGTACCTGCTGCAGGAGGAATGGAGTGTGCTCAGCTCAATAAGGTGCATAAGAAATAAGCGTTATCCCCAGATAGGCCCAGTGTGATGAGAACCAGCATTTCCTGTAACTGTAATTGCACGCATGCACTGCAGAACACCTTTCTTTATAACATCCAGGGCTGCAGGGCTTTCTTTTTTGAAGAAAGTTTATATTTTCAGAAAATGATAAATCAATAAAAAGCATTAAACGTGGTTCACGGTAACAAGAAACCAATGGAAATTTACGACCAATCAATCCACTTAACTCCGCCAAAGCCATAAACCACCACGGGGGTTATAAATTGTTGAGCTGAGTTTGCAGTTTTAGAATGTCATCCAAAATCAATTGCTCCCCCAATTAGGCCATTAGTTGTCAACAACTTCGTTAAATAATAAGCCAGCGGTTCACATCTGCTTGGGAACTGAGTCAGGTTTGCGCTGTTTCCCTGGCTACTTGAGCTGAATTCGCATCTGTGAGCATGAGTGTGGGTAGGAAAGCAAAAACTATGCTGGAAACGAAATCAAGTTCTCCTCCCACTGCCCAAAGCACATAAATCTTCCAAGTTAACAGTGCCGCAGAATAGGCCTGATTGACTTCAGTGGGGTCGGGGATGCATGAGGAATGCGGGGTCAAGCCCCACGGACCACTGACCTCTCCGAGGAGGTGTGTGTTATTGCAGCCTCCACCAAAACCACTGCCCAGTGCCCATCTGACATCGTTAGTATCCATGTATGCACAGTGCTGACAGCCCCTGCAGACCCCCTGCTTGGCTTCATTGCTATGCGAGCAGTGGTGGGAGTAGCTGTGCTGTTAAGAGAGCCCAAAAGGATGGGAAATTAGGCTCCTGCCCTTGGCCTTTGGGGTCAGTGGACACCAAGCATCAGTGTGGAGATGGCTCCTACGTGGGATCAGCTTCGTTATTTCTCTTCTGGGGTAGAGTTTGAGACACCGCATGGAAGTGGAGAGATGAGACTTGTGAAATATGGCCAAGCAGAAGAAAAAAAGGAAGAGGAGGAGAGTATCTGGTGGACATCAACCCTGGGAAGGTGGGCCACCACCAAGCATGGCCCACACAAGAGAGATGCCCAGTCTACTGGGCATCTTTTTGGTGCTAGCACCAATATTACAACATTTTGATACAGCTTGGCACATACTTAGCTTCCCAATGTTCCTGTGGTGGTGGTGTGTTGCCTACCTCCAGTGAGGATAGACTCTGCTATAGTCTGATGTTGAGCCACCTCACTTTGTTTCTTCCAATGGGATCCCTAGGAGTCAGGGTCTTAGGAGGAATCAAACTTCACAAATTAAAACTAATACGTAAATACAACCAGCAAGACTGACAGAATTCATTATCTTCTCATATCAATTTTATGCTGTTGATTCTCCAGGGATGTCAGTGATATATCTCCTGGGTGTGCAACAACATCAGCAGCTATATCAAGCATTTTGGTAGCATTTTCACCAGTGTCAGGGCAGATAACTGCCATGCGAGAGCTATGTTTTTGGTAAATGCATTCAAGCAAACCATGAAGGCAGCCACTCTGTTGGGAAGGGTCTATAGGAAGAGCTGAATTTGATGGCTAAAGCACAGTGTCAGGTGAGTACTTTTACCTGTTTTTGAGCACCTTTATCTACGTTTCAAGACAGGACAAAGTCAGTGCTGCCTTCACCCAGAGATCTCAAAGCAGAGACTGGCACATCTCCCAACAGCCTTTTTGCTTGCTCTTGCCACCATGTTACATGTGTGAAAAGCCATCACATGAACATTATGCAAAGCACAGCCCTACCCTTGCACTGCTTTTTCCTCTGAAGCACATCCTGTCCTCCTGTGTGCAGTTATTTATATTTCTACATGATGTCCTTTTCGGGAGGCTGTTCTACTTAACCCCCCCGAGAGGAGAATTCCCAGCAGGACCTCTCTGCAGCAACACTGTTTTTAACCCTATCATTATAATGACCATAATTTAGTGCCATTGTATTTCTCCCCTCCAAATGTTAAACATTAACCTTGGGCCCACCATTGGCTGCAGAAGGCATCTGCTGCAATCATATGGGAAATATTGGGCTTTATTTGGCTGCTCAGGAGATGAATACATAGAGTAGTCCATGTTGTTTTGGGAAGAGCAGAAAATGTCTCCACAGAGCTAATTTTAAAATCAGCTTTTAAATTGGGCTTTCATAACTTCTGCTTCCAAAGGTTGGTTCAGTGAAGCACTAAATCTTTTCCACAGCCCTAGGACTCAAAAGGCACAGAGGTTTCCTTGATGATCAACCTTGTTAGCTCCAAGGACCTATTCTTTTGGAGCCCTCATTGTGTGGCAAGCAGAAAGAAAAAAAATGAGTTCTTGCAAGTAAAGACCCTCCTTCTGTTCAGGTTTGAATAAAGAAAGGGTCACTGCCCTTGGAGGCTTGCCTCTCTCTTTTTGCTTTCTTAGACCACATAAATAGAAGAGTAACACCAGCCCATAAGCTGAATACATCAGGTTCTGATCAGAACACCAAAGCTTTTGCAACACACGAAACTCATATATGCAGTCACGTGCATAGTGTGTCACATGCACTTTAATCCTACGCAGGATTAATTGTGCAGATTCTTGTCTTTCTGTGGTCTGTATCTCCTGTTGCATAATCCCTGAACAGCGCTCTGCCCCTGGAATAAAAATCTGAGAATGTTTTGAACTTTTTTTAACCTCCAAATAGCAGGCTGGTGGTAGGATTAGTAGGTACAGATGGAAGAAGGACTAGGATTACAAGTGGGAACCCTAAAAAACATACCCTTTTTCTTTGTCGTCTTCAAAGGCTCTCACAACTCTCCCTCTTCCTTGTTTCTTCTCACCCCAATTTACCAACAAAATCCCTCCCACCAAGTCATCAGTGACTTTCAGCCTTTGTTTATTTTTTCCGTGTTTGGAAACAACTTCCATGCTTAAAAGCAAGATAAATCTCACCGAACTGTCCTCTACTCTCTCATTAATCTTGCAATAACAGACTGGAAGCACCCCACAACCAGGTCCTTTCTGTGAGTACAGCCAGTACCTTGCATAGGGGACACCCATCCCTATTAATTGCAGCTGGGGACACCTAAGAGTCCCGTGATGGTCCTGTCTGCAGACACAAAAGACAAGGCAATCCAGGACTCGAGCTGTTTACAGACAAAGGAGACAAAATCTCACTGTTCCCTGATGTAAAATGGGATGTAAAATGCCAATATTTGCTCTTCGACAAATCCAGCTGGGTTATCACTGTATTGATCTCTAGGTACGTATAGAGCTTTTTGTTTGTTTGTTTGTTTTGTTTTGTTTTCTTTTTTATTTTTTATTTCAATGCTTTTGGCAGCAAGTGCTGGGGCTGGCTGCTCTACATAACCCAGGTTCACCTTTCTCTCTTTTTTGAGGACAAAGATTATATCTGCACCCCTGCACCCTGCTTTGCTTTGTACTCTCTGTTGAATATATTCAGTTTAACTATGCTTTCCCTTTGCTGTTTTCTTTAGTCTTGTGTCTTGCCTCCTTAAGATCACAAAGAGACTTCTTTTTGTTGGAGGAAACTAAAGCAAAAAGGCATTAAATATGTTGGTCTTCTCCAGGTCATGTGTACCTCTCCTGTTCCTCATTAGGTAATGGGTTTCTGCCTGCTGCTGTCTTTCTCTTACTTTACTGTATTTATAGCACCTTTCTCCTTGTTTCCTAACACTCCTTGGTGGTTGTAATTCATTTAGCACAGCAACCTTTCTGCCCTACATGCTTATTTTATTCCTTGATCTCATCCTCAGTAATGTGACCTCATTCTCCTTTTTTAAACGATTCTTTTGGGACTCCTATCCTTATCCTACCCTCTGGCTATCTGCAGAGGGTAGAGGTGGATCTTCTACCATGAGCTTTGTAGCCTGGCTCGAGCGCTTGCCACCCACAAGTGGAGCTGCAGCTCCTCACCTCTGGCCACACAGAACAAACCTGCCGAGTTGTGGGAGCTCACTCAAATGGGGGCAATACAGGTCTTTATCAACCATACAGCACCCACATCACTCCCAGCCCTCCCAGCACCCACAGACAGGGCTGTGACCCATATCTGAGCCATATCAGGGATATGGTAGATGAAATCCTCTTATCCACATCCCATGTCACTGACATGTTTTGACAGCAACGGGTGGGAAATGGTGGGCTCCCTCATCCATTCCTCATTTCCACCAGCAAAGGACAGGGGAGCATCCAGAGGGAGGAGGACAGGGCTCTAGAAAAACATCTCAGCCCCCTCCATTACCGAGGGGAAGCCATGGCAATTTCCCTCCAGTTTTAAAGTCTGTTGGACACCTTAGCATCAGCTAGAGGCTTATTTGGTCATATTCTGCAGCAGAGATGAGCATTTGCATGTACAGAGCCTCTGTGGCAAGGTTAAAAGGAGGCAACCTTCTCTCCTCCCCACTTCCTACTGCACACAGGAACTGACACCTCCCAAAACCACCTCTAGAAAGTCTGCAGTGAATTAACATTGCCCTGGCAAAAATAAAGCTGTTAAAAACGTTTATATCTTTAAAACATCTATCCCCTTTGGCAAAAACATCTGATATAAAAAGCAAAAGCAATCACACAGTACAGATAACCTGAATAGAAGTGCAGGGGATATTCTGTCCTGCTGCCTGACAAAAAGAAGTTCGCCCACATTTAACTTCCCAAAAGCTTTATCTGTTCCTGCTATGATGCACAGCACCACAGCTCCCGCACAAAAATCCCTGTGCTTTGCTGTACCCATCAGCAGGCAGAAATACCCGTTGAGTGGTGGTGGGGTCCAGCCCCACTTCCTATAACCCTGCCCCCAAAATTCAGACAAAGAACTGATCACCACCCCAGTCCAGGTAGGACACCAAAGACGTCGTGTGTCCCATTTGGACTTGGTGAAAACAAGAGTGACTCTGCCAAGAGCTGATTTGGTCTCATCAAGAAGCCTTCCCCCTCAGCAAAAGATGCCAAATAATTTGCAAAATGCTTGCAGTTGCATTGATACATGCTGACTCTTCTGGACGAGGATGCTTTTGGGGTACTACCTAATCCTAGCATGTGGGGTACATACCTAACCCCATCCTCTTCAAAAGCCTTCTTCTCTGAGATTGCAAGGATTTGGCATTCAGCAGCTGAGGGAAGAGATATCTGTTGTGATTTCTGAACCAGCAGCCCAGGGTGTTTCATTTCAGCGTACCCGGAGGCCAACAACTCCAGAGAGAATCATCTCCTTTATTTAGAGACCACAAACATTGCAGGGCTAAGAGAAGAAGTCAAGAAGCCTCACAGGCTGCTCTTCCAAACTTCCTAGATGAAAAACTGATTTTTAAATATTTTGAAGAAGCATTTTAACACTCACTTACTCGCACATATGTCTAGTGCACCAGAGCATCAGTTATAATATCACAGAAGCACTCTCCTATTGCCATATCTATAAACGTTCTCAAACCTCTCTTTATCATGGAAAGGATGCTTTTTGTTGTTTATACCTTAATACTTTAAATTCGTGTAGACACCAAGGAGCATCCCAAAGTCATCCTAGATCTGCCTGCAGTCAGCCCAGGAGTAGATCAGCGGGGCTAGTTTATTTTCCAGCCTGCAGCTGATCCAGGCCCTTGTTGCTGCCAATCTCACCCCATCCGACCCTGGGGGGAAGCAGCCTGGCCCCAGCAGCTCCGTATCAGGTTGTGTGAATGCAAGCTAAATGCAGTAAGCAGCCCTAATTAATGCTCCTCATGTTTATTTGACTCACCGAAGATACGCGTCAATCTAAGTAGTAAATCTCATCGTTGCATAGGAACTATAGGGATCAGTTCATTCCCAAATGTGTCCTGGATAGAGCCCAAGATATCTAATACTGTGGGGAAAACACATATTGAGTGTCAAATTAAAGCAACAGCAGCTCTGCAACAAATGGCAACTTCCTCCTGGAGGAGTCAAAGATGGCTGTACGTGCTGGTGCTTTCAAATGTACTTTCGGAGTATTAATAGAGCTGATCTGTTTAAAATAGTTCCTCTCATTCCAGTTCCTGCTTTAACTCATACCCAACTGCAAAACAGACTGTGGCTTTTCCTGCTAATACGCTCCCTCGCAAATCACAGCCATGCACAGGTTCCCCCTCAGTATTTTCAATTTACTTTTTTAATGGGAGACAAATGTGTCTGATTTACTGACTGCTTAATGAGTCTTGAAGACTTTCCAGGCGTGCAATGGGACGGTGCTTATTACAGCTGCTTGCACGTTGTCTTATTTGCTTACTGTCTGTACACTAACATCTACATCAGAATATTAGGTAAAAAATAGAAACTTCAGTGGGAGTATTCCCGTTCACACTTGACAAGAGTCAGAAACCAGCACATCAAACTGACAAGTTATACACATAAACAATTGCTTCACTTTCATAGTTGCGCAGCAGCTACTGCTATCTGGCTTCCCATCGTAAGCCTCCTGCAAAAGCACATCAAGGGTCTGATCGTGCCAAATTCAGGTCTAGGTTCAAGCACCTAGGGTTTATTACTGATTATACAGAGGGACTCATTGTTTTGGTGGCCATGTGAAGGGAAGATATCTCTTTGTGGATTTGTTTGTGCATTTGGGGGTTGGATTTATTTATTTATTTTATTATTTTTAGGGTGACAGCTCCATTAGTTGCCTCCAGCGCAGTCTTGCAGACCTAAATATTTATATTACCACCTGCTTTTCCACCTGCTCTCAGCCACTGGGCCAGAGGTGGGAAATGTGGCTTGAGGCCTAGAGACAAGAGAAAAATCAGCAAGGAGATGACATGAGAGGAGAGCCTGGGGCAAGGATGCTCAGGGCATGAGAGCAGCTGGAGGAGATGAGGAACAGCCAGGGTAAGAGTCATGGGCAGGGGTTGAGGGGGCTGTAAAAATAGAATGTAGAATATAGAATTTTGGTTAGGGTGTGAGCAGGTTTTCAAATCTCTTGCTGTTCTTCTCCCTTTTTTCACAAAGGGGTTTATGGGGTGCTGGCATTTGTATGGGCTGTGGGTACGTGGCTGTGCACACTGCAGAGCGCCTTTGGCAACAAAGAGCCAGATGCAGTGGGTTTTATCAGTCAGATAGAGTTTGGGGAAATAAAGAAAAAAGAAAAAAAAACACACACACACAACAAAATAGATGGTCATTGGAATAGAAATAAAAAGAGAAATTGTACATTGACCCTGAGCTCATCTGACCGAAAAAAGGAATAAATCCCTCATTTTTCCTGCATAAAAACCTATGCCATTTTCTAGAGACTCAGAGGCCTTAGATCTTACTGCTTTGTCTTTCCTACTGCTAGTAGGGCATTCAACCTTAAGAAAACCATTAAGAATATGTTTTCCCAGGGTATCCCAGGCTTTTTACTATTCAATAGCAGGAAAAAAAAAATGAATTAATATTATTCTGTTGGTTTCACAAGCTGAGAGAGGACTTAAGGATTTTCCCCTTTTAGAAAAATTTTACTTTGCAAGTCTCAACTGTACCATATTAACCACATTTGCTGCAGAATAACCCCTTTAAAGTTTAGCATGCATTTGAAATACACAGGCACGCCAGATGAAAACCAGCAGTATGAAATTAGTGCATCAAGAGAGAAAGGCAAGGATCCGACCCAATCCTCTCAAGCCGGCCGCTGTGCATGTGTGCTTTCCACTTTACTCACAGCGCCCTTGATTTCTCAGGCTGTTTTGAAAGACAAAAAGAAAGTTGGTAATCATACACCGACAGATGGTTCCTTGGTTAGTTGCTCTTTATTTAGAGTGAAGCAACTGCGATTCATCAGCTTTAGATATATATATATATACACACACATATATATATGGTTACATATATATATATGGCTGCATCATGGTGAACTTCCAACTCAAATCTATTTCTAAGAAATACTGAGCAGCAAAAGATCTATTAATAACAAACCCTGGGCTGACTGACAACACACATATTCCACTGTTCATGATGCCTTCATCCAATTTTGTTTCACTTTTCTGTGACAGAGATGTCTAGAAAGTTTTCCAGTCAATGCCACATTAAATGTATTGCTTTTAACACCTATAATTAGGAATTAAATATTTCTTTCTTATTTTTTGAACTGTTTTTCTTTAACTTCACCTTAATTGTAAATTGATAGCAAGCGAACAGTTTGGTGTTTATTTAGATCCTAAACATTTTTCATTGGTTACTTTGGGGCAAACATTATTTTTTTTAGCACCTACCCGTATGCACATCAAAGTTAAGCTGCATCAGTGAACAGTCTTTTTGAATGGAAATTTACAACACTCCATATGCACTTAAAGTCAAGAATGTCCCTAATAACTTGACTAGATGGAGGCTTGAATTGAAAATTTGGCCCATTGCCTTGATGCTGAGAAAGTGTCTCTCTCCAGTAAATAGAGAAAGTATGTTACAGTCCAGCTCATGCCTAAGGCTGCACTTTCCTTTTGACCCTTTTGCATTGATGTAGGAATTCATTGCACATTTTAGAGCCACAAGAACAGCAATTTTTCCATGATACCCTAATTAGAGGAAAATTCAATTTAAAACAAACATATAAATTAAAAAAATAAATCAGAGACTCTTTGGGGGCTTCTGTTTCATGTTTCCTACCTTAGCAGACATCAGTACAGACCTGCCCTAGAATTTGTGAATGCAAACAAGTGCCCGCATGAAGCAGTGCCCAAGTTTTCTTTTACAGATGTGAAGAATGCTTTTACTGATTGTTGCTGTTTTTTTTTTTCCTAGCAACACAAACTGTGACCTAAAATCAGAACTACTCACTGTTTCAGGTACTGAAGTGGATTGAAGGAAAAAAGATTACAATTTTGACTTTTAAAGAATACATTAAAAATATTTAAGATTTGAAAAACAGGGAACCATCTCTATATTCAGCTACCACAAATAACTTAATATATGTGTGATTATTTAACTTTAAGGAATTCCTCTGAATTTTGTAAGGGAAAATCCCACAGATCTCTAATATCCAATATAATATCTTTAATCCTAAAAAAATCTGATCCAGGCATGCTCTAAATTCTTTTATACTTGGGTCTGACATTTTGGGTTAGTCCACTACAAATCTGTGAAATTCAGATCTACCTCAAAACCAGCCCGTAGTTGTAGGGATCAAAGCTCAATTCAATACCATTTCCAGGTCAATCAGCACTACGCAAGTTTATTTATTTATTTATTTATTTATTTATAATTCTTCACTTTTTTCTCAGGTTATTACCACTACCAAGTGTCTGCCTCAATGTTCATTCTATAACATGGAAAATGAGGGGAACCCTTTCTCACAGGTGTTTCATGGATATACCACATTCCTTGCCTTCTAGCCTAAAAATGTATGTATTGATTTTCTCTGAAGAGCGCCATATTGGCACTAGACAGGATCACTGGCATGAATGACTCACTGCCTTGCAAACCATGTCTTCCTTGTCTTCCTTTTGCATAAAACTCCCTTCTTATTCATGTAAATCAGCAGTCAAATGGGCATTTCTTCTGGTGTTGTGTTCTCAGTTCACACGCCATGCCTTGAGCCTGCTCAAGTGCTGCTGAAAGGCACTAGGCTGATGCCACTTTTAAGATGTCACAAGGACATGCAATGGGAGGTCCCTTAGACACAATTATCCAGAGGACTGGACCAGTGATTTCAAGGATTTATTTTGGAGACTTCTCCCCACAGGAGAGCTCAGTGTAGGCCCTTTGGTCCAGCCAGGAGGGCAGTCCTTCCCTGTCTCCTTGCCATGAGAACCACCACTGGGCCCTGCAGGCACCTTTCTCCTTCCTTGGCTCTGCCGACCCCCTGGCCGCTGTTCTCCTCCTCCTCCTCCCCTCCTTGGCACAGACCTGAAACCCCTACGGGTCACACAGTGGGCAATGAGATTAGGGCCCGGATTTGTAAAGATGATGCCTTTTTAGACAGCTTAACAGGCCAGATGCTCAGTTGAGGCTCAGGCCATCTGTCTACTCAGGGCCTACCTGTACCAAACAGGTTAGTGCCAGCAGAGCAGTTAAGAGAGGGGGAGAGATGATCACAAACCCCAAACCCAGATACTCAGAGATGCAGAAGGACTTCCTGACATGGAGCATGTGGAAGAGAAAATGGGAGACGGCACTCATGGCTGATATTGTAAGAGGGAGACAATCCCAACTGCTCGCATGCCGAAGGACTTCATCCCTCTTTCAGCACATATAAAGGAGTCCAAGCATCAGTAAAAGGCATGATTATAATAACTTTAAAACCCTTTGCACTGCCAGAGTAGTGTGAACTGAGCCTCCCCTCTAAATGAGAGTCAGGGCTGGTCTCCAAAGCCAGCTGTTCCTTTAGTGCAGTGATCTGTCTCCATGCTTGCTGATAAGCAGTCTGTGCCCCGTGACTTATAATAAAAGGGAACGATGGTCCCCGAACAAACCCAGAGAAGAGGTATTGATTTGCAAATAGTTTAAAAGAATATTCAAGGGTCATGAGCTGACCCTTTTTCAGTGCTGACATTTTATATCAGGGAGGATCCTATTGAGATGGGAATTCATATCCTAGACATTGTTTTGTCTTGTTTCATAAATAAGTTGAATAGCTTAATTGATTGACACCCACTGCACTTTCCCAGCTTCCTCAAGCTCAAAAGTACACTGCTGTTTTCTGCCATAAATAATATGAACTTTCAATCAGTTGCCAGGCACAAAAAAGAACTGAAAATTCTTCATACAATAGCTGCAATCTGGCATATGAGGCACTGCAGGTCTAAAAAGGAGAGCGGTATTTGATATCACCAGGTATTCATTTTCTTCCTGTGGCAGCAATAGCATTTTCCAACCCAAGCGACCTAAACCCTAAACAAGAAATACCCAGGGGCCCCTGCAGGGAGGAAGGCTATTTTGTCTCAGCATTTGTGTGTGTCCCGGGGCACTGGAAAACTGGTTTGCAATCCTGTGAACATAACACAGAGAAGGACATGCCGGACCACCAAATACAGTCCCTTAGAGGTGCCAGTGCTGCATCCCCTTGTCCCTTCTGGACTCTGATCCAACTCTGTCTCAAACCAAGCAATGTTATTTGCTCCCAAAATCCTCATTTGTCTCCAAATTTCCTTTGGTAGTTACAAGCCTCCTAATTTCCAGTCTATGCTTATTCATGAGATCATGAATTAACATTAATTAGTTAATTGAGATCAACCTGTTTTCATGGCAGGTTTATTCTCTTACTTAAATAGCTCTTTTCCTCCCTGGGTATTTAGCTTGCCTGATGGATTTTCATTTCTCCTCCTCAGCCTTGGTTTCATAAAGGGAAATAAGCCACACACTTTGAGTCTTTTTAAGACAGTTGAATGATCTTGTCAGCAATTCTGGTGACTTTTGGTGAGCCCTTGGGTAACCTAAAAGCCCAAGTTTTCAAAAACTAGGTACAAAAGTGAGTTAGAAAGTGTCAAAGATTTCCTCTTGAGGGAGAAAGGTGTGGATGTAAGTGCTTACCTTTAGCTGCCCAGCTTGGAAAATGTAAGCTTCTAACCTCCCTGTGCTTTAATTTCCTCATCTGTAAAACAGAACAGAAACCACAGGCCTCAAAAGGTAGTAAATAAGGTTTCCAAAATATTCTGATATCTTTAAAAGAAAGGTTCAGTTCTAAATGCAAAACTCTTATGTCTGTTGTTCTTGTCTTGCTACTTCTTAAGGTCTGCAAACCCTGGGGAGGCAGCACAGAGCCACACTAAAGCCAAGGGAATCCTTCCCTATTGATTACAGTGGAAAACTTGTGTGCAAGAAGTTACAGACAGGGTGACAGGCATCAGTTATTAAGGCACAGCAATAAAAACTTGGAGAGAAAGAACACTGATATAAACTATTGCAAGGCTAAATGCTAAGATCAGGTTTTTTTTTTCTTTTTTTTTTTCTTTTTTTTTTCTTTTTTTTTTTTTTTCTTCTTTAGAAGCAGCAGCGAACAGTTAAGTCCATTTTTCATGCTTTCAGAAGAAATGTCCCCAAGGATGACCACCATACACATCTTCATCTGTAATTAATAAATGCTTGGAAGGACACTTTCCCACTCAACATATGAAATTATAGATGATCCCTTAATTCCCTAGACATTTGCAAGCCTTGTCTTGTCAGAATTGAATTTACTACAGCTGATTACCCTGAGAATGCACTGACCTTCTTAGCTCCTGCTGTGGTCTTTATTTTTTCCATGGCAGATAATATGGGGACCAGAAACTGGGGACTTAGTAGTAGGGATTATGTGATACTAATGAGACAAAGCTTATTGTTGATGTTAACTGTTATTACCACTAAAAAAAGTACACAACTCCAGACAGATGGACTTCACTTTGTTACACCAGGAGGGAGCAAATGCATTTTGACAGCAGCAGCATCTATTTAAAATCTGGATCACATCTGGTGCCTCTCTGAGGCAGACCATATCTGATCAATCAGAATTATGGCTCTTCAGTCTCCAGATGAGTTAGAAGAAATTCATTATCTGTTTTGAAGCCTGCTTCTCTTTCATCTATTAAAAATGAAATAAGATTCATTGTCACTGGATCCATTTAGCTACTGAAAGAAAAAAAAATGGACAGTAATTAAACTAACTAGCAGGCTCCACATCTGAAGACATGATTAATTCTTTGAAACACTGTGCATGTACATACTTGGCTCTTCAGTCTTAAACAGTTTCTTAGCTGACAAAACACTCTAAGACTGTATCTCAATATCCGGTTATTTGATGAAGTCTTGGGAACCCCCATGTGAATTTCTTCAGGCTCTGGCAGAGATTGATATCTGCCATTCAGTCACATTTATCCCTTGATTGGGCATGAAGCTTGGGAGATATCACCTTGGGGACAGCGATGTCCCAGTGGTGCCGCCAAGGATGTTCTGGCCATCCTGTGTAACCCCTTCTAAACAAACAGTTTTGAATGCTGAAAACTGATGCTGAAATGCTGGGAAATCTTCCACACATAAGAGATCTGCTGAATTAATACATCCCAAAAGATGGTGACAGCCTTGGTTAATGAATGACTAAAAGTAGAATATAAAGGGATAAATCCTGCTCTCTGTCACTTTAATTTTTTTGTATGGTTTTTCTGATTACAGAGGGATTTTCTTTCTTGGTACTGTTGATGATAACAAGGGTCACAGTCATGAGTTAGCCCCTGAAATTCTTGTTATTGCTTCCCCCTTTACCATGTGTTTTCTCTGGGGTCTGCAAGAGCATAGCTTAGAGAAAAGCTTTTTAAGAGCAATGGAGTTTTATTTCTTTCATGTAAAATTTTTAAAATAAAATATTGAAAAGATAAGGCGTTTTATAGTTATCAAGCTTAGGGGTGGTAAAAGAACAAAATGGTATTTGGAGGACAGGGAATCTCAGAGTTTAGGTTCAAAATTTTAACCTTTAAATAACAGGTTAAAATGCTCATCAACGATTGTGAAATATTTTTCAAAATTCATTGTGTATTTGCTATTTTCACCTATTTGTGCTAATGAAACCCAGAGAAAAGATGTCCCTGAGTGTCCCTATGTTCCTGAGTAGGGGTGAGGGCAGTGACCATAACCTTTCAGCAGAGGATCAGGTGTGCAAAGGAGACCATGGCTGGCATTTCCTGTCAAACTAAGCTTAAATTTCTTCTGTAGCAGTGACAGCTCAAAAGCAAATGCTTTTGAATACTTATGGATGATGTCCAAATGGGTAAAAAGAAGGTTATAATAACTGCCTGCACCAAACTGCTAAACCACCCTCTAAATCAGGTGGGGCAGTTCCAAAACCATTTATCTGTCATGCACACAGTAATGTCATGGAAACTTCACTCTGAACAACATATCAAAAATGTCCTTCCAGCAGTACTAACTGTTCTGGAATTTCTACAAATAGTGGATGACAATTTTCTAACCAAGAAGTAAAAGTTAGTGGTAGTGAAGGTGGAAGTGATTATGTTTGATTCCTGTCCAAGCCAGTTAAAAACATGAGGCATTTCAAGACAGCCAGTTTCACAAAGCTGTATCAAGTACAAGCCAGCTGTAAGGAAAGATTGAAGACTAAAATGCAATGACTGTTTTGTGTAGCTTTTTTTTTTTTTTTTTTTTACCTGGATGTAAAAAGAACTAAACAAGAACAACAAAAATAAACTAAATGTGTAAGCAAGAAAACATACTGACATGGTTCAAAAACAAACTAAGCTAGAAAGGGATGATTACTAGTAAAGATGAATGGCTGTTTGGGTGGATGTTTAGAACATAGATGTTGTAAACACTGAAAATACATTAAAATCTTGGAGCTATAGAAAACTACTAAAAAAAGCAAAGGGATACAGGATTACACATATGACCAAAGAAAAAGTAAGATGTCTGAGCGCATTAGGAACAATTGTAACCCTACCAATCCTATTAGCCCATGAATACTAAGAACATATACACTAAGAACATCATGAATACTAAGAACATCTGAACAGTCAGTAATAATACAGAAAGTCCAAAGTGTTCAGCAAATACATCCATTCTTTGTCTGGGAGAAAAACAGATATTGTATTCATCTCATAAGGAAAGGATGAACATTTTTGACTCTAGCCATAATCAACACTGATGTAAAACAGTCACTACTACAGTAACATGTTCATATGAGTATATCCAGATACCTTGCAGCAGGATTGCTAGAAGAGCAGATTAGGAAGCTCTTCTGGAGGCTGATTTTAATCACTCATGTCCAGAAGTGGCAGAAATTTGAGAAAGCAAATATTATGGGGTTGTGTGGACATGGTAAAGGAGATGATCAAATAAGTATAGGTCTGTCAGCCTGACACTTACTGAGGGTAAGAATAACAGAAAATTTGATACAAGATTTAACTGCTAAAGAATTCAAGCAGGTACTGGAAATAAATTTTTTTTTTTTTTTTGAATTTATGGAAAACTGAGCTTCTATAAGTTTCTATCCTTTTACTGGAATTTCAGGTTTGCTTGACAAAGGCCCTGAGTCCATAAATGCAGATTGTTTTCAAGCATGGTTGAGTGAAACCTCTCAGCAGTATCCATACCCAAAAACTTAATCATTGCAAGAGAGACAGACAGGACCGACTGCTTTCATTTGTTCTCATCTTCAGAAAGGATGCGAAATATTCGGCTTTATCCCCCAGAAAATAAATATTTGTGGGTAGGAAAATGTGACACAAAATTCAGTCTTATGTTCCTTGAAATATATATTTCTTATCAAACTTAGAAGAACGGAGGAAGTCCATTGGAGATTACTAGCTCTAACGTGTAAATTTTGAGTTAGCTGTGGTGATGCAGTAATAGGTTTTTGTCAGTATCGTATTTTAGGAGTGGTATAAAGCCTTGAAGCAGTGTGATCCAGAGCAGCTGCAGAAATCCATAGTTGATATGAGATACTCTTCTCCCCTCTATTTTTATGCACGCTTAGATAATTAAACTCCAAAATGAAGAAATAAAGCATCTGTGAAAAAGTATAAAAGAAACTGCTAACCTCATCTACTGAAGTCAGAAACAGCCATGAAGCATGGGCTCTGTAAATCACTGAAGCACTTTTTTTCCCCAAATATGTAATTTCTTCATTGAATTAAAGCACATTGGATTCCTTGAGGTGAAGAGACAAATTCTCGTTTTGTCCTGAACCTTCTGAAATACTTGGCATGCACTTTCAGTTTCCAAACCATCACACTTGCTTTAAAATTGACTCTGTTTGGAGAAGTTAGGTTGAACTCACAGATCAGAACACGGGAATGTACAGGAGTATCCAAATTCTCACTGTGTTCAGTGGAAATGCAGTCAATGCCATCACTGAAATCTGATGTGCCCCTTGACTCTTTTTTTGAAGGAAGGAAAATGAGGCCATTCTCCCAAATGCTGTGTGTCCCCTTCCAGCTTCAGCCAAGAAATAACAATGCTTCCAAATCAAGCTTGCAGGGGATGCAAATCCCTTGCACCAAACAGTCCTCGCCAAAAAGCCAGACCATAGCCACCTCTGTCTTGCAACACAGAGCTAAGAAATGACCAGCAGTTTTGCTCAGATCACACAAGTCTTAACCTTTGGTGGAAACCCCCAAAGCATGAACAGAGTGGGAAGGGCATGGGACAAGAACCAAAGGTGGGAATGCACATTTGCATCAGGTCTCTGACAACCAAGATATGCTGCCAAATGACTGTTTATAGTTACTCCACTATCACAACATGATTTGCAATATTCCAGAACATACACAAAACAGACTCCAAACCGAGGCTATACCCTGCAGCACCACCTCCAGTGCTAGAAATACTTTCCAAACCTGCTGCTTTCACACCCAAACCAATGTCTGTTTAATAAACACTGCAGGGAGAAAAAAATACAGCCCTGGAGTTTCGTCTGCAATTAGAGAGTACCTTCTGGTTTGTCAGCAGTCAGTTGTTTCTGTTTGAGGACTGTCAAGCACTTTGGGATGAGATGTGTTTCTTGGGTGTTCTCATTTGGGACAACATCACAATGTGGGTGAACAATAATTTTAAAAAGCAATCAGAAAACCTGATTTATGTGCTGAATTAGAAAAAATCTCATGGTGGAATTCAGACACAAGATTATCTTGTTCATACATACGGCATAAGCACATTTCCATCCTAGTTTGTGTTTGTATTTCTAGTGCTAATTACATTTAGTTAGACAAGACAAGGAGATTTTTAAGCTTGTTGATAGTCTTTTTGCTTTGCAAGCCATGCCAGTTGTCAATTATTAGCACCTCACAGTCTTCAGATCTTTACCTCTGACATTTTTCTTCAAAGCCTTTTATTTCAGATTCTTTGGATACTCCTCAGAGCCCTACCCAGTCCTCCTGCTTGAACGTCACTCGCTCACCTTCACATGTTGAGCATTAAGCTGCTTGTTGATTTACTTAACAATACTGCCTTGCAAGATCCCAAGATGCCTGTCATCACGATGTTTGGTAATGTAAGTACTCCCTACAAGAAAAATGAATGGTTTTGGTTTTGTTTTCCCCAATGAAATGTTGCATTCTTACTGAAAATTTTCTGCAAATAAACTTATTGAAACTAAAAGTCTAGCATTTTTATGACTTTCCAAAAAAAAGCTACTAAGCCTAAATATATCAAAGAAAGACCTTGAGCTAGAGCAAGAGTGCAACAAAACATTTTAGTCTCAATTCCTAAAAGCAAGTCAAAATTAAGGATCTTGGCAGGAGTCAAGGTTTCTCCAGCTGAATTTTGGTAACCTGAGAACTTTTATAAACCTGGCGCAAAGCCTTCACCAGCCAAATCATCCTATAAAAGAAGAACCCCTTCCCCAGGGCCCCCCATGCAGCTCTGTTTGCCATCAGCTGAGGACATGTCCTGCTCCGTCCCAGCCCTGCTGGGAGGTTCTCCACCTTTCCCAGCCAGCCAAGTCCACTTGTATCTCACACACCGCCTGCCCGGGGCCATCCCCTTTTTATGCATGTGCCCACTTGGCAGCCCCCCAGCCCCTTCCCCCTGCCCGCGTTCGTGTTACTGCTGTCTGCACACACACGGATCGCAGCCAGAGGACCGTGTTGGCACTTCAAATGCTCAACACCTGTTTTGAAGGTTAACAGATGGTGACAAGTATAATCACAGCCTCTGCTGAAGCTTTAGCCAGTCAATTCTGCTAGTATTTTTTGTAGTTTTTTTTCTCCCCCCCCCTATACATACCCCGTCACCGTGTAAGCCAGCTCTGCAGGCAGTTGCAACATGCTCCATTTTGTGAAGAAGGGCACCTTTTCTTTCTCCCCATCCTGGTGGCCAACAGCTCTTGATATTGTCCTTCACCGTGCCAAGCCACTGCACCACGATGCGGCTCCTTGGTGGATGCATGACATGAGGGTGCTCCAGCAGCTTTGGCCACCTGTTGGTCGCGGTTACCACACAAGGCGAGGTTACCTCTGGGGCTCCATCCTCAGATTTCACCATCAAGGGCTCCGAGCTCCATGGCCAAGAGGAGTCACAAGCTGCCCTGGTCTTGGTTGCATGCTGCAGGCCAAGGATTTGAGCTGGGGTCACTGCGAGGGCAAGAGAGGGAGGGATGAGCCACAATGCTGGCTCATATATCCTCATCTAAATGTTCCTGCAACCAGAAAGTTCCTCCTAAGCTCAGTCCAGAGGGCTTTCATTTGTCTATGAAAGTGCTTTGACAGAGGTCTTCTCCACAGTCAGCACAGGCAAATGTCTTGTGCAGGGAGGAGGACGGGGAAAGGGGCACCATTTTGATTTCATTTTAGCCCAGAAAGTAGAGACCAAAGTGTCTCCTTCCCTCCCTGGGAGAAGGTCCTAAGACCCCTGCAGCACTATGGGCATTCAAAGTCCATCTCTGCTACAAACCCTCTCGACCCAAGCTAAACAGCATGGACACCAAATGAGGGTCCTTTCTTTGGGGTGCTTAACACACACTGCAATTGTATCTCAAGGGTAGAAAGCCAATGTTGAGCCTGGTGGATGCAAACTGTATGGGCAGGGAGAAAAAAGCCAGGTTGTTTATTCATAAAACAAAGACTGTCAACTTTTTTTAAAATACATTATTTTCTCCCCAGTTAAACTGAAAGAAAAGGCAGCAATAAATGCTAAGGGGTCATTAAGTCTGCTGTCCAAAATAAGGCAAACATAGCATCATTGGAAAGAGCTGTGACAAGATGACAGTCTGAAGCTCTTGTCCACAGTGACATCCATTGCTCATCTCCACTGCAGCAGGCATCCATAGGGCCACATGAACTTGGTGGCCTTATCCCCATCCCAGTGATGGGGATGCCAGCCACACTCAGCAGTTCACACTCAGGTTCACAGTGATGACGTTCTTTGTGGTGTAAAGTTGCAGGCTAGAAAACAGAACATGATTTGTGTTTATTTTGTCCCAACATCAAGAAAAAATGCAGGCCTATCTCCTTTGGAGTGGGAAGAATGGGCAGGAAATATGCTTTTTCTTTTTGCTGTCTTCCCAGACATTTAGCAGGACCTGCAAATGAACAAAACTCTCACAGGTTTGGGGAACGGAATAGGATTTCCTCTGTAAATTTCCAGCAAAATGTCAGTGGAATCCACAATTTCTCTGTGGACAGGAGGTTGACAGCAGCACAGTTTTCAGTGGGCTCCCTTACATGCTCTGAAATAAGAAAGTTCACAGAGCTGTATGGCATCCATTTAAGGAGGTGGTCACCTCCTTTAAGGGAAAGACTGAGGAGAAGGTGAAGGTAGGACCAGCTTCTGTTCATCACAGAGTGGTCCTGTGGTGCCTCGAGGTCCTGGCTTTGGCAGATCAGCCCCATGGCTTCATCTGCTACCTGGCCCATGGGATGGCAGGGGGGTCACAGCACAAAGTCACAAATGCAGATGATAAAAGCCTGGCTGGAGCGGCTCGCACAGGTTCACAGTCTATTTGCTCTAAGCAATTGTTTCCTCAGATACCATGTGCACTCACCTGGATTACAGCAGGGAAGAGAACTGGCCATCACTGCTGCAAGAGGATCTGCCTCAAGATGACCACGACACTCAGGAGGCATCACAATAATTTTTCCCCTGGAAGGAATAATGAAAATCAGAACCTGCTCCCTCAACAACAGCAACCCGATTCTGTTCCCTTAAACGCAGCCACAACAAATAGCCACCATGCCGTGAAGTCTTATATTTATTACTTACTACATTTAAATGAAAGGTGAGCCCCTTGTGCTATTGCCAAATCCAAATGTTGATACACTTTGGAAAGGACCATATAAATTACTAAAAAAGAATAAAAAATTGTAATAAAAAAATCTAGGCTGCTGAACCAAAAGCACAAACTGAAGCACAGGAGGTTCCAGCTCAATATGATGGGGCACTTCTTCACTGTGAGGGTGACAGAGCACTGGAACAGGCTGCCCAGAGAGGTTTTGGGGTCTCCTTCTCTGGAGATATCCCAAACCTGCCTGGAGGCCACCCTACACAATGGGCTTTAGGTGATCCTACTCAGCAGGGGGGTTGGACTGGATGATCTTGAGAGGTCCCTTCCAACCTTGGCCATTCTGTGATTCTGTGTGGGACTGAGACTCCTCCATTGCTATAGAGCACTGGCATATAGAGGTTGTTGTGGATGCTAAGAAACCAAAACGACTCAGCAAAACAGTCCGCAGAAGTGAAAAGGTTATTTAAAGGGTGCTTGCCAGGGCTACGCGCTCGCAATGCTCTCTCTGTGTGGAGGCCAACAACCCTACCGTGGGGGGAGATGGTGCGAGGTGGGGAGGAAGGTGCCAAGTTCTCATCAGCCTGTTCCAGCCACAACACTGCTGCTAAATTTAAATGAAATCTGTTCCCGTCCATTCAGCCCAGTCACACCAGGTGACCTGAACCTGATACATGCTCCAGGACGCTATTTTATTTATTTATTTATTTATTTACGTGCAGCCTGTTCACCTGGAGACCACCCATCCCTCCAGAACACCCCATGACTTCAGGGGCAGCTGGGGCACCCAGCCACTACTGCATGGGAGAGGCCAGAAAAATGCACTAAAGTTGCTGATGTACTGCACTAAATGCCCCCAGGAAGAGCCAGGATTTGCACACTGTGTTGTGTTGGAACCAACTGTTCCCAAAGAGAGGCAAAATTCACATTTTATTTTATTTTATTTTATTTTATTTTATTTTATTTTATTTTATTTTATTTATTTTATTTTTTTTTCTGAAAGAAGGCAAATCCTTTTCCTTTCTTGAGACAGGAGAAGAGGAGGAAGAGCCTGCTCAGAGCTCTAGCAAAGAGCAAAGAAACAGCTCATTGACTGATCCTGTGCTATTAAATTCAAACCAGTGATACCACACAAGTTTTCCCCATGTTATATAATCAAACAAAACCAAATTTTCCATTCTTTTTCAACTGCACTAATACCATTGGAATGGTGAGTAGTGAAGCACCAGAGAAGTTCATGCTGTAAAATAAGCACCTGGTATTTAGTTTTCATACAAGCTTGGGTTCCCACACTGCATGGATTGGAGGCTATTATCTGTTTTGATATATGTCTTTTGTGATGTATTAGAAGCAGAGCTTTTAGAAGCCTGAGAAACAATATGTTTGCATAGTGCCTGCAACAAACACTGATAATTAAAACATTCTGCGGTATATTGCTAATATGATACCCAAAAGTCCAAAATGACAACCACACCATCAGCAAAAAAAAATCATAGGACGTGTCCTCAGCAGAAGGAAGAGACAAAGCACACCTATATTCCACACTGGCATCCAAAATTTTCCCATTTGTCATAGCCAAAATATTGTCATGAGCACAGCATGTCTGAATGAAATCCAAGACGGGTGGGTGGGAAAATGCCAGACCTTTTATTTTTTCCTCAAAATTTTCTGAAAGGAAATAATAATTTAGTTTACAAAGCCTTTCTCATTGGAAAAAAAAAATAAAAATCTATTGGGAAAAGGAAAAAAGGAAAAGGAAAAACCATCAACAACCAATTCAAGCTGTATATGATTCTGCCAAAGCAGTCTTTGTAATTACTACCCCAAGAGAGACCTGGGCTCTTACTTGAGTTCCCCAGCATTTATGTAATTAAATACATAACAACATGAAAGAATTTGTAATTTTTGCCATGGTCACTTGTGGCCTGGGCTGGAAGCTGTGGCCCAACTACCAGGACTTTCTTCCATCTGGCCTGTGACTGTTTTTTTCTTAAGTAACCCTGTACGGACTGGATGTGGTCTCCAAACAAAGCCACGGCTGTGAGCACCCAGTGCTTCTGTCTACACTATGTAGACAAATATGCAGAAAAAAAAAACACTCTGAAAGCAGGACCCAACCTGTTCTGTATGTTGCCCTAGAAGGTTAGTGCTGAATCACTCTTTGTGAACATGCAAATGATTCAAAGCAGCTACATAAGGCACCTGACCAAAGCCTTCACCCCAGAATAATCTGGAAGAAGGCTCAGATTTCTTATTCAATATCTGTTTTTGCCATAGTGGATGAATGATTTCTGTCATACAGACTTGAGACAGCTCTGCCTATGATACCTTGTCAACAGGAAAGCAGAGAAAGGCAAATGCCTCTCAATCTTTCAATCTTAGTCTTTCAATCCCTGTGTATGAAAATGGGGATGGGTTTCTGAGCTGTTGGCTTGAGCCTGAATGCCAGCTCTGCACCACATGCATTTGGGACACTAGATAAATAAAGCCACATACATCACTTATGTGTAACAGAAAACAGTGGACAACAAGAAAAACCTCACTTGACCTTAAGAAGGAGGTCAAATCTATTTTATGAGCAGAGACCTGCTCCCTGGCACATGGCTAAGAGCACTCACACGTTGCTGTGTCATTCCCCATCACCAGTAAAGCTGCCTCCAGCCCTGGTGAGCTCTCAGCAAATAAGCTGGTCCTAGCACAAGGCAAAGAGAAGAGATCATCCTCTATCTTGATTCATCCCTACATAGCATACTGTGTCTTGAGCACCTGAGAACAACAGCATGGGAGACACCAGCCTTGTAGAGAGGTGGAGCATCTCCCTCGGTCCTCAGCCATGACTCTGCAGTTGGCAGTGCCAGGCCTGGCCCTAGTCACCCACCACAAGGACATCACGTAGATGTTCATTTTAAGTATAGGGAGGTGATCCACTCCTCTGCCACTGTGCAGTTAACTGGTGCTTAGCCAATTAGATTGATCTGAGTGTCCTAAATGGGAGGTAGTCAGCATTTAAGTAGATCATTGACAAAAATAGAAAATTAGAAGGACCCGGGAGCTATTTTGGTCTAACCTTTGACTGTAAATGGTGTGGCTGGTAACTGAGACCACTGGCTCCACTACAAGTAAAAGCCCCATTTAAAGTAGGCAGATTAACTGGATCAAATAGGTTAGCTTCTGATTTTATGTCTTTATAAGTCTTTTCCTATGAGAAATGCTTGTAACAAGGTCTACAATACCTTATACCAAGGTCCCTTACAAAGGAAGCAATTAACCCCTATTATTCCCAAATACCTCCTCTCTTTCATGTCTAACTAACTGTTACTGTAAACCAATGTTTTCAGATGTGGTTTCTTGATTCAGAGCACCAATATCTATATATGAAAATGTGGCTTATATCCTGTAGCAATATCAGAGGACCTCAGTTTCCAGTAGATAAGATCACTGCACTAAACCTTATTTTGGAATGCAATATCCAGCCTCTAACCTCTGACTGATTTAATATTTGCCTCCCACTATAACATCTGAGAAATTATTTTATTTTTATTTTTATTTATTTTCTTCCCAGCCAACACCTGTGAGAGGGAGGGAAGTACCATTATCTCTGTTTTACAGAGGATCACTGTTAGCAGAAACAAGCTAAGGTCAAGGTTATCTGAAATGTCTACAACCCAGACAGAAATAGTTCTTCTGGGTCCTTCTGGGGCTTTAACCACACACTGAAAAAGGTAAGAAAGTTGGTCAAAATTGCTCTTGGAAGCCAAACTTCCCCTGATAGTAGAAGAACACTTAATCTTGCAAAAAGCATCACAAATCCCAGTGGATGAAAGCTGAAATAAAGCACTGAAATAGACTGTATTTTTCTGAACTGTCAGGATAACTAATCTTACCATCATCTGCCAAAGATAGGGTGGAATCCCCATCACTGTGAGTACTTCAGTCAAGAGTGGATGCCTTTTTCAAGCTCATTTGGAAGCTATGAGCTCAATGTGAAATGATATCTCATGGTCTGAATTATGTAGGAGGTTAGACTGAAAGATCATCATAATCCCTTCTAGCCTTAAAGTCTATGACAGATTAGTGTCTTTCATATGGGTAGTTCTCGCTTTCAGCAAATGCTAAATTATTTCAGCATTTAAGTGTTTTGCTGCTGGCTCTGATAGAATTCAGTGTTTCTACCATGCTGCCTTCTAGCTCTTTATCTTCAAGAGAATGCCCTGCTGGTAAGGGCTGACATGAGCTTTGTTTTCCAGTCATCATTTTATTATAACAAGCACTGGATCCAAAAATGGACTGACAACCCAAGATAAGACAGTGGCAGAATATCAATTTACAACCTCCTTCTCAAGATAGGCACATCCCAGAAACACCAACCGAACACATAGACGAAATGCTTGAAAAGCACTTCCGGAGCTGTTTTGCTCATGTTGTTCCAACATGCCAAGAATAATCAAGAATACCTGTCTGGCAAATTTCCAGACTATATTTAGGATGCTAGAACTGGGCTTTAGCAGATGACACCTCCTAATACATCACTTTGGACTGATGTCCCTTGAGGAGAAACCTGCTATTAGAGTCCACCCTAATTTTAAAGTCATGGAATAATTTAGGTTGGAAGGGACCTCTGGAGACCCCTACTCCAGCCTCTGCTCAAAATGGGGTCAACTTCAGAGCTGTCTGCTCCACTTTTGAATACCATCAAGGATGGAGAATCCCCACACTCAAACTAATTGAATAAGAGCAATAAATAATGGGGCCATATGGAGTATACACATTCTGACATATATAACAGAGGAAGTTTCTGGACAGTCCCCCAAGAACTTGTGCTGTATGTTTATCAGTTTAGTGTGATCACAGTGATATGGAAAAGGGATGAACAATGAAATGACCAGATGCTAAAAGTTATCCAGGATTTTCAGATCTAAGCCTGAATGTGAATAATCGTGGGAAGATCTTATGACACTGAGTGACCAGGCAATGAAACCACCGGTAAAATTCAGTGTCAATAAACACATGTTAATGTATGTGGGAGAATTCATCCTAGCCATACACAGGAAAAGGATTAGAGTAATTGTGAGTAATTGTCTGAAAATTCCAGTTCAGTTGCTTTGAAAAAGAGAGTGATAGGAATTATCGGAGAAGGGCAGAGAACAAAATAAAATCTATTGCATACACCAAAGTTGTGGAGACTGTAGACAGTCTGGATCCATTGTTCTTAATAAGGAGATAGCAAAACAACAAAATGTAGCATGAAGAAACCTGGAATGGCATCTACATGCCAAGTGACTGGATCAACTTTCCAGCTTTAAAAAAGCTGATAGAGGGATGGGGCCCTGAATGCAGTGGCACTAGAAAGGAGCTGCTCTATCTGCATATTTAATTTCCTCCAGCCCTGGCTTAGGTTCTTTGCAAAACGCTTGATTACTCACAATTTATAGCAGTGTACCCAGATGTCACACTTAAAATGTGCAGAGGACAGGGTAATTAGCAGCCTGAGATCCTTCAGGTATTTCATTCCGAGATGGCCATATTAGACATACGTGACAAGATCTACCAGAAACCCAACCTTTTAGTCTTCAGAGGTAGACTGAAAGAAGGAAAGAAAGCCAGAGACAGACCTCTGATTCACAGGTGCTCGGGTACGATAAGAATAAATGAGAAACAGCTCAAAACAAGCTGTGCCTTTCACACCTGTAGACCCCATAATGGGACAGTAACAACCACCTATTCTTTGAGTGGCATCAGGAACAGCAGGGATTCCAGTTTAATGCCATTACTGTTTGCTTATAAATAGTATCAGTGGGTGGAAACTCCCATTTTGTATCGGAACAAACCATTCTACAAGTCTACAGTTTCTCCAGAAATATCAGCATCAGGGGATGCAACATGGTCAGTAGCTCAAGGGACAAAGTCTGAGCATCAAGAGCAGAAGATAAGTAAATTATATTGCATGTGTCAAATTGGGGCTGGTGTACAAAATCTGGCTCATCTGTTACTGTTCCCAGGCAATGAGTCCTGTGAAATAAAAGTTTGCTCCTCTGACTGAAAAGAGCTTTCTCCAGGTCACATCCACGTTTGGCTGTGAGAGGCAGGGACCTGCCACAGGCTTCTGTGATAGATGAACAAATGTATTTTCAGTCAACAGAAGTCAGTACTTTCTAGAGAGACTTTCATGCAAAGAGCTAAATATACTGGAAGATTTATGATGTGGGACATTCAAAAGTAGGATGCCAAAACAGTCAAGTTGGTAGTTCCTACCCATACTCAAGCCCAACTTTTCAGTATGTATAGACCCTTGACCATAGAGCTCTTAGTCTGATAAGCATCAACAAAATGGATTTGGGCTTCTTCTGGTATAATTAGTGTTTAAGTCAGAAATTGGTGCTTCCATGTGCTAGTATGTTGACTTCTGCATCTTACAGAGTACTAAAACACTGATATTCACAATAATGAGTCCTGCAAAACCAAGCAAGTTCTGAAATAATGCTAAAAACATGCTGCTTTTGAGTCTCAGTGGTGCCTGACAGGTTTCAGAAACTAAAACTCAACCACACAAAGCTTTGCAAACAGAGAGTGACAGGAAAGTTGGCCAGCACCCAAGCCCATCCTGACAGGGGAAACTGGCACAGCTGTTTCTGAAAACACCTACTCAGTTCACCCATGCACCAAGCAGTTTTACAAGTTAGTCATTAACCACCTCGCCCCCACTGAGGCACACATGGGCTATAATAACTTAGTGGTGCGGCTGTCTTCAGCTGAGTGCTTTGTAGGCATGTAATGGATCTAAACCCTCATGCATCTTTTTTGGGGTCTTGGAGAGCTGTGGTAAGAAGGAGCTTTGGAAAGAAGCTCCCATGCTGTTTTCTGTGGTACTTTAGCTGCCAAAGAGGAGTCAGGATCCTCTGTTGGTATGACCCCAAGTGACAAAGATGAGTTACAAAAAGTCAGCTGAGGCATTACAATACCTGAAAATAGCTGCCAGGAGCTGCATTGCACAGTACTGCTCACTGGCTGCAGCTCACCCAGGATGTGAGAAACCAGAGCTCCTTCTCCACCTAGAAAAGATTCAACTCCCCATATCACAGGAAGGTGACTTAAGCAGAGGGGCACAGTTGCTACTGGGTCAAAGGCATGTCCTGTTGAGGTTGGCCCAACAGGTAGCCACAAAACACTCATGGAGATAGAAATAAGTTAAGTGGAGAGGAATGAGACCTGGAAATGTGGGCATTCAGCAGAGACCTGTCTCCTACTTCTTACTCCAACTGGGTATCCTTATGACTAGGCCATGCCTCCTGTCTGCAGGACAAACTGCCTGCTAAGCCATCCATATTCTCAGTGGCAGGTTACTTCTTGAAGGGACAGGAACAGACAACACAGAAAAAGACCAATGCTTTTCTTCCATTTTGAAGAGATTTGCTTCAAGAGAGCAGCTTCCTGCTGTGGAGCCCCTTGCCCATCGCCCCCCAGAGCAGGACAAGCCTCACTAGCACAAGGGAGGATTTCCTGAACACCTTCTGGCACTCAGGGAGGCTGCCAGCAAGCACAGGGGTGCTGCAGCAAAAAGCTGGAGAGAACATTTGATAAACAAAAGGTTTCCCTCCCCTTTGTCACAGTGATATTACGGAAGGAAACCAAACACAAAAATTGTCACAGGGCTGAGATAACACCCTGCATGTTGTCTAACCCCCCGGCAGGGCTCCCTCTGCTCTTTTGTGCTGAAAGGCCTGGGAAAGAACACCCTCCAGCCACAGAACCCAAAGTCCTTGTCATCTACAGACCCCCACCTCCCACCGCTAAATAATTTCTGCGGGTCTTGCCGTGGAAAGGTCCACAGCTGCCCTCTCCCAGGCAGCAGCTGTGGTCGCGCCTACTTTCTTTCCTGTCCTGTGCAAAGCCTTTTTTTGCAAGCCCGGCACTGCAGGCAGGGAACAGACCCGGTAGGTGGCATTTCCTCAGCTGCACACAGGATCTGGCCACGGCCATCCCGCGCTGCGAGCAGCAGGCCTCGCTGAGGACTGCCACGCTCTTGAAGTACATTGCTTTATTTCCATCTGGCAGCTCTCTTGTGCAACAAATCAAGCGAGGCATTGTTAGCTTTAAGACAAAAGGGGAGGGGAAGAACAAAAGATCAGAGCAGAACTGATTGCTGTCTTGTCGTCCTCCCTGTGGGGCTCTTTCCTGTTTATGAGAAGTTTGCTGAGGGCTACAGATGAGCCTCAAGTCCAACCTCTGCTCCAGACAGCCTCGAGCACCGGGGAGAAGGAAATGACTCTGAACTTGGCAGCACGAGGCCTGTCTTTGCCTGCACGTCCTGCCCCTCTCTTGAGAGCAGACAGCAGACCCTCTCAGAGGAGGCGTGCAGAGCATTGCTTTTTTGTCTCAGCCCTCAAACTGAAGGCAGACTGAAACTGTGGTGCCTGAGAGGATGCAGGGAACCCACCGGCCTGGCGGAGTCAAGGATGTTGTGGTGTCAGCAGCACGTCTAGAAATGAGGCCGCTCTGCAGCACCATCGCCTAGCGCTGTGTGGTGACGAGCTGCCCTGCACGGCAGTAACCACGCGAAGGGTTTCTTGCACAAGTGACTCAAAAGGAACAAGGAGCTTGCACCTCCAGGCTGCTGAGCGTGCTTGCTGTGTTCACGTGTGAACAGTTTTGGCCCACAAATACTAGACGTGCTGCCAAATAGTCATGGGAAGGCTCTCCCAGATTTGCAAGGAGATGGCATTTGCTGTGGCATTGACAGAGTCCTCGTTCCCACAATAGGGGCAAACATGTAGGGTCCTGGTTTGGGATCTTTCTGAATTAGAATTGGTTTGAAAACCAAACACAACAGCAGCTCAGAGTGGGCTGTACAGAAGCTCTGTCTTTCAGGAGCTTGGGTACACACCAAGTCTGCCAAGAGGACCACATGTTGACTAAACCATTTAAATGTGGTGTCTCCCCATTTTCCCCTCCAAGCCTCCAGGCCTTCAGGCAACTCTGTTTCCCTGGTTCAGCACAGAGCCTGCTGGCCCACCCGACCACCAAGATCCACAACCTGGCCCTGAAGGACTGTCACCCTGCCTGGCACCCTTCTGTTCAAAATAACCAGCTAAAACATGCTCATTGCCATGCCCTGGAAAAGTTTTTCTGAGGGGTAAAGGTGAACATAAAAAAACATCCCCGTGGTACAACAAGGAGAGCATCTGTGAGCAAGCATGGCTCAAAGGCACTCATTTGACCAGAAAGACATTTTCCTCCTGAACTGTTAGCCCTACAAATGCAAGCTGTGGTCTGAGCCCCCCTCTGAGGTCCTGCATGAGCACCTGGTCTATGTGTGGTGCTGCTTCAGCTGCAGCAGGCTGTAGTCCTCCAGCACCCTGTTATGTCTGCTGGCACCGGGACACCCCGGCTGTCAGGGCAAAAAGGAGACAGCTCAGCTTTCCAGTTCCAGATGAGTCTCCAACGTTGGCAGTAAACAACCCACAGCAAATAGGGCACAAGTGACCACAAAGACAGTAAAGTGACAGAGGGCTGGAGTATTTTGCAAGTCAGGGGTGATTTGAGTGGAGTTGGCTCTGAGTTTGCATGCGGGCAGGGCACAAAAGCCCTGCTGGCTCAAACGCAGCATGTCCTACAAGCTAAGGGAAGGAACTGGAGGAGAAGGAATTGGGGGCTGCATGCCCAAAGGATCTGGCAAAGGTAGGACCTTGTTTGCACAGCCAGTATAAGGAGGTGCTACTCAAAAGAGGTCAGTTCTAGCTGCATCATGTAAAAGATGTCCTTCCCTTTGCTGCTTTTCAGACTGATTAATTCCTCATTCTAATTAACAGCTTCCCCAGATGGAGGGGTCCTAGCCTTGCAGGGCTCTTCCCTCCTGCAGCCTTGCTTGGCGGAGGTTTCTCAGGATCTCCCTGTAGCCAGGTCCTTCTCCGGCTGGTGGAGCAGCATCCAAAGCAGCCGTGTGCAGGGGCCTCCTCACCCCGGGAGGTGAGGCTGTCAGCCACAGAAAGGCTGTTGTTCTCCAAGGCAAAGCCCATAAGTGTCCCCCCAAGAGCAGAGCCGTGCCAAAGGACACGCTTGAGCTGGGGTGACACGTCCCACCCGGGCAGTGGCCTGTACCCCTGCCAGTGCACTGCAGGTGGTCACAGCAACTGCAAGCTGTCCTGAAACTGGAGCCGTTACGACTTGTTAGATAACAGATATGGTCCATTAGTTTGGCAGGCCGACAGGCCCCAGTGCCAAAAAGCCCATCTCTACTCAAAAGGGACACTGTTAATGGTAACTCAAGAGGATGCAACAGAAGAAAATAAACAACAGTTGAGGCAGTTGGTATAATTGGCCAGCAGATGAAAATAAATTTATGCCAGCTTGTGAATACGGCTGCTGAGCATGATTCAGTGTGTAAATTGTGTGGCGCAGAAATAAAATTAAGTGAGAGACAAAAGCCAGGCTGCCTCTCAGAGGATATCACAGCCCCAGACACCCAGCTTTTCCCATTTACGCCCATTTCACTCATGTGTCCCCTGATGTCACCAACGTGTGGTTTTCCCAGCCAGCCATAATGCATTTCAGGAGAGACATATGCTTGAGCCAGTGCTTAGACAAACACCAAAATGCCCCAAAACCCAAGCAGAATTTAAAAAAAAAAAAAAAAAAAAAAAAAAAAAGAACATATCCACAGAAAATCCCAACCATTTCAAGTGCTCTTTGAGCACCACACATGAATAACAAAGACGGCGCCTGCCATTTATTCCTTTGCGGATCACTTTTAAGATCAGCTTTTGTTCTGTACTTTTTAGAGCAGCTCAAGCCCAATGGACAAAAATTCCATTCCCAGGAGCACACAAGAAAGAACCATGAGTCCTGGGCTACACATTTCACCTTTACTTTTTTATTCCGTGCTATAAATATTCAGTGTGGTCTTAGCACACTGAGCCAGCATCTTCCTTTATGCAGCTGTGATGACAGCTTGGAAATTGTGATTCTACGAGGAGAAAAGGAGGATGGAGGCTATAGCTGAAGTGAACCATCTAGAGAAAAAGTAAGACCTCAGCCAGCCATGCTGCATCTGGATCTTACAGGCAGCAGAGGAGAAAATCTCTCTCCTTTTCCTATCCTGACCTGGATACGTATAAAACAATTTAGACACCTACTCATCTCCTAGTTTAGCTGCAAACTGCATGCTCTCATCTCTGCAAAGCACAGACCTACCTTTGCAGGAAAGCTCCAGTTCTTGCTCACACAAAGGTGGTTTCAAAGGCAGAAGAGCCCCAATGCTCATGTTCTCTCACACCTTCACAAGGATGTCCTGATTTTTTGCTGGCTCAAACCCTTCCTTCACAGAGGGCTGAGGGTCTCCTTCCTACAGAAAGAGCACAGAAACATCAACAAGCTACCAACAAGATCTGGCTTTCATGCATTTTTTTTTTCCTCAAACTGATGGGCTGTTTGTTTCCCTCTCAAATCCTGATTTGTATCACTCTGTGTTTTTCAAGAAACAGTCAACTAAGTCACAATGCAAAGCAGCGAGGTCAGTATAAACTCTGCAGAAGATGTTATCACTGCAGTACTAAAATTCTCTCTGTCTTTGCTTTGACTGCCTTGTTTTCTTGAGCCATATGGAAAGACGCTCCCACTGCTTCTCAGCAAAATATAGATGTGAGAAATCTCAAGGGGTATGTCTCAGATAACAAAGACACCAGAATTTCCTTGACAATTATAAATCTAAGAATTATAATTTTTTCCTTTTTTTTTTTTTTTTTTTTTTTAATTATAGAAGAAATATTTGGGCCAGATTTTCAAGGATTAGTTAAAATCCCATTTAGGCACAGCAAATGAATGGCCCGTTTTTTCCCCAGAACTTGGAGGCAGAGTGCTGAGCTCTTTCAAGAAATGAGGTCATGACAGTCACACGGAGAGCTGCTGAAGGCAGAGGCCTTCTACCAAATCTTGCCCCAAACAGCTTCCTCTGCCTGCAGCATCACTTTTCTGTAAAGCTTCCAACAGAGTTTGGGAAATAGCATCAGGCTGGTAGCATCAGACAGCTGGAGGAGGTAGGGACCACTGAAGCTAGTGTTGTTTGGTATGGCTGGCATATTTAAGCAAAAATATTTTCATGCTATGACAGGGTGCATGGATTCACTGAAACTGAGGCCAAGAAGATCCATAGAGGTCATCTAGTCTGGCCTGTCATGGCCAGTACAGAAACTATTTCCTAGTTTTTTTGAATATGACAAATGCAACCATGGTGTGACCACAATGTCTCCTAGGCATAAGGCGTTGTAGGGTAAGGTTAAATAATTAATCATGAATTATGCTTTTTCCAATTTGAAACCACACCATTCCTGTAGGAAAGCTGTTTGTGGCCCCAAGTGGTTGTACACACACAGACACACTCACTGCTGTGTTATGTCTAATGGTGAGGAAACTCCAACGCATATCTATGTACCTGCAAAGCCATTCATCCAAAGTCCTCCAACTGCCTTGCAAATATTAATTGATGACTTGCATGCCAGGGACGTAGGTAAATATCAACTCCCCTGTTTTATGGGCAGGTCAACTGTTGCATAATGACAGTTGATTTCATTCAGAAACTAAAACTAAAAGGTCATATGGTCGTTTTCTGTTTTAAGCACTGTATCCCATTCCCTGCGTTGTGTAATGTTACTTCATGTTATGCAACAAATTTTCCCAGTATTTAACATGTTTCTATCCTAAATTCTGCTGGCTTCTGTGATTGTCTGTTCTGCAACCACAGATAAGTATTCTGCTTATCTATTGGAAACCTCCCTTATCTGCAGGCTTTCATCATATTTTGAGGTCCTCCATAGCTCCCATCCCTACAGAGCTCCACCAAGCCCCAAACACAGGCTCTGATTGGGACTGTTTGGATGCAAACCTCAAGACTTCATCACTAGGACAAGCTGTGAACCAGACAGTCAGACTTTTAATGACTGTCCAGACACATCTGTAATCCTGTATTAAGCCCAGGTGGCAGGCATGTCTGCCCAGGTAACAGCTGGCAAACCTAAGCCATCACTTGAGGTTCATTTTCAGCATTTGACACACAACATCCTCCACTATTTGGAGAAGCACCACTGATTTTTAATTCATCAGATCCCCCTGGGGCAGTTAAATCACACCTTGGACAGCGTGAGAGAAAAGGTGTGATCTCAGGACAGCCTGTTACTGGAGAGTGACACAACAGCTGTGCCACATATCTCAGCTGTGGGACAATTTTTGCTCTTATTTTTGGGACCTTCTGCTGCTGCTTCATTATTAAAACATGCAATGCCACCCAGATTTAGCATTACTGCCTTGTTTGCACCACAGGTAGTTCCAAATTTCCTATCTCCAAGTTCATCTTCTGTTTGCCTTTCTCTTGTTGGCCAAACTTGTGGTAGAGCTCTGCTTGGGATGACAACACTGAGTTACAAAGGCTGGGTAGATAAGGAGCAGGAGTGTTTATCCAATGGATAGAAATTCAATGTCAAGATATCAAAGTCAAGCGGAAGAAGTGATTTTTTTACCACTTATTTTTATCACCCCACCTCCCCCCTTTTATTTTTATTTTTTTTATATTTGGAAACATGATGAAACAAGAGTGTTATTTTTGTCACAGATACAACAAAGCTGGTAAGAAGTGGTGGTAGGGGCTGTTAACTTGACTCTTGTACCTCTGCTCCTGTGTCCCATGGAGTGTTCCCCAGTGTCCTGAGGAAATAAACCAGCTCTGACAGGGCTGTGACAAAACATACAGCCCAGGAAGATCACCATGAGAGGAGCCAGAAGCAACTTTTGGCAGCAGCCCGAGGAGAGCAATGGTCAGCCAGAATCCAACCATCCACCTGGTCCTGTGTCTCATTTCTCTTGGACGTGGGACAGGACAGCCCTCACATTGCCTCTGCCCCCACACTGCACAAGCAGGAGAGAGCTTTTCCAATAACAAGACGAGATACCTTGCAATCTTTAAAAACACATCATCTTACTGTTTGTTGTGGAAGTACCATGGTTGTCCCACCACAATGGCAATGCATGCATTTTGACCCATATCTACCAACCTGCTGCTTGTTGCTAAAATATCATCTTCTGGGCAGGTTACCTTGAGCTTCAAACTGTCTCCTCTTCCATCCATCTCTCCCAGATCTCCTTCCTAACCCAGGGATGTTTTAGGACTTGAAAAAGGAATGATCACAGCTCAGTATGGGCTAGAAAGATGAAGAGCAAACACTGCTTACCAAAGGTGCCCTCCACCCTAGCCAACAGCAGCTGAAGTTAAACAGCATCTTCCAAGTTCCTAAAAGGATCGTTTTACTCTTAGATGGGCTCTTTAACTTGTTTTCTTTCTCTTTTTGCAGCACAGAAGGGGAAACACTAGCCTTGCTGACTGAGAACTTTGTTTGGTGGAGTGAAACCCAGCAATGCTGAGGAGGAACATAAGCTCTAGAAGGAACTGTGCTCAAACGAACGCCCTATTGTGAGACAAGTTTTTCTTTCAGCAACGAATCAACATAATAATCCATCTGTAACATTAGATGCGTCTGTCTGTAGCACAGCAAAGGGCCATCTGCCCATCTGCATATACGTTCAGAACGCTGCTGGGCCAACCACGACAGTCTCTTAATGAAAGCTGCTCAGCAATTAGCCCTTAAGTGAAATCACGCCCGTGCTCCTCTGAGCCCTCGTTTGTCCTTCCCACTCCAGTGCAACAAGTGTCCCTAACTTTTTGTTTGTTTGTTTGTTTTTATTCCAGCAATTTCTTTCCAGAGCAGGTGGGGAGGGGCGAGCGTGGTTTGATTCCTGCGACAGCAGGAGCCAAGCGGAGCTGTTATCGACATATGTCCGGTGTGAGCTGCGCCGCTGCGAATTAGGGGGGCAAACTGCTCGTCGCTTCCAAAATACCCACCTGCTCGGGGGCCAGGCTGCAGCAAAGCCATCCACTGCCCGGCTCCATCTGTCTGACAAACAGGCTGTGGATTTGCTGAGAGCAGAATCGTTTTGCCTCTATTTACTCCCCTTTCTTTCCCTCTCCTCTCCCCCCCTCTCTTCTAATTGGAGCTCACTTGAAAGGTGCAGACACCCACAAAAACAATGCAGCACAATGAGGCTGGCGTTCGTTATACTGCTTCAACCAAAATCTGTGCCCGGCTCTGCCCTGGGCTTCCTCAGAGGTTTCAGGGTGCTGTCCTAAGGGTTAGATGGAGCACAGGACACCAGCATTTCCCCAGGGTGGGAATCAGACCCCAGAGCAAAGCGTAAGAACACCGTGGAAATTGTGTGCATCGGCATCACAGTGTCCAGGTAGAAGTCATCAGGGAATGCAGCTTCTTGGAGGATGTCTGCCCGTGCCATCCACAGCCCAGAATCATCCCAGCAGTACTGTCATTGGAAAACGAAGGCTATTTCTATTCCTGCTGCAAGAAAATGATAGCCAGGAGGCTGAGTTGCTCCCAGTCTGGAAAGCACAGACTGCTGCATGGTGTCTAGGCCAGGACATGTTATGGTCATCATTAATTTTCATCTAGTTGCTTAACCTCATTAAGGAAACACTGGATTCCTGCTCTAAGCAGACCTCCCATTTCACGTCCAAAGGTGAGGAAGAAGAAAAAAAAAAAAAAAAGCCAACTAATGGAGATTCTAAATACATTTTTACTAAAAACATTGAATAACTTCTACCAGACAGCAAAGACATCCTAGGAAGGTGCAGTATTTTCCTGCTAGCCTGGACTATCCCTGTACGAATCGGTTACATACTTAGACCAGTTACTTGCAAAAGGCATTAAAATTAGACAGTAAGAGCTATTTGCAAGAATTAACATCAGAAGAAGCACTGACTCTCCAGTGATACAGCAACAAGTGGCGGATGAGTGTCCAAACACACAACAACTTGAAGAACAGCTCGCTTTTCCAGGAAAAGCCCTGCAGAGACCTGGGCTTTGCTTTCTGTGGTCGCTCCCCAGCAGCAGCTCCAGGGAGTAGATGGCAGAGGGCCGAGAGGATCTGAAATGCATTGGGTTACTTGAGCATTTAGGATGGGGAGAAGATGGGGGAATAACACCCACTGCACACCCATAAATGTCATCATGTGCCACCAGTACCGCTGCCAAACGCAGTAAATTCCTTCATGGTTTACACGGCTCAAACCTGGTTCTACGTTTGAAAGAACGGCTCTCTTTCATTCATTTTATCCATGATCTGCTGTTTTCCTTTGGCTTTGGAATCCCATCCACCAAGCAGCCTGCCCAAGACTACCTCCCTCCCCACAAACATCTCACCACAAGCACATCCCCCTATAAACCCTCACTGCCACCCACACCCCCTTTCTCGTCTCTCCCACCTCCCCAAACAGCACAGCCAAACACTCGAGCCCAACAATTTACACAACTGCTAGCAGGGTGGATTTCAACACCTCCCGAAGCCCCAGCCCCAGCTCTCAGCCTTCAAACAGGTGACTTGCCAGCCGTATTTTTCCAGCCCTGCTCCCTCCCACCTCTGCCCCAAAGAAGGGACTGCTTTTGCCGTGGGCTTCAAAGTGCAGTGCTGCTGTTTGGAAATGCTAAGGATGCAATGCTGTTTGGAAATGATAAGAAACTCAACCGACGTCCCAGCAGTGACTGGCGGGGAGCCAGCAAGCCTGCGGCAGGGCCAGAGCCTGGAGGACACAGCTGCAGGGAGAGCATTGCTATCGGGGAGCTGCAGGCTGCTCCAGCTCCTCCTGGCCCCTTGGCTCGTGGCGGTCACTCCTGCTGCCGTCCTGCCTCTCACCTTTGCTGAGAAAGCTCTGGGAGCAGACAGGAGCGTGAAAGGCCTGTGGGGCACCCCCAAGGGGTTTTGTGGGGTGAAGGAGCTTTGGGGAAGTATTGTAGGCTCACCTGCTGCATGCTTAGCACGGATCTGCTCCCCTCACCCAGGCAGCTCTCCTGCTTTTAGCATGGGGCAGGATGCTGAGCCAGCATCTCAGTGCGAGGCAGAGATGGAAACACCATCATTGCAATGAAGAGATGAAGGCTAGATGGAGGAGGATGGGACGGTGTTCAGGGGGAGGTGTTCAGATGGCTTTACAAAGGCCACTTGCTCTCTGGGGAACCCCCCCAAACACCACGGAACTTTTGTGCTCACCCAAAGTTGAAGTTTCAGCTGCCGAAGGGCAAGCCCTGTCCCGACACACCATGGGCGTGTGTTCATCAAGCAGCCTGGCTAACGAGCAAGCCCAAGTCACAAAGCCCAGCTCACCTCAGTGGCTGGGGCTCAGCTGTCTTGCTGCAGCCCCCCTGCTTGCATCTGTGGGGCAAGCTGGGCAGCCCAATGGCTGGCCATTTGCAAAATGGACTATAACCTCCTTTTGTCCCCATGCCTGGCTTGTTCCATGTGTGTATTCAAGGTCCTCCCCCAGCCTGGGTGTCTCCTTTGATGGGGAGCTGTGCTCCAGCTCGAGAGGTGCACTTTGCTCATGACGTTAGGTCTGCAATTGCTTGGGTGAAGAAAGTGCAATCAGATCCAGCAGGGAACAACCCTTTGGCCCAGAGGAGTTAACCTGAATGTGTAAAATTGAGGCTTGCTGCCACCACCTGCAAGCGAATTTGGAACAGGTGCAGCTCTGAATGCTCTGAGTATGTGAAAACACAGCATCAGACAAATCAGCCAGGAAAAAAAAACCAACATGTAAGTGTGGCTCAATTCCCCTCTGAGAGGCACCAGGGTCACTGCCACCATTCTTAACAGCTCTCACTATGCAAGAAAGGTACAAGCCTTACGGAGTTCAAGGTCTAGACAGCTTTGTGTATGCACAAACAAGACTTGCATCCCCAGGCCTTTCCTGCTTATGGCTTAAAAGCGCGTTCCTTTCTCAAAGAGCAAATAGTTTTAGGAAACTCTTCTTGGCAAACAGGATACAAAGATTATCACAGCTGTTCCCATTAGCCCTCACTAAGGTAGGCTGATAGAAATGCCTTCCTTTACAAGTAACATGTTTCAGATCAAAAAAAAACTCAGGAACAACAACAAACAGGAGGACAACTTGCACTTGCTGAAGTTCTGACAGCGTGCCACAAACTTTCTGGTTTAAAATATCTATATTGGATTTTTTTTCTGTTCAGATTTCTCTTTATTTCTGCTGATTTCCACGTTTTCCCCTCTTGCATCTGTCCCCATTTTCTCATGTCCTAGACACACTCCAATAAAACACCTGAAATCAGAACACAGGCATCAGGCAGACAAGTGGGACACTCTCACCCTGCCCTAGATGACAGAGAAGAGCTCTAAGAATATTAGCCCAACATTTTTCCACTAAAAGACCCTGTTTTTAGACTTGTTTTCAATGGCCTAAAGGTATTGAGGCTGAATTTTTTCCATGTCAGGTACTTGCTTTGGGCTGATTTCTTCCATTTGTTAAATATATATATCTATGTGTGCTGAAGTGGTTCAGCATTCTTCATAGGAAGATAAGGATACTGTGCTTTGCTTAAAAAACAAACATACCACCACCACCTCTTCATAGTCATCCTACTAAGAAGTCTGAGCATCTATAGGGACTTAATTTTGCCAAGGTTGCTGTGATTGTCACAAAGCTGGTGTCGCTAATGAGCATTTGTAATTCCTGTAAAATTTAAACTAATTTTGACCTTGCATTAAGAGCTGAAAACATCAGTTTGTAAACTCTTCTGCTAAGTTTGAGACTTCAGCAACTCAACCCTCTGAAAACTGCATCTGTGCTGCTCTGGAACTGAATTTCCAAAATGAGAGGGGATGATGGACGTAAATCAGCAGCACATTTGCATGGGGGATAGAATAGTTCGATGAGGGTGTGGGGATTGGTATAACCCGGAGAGGAAGAACAGAAGTAGATCTTGTAATAGCCACATACACAAAAGTAAAATCCATGCTACCTAGGCACGAAAGGAGATGAAAATTGCCAAGTCCTAGAATTGGCAAACAGCAGATGTAAAGCTGCCTGCAGAGCTGCAATTCACTCTCATGCACCTCTGCGTTATGCAAGAGTCTCTGTTCACGTACCCACGTGTTCTGTACCATGAAGATATCTCATTTCTGTGCATGGAAAAAGCCACTGGGAGAGTGAAGCAGGGTCACGCACCAAAATCAGGCCATTGTATCCTGAACTACAGCCTCATGAGCTGCAAAAAAAAAATCCAAGCGAGGTATTGCCATAGCTGCCTAGCCATGAGCTGCAGCTCTGATGCTTCAAAAAATGTCAGAAACCTCACCTGACGTACAGTGGTGGCAAAACAAAGCAAGTTCAAGAGCAAAGATGAAGAAGAAAGGCAGCTTGGACAGTTGGATGTCTCCCCAGCCCACAGCTGGGTGTTCTGGGGGTATTTTCTTCTTCCCCACTACTGCAGGGAGGAGTTCGGCCACATCTGTTTTGGCAAGTTGGACACAAGTTTGCAGTACCCAGCAGCACAGCCCTCACTTTAAATTCCCATCGTCAGCCAACATCAGGAAGGCTTACCTGAATCAGGGCACTGCATTTCCTTGTCTGAACTGAGATGTCATAAAACATTTAATTTTGTGGTTTGGGTTTTGTTTTAATAGGGTCAAAAATGAAATGCTGCTTTAAGGAAGTTTTCAACTCATCTCTAGAGTTCGTGCTCCTCCAGCTCAAATCACTCACGGCACAGAGCCCTAAGTTACTCTGCAGCAGCAAAAATCCCACATTAAACAGTGCTGCAGATAGTGAAAGCACCCTCATTTTCCCCTAGTAAATACCAGGTTTCAGCATACCAGTGATTGCTGTGCTGACCAGATGGCGGTGGGAGCAGTAGCTTGGATGATGTTAATTACACACAAACTCCAAAACAACCGATGTCAAAACTCGCTTTGAAAACACCAGAATGGGCTGCTAAGCATATGGTAGCAACGCTCCTCTGAAACCATATTTTGTGTGTGTTAAACAACTGACGAGCTCCACCAGAGGGTCCGAGGATAAGTAGCCCCAGGGGCAGGGTCCCAGCCCCTGGCTATTTGATGCTGGTGAAGGAAAAGGCACGTGGATATGTGGTGGAAGAGCCCACAGCTCCTGCGCCAGGTCCTATGTGTGCCACATACCCAACCCATTTGTCTCGTTTAAGCACAAGACATGAGCTTGAAGGAAATGTCCCAGGTAATCCAAGCTGCCCTGGATGATCTCCAGTGAGGGAACAGAGACTGCTTTGAAAGCCCAGTGTGCAAGCACAGCAAGATTTACACACACTTGGGTACTTTTTAAAACTGAACACAGTACAGTATGCAAAATGAGATCAAGAAACTGTTTCAAGGAGATCTGCCACTCACCACCAAGGACTTTTGGTCAAAGTTGTGTTGTCAGAGGTTCAGCAGGGCCTGGCCTGTTGTTGCCCCAACAGCTCAGTCAGCACCTTTACCTTTATTTTCCAGCTGCAGGTGAAGTCAGCAGACTCCACCCTGCCAAAATGGACTCGGATATGGTCAGGTACAGATGTAGGTGTTTCACAACGACGATTTAGGCCAAGCTTACAAAACAGGGGCCTATTTTCTGGCAAATGGCAACTCTGGATAGGATCTACATGTCACATGTTATAGCTGAACTCCTGTGTTATAGCTGAACTCCTGGAGCTCCTGTTTCTGCTCCAGGGTGCTTTCCTTGATGTTATCCTCACGTCTTCCTCCAGCAGTTATTTACCTTCCAACTTCTAGTCCTTGGTTGTTGTGTTAGGCCTCAGGAGAAAGTATCGCTCACCCTAGCTGCAATTTAAGCCCGGCCTACCGCAAGATTTCAAGCTCGATTCTTTCAGCGCTTCCTCGAATGCATTTTCCCACGTTCCAACCTATCTCCAACATATCAGCTGTGCCCCTCTCGACTGGACTCTGCACTCCTAAGCGCAGTATCTCGAGTCGTGGACTAAATCCCGTGCTTCCCAGGAGCACCTGCACCTCGTGAGCCTTGCCAAACGCATCGCCGTTTGTGAACCTTAGCCTGAAGCTCGCCTTTCTCCTACTGGCAAGGCCAACTCCCAGCTCCCTTATCGGAAGAACTAACGAGTTGGCCCAACACTGGATTTGTGCAGTCGTTCAACCCCATCTAAATTTAGTGCCTTGCTGAAAAGGATCTTGTCTTTCCCTATCTCCTCCCTGTTGCAACCATTTCTGCAAGTTGCCAAGACTATTTTGAATTCTAATGCTATCTTATCTCTCACATCTGTCCAGCTTCCTGTTGACTGCAAATTTAACAAGCATGCTACTTTGTTAGCCCTGTTGCTAATAAAAATGAGAGATAAGTGACCTAGAGTAACTCCCACAGCCTGTGCAGAAGTCTGCTGTTCTGACACCGGCTGCGAGATGGAAGGAAACCACTCCCAGACCCAAGCTGCTCTCAGCCTAGCTCAGCCACTACCAAATACAATTCAATCTCTGAAACCATGTTTTCCCTTTTTGCAAACTGCCTTCTTTAGTTGCCCAAAACAGCCCCTCGGTTTTATCCTGTAATCTAGTGCAAGAGAGGTGCCAAATTCACCATCCATTAATTTCTTTTGGAGCAGGTCTTGATATCTTGCGTATGATGCAAGGCCAAAGCCTGCCCCAGCTGAAATAACTTCTAACCAGTAATTCCTTTTACTCTTGGTTCTCATGTGGGATTACATTAGGGGCTAGAGACGAAGTGCACAGATTCCTTTCAGCCAACTTCTTCATTTTCTGTGTTCCTGCACAGCTGTTCAACTACTTATTTTCCTGTCACCAACTAATAAGAGCCTGAACTAGATAATTACTACTTCCTACTTTCACAAAACTTGTTCTTCAGTATCTAAAACCACTCCTTTCTGTCTGCATCTATGAAAGGGCTATTTAGAGTTTTAACAGCTGGCTGCCATGGGACTGGAGCCCTGTGTTACCATAAGCAAACACATCTGTACTTTAACTTGGGAAACCCCTTCCGACCCAAGTATGGGGGTAGGAATGTGGCTTTGTGTTGAGTGAAAACAATGCACCTACAGAAGGGAACTGCAGAGCCCTGCCTTTGAGGCTGGAGAAGTGAATTTGAGATCTCATAATTCAGAGCTAGAATGTTATCTGCTCTATTCTTGGCTTTGCTTTATCACTGTCTTCGTAACAGCTGCAGTTCCTGCTAAAGCTTTTTCCCCCCGCTCTCCCTTGACAAAGTACATCTTACCTCCTTTTATTCATGCCCTTTGAAGTATTTTCTTCTTTTACTTCTTCCAGGAGAGCTTGTCTTCCTTGGAGGAAGAGCCAAACGGATTGCCACGCTAGTTTTCTCATTCCATGCCATTACAGTTTTAACCATTCAAGCAGGCAAATTGGCTTTTAAGTGATCCCAGTTGTACAATTGGCCTTCACTACAATCCTACTTTAAAGCTGATTCAATTTTACTTACCTCTATTGCTCAATTAAGAAAAATACAAAGAAGTGTAGCTCTGCAACTAGTAATTGCAGCCTCGGCAGGAGCTTGGTAGTCCCATTACCCATGATGACAGATCACCACCACACTGCAGTGCATCTCCCACCTATCCACAAGGAAGAACAGCTGTACCTCATTCAGCACTTCTTGAAACCTAATCTTTAGAGTGCAAAACCAGTGATTTTCAGTTGCATATAGTTGTTCCTAATAGCTTGTGCATGTATATATAGCACCACCTGCATGATCTCTGCTACAGAGGAGCAAATACCTGTGTGTGATGCACATTTAACAGGAGCTTCTGAAGGAAATGAAAGCTTTGCTCTGGTACCATCTCTTTTATTTACGCTGCTAGAAAAAGGAGGATGACTTTGTGCTGCTGCAGTGAGCAGCTTCACCATCTCCCACGCAATGTATATTAACACATCAAGAACCTAACAAGTCTTTTCAGTGTTCTTGCACCTCCATATGCATGCATACCAGCATCGGTATCACAGACCACTGCTGCTCTTCGTGGTAGATACAGTAGGAGTCATAAAGGCGATAAAAACATTTAGAGTTTTTACTGGTTATCCAAGCTTTTAAAACTGTGTATAGATAGTAAGTTATATAAGCTGGTTCAGTAATCACAGACCAATTCTTTTTATGACCAAAGGCTGACCTAATCACAAGGCTGGAGCCTGGGTCACACCTTGCTCAGCCTCAAGATATTCTTTTCTCATATAATCATGCTGTTAGGTGACTTGGAACATTGCTGTATTTTGGTTTTATGGTACAAGTTACCATAGGGAGCTGGCTCATTTAAGCAGACCAACATGATGCACTGAAATGCCATAATCTAAGCCTCTCCATTTCTATCCAATTTAAAAACTCCATTTTGAAATTAATTTACTCCTTGACCAGGAAAATCCCTATTCCATCTGAACTAACGGAGTAAGTATGTGTTGCAATAGCCTGCAATGAATACAATATTACATTAGAGATAATTATGGTGTATGTAATCACTGAGACACTTCTGGGATCCAGCATGAATTATTCCCCAGCTCCCCAGACTAACTTGACTTCACTTCCTTTTCAGATGACCAGAAGTCTGTCCTCCACCCAGCTCTGCACATAAACACCACATTGCAGAATATGCCCCAGATTATAGATTTTCCTCAAGTAAAATTCATCAACAGACACAAGTGCAAAGCAAAATGTCATTTTATTTAATTCAAGGACTATTTTCCTTCTAGTATTGCTGAAGGGATCACCTCCTGGGGAATTGATCATTACAAAGTCCCTGTCTAAAAGTTCAAGTGCTCTTGTTGTACATTCTTTTGAACCACAGAAAACATAATGACCAAGTAGGTGGGCAGCTACTTGCAGTTTTATCCCACCTAAATTAGCATTGCTTCAGGCTAGAAAACAATTCAAGTAGTAAAATCATGGAAAATGTTAACCTTTAAGGTTACTACCATATTTTGATCAAAAAGTCCTGAATGTATGAAAAGAACATTTGTACATGTTATGAACTTTTTTTTAACCAGACGCTGTCAAAGATGGCAGTTAAGTGTTTTGGACCAGTTGTCAACCAGGTATTTAAGAGTTCTGTCTGAAGGTTTATTACCAATTTCATTATGTAATTCACTTTTCACATTAAGCTCTTTAACAAAAGCAACATATACCCGCACCAGAATCACTGTAGACAGATTTAGTTTTATAGAATGCCCTTCTGAAAATTCATTTCAAAATAGAGATGCTTTTTCTCCAGAACTGTAAAAGCCATAAAAATGCAAAATATCTGTTAGGAAATTTTATAATCAAAATTATTCCTTAATGTTCAAAATAACATTTAACCTCCTACTTTTTTGTTGTTGTTGTTGTTGTCATCCACATATTGATCAATAGACTAAACAGGTAACAATGGTTTACGTTTTTCCCCCACCTGAAACATTTCTAACACAGGCCCAAGATAGGCAATACAGAGATTCAGGGACATGGATTATGCATGGCAAAGGTAATCCTCTATCATTTTAATTTAGAACAACTCTGATTCTAGCACACAACTTTGAGTCTCAGTTGTTTTCAATCTGCTCTAGGTCCAAGTCCCCACAGTCTAGAGGAAAGATGCCCTCTTCAGTGCTCTCACAATCACTTGTGTCCTCATCGCTTTCACACACTGCAGCTGCTTTCTTATAATCCCTTGTTTTGAAGCTACCTTGGCATGACCCATGATGCCTTACTTCATCCAGCTGTTCTTTCATCGGACTGGAACCAGGGGTGATGATGTTCATAAGATCATTTGAGTCACATGGGGATGACACAATTGTCTTCATTTGTGTGTCATCATCGTCATCTTCATAATCAAGGGAGCAAAGACTTTTGGAATTTTTTAAAGTCTGCAAGTGAAAAAACATGAGTAAGTTAGCAATGATTGCACAGGAGGAGCAGAATAAATTCTCTAAGTTCTTGAATGGGTTAAGGGTATGTACACAAGTTTAGAAAGGCATACGTGTTTAAAATTACACTGGAAACAATGTGGAGAATGAAGAAAAAAGGAAGAAAGGCATTTACTTAATAAACAGTCTGGTTTTGCACAGATGTTTTGCCAATGTAGATTCAAGTTAGTGACAAAAATTAGCAGTCCCCTTCTTTCTAAGAAAAGACCAAAAACCTACCTTTACTCAACTAAATAAGGATCAACAAGCATCCGATCTGATAGATTAACTCCCCAGCAAACCCAGAGCATACCAGTTGGTAACATAAGCATTTAGGTCAAACAGTCGCACCGCAGCCTAGCCAACAATTAATTTTTCAAAGTTCCCAAATGTGCAGATAATGAGCTCCCTGGCCTCACCTCGGTGACACAAGAGCCTGCAACAAGGCAGCTGGCACATTTCGGTAACCTCAAAACAGGGGAAAGCCAAGCTCCTGCTGGAAACATCTTGCTCCAGAGACAGCTTAGTTTGTTCAAGTGGTACCCAGAAGTAAGACAAGCTCAGGAATTTGAGAGCTGTTTAAATGAGTATATTAAAAAACAAAGGGGGTGCTCACCTTGACTTAAAAGAGAAAACCTCAGTGTGCTATCTCTGCCCCTCAGATACAGGAATAAAGTGCCTGAGCTCCTCACGCAACTGAAATGGATGCTTGATGAGAATCCAAAAGCTGCAATTAACAGCAAGGCCATACAGAAAGCAGAAGCTGGATTTTAGTCTGTGCAAAACTTCTGAATTCTGTCTCTTGAATGCACACAGTGAGCAGAAATAGCCACAAAGGGCTTCTTTCTAAAGCAGTAAGAACCTGGAGAATCACGTTGTGGGGGCTCTCGATATTGTACTGGTTAAGCGCCTCCAGTCTTGCATGCACACGGTGATTATTTATTACAGCCAGATCCACAGGGAACAAAATCAACTGTTCACACCCATTTTCAACTTCCCCCCTCAGTTTGTCATTTCTTAAGTATTTTATATTTGTTAATATATTTGTATGAAATAGGAACACTACAACACTCATGATGTGTTATGAACCAGATGCTTTTCCAGAGCACTGGAAAATTTTTCTACTCCACCAGTGCACATTAGCAGCCATATGAGCAGCTTACCAGATCTGTTCAGTGGCTTTTAAACAAAAATTCATGAACTCAGAGGAAATCTACAGACATTGGCCTGCCTTGCCTGTATATGACTATCAATATATCCCTACATTCAGTCTACATAGAAAAATTATTTGAGGGAAAACTTGGGTAACAGTGAAAAGCAACACACACTTGAGTTCTGGAATTCACAGTCCAGCCAGGCTGAGGAACGAACAGGACTTGTAAGGGAGGTGGTTCACCACCACTGGAGCCTCTCCATAGCTGGGGCACTGCAGCAGTATTCCCCAAGGCTGCACCAAATGCAAACACTTCAGTGTTACGCTCTTCGCTACTGCCCAGAGGTTTGTTATGCCTATATGGTACACCACTCTTGCTCAAAGGGCTCTGCTACCTTATAATTTGTAGTAGATCTCTAGTTAGGTTTAAGGCCAGAAGGATCTGAGGGATAGCAGTGTGCCTGGGCAGACAGAAACAAGACTTCATTTAGGAGTTGGTTTATGCAATTCCAGGAACTGCATCCAAAGATCAACCTTCAGGGGGGAAAAAAAAGAAGACTGATCACAGTTCCACCAGGAGGAATTCACTGAAGTGTTAGCCTTCATCAAAACCCACATCCTATTTCAGATGTAACAAAATTGATAACCTTGCATAAGCAAAAAGCTTTATACAGCCATGTTCCCCTCCCCTGTTTTATATACCAAAAAACAGCTTTGGTATAACACACATTGCTGTTTTCAGAACACATTTTGACATAGCTCACTTGCAGCTTATGCAAGCACAAACATTTGAGCTCCTTTTTATGACTAAGAGGTGTGAATTTCTCATATTTACTTAAAAGCAAACCAGCATATTTTGAAGTAGAAAGTGTTAAAGGATATTCTAATCTTATCTCATTGCTCTGAAAAAGAGAATACATTTCCTGTTGTGCATCTCCGCATAGGGGACAGTATTTCTAGTCCTTTAAATCTTACAGTAGACATCAGGAAGGAAAGGCATCAAATAAAGGAGAGCTTTCAAAGATCTGCTTTCAGTGTTTTAGAAAGGAATTCCCGAGTCCCCCTTCAAAATATCTTTTATTCAATTTACTGCTAGAAATTAATCCAACCACACAGCTGTCTTTCTAGAAGGTTTGTGTACATAAATGGAAAATTGCCTGTTAGCTGCACTGTGCTGAAACCACTTGAATGGGAACTTTTAGCTGGTTTCAACACAACAGCAAGTGCATTCAACTGGGTCTTTGTTCACCCACTTGTCACAACCGCACCGAACTAAAAATAGGTGGATTTATTATCTCGCAGCACAATCCCGCTCCTTTCACAAAGCAAAAAGGTAGAAGTCTCAATGCATTCAAGCCCTCTGAGCTGCAGCTTGACATGTTACGCTGGTACAGTACCACACCTTTCATGCACAATTGTGCTCTGCGGGGAGCCAGCGAGGACTTGCTCAATGGTCCTCCTTCTATAAAGGATGCTGGGCTAACAAGACAAAAGAGTCCGCAGTTGGCAATGGATAGAACTCAATCAGCTAAAAGTATTCTTTTGTGCAATGGGGGGAAAAAAAAGAAACTCGGTTTTAAAAGAAGGGAGGCGATAAAATGTCTGAATATTAAGAATAAAACTTTGTACCAAAAATAATGACGGGGAGGGAAATAAAAGAAATCTCTCTAGACCCTTGCCATACAAAGCAAACAAGAAAGGCCCAGAGTAGCTTGAAAGGAAGCTAATGTCTGTACTCTTTACTAAACCTCAAGTTCAGAAAGTGATAATACATCACTTTCCAAATATAAAAAGCAATAAAAAGGTTGGGTTTTGTTTTACTAACAAAACTAGAGCATTCGCTACAGCAGTCGAGGGAAAACCAAGTCATTTGCAGGCATTAAGACCTAGGGCATAATGGGAGCAGCAGTTCTCATGCTTCTTCCCCACGCCCCCCTCACACCCCAAGCCCACCCGTTCCCCCCTCGGATTGAATGGGGTGCAGGACACAGCTGCTCCCAGGAGGTGCAGCTGCAGCAGCTGGCACCAAGAGGAGAGCAAAGGAAGCCCAGAAACCCTAAGCCCACCCTGCTGCCTCTCAGCAGGCATCTCAACAGCAATAGCAGCTCCCTGAAGCTGCAGGTTTAGGAAGAGAGGGAATTCATCACATTAAGGAGTTACCTGGCTCACCTTCTGTCCCATCCAGAGACTCCTGCCTATGACTGAACAATGTGGAGATGCTGCTTTTAGACTTATTTCACTTCCTGGACTTGCTTCTCCTACAGCTTGGTCAGACCAGCTCAAAATCAAAGGCCTCCACTGTTAGCAACTCAGAAGCACCACACATAGCATGACACATCAGCATCTCAGTCCCCTATCCCCAACAAGGTTACAGCTTAGCCTCAGCAATAACGAAGTCCAACTACATTTAAGAGAAGAGATTTGATTTACAAAGCTAAGTTGGAGACTGCAAAACTTTAAATTATGCAAACTGTCACAACAGAGCGGTACTAAACACTACATGGAATCCTGCTGAAAGCTGCCTCCTAAACATACCTCACCTGACATCACCTCCCATCACAAACAGACATGAACAGAGGTGTCCTTTCCTATAAAAGGCATTTTCAGGTCATGCATCTAATTACTTGTATTTTCAGTTCATGCATCCAATTAACTGTATTAGTATCTCTCAGGGTGGAGACATGTACAGTGTTTATTGCAAACCATCGGATTTTGTAGATTAAGAAATCTGTCCTAACGTCCGCACCTTCTAAGTAACATTAAATGAAATAGTAAAAAGTGCAGTTTATGTAACAAACAAACCCTACTGTAGAATAAACCTCCTAGCTCTGAGCATTTTGTTCACAGATAATGTTAAGAGGCTAAAGTTTGTTTTTAACTTGTATGGACTGAACTAAGGTGACTGAGGAAAAAAAAATCCCTGTTCAAAACAGAAGTGTAAAAAAATTGAGCTTTTTGTAGACAAAGAAGGTAATTCCTCTTTGCAAAAGTAAAGGACCTAGCTAAGAATCAATACAAGCTGACACGCAGCAATATGAAAGTTGTTCAGTACTTTGTCTCTGCTGTATCTTCAAAAGGTAATTTTAATTTTTTAGATGTAAGTGCCCAGGAAGGGAAGTAAACTGACATCAACTCATTTCACATCAGATGCTAAACAGGATCATGAAGTAATAGGCTTTCATCTTCCACTAGCCAGACTGTTCTAGATTTAAACATTCTGCTTTCTGGTGTAGTCTACCATGAAAGCTGATCTATTTATTGGCCTAGATTTTTTTTTAATGCTTATTCTAAATTGTGCCACAGTATCCTTGTAAAGTTTGTTTATGAGCTGTAAGAACTTGTGATTTAATTTGGCCTTTTTATTTTGTACTATTAGTTGAAGAAATATGTCCCAATGAAATAGAAATATTTTTCCGAAATGCTGAGTTTGTCTAATTACACTCACATACACAAGGATACGAGGCTATTCATCACATGAAAGAACTGACTTGAAACTACTGGGGTAGTTAAAGGTCTACAAAATGGACAGACTGGGAAGCCAGGGGAGGAAGCACCTGTGCTCAATTAAGTTTCATCATTAAGTGACAAGCTAAGCCATTTAAGCAGATTAAAGAATAGTTTGAGTATGTCAGTCTGAAGGTGTTTTCCCTACACTGGATTTAAAACACTACTGCCATTTTACATCATCTTTATCCAAATTAAATTTAGGTCTGATAGGGACAGGTTAGCAGAGCTAATAGACACTGAAAGGAACTCAGGTAGAAAGGTTTTGCAGTTTCCACAAGTCCAGCACCAGTCAACACAGAGGTCAACATTTATTATTTTTACTATTTTAAAGACAAATTAGAAGCTAAGTGAGTTGATACAATATGTAATGTAATACAGTCAAGAAAATGATTCAATGGCAATATTAGCATGAAGTGGGTCAACATATATAGTAATTTTCCCCTTATGTAGAACCCAGGCCAACATTAAACTGCATTTTTAAAAGTTTACAGTATGGAATTTTAATTAAGATGTTGGCATCTTACATTTTCCAAGTCTGTGGATTTGTGAACTGCAACCTTTCGCCTTTGCTGTTTCAGTAAGTATAAATCATGCAGTCTTTTATTATGGGAATGGGGGAGTACATTCTACAACCATCAGGCCTACCTATTTCACCTGCTTGTAATTAAGTAAAAAAAAGTTTCAACTGCTCTTAGTACCAGACCAGTAAGAATACCTACAGATGCTATGAATTATTCCATTAGCTAACAGAAGAGGTTCATACAGTGGGTTTAACTCCTATAAATTGGCCAATAATCAATATAGTGTCAGACAAAGTAAAACATGACAACATTTGCTTTGTTCAGCTGAGTAATACAGTGCAAGACTTTGGCCAGGGAGAAAAGAAATTAAGCCAAACAAGACAACTGCTAGATACAGCAGTGTTCATCTGAAACACACTGATGCATTAGAACAGAGGTTTCCCTCAAAGGGAAAAGCCCCACCACAGGCAAGACTCAAAAGGCTACTGAAGCAGCAGGGAGAGCAGGCAGAGAAAAGGGTTCTAGCTCTCCTCTTGCAGAGACAGCAGCTGCAGCCTGGGGTCTCCTGCAGCACCAAAGACTGTCTTTGCACTTTGGCTAGTTATTTTCCTGCTCCCTTTTTGACCTTAAGTACATCTCTAATATGCACAGGGGATTTATCCACTACACAGATGAGCCAAAGAGCTGGACAATGTGGAACTGGGCTAAAAAGTGCTTGAGCTGCACAAGCAGGAGGCTTCAGGCTGGCAAGTTTGCTTCAAGTACATTAGTGAGTGGTGGCGTGATGAACGAACAGCTGCAGTGTTTGTGTGTTCCTATGAGGATGAACACATCTGGTTTGGTCGTAAACTGGCACAGAGGGAAACAATGGGACCACGTGCTCTCCCAATCGGAGGTGATTCATGTTTTGCCAAGGTTGTTCCACCTTTTCCAGTTCAGAAACTTCTACCTTTCAGAAAAGAAATACGAGCTCTGGAAACAAGAAGTAATTTATAATGCACGTTACCATCTTTGTTATTAAAACTAAATCTCTACAAAGTCATTCTTTCACATTATTAGCAATAATGTTCAATTAATACACAGATGCATTTAGTTTTCTGAAATTTAAACTGGGAAAAAGGAAGCATGCACATCATTAGCATGAGCTAGACACACATCTCTTCAGACAGACAGCAATCAATACATCTCACTGCTGTAGTGGCCAGGGACATACCAACATTTGGAACAAATACACTGCCTAACAGAATAATTGCTTGCAGTATTGCAGCATTCAGGACCTGAAAAACAGAAGATCACTCATGGCAGCCAAAGAACTGGCCCTCTGGCAGAGGAATTAAGACGTGCACAGCTACCATCAGCTCTGAAATAAGCAATTCCCTGCAAAACCAGGGGTTTTACTGGGCATCCAGGTTTCTCACTAGATGCATCCTAACAAGAAGAGCAAGTGCTGCTTTGTGGAAGTACAACTGCTCGGTCACATTTTGAAATTCTCTTTGCAGTGCCCAAGTGTTCTCAAGTAACAGGGTTTAAGTGGACTGATTATGCACCAGTGTAACACAGGACAGGATTTGACCCTCGTGGCTTCAAAACATGACCATATTGGCTTCATTTCCTGCCATTTGTGTGTCATCTATTTTTATAGAGAACTTCTATTCCTGAGCACCTCAGCCAAGGTCTTATTCCTGCATGACTCTGCTATGAGCTGCAAATAATTACTTTCACAACTGAATCACACATGCACCAATTTTGAGTACATCCACACACCACCTTCTCTGTGTTCCACTGCATTCATTTTTCATCCTCAAGTCAAATATTTAAGTTGATACGATGGGTCAAATTTATAAAAAATTTGAGAGGTAAACTCCCAACCCTCATTCTAAGGCTGCCCTCATTAGTTACTGACAGATGTCAGCCTCACCTATATTATTGGGTTATGCTGGCACTCCATCATAACTAGCATTTTAAGGGATTCTATAATTGGGCCATAAAGCTCACTTCTGCCAGGGAAGGGGGGTGGGAGAAAAAGGCAAACAGTCTCAGCTTGGGAACAGTTCCCCCTTCCTCCGATCAATTTTCCACTACAGAAATACTCATCCAAAACAAAGCCTTGAGATCTCGTTAAGCAACTGCATACAGGCACACGTGGGTATACATGCGTGCAGACAAAGTACAAGTGCCGTTAGGAATCTTTTGTTCAACTCAATGCAAACACCACAATTTCACAATAAATTCTTGCAGGAGCATTAATTCAAACTGTAGGTGGACTCTGACCACTAATTACTTCCAGAGACAAGGTAAATTGAACACAACTCGTTTGTTTAGAAAGAACACAATTAGCACTGTTCACCTTCAATCTCTAATACATATATTGTTTTTTTTTTTTTTGCTTAGCATCTGATTTTGGACCATTTTGAGTGTTTTTGAAATGATGTCAAGAATACTTCTTGAGCTGCACGAGTGGCAAATCCATTACAGGTTTTTAATACTGAGTCAAATTGTGCTAAAACTTGGGCTTAGTTAAAGATACATCCAGTTTGGACAAGTCCATTTATTGGACTGAGAACCAAATCTGGAATCACAACACTTCAGCACTGGATGCTCAATAGTGTGCATTTGTGGTTTTGTTTGCTTTGTTGTTTTTTTTAAGTCAAGTCAGAAAACCATGTATATGGTATTTATCCTTCAGCTGCACTGAAAAACAATAAAATGTGTTTTAAAATACATTGTACCAAATCAGAAGACAAGCAAAGCCTAAGCAACTTGCGTGCAAGAAAGTCAATATTCAGTATTGAAACATTGTGGTAACACTAAAACTGAGCTCAGCTTCTAACAGTATGGCCAACTTCAGTTTCTCTCTCTATTTTCTAATATAATCAGCATTTGCATGAAAAAGCTACATGTTCAAGTGTTACTCACACTTTGCTTTAAGAGACTGGAAATTATTTAGACTACCATGACTTCTAAACTCCTTAGCATACTGTAACAGCCTTAAGTTTCAGTCACATCGTCTCTACTACAGTGAAAACTGAAATCAGGAAACTGGTCAGAAATCTTATTTAAAACTCAATTTCTGGTGGTACTTAAGTTTCATTGCAGAAGCATGTGTCATCATCAGCATGTAAAGAAATGTGTACTTTCAAGTATCTGAATGGATCAACTAGCTGCAGCTAACACCAAGCAATCACCTCCCAGATCACTTGCTCAGAAGGCATCTGTTTACAACTGCATTCCAATAGAAATTTACATTTAATACTGTAAAAACTCTTTTCAGTCCACATATACCTGAAAAAGAGAGCATAAGTCAGTATATTTCCTATCTTAAAACTCCAACAGGAGAACGAACTGGCATCACTAGTTGATATAGACAAACTCAAATCGGTTCATCTTCCACATGCATGGGAGAACTGCTCCGCTTATACCACAACTACATATCAGTATATATGTACAGCATGAACTGATTGATGTAACACAAGAGTAATGAAAGACGAGATGACAGTTAAACTTAAGACTTTCCAAAGTGATTTTGAACCTCCGTAGAGAAAAACCTCAGGTCAAACAATTTGTTTAAAGTCTTTCAGAAGATGGTGCACCAAGTCAAAAAGTGACTGTCGAGAGCAAGGGAAGCACATCTGCCTTACCATCAAGTTTCACAACAGTTAATATTCAGTATATGAAAGTCCAAAGCCTAGTTTCAGAATGAAAGGAATTATTTTGTTACAAAATCTTTCATTATAAAGATACACTAATTTGTTTCTGATTACCATATCACAAAAAAAATACTGAACATTAAGAGGACCCCCTTTCCCAGAATTACCTTGAGTTACTAGAAAGTAAATTATACCTCTGAGTGTAAGTTAAACAGTAACATTGGGATTTCCCCCCACCTCCAGATGGGGAAAAGTCACAGTATTAATGATAAAACACTACTAAACTCTGATAGCCACCATCTCTTGCAATTTAGAGCAAGAAACAAACCTAATCCCCTGCCACCTGCCAAAATCCAGATGGTAAAACCTGAGAAAAGTGCTCTCACCTCTTTAAACCCTCTGGTGCAGCTCAGGCACATTAACTGTAGGTACCCTATATACGATATCAAACCACAGCTCTTAACTCAATATTGTATTGTATTCCAAACAACATCACCAATAATTTTAGCATAATCCAATTTTATGACAGGCTAAGTAATAATTAAAAACGAAAATACCCACAGCTGGCTGAAACCTAGCTTGTGAGTTAATAGATGGCCCCTTTGCTCATAATGTCAAATGCAGCTGGTCTGGTACTCATTAGCTCTTTCAACAATGAACACTTACTTGCACATACGGGAACTTGCCAGAAAGGAAAAGTAAATCCACTGCAGATATTAAGCTGCCTCCTCCTCTTATTAGCGTATGGCTCAAGAAGCCCTGTAAACATGCAAAGCCAGTTGCACATCTGATGAAAAGCAACACAGCCCTGAACAGCTCTGGGCTCTGAACAGCTTATTTTTCAGGCATTTGTTACAGAACGTCAGTTACAAAAGAGTGGGAAAAAACCTTTATCCTTAATGAGATTTCCCTCCCTTTGCTATCCTCAAGGCTTATAGTGCCTCGCTGTCAGAGCACAGGGAACCTCCAGCGCAAGGGCTCACTTCATTAAACGCCGTTTCAGGCCTAATTTCACATTGTGACCCACTCTGCCGGCGCAAAGAAAGCGAGACGCCAGATGCTCTCCGCGCCTGCTACCTCTGCAGCATTTCATTCACTACTCCAAAAAAAACCTCCAAGCACCCATTCAAAACCAAGTACCCCCAGCCTGGGCTCTCCTGTCACAGGACAAAGTGCTGGCTTGTCTTCAGCTCGCGTGATGCTTGACTATCATCGCCCAGCCCAGCCTACTCCTACGGCTCTTTCGCTTCTTCCCAAGCCTGCTGGAATTTGAACTTTAAATGGATGCCCTCCATGGCAACAATAGATAAAAAACGAGCCTTTGATTGTTCATGCATTGTGGAAAAGAAAGGAGGAGATTCATCCTGGCTGTGACCTAGCAGGAACTCATCAAGCACGGCTCCCCTTCCATTGCAACGGGATGCCTTTGCCTGTAGCTACTCATTCAAGCTCCCTGTGTCTATGTTTTCCATTCAAAGAGGGTGAATTCTTCAGGTTTCCCCGTTAAGAAATTAAATGTTGATCCTATGAATGAAGGGCAACACCACGCTTGGAAAGCTGCCAAAGGGTTCTGTAACACTCAGCAGTTTGGAGTTAATTCAATACTTATTGATATCTAGCAGGATTTATAGCTGCATTATTTATAAGGAAAAAGTCACTGAGCCATATTTAGTCTCTGGTAATAAACTATTTTTAGCACCATCTGTTTTTCTAGTTTGCTCCCTTGTTTAGGCAAGAGCATACTTTTCCCCAGCTCCCTCCTCCTTACCCATTTAAAAGGATCCACAAACAAAACCTACACCAAAGCACAAGTAAGGATCACACTGAATATCTGTTGTGCAGCGAACCTCCTAATCATGATTTTGGAAGTAAAATTTGCTGACTAAGAAGTGTCAAGCTGATGCAACAGTACACGCTGTCTTCAGTTACAAAACTGAGCTTTTTTTTTATGCAAGGGGAAATGCTTTTCAGAGAAAGGACACTACTATCTAGAAAGGAACAACTGATCATTAACTGCATTAAGCCATCTGAAAAACGTTCACACTCCCAGCACTGCTTGCTTTTCTGGGCCATAGTTGCCAAGTTTCACCCTCATTAAACCCACAGATATTTTGTCACAAGTACATTCAGCCAGGCCACTGTTAGAGAAGGAAAGGAGAAGTGTAAGCAGCTGCTGCCAGCACCTTGCCTCTGTTAGATGAGGTGTTTGAAGCTGCAGCTGCCACCCAGTCAAAAGCTCCCCCAGACCTCAAATTAACTCTTCAAACTCACATTTATATTCTGCTGAGTGGGGGACGCGACACCGGCGGCCTCTGCAGCATGACAAGAGGGACAGAGTGGAGGGGTTGCTGGTTCCTCGAATTCTGAGTGAAGCAAGGCTTTGGATCCTTGCATACTGATTAAGTTCTCAGAAACACACTTGATAGAAGCAACGCATTCATCTCGCCCTCCTGCCTCAACAAAGTTTGTTTGTTAGCTTAAACAGTAGCCCAAGTATTTGAAAGCTTCGCTATTAAGTCAGATTAAGAAATTTTACTGTAGAGCAAGGCAGAAGTCTCATTAAAATATGAGCTCATGTAGTCCTTACCCTTTGTAAAGGGCAGTAAGGGTTACAAGCTGGTTTACTAGGGCTTGCAGCACAAGTCTGGCATTTCTAATAAATAGAAGAGATGCAAAAGCAAGGATAAGCCCCAGCATGTAACACACAGGTCAAAACTAAATTCCACACACACATAATGGACAAATGCATGGCTATTTTAGTGGGTTCCAATGAAGTTCTATGGACTCTGAAACACCTTCTGAGCATTCAGTTCAACACTGACATTATGTGACAGTTTGAGTGTGAAAGTAAAAACAGTACTGTCCGACTGGTAGCCCTTGGGATGCTTCCTTCCACCCTACTACTTCATTTCAGCAGATAAAATGGGGCTCAGCACTTGCAGCGGCAAGTACCACAAGCTGCCTGACAGAAGGCCTGTATGGGTACGTAATCCAGAGTAGGCCCCTGCCAGGATGCTGAGGTGTGGTGCTGGTGAGAAGGATCTCCACACACCCCAGCAGTGACCAGCATGTCCCGTCTGCTAGACAAAGCCCGGTGGCAGCTGCCCACCGTGTTCCAGGAGCAGCCTGGGCCTCTCCAGGGGCAGAGCTCCAGGCCTGAGCCATTTTGACAGGACACATCTCAAAGGACAGCCTGCCTCGACTGCAAGGAGTTCAATAAAAACTGTTCAAAGCAAAGAATCAAAGTCTGCAGTACTTTCAGTGGCCATATAAAGCACATGGACAAAAGCCAACACATACAGTAACTGTCGCAGTAAATTTAAGAGCTATTGCCAAGTATGTTTGAGAGTAAAAACTAAGCTCGCAACTTGTAGTTCAATTCCCTAAGGCTGTTGCATAACCTGCAAATATGTTACAACATGAGAACAAATTAATGCTGGTGATGAACCAGGAATGTAGTCGAAGGATCTGGAAGTCTTCAAAATGCAGCTTGCTGCAAGCATAGTACCAAAGCATTCAACTTTAATGTGGGCAAGGACACTCACTTGTTTGCACTCAGTGTCTATGTTTTATATAACCGTGCACTTCACCCACATTTGGAAGGTAGGATGTACAGCACTACTTTTACAGAGTTTATACCTTATTAGCTAGCATGCACATGTTTCATATGATTACGCAGTAAGACATGACAGAGCCTCTAACTCAGACTCTCAGAAAGCAAATGGTAAATACGATAGAAAAAAGCCAGAACAGGGCTTGTTAGAAACTGCCCATCCACCCCTCCCTTACAAGCCAGATGGCCAATGGAAAGGAAATTTATCTGCCCTTAAAAAACAGTTATCAGAAAGGACTTTGCGATTAACTCTCAAGTCCATACTTGAGAGGTGGCCCAACGCCAGTAAAAAGAACAGTGTCAAGTCAGAAAATTCTACACAAACTCCGTTTTATGTCCTAGTCCACCCAGGGAATTCTCTTCTCCACCCTGGTGCCCAGAAGGAAGGGGTCTAAGCAGTTGTGATCCACAGCTCCCACAATGAAACCCTTTCTCAGACAATATCCTTACATAGCAAGCTTATATTCAGGTGATCTACAACTGGTTACCACCATACCAGACCACATCTTGGAATATATCGGAAGCCACTAGGAGATTTGCAGTTTATCCTGGTTAAGGAGCTATTAATCTGTGAGTAAAGTCTGAATTCAACCCCATTTTAGAAATGTTCCAAATCCACCAAATTAGTATTAGCCAAAAAACAAGACTTAAAGGATTTTATAGAAGTATGCTTTTTTTTTAAAAAAAAAAAAAAAAAAGAGCTTCAAGCTTGTTATCCCACTTGCATTTTGAACAATATTACTTCAGTCTTCACTATGATCACCATTCAGCAACATGCTTCCATGTCAAGGACTCCAACTGCTGAGCATACGGGGAAAAAAGGTACAGAAGTTACATAATGTGTATAATGCTCTTTAAACAGCCACCAAGCACTATCTCTTGATATGTTCTTCCTAACTTAGTTTCAAATCTAGCCTAAAAGATTACTTAACACTGAACAAATTAATGCAACTTCTAGTTGCAGTCCCTTGACAAAATACTTCTGCTAGGAAAACAGTATGCATGCAAGTCTCCTTGAGAGTTTCTAGTAGCTTCCCATGTCCTACAACTAGTTTATTTTTCAATAGCATGCTGATTTATGCCCATTACAAATGTTTGGAGGCCCCTTGGACAAGTCTGTGTGTATACTTCACTCAAGCTGAAGGTGGGATTCAGAGTCTTTAGTTAAGATTTAAGAAGTGGGTGCATAGCTCAGGTATTGCAAGTATTTTATTTACATAAGATTACTCCCCCTCCCCAAACATTTGAGAGTGCAAGATTCTTACTATATCTAAATCTACCTTGAAACCTACCTTAAAGTTTATTAAAATTGGTTTACAATCAACCTGCCTCACTACAAGATGCAGCGAAATCATTATACTTCACATCTAGGTACCCTGTTGGCTTGAAGAGTTCAGTTCTGCCTAATTTTAAAATTGAATTCTTTCTGCTGACCACTCATCCGGGAAGAAAACTCCTCCTCAAATAACACAGTGAAGAAGCTAACCTGAATTGGGAAAACTTTTTTCTCCAGGGATAAGGCAGCAACCAAGTAGTTTGGAACTCCAAGAACAATTTAAGAGTTCCTCAAAGGATGGGGATCAATTAAGTTTTCTAGTTGAGTCAAGTCACTTCAGATCATTAATTGCTACATAACTACCTATGGTCTATACTTTTAGTAGTTAAAGTAGCTTGGGCTCAGTAACAGAGAAGATTGATTTTTTTTTTTTATTATTTTTTTTTTACTTCTTCACAGTTGTTTGAACTCTACAGGTGGTGTCTCCTCTCCCTGTGAGAGGAGCAGAACAAATTCAGTTATTTGAAAATATGAAAAGTAGAAGGTAGTATTTTTTTTAAACAGAAAGCATACATATTCTTTAGTTATAATATGAGGTGAATCTGGAAGTTAAACATTCCACTGCAAAGTTAAGCATTTCTGTATCGTATTAAATCCCATTAATCCATTCCTACTCACTTGACCTAATATACCCCACACGTACTAGGTATTAAATTTAACAAGCTTAAGATCAATTTACCAATCCAACTGAGGGCTTGCATGCCCTGAAAACACATCCTCCTATGCCAACTACGTGAGCCTCGCAAGGCCTAAAAAAAACAACAAGGTTTTTGCTCTGGGATATGCAATTTTTAAAAGCCTAGAAATTTTAAAACTTTAAGCAATTTCTGGTTCTGTAACAACATATGCAGAAGTTACAAGGGCTACCCTATCCAAGTAATATATATTTTAAAATGTTTAACACAGTGAACACCACGCACTGAGCACTTCCAGCACTATACAAATCACTGAAATCTTGAAGCCCATATTTTGGTTCAGGAAAGTATCCAGAAAAAGAATATGATCGAGGACATTCTTGATTGAGGACGTTCTCAAAAAAGCCTGCTGTGGCAAGCTTCCATGGAAAAGTAAACTCTACTTAAAAGCTGAAAGGAAGGAAAGAAGAAAAAAACACATGAAGGTTTTTAAAGACTCAGAACATCAGGAATGTCTGCTGCTGGTTTGATTTTATGGTTGTTCAGCAAGGAAGAGTCACCAGTGAGGCTCTGTGTTGACTATGGTTCAAGCACATGTGAGATCTGCCACTCCAAACACCATAGCAGTTAAAAGTAACCTTGAAACTCTACAAAATAGGACATGACAGTTAAGCCACAAGGCACCTGTCATATGCTCTGTATGATCTTATTTAAGGTCTTTCATACTACTCATCAATTGTAAAACTAGTTCCTATCACTTATTTTTAACCTACTATTTTAACCTACTACTTACATCTAAACATCCTTATAATGTACCTCCTTCTGAAAGGACAAGTTTTAACACAAAGTCAGTTGCACAACATCACCTGAGTTCAGAATTTTTACTCCTCCAGCTAAATTTATGCAACAGTATTCCTGTTCAAATACTGCAAAGATTGCAAAGTTCTTCAGTTACTTACAGTTAACATGCTTTAGTTTACAAGACAGCCAAAGTGCATACTGATCAATGTAAAAACAGAACTGAAAGCTGAGACGGTTAAAATATAACTCAACGACTAAGAGGAAGCTTTGTACTGTATCAACAACTTAGCCTGAAGAATACCTGGAATCTGCAAGAGCTTTTTCCAGAAGAGAACTTCTGCAGAGCTTCACCTGCTTCTTTAGGAAGTTGGAAGCAGCCTCTTTAGCAGGTTGGAAGCTACAACTGTTCATGAGCATGGTGCTGGATGCCCCTATCTACATTCTACCTAGGTAATGATGATGGAAGAAGGGAGAGAAAAGAATAACAACCACAAGCAAGTTTCTGTGAAGTGCTCCAACATCCAGGCAAGGGGACACTGAGTTGTGCACCAGTACTGATGGGTACCCAAGTATCTACTGAAGTGAGATCTACCATTCCTCATTCCCCTTATGCCAAGGTGTACAGCAGGCAGTGGCTCCATTACTCTGAATCCCATGTAAGAACATCAGGGCCTTACGGAGGTAAACTAGAAGCTTCTGGAAATAAACTACAAGCAAATCTTCTGAGCTGATAAAGGCAACTGATGACAACCTGAACACATTAAGCTTCCTCTCCCCTACAGCTAGGGGCAGGCAGGTTTCAGAGACAGCATTTTCTCTACCACCCATATTACAAAATCCCCAATCAATCTACATCAATAAATAAGAGGAAAAACCTCCTTAGTTCATCCTTCCACATTTCCTAACATTATGTCCTTCCATGCCTTACAAGAGGATTCAGGCTTCCTAAGTCTAGAAATACACACATCCAATTACAACACTGCTCTGTTAAGAACGGTTGGTCCCAAAGTCTTATTAATTGATGTAGTTGGGAGGTTCACAGCTGTAGGATCTAGTTTGAGAAATGAGTGCATATTAGATTATATAAAGCAGTATTTCAGAGGCAATGAACACTTCCAAGTTTTTCTAGACTTTTTTTTATAATTTTATCATAGAGAAACAAACACTCAGGAAGCCATCCTAAACTATAAACATTTTCTTGCACAATAGCCAATGTAAGAAAACTACGTGGAAAGTTTCAACACTGCAATATTTCCAGTCAAGGCAAACTATAGATACCACCACCTAGAGCATGTAAGTAACACCACCTAGAGCAATGATGTACCACCGAAACTGAAAGTTACCTAAGTTACCTATTTTCAACAGTCCTCAAAGATTTACTCAACATTTTATCTCACTGCATCATGAAACACACCAACCTTTGTGCTAGAGGTGCTTCACATTCAAACCTACTGATGTAACTAAGAATGCCCCTGTTTGCAACCCCTGTGATATAAAGATATTGGTACTTCTCAAATTTTAAAAGGAAAATGGCCATTACCAAGTGTTGGCACTTAAAGAAGTGGTCATGGCAGTCAAATGGGAAAAAGGCACTAAGAGGCGTGTGCATTCAAAGCTACTTTACAAGTCATTAGACTTAAAAATTCACAGCCTTCCCTACTTGGTAACTGTGCTACACAGGCAAGCCTCTACTAATTTGTATATCAAGGCCTTGCTAAAACTTGCCCACTTAAAATAGTTGTCAAACTCACAGTATCCTTCTGGAAAAAGGACATTTTTGAAGACCAAGTTTCCTTTGGCAATACCCTGAAGTTGTTTGTGTGAAGGAACATTGGAGCTCTTTCTAAAATCAAACTTGAGGGTGTTGCCCTCCTACAAGGAAAAGCCATTTGAAAGTCTCAAGGTATCCTTTATCAAATTGTCCTGTGTACCTTGCAATAGTTAAGCACAATGCAACTGAACACAAGTATAGGTATTGAACTCTATGATCCCTATGGCTCCCTTCCAACCCAGGATATTATGATTGTGAGTTGACCAGCGTTCATGCAGGTGGAAGCAATAGTTCCAGCAAAGAAGACAACTACCAAAAAGTTGCAAAAAAAAAAAAAAAAATACCCTTCCCCAGCTTCTGAAGTATTCTGCAGGTTTTCCTTCTCACATCATTCCTCTTTGTAATGCTCAGAAGAAAATTTTTGATGCAAAATGATTTAAGTGAATTGGCAAGAACATTAGCTCTAAAAGGTTTAGTTAAGTGTAACAAAATGTTGAAATCAGGTCTTAGTTTAGATCTCTTTATCAGTTTCTATATATAATTTGAGCACTTCAGTACTCAGGCACTTAAAGTTGACAAGCTTGCCATATTAACCCCAATGGTAGTTGCTTAGCATGCAGTTGGAACAAGCCAAAACTTGGGCTAGGAAATAAGGTCCTCCAAGTTTCACAGTTTAAAGTCAGAAGTATTAGTTTTGTTACTACAGATTTGTCAATAAACAGTCAGCAAGTCACATCTTTTCACCTAGTAAAACAAATCTTAATACAAAAGGAAATGTATCTATTACTTATTGACTTTTTCTACCTGCAAATTCTATTTCATCTCAGACAACTTGGCACTGGGCTAGAGTTCAGAACAGCTTTCCAGGAGCTCCATTTTGTTCTTCATGCCTTTGCTATGACAACAGGACCTCATCTCCAAGGTATCACCTTATTTGCTAGTTAACGCAAATATTTACTTGAACTATTTAATTGTACATTTAAACCAGACAGCTGATGCCTGATCAAAGCATTTTCCTGAAGTCAGGTACACAGCATAGCAGATGTGTTCACGTGGCAAAGCAACCGCAAAAAACCTACAGTGTGGAACCTACATCCTGGGAACAGAGCAGAGAAGCTATATCCGTGACAACAGCTCATCACCCATAAAAATGCAACACCCACCAGTACCAAAACAACAGGTATGAGTCCTCACTTAATCCTGTGTTGCCCAAATACAAGCTTTTTCATCCAAATGAATGCCTGTGATCTCAAGCACTGAAGAGCAAGTTCAGAACTGGCTCCTTCAGTTGCACAAACACAAATCAGACTAGAGCACTGTTCAGGAACCACAAAACCCAAAGACTCCAGGACCTAGGGAAAAGCGTTAGGATATACATTATTTTTTGGCCCTTTGCTTGCACTGAAAGAGAGGATTCTAAAAGCCTAGAAATGAAGCAACTAGCAACATTCAGAAGAATTGCAGTCTCATTTACTACACGTGATTTAGATTGACTTGTCTGGAAATGACAATACTGACTTCTGTCATAAAGAGTTCTTGAATTTCTTGAATTTAAGAAAATCACTAATCTTGTCTTTGAAATTGTACACTGTGAAAGTGTACAGTAAGAAAATCATTCATTCAACTACTTGATTTTTGGAAAATCCCCACATGCACTCCAGGAACATTTGAAATCCTAACCAATGGAGTGCACATTGCTGTCAAGTATCTTTTTTTCCTCCCTCCAACCCCACCAAAAAAAAGCCCCCAAGCTTAAGAGAGACTCTCAATACTTTCTACTCCCAGATACTTCTGAAATAATGGAGAAATTCCCATTGCCTTTTGCAAACTTATGCCATTCTTATTTTAAAATGGAAATTCCCCTCCACATACACACAGCTCTCCAACCTTATAATTTTAGCAACATAAAAACTCATTGCATCTGCAGCTGCATTTGTTATAAGCCTATTTTGCTCTTCCATCAAAAACCCACAGCAGTCATTTACACTGAAGTAGTCTTACTGATACAAGTAAGAAACAAGTCGTTTTCTGTAATATGTTTATACACCACACTGAATTCAAGAAGTCTTTCTGAACATCAAAAACCCCACAGAAGCCGAGTTTACTGCACCGCTCCATCGAAAGCCTAGGACCTCCTTATCTCCTCTGTGTGTACCGATCTCACAGGAAGTTTCTTGGGTGGAGACGTGAAGCAGTTTTAAAATGCCTCTAAACCGTACCTGAATTACTAGCACTAGTTCAGTTTTCCTCCACATGCTTGTGTATGCCGTTCAAAGCACCAGACCCAGATCAGAATAGGGTTCCAGAGAAAAACCACACTCCTGGCACATCTTCAGCCCTTAGAGCCTCACACAACCCTCAGCACAGCAATTAGTTGCAACTTCGAGCATATTTTTACCCACAGAGACATAATCAAAGCAGATTAATACACGTTACCATAAGCAAGATAGGTAAGGCAGCTAAACAACCAGACTTTGGTCCAAGGGGGCCCATTAACAACTGCATGACACAACTCGCCATGGAAGTTACACCTTATCCCAAAAGAAGAAAGGGTTAGTGTGGTTTTTGAAGAACTATGACATACCACTTGGCATCAAAAGCCAAAATAAAGTCTGTTAAAACCCCCTAATGGCAAAGTCGAGCTGCCTACAAAAAAATAAACTAAGCATAACTAAGCATCGAACCTCAATTGCTTACTGTGCAGAGGTAGGTAGGAAAGTTCAGAGCATCTTAATTGTTTCTTCAATATTCTCCTTCGCATCCATGCAGTGAATGGAAGCATTAACACGTGTACCATGCTTGAAGTAAGTAAGTTTGCTCCGCTCTTATGCTATCTACCTCAATAATCAGCTAAAACCTCATATATTGCTTTTGCCAGACATATACAGTACTAAGAACATTGAGTAGACATGAGAGCTAGCCAGCACACAAAATAACTGCACAATGATGGTGGCTACGCAGATAATGCATCCAAAGACTGGTTAAAAGGCACAAAATTGCCCAAAAGAGTACATCACGCTAACACAGCTCACTAGATAATGCTGAGTGGCATCAGCCACATAAGGGAATGCTAGAATACTCGAGAACCAGATTGAAATGATATCATGGACACATTTATAGAAAAGCACGAGGTCATACTATCAAGCTGCATTATGAGGAATTCATCAGTTGGAAGGGTCATAGCAGGACAAAATACAAGTAACTACAGAGAGCAACACAATCCAGCCATAAAAGGAGAGAGAACAAAGCAAAATCAGGCCCAAGGCAGAATTGTAGTGTTTCAAGGGTAGAATTTGAGGTAGGAAAGGTTCATGGCACAGCTGTTTGAAAAGAGCCCATTTTACATAGTCTATGGGAAAAAGAGGACAAATAGCAATGTAACTTCTCTAAATGTGCATATAGTAGAAGGATCAACTGGAAAGGAAGAGCTAAGGAACTAGCTCTAGAGATCATATTCATGTAAGGGCAACTGCTATAACTCACCATGAATCAGTTTAAGGAATTGCTCTTAAAATCTTATCTATTTTCTAACACAAGTCAATTGGGTTGGGAATAAATGTTAAAACTCAGTTTCACCTATAACCCATATTAGCTGGTGCTCATATGCTGTTCTTAAAGAAAAAAAGACGTCTACTTCTGCTTTATACACTTGTGTTTTGCAATGTGTTGAGGCCTAGAAACCTGTGAAATCGCTTTCAACAAAAAAGATTTAATGAGTTTGGCTATGTAACAACTCTTTTTTGGAGACTGATGTTGCTATACTATACAATCCTAACCAAGAATGTTGCAGAAGAGAAACCATGGTTGGGGGGAGAGGGTGTTACACAAGAACAAGCTTATCACAAAATTTCAAAACATATTTAAATACACCACAGAAAATGTTCTGAACACAAGTTGGTCAGTTAAGGGTGAAAGCAGCCTCCTACAAAATAAAGTGTGCTGAGAGCTGGATTTTAAATACAGTGGAATAACAAGGAAGCAACATTTAAACAGCCTGTGTGACAGGCTAGCGCTCTTCAGCAAGATCTTCATCTCCCTTGAGGAAAACAACAGTGAATGGAAACATCTATAAAAGGAACCTGCCCCAAGTTCCCTAAAGTGAAGCTTCACGTGTCTGGAGCACAACAAGAAAAAAAGTGAAATAACTAGGAGGTGGTACATTTAGTTGACCAATTAGCTTCCTAAGGGGACCAGAAAACGCATATTAGGACTAGAAAGTTAAGAATAGAAAACAAGGGTAGAAAAGGCATCACGAGCATGCATGAATGAATACTAAACTCAGAACAGGCCATCTTGCTTACTCCTCTTCAGACTTTTATCATTCACAATTTAAGTTACAGAAGTTAAAAAACAGATGCTGAAGTCATTAAAAAAATTCTTAGCTTAGTGATACTCAAACCCCTTACCTTACTTGTCAGGGAAATGAGTATCAAGCTCTACCTTAATTCTGCATACAAGATGCCTGTTCATTAGGAGAACAATAAAACAAAGCAGGTATGGATCACAACAGTGACTGATCTCCTTCCCTTTCTACCTATCAATTCCAGCTTTAACACTGAGGGATTTAACACCATGCATAGTTTGCTAACATTTCCATTGAGGTTTGTTGCTAGATTAGAGATTACAAGATTACAAATATGACTGCTAAAGAAAAAAAAAAAAGTATTTCAACATCCTGCCATTCCTTTTCATTTCCTTTCCTGTAACCCTCACTTCTATCCTTGAAATTCATGCTTGGAAAGTGTACAGTTATTCCTGTTGTAACTTTAAGGTAACACTACTATTATGCATTGCAAACCATTTTCATCACAAATTTATACTTGATCTTTATACCAAATGGATACAGATCAAGTGATCCCCATGGAATAAATGACACAGGGTCTATTTCATAGTAAGGGAAGACCTTAAAGACAGAGGGGGGGGAAAAAGTGAGCAAAGCAGCTAACATTGGCAAGCAGCACATTTTGCAGTATTTCCCATTAAATATGAAGAACAAAAAAGGTCTTTTTAGTAAACATGGGAGAAATTCAAAGCATCCCAAACCTGTCACCCATTATGTTTTGCAGGCAACGTGTTGTAATACTAGTTTGAATCTCTTCTATTTAGGTCACAATTCCTTCTACTCCCACAAGTTACAGTGCAGTGCTGTAACATGGATGGAGGAATACCCCCAAAATTGCCACTATTAGTTGGAATGAACTGGGCAATTTATTGATTTTTACTTTGTATGACTGACAACTGCTTTCAATACTACTTAGGACAAGAGTGAATGAAGTTATTTTGCAGCTGTGCAGAAAACTCCCAAGGTAGATGATCTAGCATATATCAGCAGACTTGTACCTGAAGAAATGGGCATTTATGCTTCGAAAGACGTTAAACCAAAGGCTGCACCAAAAACAGTTTCACAAATAGCACTGCTTGGGGAAATAACTGGGAAAGACAGACATTGAGATTTATTCACAGAGAGCATAAACTGAAGAGGATGGGGAAGACCTTTCTTCCCTCCTCTGTGAAATCCCAGGACCCTCTCCTGAAGTATCAAAGTCTGCTTCTTCCACCCATTGCTTTAGGGCAGTCAAACTGCTGACAGTAGTAAAGAAAAACATTATCCCCAAGCTCTGCTTGAGAACATAACTGTTGGGAAAGTTATTTTGGGAAATTCTTGTACCCTTTTGCCACAATCGTTGCTTGCTGACTGTGCCACATAACCTGTTTGCAAGGGTAAAATCATGGCTCCCCACAGGTCATTTTCAGGCCTTGGGCTAAGACAAAAAACACAGAACCATGTTAAGTTGATTACAATTTAAAGCAGTAATGTTAGAGATGGAGAAGCAGTCATCCTGTAAATAGTTGTACTAAAAGATAAGTGTGTCATAACCGGTACTGTTTCAAAAAATTATAAAAATTATCATATTTTAGAGTTTTTGTAGTGGTGTTTTTTTTTTTTTTTAAATAAAAACAAGGTCAGGAAGGGACGAATATAAAATTTAAGCCAAGACAATTGTGGGTGGGGAGATTGAAGGAGTTCACATGGCTTTACAGATGCTTAATGCTCTCAGGCCTGGTCCTCAAGCATGCAACGGCCACACTTGAGTCATCCTGCAAACTTCAGGGTTACCAGGTCCTACACCTCACTAGTCAGGGAGTATTTCCGTAGCTTGCATAAGGCAGCCTCTGCAGTCACACAGAAGTGGCTCAGTAAGCTCCTGTGTTCCTGTGGGAGCCACAGATTCTACAATCTGTTGGTCACGACACTGCTCAGAGGAGGACCAAAAAGTCAAGTCTACTGCATCTCTGGTACCTACTCACACTTATGATGAGAACAGAGGGGGAATTTAGCCATGCTCAACACCAGGAAGCACGGTCAGTTTTCTGGGCCCTTCTCTAAAAAGGAATCTAAGCAGGATTTTGACACCAAATCACACAACGTGAAAATAAAAATAGAAAGCAGCATGCCTTGATCTCACAACCAAAACCAATTCCTCCTGCTTCCAACATCCAGCTCTGCCACGCTCCCTCCAAGCAGCGCTAACAGTCCAAAACTTCCTTGTGCTTCCTCATAAGCACATGTAGGCACACACAGATCCAGTAACAGGGAAAGAAGCTGGCAAAACTTGGGAGGAAAAAAGTTCAGAGCACATGGAATTAAGTCATGAGACATCATGCTGGCTTGCCGAATTCTAGCAAACAGACATTATTTTGTAAGGATGCTTAACTGCCATTTGACAAGCACGCTGCTTCCCAGTAGAACAGTTGCATACTTCAGGGTTGTACCATTTAAGATTGATTGCAGAAGAAAGAGCTTTATGTGCCCATAGAAAGGTTTGTTTGCTCAAGGCCTGTTACCTAAAAACATTTCCAAGTTCAAGTACCTACACTATTTATTTTACGAATGCAGCTGAGGACAAGAGCATCCAATTCACCAGGAACAGAGGCAAAGACAAGAGGCTCTCCAGACCCTATGTCACAACCCATCAGACTAACCCCTACAGGCAACAGCACTCGAGGTAAGAAAAACAGTAGTGCCTTTGGAAAATAACTAGGTCAAGCAAATGCTCTGCTGCGGTTAGAAAACCTCAAGGCCACTTCTTAACAAACTTTATGACCTGTACAACTCTAGTCTGGAGCACAGTCATCAGTTATGTTGCAGTACAGAACTTAAATCTGTGCTTGACAGCAAGAGCATTTAACGTACAAGACTGAAAAACTTATCGTCTGATACAGCTCAACCTAAAAAACTACTTCTAACTAAATTAAGGGCTTGGCTAATTAGCAATTACAGCTATAAGTAAAAGAGCTTTTACTCATGATGGAGGGAACAACAAGATCTGGATTATCCAAGCTATATTATTTCTATAATGAAGCCCTGGATGGACAGCAACCCCCTGCCTTCCCCACTCTCTTATCTATGACCTTATCTAGGTCATTTTTCTTGTTCATGGTAGCAAAACGTGAAAGCATCCAATTTAACACCTGCATCATCTCCAACAGGCTGGCAAAACTCAGATTAATCCTCAAGTATTAATACAGAAGCCACAATAAAGCAAATTGAAATTAACTGGTCCTGTTTATTAAAACAGGATTAGAAAAGCGAGGAGTTTAAGCCTGGTATAATCTGAAGGCACTGGGACAGCACATGCTGGTCCTGCCTAAAGGCTGTCATTGAAACAAATGCTTGTTCCCATAGGTCTGAGACTATGCTACAAGACTCAGATGCACCCTAAGGGTTCTCTTCAGCAGAGCTTCCTGCTCCGGGACGCCTAGAAGTTAAAGATGCTATCTGGTTTGAAAGGCCTTCATTCACAGAAAGGCACTTCCTTGGGAAAGCTACTGAAATTAACAGCTTCAGTACCAAAATATCTTCATCAATAATAAAAGCTATCAAGGAACATTACCAGTTTTATACCAGCTGCACAAGAGCAGCACCAGGTGCACTGAAATAGCACAGATTCAGACAACCAATTTTGTTCAGAGTCATTAAGTGCCAAGGGCAAGACTCTCCCATTTAAACAGGAAGCAAGCACTGATGATTAAGCACCCTAGGCTACTCAAAAGAAGGCCACTACTGCCAACTGGAGACTCCTAGCTTGCTGAAGTAATTATTTGTAATACTTTAAAACTAAGCTAAAGTTAATTCTCTCAAGAATGATTAGGTGACTTTACTTGAAGTTTAAAATAATCCTTAATATAGAAAGGATATTTTTCCTGCTCATCTAAATCAAGTATTAAGCTAGTGGCATACGTACACCAATGGAGTTGTTCAGGCACTTGTCTCCTAACCTGTAATAATGGCTTTTTTTGACCATTAAGCTTTGATTTCCACTGTCTGAGAGTAAATTCACAAGTCCTAAATGGGGAAAAAACAAAAACAGGTAGTGCTGTGAGAACAATTCCCATTGCTTTTTTATCACGATCAAAAAACTGACACTTCAGACTCGGTACATTAGATCAATTTGTAAGTTGGGTACTAAAATGTTTTTTAAAACCATTCCACAGAATGGTAAAACCCCTGTCAGATACTGAAGCTTAGTGGGACCAGGACATTTTATTTATTGTACTTGAGCAGTCCCACAACTCCATTATTGCTTCCTCATATGGAAAGTTCTTAAGGACTGTCATATTCTGAAGGCTGGCAGTCAGAAGATGACTCATTTGCTTTGAGACAAAACATTACTAGCAAAATATAATGTCTGTTTCAGACATTGTAATCACCATTGTATTTTAAAAAGGGAAACAAGGAAAAGGAATTCAGCTTCCCTTCCTCTGAGTCGTCCCCATACAAAACTCAAACCACAGGGGTGGCGAGGGGAATATGGGAGGGAAAAAAAAACAAATAAAGTGGTTTCTATAAGCAAATCTTAATTTCAGTGCAGATTTCACTGTACAACACCAATATGCTAAGAGACAATCACAAAGCAGCACAACTTCTGGTAGGACATTATCACCAACACCTGCTGAAAAAAGAGATCATCCTCTCTGAAAAGGAAGTGTTCCACTAAAGCTGCTGCTATTAAAAAAAGGATGATACAGCAACCGAGAGGCACAAAACCCATTCCCAAATTAGGAGTACTCAAGCACAGGGGAAGTCCTATCAAGCATTTTATTTAGCATCCCCAAACCTCTATGTCCGCTCGTCTGCTAGCACAGTCAAGTTGAATCTGCAGCAAAAGGCTTCAGATGAAAGCTGCTTTTCAGTTGTGAACAAATCAACTTGCACAATGGCATTTGCTCAAGTGTACCACTGAAATACCAACATAAGAATTGAAGTGTTTTGAGAACCCAACCTCAGAATTACGCAACAGTGGATATGAAAAGAACAAAGTGTTTCACAGTTGACATATCTTCATTTCAGCAACAAGACCAATCAAGAGATGAACTAATGTAAGTAATGAAGGAGGACCTGTAATTCAGAGCAAGGAATAACAAATTCAAGTTCCCAATATGCATTTCACTGAACTGCAGGTGGGGAAGATGTCTCATCTCTGCTACAGCCCACATTCAAAGAGCATTTGGAGGAAGCTGACAAGAACTGCAGTTTCAACACCCCATTTTGTATTTGGAAAAGGTCACACTGCTCAGCTGTATTCAACTGCATAGCTATCTAAACCAGGAAGTTCAAGAAATTTAAGAGCAAATAGAAACTTTTTACCTTGTAAAAATATAAGAGAAATGAAAGCCTTTAATATAAGACATGCTTCCCTCTTTAGTTCGCTGGACTCATCAAGTATCAAACAATGAGGATCCAATCATATTGTAGTCTACCACTTCACAAGGTCTCCTATTCTCCTATATCTTGCTTTTGTAATAATTGCACTCGAATTACCATTGTTCTGACAGGAAACCCTTACACAAGCAGCAACACTGATTGCAAACAGAGGTTCACAAAGACTGTTCAAAAGAAAGGCTAGTTTAATTCTACAGGACAGGGACAGTCAAATCCCCAGCTGAGTTGCATGTTACCCACACCTGAATAAAGCCCCCTCAAGTTTTACACCAAAAGCTCACACATTAGTTCAGCAGCTACATACCATAGCACTGCCTGCTACCCTAAGCCTTACGAAATTCATTTTCAAGTTAACCTGATCTGCTGTTCTTACAGCCAACACTTAGAAAGGTTTTTTATAATGTTCTCATCCTCTCTGAAAAAAGTGGTATATAAACTTTTAACTTTCATTCACTTTAGGAACCTAGACTCCTTTCTCACTTCCATGAAAATTTATCACAGCACATTAAAGAACTAAAAATCACACTTAAGCCTACACTTCTGCATCAAGAGCAAAAGCTCCCAGCATTTTTTCCCTCCCTTCAAAGCTGGTCATGGCACAAAGGTCTTGACTAGACAGGGCTGCTATACAAGTCTTGGTGGAAGATGCAGCTCTTTGCACAGGAGTCATTTGGATTTCACCTGGTACAGCACTTAAATTTAAGAAGTTAAAAACAGGTACTAGTTATGCATGTCTTCACTCCAAATCACACCAATACAGGCTTTCCTCTTCTTTGATGCAACACAGGTTTTTGGCGTGAAGTTTTGAAGACCGTGGGTTTGAGTGCTATTGTTTTTACCTAAAAACTTCAACACAGGAAGCACCATCTGTGTAACACTTCACAAAGAAGAGTAAGACTTAGGAAGACTGAAAATGTTCAAAATTAGTATTTTGTGGAAAACGATGATCAACCTATTTTCCAGGATTACTTTGAACAGCTTTAAGTTAAGAGAATGAGAGGAATAACCTAAGTATTTGATTGGAAAGAGGTCTACAAGAGCACTCTGCCCTACCCAAGTCCTCAGAAGACTCTGCGGAGTCTCAGTCCTTGACTATTATTTCACACAGCAAAAATTCATTCCTCCTTACCTTGCATGAGGCATTCCATTAAAAAGAAGTGCATTCATACCCAACATTTTCACAAAATGCAGAAGAATATACGGACACTGACTCCTACTCTCTAGATGCCATAGTTAGGGCCTGCTAGCCCTCCTCCTGCAGGAGCTGCTTTCAAATAGAGACAAAAGGAGCTCTCATACGTTTTGTTAGCCAGAGGATAAAGCAGCTTCAAGCTTTATTTCGATAAAATAGTATTTGTTATCATGACAGTGGGGAAGAGATTCAAAAATACATGCTGCTATTTGAAGTGAGCCTGAATACGTTTTATAGCTTATAGAGAAACTGCCATGGCTTCCCACAAAAGACTCTATCTGCTAAGGAAACCACATCCCTGGAGGCATTTAAAAGGCTGCAGTGGACAGAATTAGATATTGAGAGAAGTAAACATGAATCAACAGGAAATTAAGATGGATTGATAGCCAAATGTAAACAGTCACCCACATGAACATCAACTCAAACTACCATACATTTTCCATTTAATCTGAGGACATAGGAAGCATGTAATCACACTACACAGCAGTGTACTGCTCAGCTTTGAAAGAGCTAATCCAGCCTACAATCCAGATCAAAATACTTCAAGTTTACCTGTTATCCAGTCATAAATGCAGACAGCTCAAGAATATCTGTGCTGTCACCAATGAGACTGGTGCTGTGACCATCACTGAAGCTGCCTCAAGAAGGTTTTTTGTTTCAACTGCTACAGGACAGCAGCACACCCTGTTCCTCCCCCAAAAGGTGGTCTTCCCTAACTTGGTAATTCACAGGATCACAGAACAGCTTGGGTTGGAAGGGACCTCAAACACCATCCAGTTCTAATCCCCCTGCTGTGGGCAGGGGCACCTCCCATTAGATCAGGTTGCCCAGGGCCTTGTCCAACCTGGCCTTGAACATCTCCAGGGATGGGGCATCCACGGCTACTCTGGACAATCTGTTCCAGTACCTCATCACCCTCTGAGCGAAGAGAGTGAAGAATTTCCTCCTAACATCTGATCTATTTCTCCCTTTAGTTTAAAACCATTCCCCCTTGTCCCATCTTTGTCTGCCCAAGCAAAAGGCTTCTCTTCATCTTTTTTGTAAGCTCCCTTTAAGTACTGAAAAGCTGCAATAAGGTCACCCCAGAGCCTTCTCCAGGCTGAACGTCCCCATCTCCCTTAGCCTTTTTTCATAGAAGAGGTGCTCCAGCCCTCTGAACAACTTTGTAGCCCATTCAATACATTCTCTAGCTTCCAAGTTCATTTACAATGAATAATACCTTGACCAAGCTCTAGCAGAAGCTGAATTGCATTTCCTTATTCAAAACCCTGCAGGCATAGCAGCAGTCTGCTTCCACTCTACTGAAGCTTAGAAAACCTACTAGTAGTTTATTGAATCCATTTCCATTCAGATATCGGTCCTCCAAGTCACAAGGCTGCCGTTAAAGAGAAAAACATTTAAACTTGGCACAAGTTGATGTACTTGGTCCTCTGCACTTTGGGCAACATCGTATATAGAACAAAAACAGTAAAAACACGTTTTCCTCGAGGTCCGCTGCTGAATATTACTTTTCAGCTATATATTAAGTTTATACCTAGAATTATACAACCTGGATTTCAACTACTGATTTACTCAGCCGGACAACTTTGGCACCTAACTCCTTCCCTCTGAGCAAGACCATTGACTTTTGAGCTTAAATTACTTCATGCCTTTGAAATAGCAATCATCTTTTGCTTCCTTGTTTTATGATCACTTATAGAAATTATTACCACAGTGGGGAAAGAAAAAAGGCCCCAGAACCATTTTTTAAAACAAAGGTAGGCCAGGATTAGCTGTTTTTCTTCTCCCAAATATGAGGTTAATGCTTATTCCTAGATGTGCCTTGAAGTTTTCAAACAAGAACCAAAAATCTGTCCCTGGCTTAACTGCTTTATTCACAGCTTAATCTTATAAAAAGGGAAAATACTGGCAAATTAGCTAACACTACAGACTTAGATTTGCTGTCACTCTGCTGATCCCAACCAACCCCAGTCCAATCCCTTCCTACACAACTCATTTGTATTATATTTCCCATAAAACATACTCCAAGAGCCAAGGCCTTCCAGATTGCCTCAAGTCAGAAGATACACGCCATACAGTGCAAGGACATCCACCACCCATTTTGTTTGAGAAGCAGTGGTATGTTCCAACACAACCACCAAATTGCAAAGTGCTGGCAGCAGGTAGAAGAAATGAGACCTATATTCAGACCATGAAGTGCTGTACTAGATAGACAGTATTACAAGAGCACTGCAAGAGTTTAAATGAGTTGCAAGCATATTAAACACCTCCCCTAAATCACACTATATGGATGTAGCATGCCAGGCAGAGAACAGCCTTTGCTGACTTCACTGTTTCTACAAGTAGAAAATATACCCACCTTAAATAACCTGTTTGTTCCTATTTTGACAGGAGGCTATAAGAGATGAGCTTTACATAAGCAAAGGGAGGTTTATTTAAAGCAACATGCTTACTATTTAAAGAATGCAATCTGAATGAACTTCATAAGCCAATACTTAACCTACTTGAACCAATTGAGGCTTGACTCCCTGGATACCCTGCTAGCAGTTACTTCACTACACTATTCACACATGTGGTATTTTGCTTTTTATGTCCACACTTGAATTCTACTTCTAGCTACTTGTGCAGCTTGAGAACACAGATTACACTACAACAAAAATGAATTGAGGTGAACAAGGCTATTGTAACTATGCCTAACAGCGCATACCTGGAAATTTTCTACACAACAAGAATTCAAAGAATCCAGGCGAATGCTTCAGAGCTTTGCTTAAGTTTAGTGTGAGGCCACAGCCTGGCTAATTCATCTACCTGTCCACTTAACGACCATTACAATGGCCTCAAAAGGTAACAGAAAACCAAACTATTGCCAGGCAGATGAATTGATACCACTAAAGTGTATCAAAACTGCTATCAACTAGTCTCTTTAGCCTCATACTTTTGCTCTACAAGTGATACTGGTCTTGCTGTTTCAGACAAAGTTGACACATCTTTACGACTCCAGTGCTACCTTCTACAAGAAATCCCCCAGGTTTTCTACAAGAAAACCACAGCGTTGTAGATTCACAAAGTCATTATATCTCCAAAAATGAAGCATAAAGCAGAACCATAAATAACCATAAAGCAGAAGCAATTTAATTTTGACTTTTAAGAATTAAGTTATCCAAGTGTTTCAGTGATTCAAGATTTTATACTCCAAGAAAAAACACTTAAAGCATTTGGAGAACAGGATGGATAAACAAGAGTTTACAAAAAAAACTGCTATGGAATATTGCAGATCCAAGACAAAGGGTTAAAAACAAAACTGCTGACAGACAACGGATCTATCAGTGGGTCTCAGACCGGACCACTGATGCACATTTCGGAGCCCCCAGGATGCACACTGGCAGAAGCCAGGCCCTCTTGCTGGAGGAAGTATCACATTGCACATTCATTGTTCCCACATGCCTCAAAGCAGCTGTTATCCATCAGGCAGGATGCCAGGCTACACAGAATTTAGTCTGACCTGGCGTGGCACTTCGGGCCTTTCCCTGTACCTAGAAAAGTCACTAGTATAAAATCCAGATCACGTCAAAGCATTTCTATGAACTCAGAAGCCTCCTGATGCTAGGAAAATACTAAACAACCTCAGCCCGAGGTCTTTCACTGTTTAGAGACCCCTTAAAGCTTTCTATTTTGTCTTCTCTCTTCTCATCTCCACCACCTCCTCTTCCCAAATCAGTACTGCTCTTTGGAGGAGGACAGAAGGGCACTGAATAGGTATGGCAGCAGTTTGGCTAAAAACCACTAACACCATCTCCAGCTTACATTTTTGACCACGACTAAAAGCACAACATGCCACACTATTTGTTAAAGGTTAGAGTATATGAATATCTTGGTACTCTTTTCTTACCGGGCCTGGACTGATTTATATACATAAAGGAGTGGCATTAATGTCTGGAATCTTGTAAAAATTAGGCTTGTTGAGACTAAAAAACTCTACACCTTAATTTGAGAATTTAAAAGCTATCCTCAATCATATTTGCCAGTAGTTATTTCATGTTATTTCAACACAGTTAAAATAATTGCAATTTATGCCTGAAGATATTACAAGAAAGCTAGCCTTCAAATAAGCAAAACAGCAACATTTGACCGTACATAGGACACTGCAACTCCAACCCTGCCTAGTTTAAAAGGTATCCAGTGTTACTGCATCAGATGCCATGCAACTGAATTGTTGAAACTACTCTTTAATACAAGCCAGCTGTCTTTATCCCAGTAAAAATTTAAACAAACCAAAGACCACTTCAGACAACACATTTAAAAGGTTTAAGCATGATACCAAGCATAGTTTTTTTTGGGATAGAAAGCAACTCCATGCCTAAGGGTTGGGGGAAGAAGTGCACAAGTATGTTAAACAAAAGAAAGTCTTGAAACTATGCTGTGTTTGATCTGAAACAGAATAAAACATCACTATCACAAGAAAACTTATTTATTGAAAAGTATGTGCAACATCTTGGCTGTTCTTTCTCACACCTCTTTCCATTGTTGCTAAAAAGGATCAACAGATGTACATCTACACAAAGCTGAACATCTGAAAAAACCTCAGTTTTCTGGAGGAGAATTCTTCCTTCCAGTAAAGAAAGGTTTCTCTCTCTCCAACTGCAGTTACCTGTCTAAACTCCACCTTCACTTATTCTGCAACCATCTGTGATAGAGGCTATTAGCTGCAGAAGAATGAACATCCAGAGAGGCTCCTGTTTGCCATGCAGACATCTTGAGGCATCAGGATGATCATATTCCTGCTACAAAGAGAGAGGACCAAATATCTAACACTAGAGCCAACCTCTTATTTGGGCAGTTGTGAACAAATGCTGAATAGGCACATATACAGTGTACAACTATTCCATAACCCATACATACAACTACTGTAGCACACCAATTGAATTGTCATTTTGAGTCCTTAGGGACTGAAACAATGTGATAGATGTTTTCATCATTTACGGGTCTTTTCCGCTTGTTTTTACAGCTGTCTTCATATTCTAGTAAGCCTGAAGTTGTACAGATTTTTATTTTCAGCTTTAAATCCAGAATAAGATCCTTCCAGAATTTAACAGGGCTGTACAATGCTGGTCATCAGCCCATCTGATCATTTTGTTTCTTGAATATTAGTGTTGTTTGTTTTTTTTTTAATTTAAGACATGGTATTCTTTTCCCAAAAGAGCATAAACTAAAACAGAGGGGGTACAGCAAAGTGGGAAGGTACTTAGAAAATATTAAGGAACGCAGAAAGCCGTTTATTAGGAGCTACCTGTTCTTTCCTTTTTAAATGGTAACATAAAATTGAATGTTAAAGAGGCAATACCAGAAGAAAGTCGTTAACAAGTGTAGAAGCCTGAAGCAGACTAATGAGTTTACTCACCTAGGAGCTCTATTTAAGCTTAGAAATAGCAAACCTGGCTTCCACAATTAGCTTATTTTGGTTTTTCTAGCATGTACATTTAGTCAATCCAGCTTGATAGCCAGTATGTTTGCTAGACCTCAGCTAGAAAAAGACTTATTTTGTCAAGCTTCACCTAAACACACAGCTATTCAACAACTTCACGCCCCAACAACAGAACTTACTTGAGTTTTAGGTAAGTCATTTAGATATGATACATACTGATTTGAGAATACTACAAGCTCAGAAACCTTGAGCAATTTTGGCAGGTGTTCTAATGCCAGCCTCTCAGGACTCAAATAGCATTGGGAGAAATGGCTGCAGACCCAAAAAAATATTCTTCACAGTTGTGGATCCAGTACTGCACTGCCATGTACTGCACTCTTTTCTCTACACCTTCAAATCTACAAGAACATGGGTCAATTATGACTTACAAGGAATACTAATTACCTGATTACTGACCTGTTTTTTGGGTAAACGTTTGACAAGTTCTGCTTTTACAAAGATATGAGGATATCAAAACATTTGCAATAAAGCATAGAGCACAAATCCCTACGAACACTTGTTTTCAGGTAGGTATTTCATAAACTGACTTAGAAGTGAATTTGAAATCACAGAAGTAGTATTTTTGGAAACAATAAGGAGCCCTCAAAATACATGAAAGAGGTCTTATTGAACTTCTCCTTACCGTAGTCCTGTCCTTCACTGAGCTACATGCAGATGTAGGACACATCTACATCTCCTTATATGACACTTCATAGCAAGTCTTCTGTGGTATTGGCTTATAATAATTTGCACAACAGTAATTTTGTTAAAGTTTATGAAGAAATGTTTAAGACTACAATTTAAGTTTCAAAGCATATACATTTGCCAAGAGTTTGGGTGTGGAAAACGCAGGCTATGAAAGATAAATTTATAACAATGTAAGATTCAGTAAACTGCTATTCTAGAACATTCTTGAAAGCTTAATTCAATTTTTGCTTGAAATATGTTCAGCACTTGCCTAGTTCCTAAAAGTATTTTCATTAGTGTTTAGCTCATTTTAAATAATTCATTTTCAAAACTATACTTTGTGCTTTTGATTAGGTACATAGCAGTATCTTTATAAGATTCTACTGAAATTCTACTGAAGCAACGAAAAACCCTGTTGAGCCTTGACACCAGAGTGAACTTCGCTGCATAAAATACTCAACTTATCATGAAAACAGCTTTCAAAATAGGTCTGACAGCAAAAAGTGATCAAGAATGCATGAATATTAGTCTCATGTACTCTTAAACTCAGCAGCAAACTTAATTAGCTAAAAAAAACTTTCTATAGACATGGACTATACCAGGTCTTCTCCAGATACAGTAGCGTATGGATTTAGAAAGCATAACATCTGGACAAACAAAACATTTGAAACACTGAATATCTCTATAACTGCTTGCATTCTTCAAGCTCATCTAGCCTAGAGAGCAGCAATTTCTAAATTTTATAATCAGTTTAAATAAAGGAATCTGCATTAGAGCAGAAAGGCAACTTGAAAGGCAGATCCACTAATATTTCTGGAGCAGATTATCAACCTAAGCTCAACGGTGATTAACAGAAAGAAACACATAAGACCTAACTAGCACACTTGCATCTTGACCAAAACCTAGAACGTTGTCTAGGCATATCTGGAACAGAACTGGTTACCAACCTTGCCAACAAACAAGCTTCTTGTTTATTCATTCTGCATTGCTTACCAAAGAAGAAAGTCCTTTAAGCTATTAAGGAAACTGTTTTACAGAGGTAGAAGCGAAGGACAGATGCTGTCATGCAGACTTTTAGCTAAGTGAAGTGGAAGTAAATTTGCTACTTCAGTGAACACTCCACAGTAGACAGTTCAATATTTCACTAGTACTTCTCCCCAGACATTCTTACGTAAAGGCTACTAATATCCAGGTACCACAGTTTAGACATTTTAGCCACTCTATTCAGTGATCCAGTGCTAGTTTGTTTTGCTTTAAAGCACGGTTCATCAAATGCAGAGACACTGGTGAAGAACTATTTCTCTTCCTTACATTTTTATTGCTACTTCTGCAAACTGTCTCCTCACCACTAGTGCAACAGCTCTCTTAAGAGGACTACTCAAATGCCTCCCATATGGTATCTACTGAAGGCAGTTGGAGCTACACACTCAAGTGCAAAACGTTCTTTGACCATAACATGACTCAATTTTACACCTCTTAACTCTGTAGACACAAGCTTTGAAAATTGAGTTGTGCACATGTATTTGTATTGCAAGTACAGGCACAAACTGAAGTTGTTTTTTTAAATCAGCATCTCTACTCAGAGCTCTACTCCCCTCATGTAAAAGTAACTACAGTAAAACACTCCTCTATTGAACTGGAGCATATACAGTTGATATATTAGACCACTGTTTTCATTTCTGACTGGTTATCAGCAGTTTCTTAAAGTTAATTCTCTAATACAGTCTTTAGTTGCTCTTACTTAGGTCAATAGAATTACTCACACCATACTGGGAGGCTTAACCAAATGGATTTGCACCAAGATAACACACCATTGTACACTGTTCTCTGGGAACACTGTGGCCTAACTTTCCCCATGGCTTTCTTGCATCTTAAAAAAAGCCATTTTTCTTCGGCCTCTGCTTCAAATATTTTTTCATAGCTCCATATATTTTATATTGAGCAGACTGGACTTCAGGAAAGATTAAGTAATTGACTATTGGGCACAGCACTGGCAAATATAAGAACCCTGCTGTACTGCTGAAGTTAGTGTGTATCAGTACTAACACCCAAGCAAATGGAACAGCTACAAATTAGTCTGGTTTATCTACAGATAACCTTTCTGCAACATCTCCTTTCACACACACTGAGGAAAGTAAAATCTCACCCGTGTCATTTTAAAAAAGTCTAACGATGGCCTGTTCCATCGTACATCCTCCTCCCGTCTGCGCTTTAGCCGGCTTTTCTTTTCGTTCAGGACACAAGGCTGAGAGCGGCATCTCAACAAGCCCTGACGCCGGCTGAGCTCAGGGGTGGAGGTGGGAGTGCTGTTGGCTGAAGGCAAGAGATTTCCTGTCTCAGTGATGTGCTCCTGCGAGAGGGAGAGGCGGCGCCTTGGGTTAAAGTCACAAGGCCCTCCGGAATTCCAGCGGGTACTCGAGCTCGTGCTTCCCTCGCTGCTGTCCACAAACCCGCTGCTGGCTGAGGAAGGTCTGGGTACTGGTGATGTATTGAAGCTGGTGATGGTGAAGACATTATTGAGCGACAGTATGTTTTGGGGCAGGCTGATGCTTGTGCTTCTCTGCAAGGTTGCGCTTCCATGACTGTTGCAGCGCTGCAAGGTAGCGCTGCCGCCGCTGTTACACCGTCTCTTTGACACGGGAGTCCAAACCTTGGAATTGCCGGGTTTCCAGGGCGAGCGGCAGCGAGCCAGCTCATCTGGCTCCGAGAGGGACCTACAATGGCGTTTCGTCGGCGGGGCCAAGGGCTGACCCGAGTTTTCGTTCAGGTTTAATTCGCTTATCCATCCTGACACCATCGACGTACTGGAGGGTTCCTGCTGCCACTGCAGGCCACCATTACTGGCAGGGCCGGTGCTGAACGGGCACACAGGGAAAGGGTAAGCTGAATTCCTCGTTGGGTCAGTCTGGATTGGGCAACCCCCATTTAAAGCTTTCCAAGGACTGTCTTCTAAAAGCAAGAGAAAGATATGGGTGAAAAAGGGAAGGAAAAAGACTACTCATTTTAAGCATAGTTTACGTAAAACTGTGACTCAAACTCAGGTTTAGAAACATAAGCCACAAATACCCAGGCCTTCATCCAAATTTCAGAATATAATTACAAAACGGTTTCAAAGGTAGAAAGTATTTCAGGAACTAACCCAGTATACCTGTTAATTCTTTTTGCTGTACATTGAAGGATTAAAGCACTGTTTTTCCTCAATAAGTAAGTTAATTTCCTAACCTGGTTCCTAGTGCACACCATGTACCATAACTAAAGCCTGCAGCATTGAACCTAAAGCATAACCAAAGTGGATTAATGAGCCTTGTGAAACCCCATCAGGGATTTTTATTTTTGTATTTAAAGGAGCAGGGTAATTTGTTCATAGACTGCTGTCCTTCATTTGGCTGTAATGCTTTTCCATTAAGAACACCTTACTAATAGAATTGTTCCAAAGAGACAAGCATTCACATCCGACAGTGTGAACGGCTCTTCTTTAAATTAGAAACAGTATAAAGTTATTTCAGACTGCAGAGTATTTCCTTTTTTGCTCATACTCAAAGTGTCAGGAAAAAAATCTTTCTTCAATGCATAAAATAAAGCAAGGATCCCTTAAGAACCTCCTGCAAGTTTTACTGTGAATACAGACATAACACTGTGCACAGCTTCTCATCTGAAGTGGCAGTGCTGGGTTAAAAGAAGTCTGCCAGCGAAGCCTCTCACTCTTTTGTAAAGCATTTCTTTGAGAACATTCGGCACATTTTACAGCTGTTCCTCCACATTATACAATGAAGTGTAAGAAGAACTGCAGCAGACTTTGGATTTGTAAATTGAAAAGCAGCAAAACTGTTGGCCAGTTAGCAACGTTTCATGCTTGGTTAGCAAATTTGCTAATTTAAACCAATTAGCCAAGAAAGTTTCACTTATCCTAGGCCTAAAGAAAGAATATTATTTAAAATATCAGGTTTGCTAGGCCTATTTTAAAAACCTAGAAATATTAGATTTTATTAATATATATATATTTTTTTTTTTACAGTTGGCTGTCCAAACCAACTTTTAGAATAATCAACAGATAAAAGATACGCTGAGTGGCTTTAAAAACTGCAAACCCAAATACTTGTACATGTTCCATGCCCAAAGTATGTCATGGATTATCCTGTTTATTTGGATCTTATTTAAAGAACACCCTATTGTCTCAAAATCATTTAACTGTGCAGACAGCTGGCCTATTCAAACAACATGTTTTATTAGAATTCCTCTGTCCTTCCTTCTCCATTCTTTCAGATGGGTACAACCACATACTGTGCTTTGCCTTAAGCATGTAAGCTCTTCAAGGCAGGGACCATCCATAATTCAATGCAAGTAAAATAGCCAACACAATGGGATCCAGATACTGTTTGAAACTCCTTGTATCTACTGTAGGATGATTTGTTAGCTTGGACTGGCCTGATTTTTTTTGAAAAAGTCCTTAGGAAGCTTTCTTCTAGGCTGGGAAGCTGGTTTTAAGTTTACTGTAAAAAGTCAGAAGCTGCGCATGTGTTCTAATCATTTACATGGCACCAAAAGTGGTATTTTAAGATAAAGTACCATTTCCCTTTGGAACACCACATAACCAAGCGTCACATTTTAAGGGGAATCCCATGCAGCAAATAAAAATCGTCCATGCTTAAAGACAGGACGGAACATGCAAAGCTTCAAATCCATCCCTTTATAAGGCAGTATGAAGTTCAGATATCAGTAATAGCATTTCTGGTTTTGCTAGGTAAAATTTACTCTTATTTTAATAGGACCAAAGGGGTGCTGAGTGGGTGGGGGAGCTAGATACACTTCTCCCAAGGCACTGGACTTCAGCTTATGGTTTGCATCATACTAGACAGATATTCTGTGTGGCAAAGCACACAAGAAGGTGCGTAAAGAGGTGAGTTTTCTTGCAGCAGAGAAGCCTGAAGGGATGTTTCGCATGAATAACAGCATTGCTGGGCTTCTGTACACCATAGCAGATATTGAACAAAAACGTGTTACGAGAGCTTTTACTATGCAAAGCAGATCACAAGTACAAAACTAACAACCAGCTATTCCCAGCATTGTTCAGAGACCAGCTTAAACCAGCAGGCTCTACAACAGCATGCTCCATCCCCCTCACCTTATTTACAAAAGAAAGGCTGCTGGCTATACCAATTACCTCAGTAAAACACAGCTAAGGTTTCTGAAGAACTTACCGTTGATTTCAAAAGGGAACAAGCTGCCACTTTTGTTCAGCTTCTCAGATGAGTACTGAAATCAATCAGAAAAAGAGTTTTAACTGTGTGAAAGAGTCAGCATACACACCTCAAGGAAAACGCATGCAGTTTTCAGTTTCCCTATATGTGCCTCTAACAACCCTCCTTAAAAGGACTGGGTTTTGCTGGTTCTCTTAAAGGAATTCCTGAAGAGCAGATCTAAGTAAAATCTAAGTGAAATCAGAATACATTATGAAAATATCCTAATCAAACTGTTTTGAGAGTTGCAACATTAGCCCACATATACAAGGTTCAAAAATAAGAGTGATAGAGAATTCACCCTCAATGAAAAAGCATTGATTCAATTTTCATTTCAATGGAGATGAAATTACAATTTGACAACTGGGTTTCCATGTTCCATCTTAAGGATGAATTACAAAATACTTCACCTTAAACTAAGGACACATATATCTAAATTAAAGATTGAAACTACTAAGGGTCCCCACCATGAACATTATTCAAAGCAGGCTTTACTAGCATTTTAAGTGTTCTTAAAATCAGAAAGATGTTTCAAAGTGTTTTCTTAATTTCTTAAGGTAAAAAAGCCTTAAGAATCTTTCCTGTCCAAAACTCATCTTTTGCAGGCTGAGTTTCTGATGGTTTGTAAAAGCCATAACTTAAAACAAGATTTGTGTGTAAAGACCATCAGAATTTAAGATTAAGCTTAGTCAGTAGCACCTGTACAGTAACACAGGCTCATATGCAAGATGCTTTCCATCTTCTTAACTAATTTCACCTAGAAAACATCATCACACAAAAGCCTCCTAGAGACCCCAGATTTTTCAAGCAAGCAGCTTGTTTTCTGGCCTCTTATAAAGAGAGCTATTTAGAGCACTTCAGTCCCCATCAGATCCCAAGGACCATTCTTTACTCCCCTCCAACAACTCGAGATGGGTAGAACACTACTTAAAAGAGCAACACATTTTATGTAAAACCTTATTTTTAGTGTATAGCCAAAGAACATGATAGTATTATCCACAGACTTCCTTTCCACATACAAAGTTAATTTTTAAACAAGCATCCTTGGGCTACAAAGCTTTTCTTTCTTGCTATGTAAGAAGAAATTGAATACCAGTGATGTATTTAAATCCTTGAATTCCTCATATAACATACAGACACTAAGCTATAGCTATATTCCCTTGGTGGTTATGTTTTAGAGGAAGGGAATGAAAGAACTGATGAAAGGACAGACAGCAATCAGATTTTTAATCTTATTTCTTGTCAACAGTTGCATATATGAAAAGCTATTTTGCAGAACTTTTACTTAACACTTGCATCTACAAATGCTCCGTTTTAGAAAAATACTTGAAGGACATAGCAAAAATCTGGAACTCCATTGGATTTGCAGCTGGTTAGCCTTTCTCAGATGATTTAAGTAGGGAACTTGACAGCAGGAGCTATCACTTTTACTATCTTGCCTTTCTTAACTGTCATTGCCAGTTATATAGTACAAACATTAATAAAGCTAACAACAATTTAAACAGCTACAAGGATAGCATGCAGAACAAGAACACACTGAGATAACAGTAATAGCTGCATTTCAGCCATCTCCGAAGGACAAAGCCAAATTACAGATACTTCAACAAGAGGTTATTCAGTAAACTTCTCCCTCTCCAGTTTTCCCAGATCAATCTACTCAACTACCAGATTATAGCTAGGGAAAATCCCTTTTTGGGACCAGATTCCATGTTGAGAAGTCTTAAAGTTACTGCACCTCAAACCACACAGAGAAGGACAATAAGAATGACTTAGCCTGTGTGCACAGTCTTTTAAACAATCCTTAACAATTAAGGTTAAGATCTTGGATGTTTAGAAAGAAAAGAACCTTGAAGACAGTCCTGTGTGGCAGTCATTAAATTGCTATTTAGTTTTTACAAAGACTTTCAACCAAACACATCTTTAACAAGGTCCTCTTCAGGTATCTATTTGCTGTTCTCCAAACACCTTAAAAAGCTTTGTCCAACAAATAAAGACTACTCCGCTGCATCTCTGACAGTTGAAAAAAAGCATTTTTTATCAAATCCTTTCTAAATTGGATCACATACACTCAGACTAGCTGTAGTACAGGGAATGGCTGCAATGTTCTTTAATTGCCAACAACTCCATCCTTAGAGCTATTTCTCATCAGCTTCTAGGGAAGTCAGTCCTCAGTTCTGTAAGATGCGTTGCAACTACAATTTGTTCTGTGATGCGAGTGTTTACACAGAACCCTGTTAAATTACTAAAAGTGTCAATTCTTTAGAGACTGAAACCAAAAAGCCTCATTAAGTGTCCCATGTGGCACTGCACACAGAGAAGGGAGAAGGTGCATCATTTCCAGTACAAACTTGAGGCAGTGAAATTCTCCCTTTAGTCAGTCCCTTGTAAGTGAAGAATCTCCCTTATATATACTTGGCTTTTGAGAGCTGAAACTAAAAATACTTGGAAGCGTTATCTGGTAGTGTATTTTAATGATGTCTGGGAGTCCACACCTGAGTAGAACCCATAAGGCTATAAGTTGTTTATTGCAGTTAGGAACCTCTTATCTGTAGAGAACATGGCAGACATCTCACTAGATTTACTGCAACGGGGCACTGAACCAGTTTATCAGCTCTCCAGGATTGGCTATACACACCACCTTCCCCCAGTCACTCTCATGTGTGTTAAGGTCTACTTGAAGCTTCCTGAATGAAGAGTCTTTTTATTCTTTTATGATTATTCTGGAGAAGAGATAAGCAGAGGTCACAAAGCAATAGGGAAGTCTATTAAGTTCCGTGTACAGGACAGCTTCTTTAGAATAAGGTTAAGTTATTCAACCAGGTCATTTTCCTGATAGACTTCAGCTTATGCATGTTCATCTTCCAACAATTGCTTTTTGACTTTTTTTTTTTTTAAAGTGATTCCTCAAAATCCCCCCAAAGCAGATTAAGATAGTTTATCGATACAGAACAACGAATCCACAAACTTCACTTGAGGCTGGAATTGATTACTTCATGCAAGGAGGTAGGTCTCAAAGTGCTTCTTTAGAAGTAGAATCCCTTATGTTTGGAGAGATTATGCTCAAAGTAGATGGGAATGCATTGTATGACTTCCGTGACAGTTTTTTTTTAAGTTAAATATTTTAACCAAAGAACACCCTAGTATTGAACTAAGTGGAAGAGGTACATAGATACAATAGATTAGTAATATGAAAGTGTGCTTTGCTAGCAAGAACTGCAACAGAAGTAATTCAGGCTATTCTTCTACATGCACTCCAACCACCTGTATCAAGACCTCTACAGCCAGTTCTACCCTTAAAGTTACTGCTTGATCTTCATAACCTTAAAATTAGTCATTTAAACACATTTTCTGCAATTCCCGAGTACATTTGGAACTCCTCCAATTTGTTGGCATTCTTCCTAAGCCACAGGAAAGCCAGAGTTTACTATTCAAGTACTAATTTAACCACCATCACACAGATGTGACAGGGCTACACATCAGACTTCCATTTCTACCGAACACCTTCCATATATGACCAGATAGGAGAAGCATTTGACCTGTTATCAGCATTTGAAGAAGAATTCAAGTCACATCTTTGACCCAGCCCTCACATCTTTCCACCAGTGACCTTCCATCCAAGGCAGTTATCCTAATTTTAAGTCTTTCAAGATAAATCAGCTTCATAAAAATTAAAAATAAAGATTCACATGCACAGAGGGGGATTTACAGTAGAGCTTCTTCCTTCCACAAATGCTTGTCTGGAAATGTTTGACTTCACGATGCTGTCAAGTCGTGAAAGCCACAACATGTTTCCAGAGCATCTTAGTGTTGAGTTGGTCAACCAACCATGGATACTGCTCCACTTTGTTTCAGCTACAATGCTTATTTCAGATAAAAGCTTAAGACAACCTAATGCCCCAAAAGCACCTTCCTGCTTCTACAGCAGGAAATGCAATCATCTTTTTCCCCCTACACACACCAAAGGCAGGTGCAGTACAAGCCTGTTCAACATAAATGAGCAGGAACTGATCAAATGTGTTATACTGCCTGGGAAAATTAGTATGTTGGTTAACAGAGGAGTAAGAGAAGCTACAGTTGGTATTTTACAACATACTCAGGCAACAGGTAAAGAAAGATACTTGGTCAACGTACAGGTTACACAACTGTGTGTGTTATGTCCCACATATGTTACCATACAACTACAGAATGGTTTGGGTTGGAAGAGACCTTAAAGCCCATCCAGTTCCAACCCCTTGCTATTGGCACCAATGGCACCCACTAGATCAGGTTGCCCATGGCCCCATCCAACCTGACCTTGAGCACTTCCAGGGATGTTATCTTTATAGAGAATGATAGCTAGAAAGCAAACAGCTTGGAAAGAGCAATTTTGTTTTTTATAATTAACTTATGAACTATATTACTTTGCTATTTTTCCCTCTGTCTGAATACAAGAAGTTTTGTTTTTCATACAGGTGGATACAAGGGAAAGGCAATTTTTTATTCTTTGCATGAACTAGTGAAATACTTCATGCAGCTAGGAGAGTTCTTCACTCTTACAAAGACCTAACTCATAATGAAAACTAATCTATAACAGTCTTTTCTGTGTTCTCACAAAAGTGCACAGGAAGAGAGAAAGTCATGGCAGAGCCTTAGAAGTCCCCCAGATCAGGGTGAATCAGAGCATGTGTTCAATGAAACAATCCCCTTCACACCTCCACAAGACTAATACTGACTTCCTTTGTATTTAGCACCCCACAATATCATTTTCAGGTTCTTTATATTGCTGAGTTCTAACAGTCTAAGCTGTAACAACTTCATATCAGTTACCCCCAGTGGAGTAACCTACTCCACCCACAGCAGAGAAGCTGTTCTCGAAGCTTGTCCTATCTGAGTTTACGATTAAAAAAAAAATAAATGAAGTCTTCCAGGGGTACTGAAAGGTCTTTGAGACCACCAGAAACTTGAAAGAATTCAAGTAGGCTCCCAAGCCTAAGTCTAGACTTAGTTTCAGGGTCATTTCAAGTCAGCTTAAACCGACGTTTTCAGTTTCCCCTTTTCCCCAGCTATTTTCTCTACTTATGCCAAGATATGCACTTGTACAGATACACTGTGAAAGGGAGCACAGAACTGATAAGGGTTAACATTAACCCAAGAGAGGTTACACGTAATCCTCAATCAGCTCAAGAGGTGATTCACTGCAGTGTCCCACAGAACTTTGTGCCAGTACACGTAATGAAAGGTGCAGGCAAGACCATTTAAGGAATGGCTCTAAGTTGCTACTCCAATTAGTAGATTCATCTTAATGCTGTAGTTTCTTCTAAAAAGTACAATGTGCTAGAGCTGATTCACCTCCCCACACACACACTATAACTTCCCCCCATTAAAATTTAACAATAACCTTTACTAGTGGAAAGAAGTGCACTTGGACCATATTTCGGTTCAGGTTTTATTCAAGAAGTCATCATTTGCTCCTATGAATCCTTTTTTGTAGGGAGCAACCTAGTTGTTCAACTTCATTCACACGTGCTCCTGCATTTTCACACCTCACCTTGCAATTTCCACACTTTTTCAAGCTGCCATTGTGTAGAGATAGAACCTATCCCGAGCCTCAGAGGGCATTTTCATCTAGGAATACAGCATTTAGAAAAGCAATTCCTTGGTGGTTTAAAATGGGGACAAGAAGGAGGAAGGGAAAGGATGAAGTCAGTGACAAGATACCATTTGCCATTCCACTCTAGACGTTCTCCCTGCTTTTCTCCCTGTTTTAATTTTAAATAGGGATAAGGACAGGAATAAAAACCAAGTCACAACATGTGACAGCATGACAACAATCCTGTATAGACTCTATATGGTATAAAAGCTTTCTCTGCCCTTCCAAGCCTCTGATGGAAAACCTGCAGTGACCATCAGTAGAAATGTAGCTCTTTTTCAACACCGTGTGAACTTCAGCTAGAAATTACAAGCTGCCACTACAGTTTTAGAGACAAGCACATGGATACAGGCCATCACTTGCCAACATCTAGGCCTAGCATTTAGCTAGAAATAACACAAAATTGCCAGCTCGGGAAGACAGCAAATTCCCCTACAAACTGTATCTCAAGTGCCTCATCATGCTAGCTGAAATGAATGCAAGCTGAGCAAGCATCTCTATTTTAAGAGTTACCCTCTTTTCAAGACCTTACACATGCCTTCAAGAATGGTACATATTTAGGGTGAAGATCAGGGTGAAGAAACTAAAACCAAGTTATCAGAAGAACCCTTAGTGGAGCTGTTCAAGCTTTAAAAATAAATACTTTGATTAATGTATGCTATTAGACATCCTTACTTTTGTGTCAGTTTTTACATGCATGCACACAAAACATGGGTGCTTTTCTTTAACACAGACAAGGAGTTAAACACTTCACATTAAGAATTAGAGGTACTTGTGTTGTTGTTCAATTAGTACCCTAGAGCTGGATCTGCAGAACTGCAATTGAAGTCCATGAAAGCAGGCTAGTGAGGCTAGTGCAGTGCTACAGTGCTTCGCATTACATGCAGAATATGATCTCATGGTTCTCAGGTACAAACACAAGATTAAGGGGAAGACTACTTTGCACTTTTTTCTTTAAACTCCCTCTGGAGCATAGATTCTCTCATCTCACAAATCAGACTCGAAGAGAATAGATTCCTTATGGTCTGAGTGCTATGCTTGAATAGCAGACCCACAAATTAAGTCAGCAGAAACAAGCAGTAAATATTACATAACTTCTCAGAGCAAACCAGCCATCTGACACCTTCAACAGCAGAGATCTACTGGTGTAGGTCAGGCTGGTAGTCAGCAACCTGACTTTCACTTCAGCTGCTTTCAACAGATCTGTTCTCCTTTTGCCTAGTGCTGATTGCTACCTACACAGTGGTCACTGATTTTTGTGATTAAATGTTGTTAAATATCTTGTATTTGCCTACATAAAATGAAGAAAGCTTGAACAAATACTAGTATTTGTGTTGTTGGAGAAAAAAGACTCATGAAAAGCTTTGATAGTTCTTTTGAGTACACAGGGTTTCAGCCATTTAAATAAACAAAACAAAGATTAAATGATTATTACAATAAGAAAGCATCTCTCCAGAAAGGACCACACACTGAAATTTCATTTTTTCCTTTAAAACTTTCATCCACATCACAAGGCATTCCTAACTTAAGTGGCTGAATTCTGACTGATCTACACTCTTGAATTTGTTGTGCAGTTTTGAGATACATGTACCTTTGAACTACTTTGCATTTCATATTTACATGTTATTTTCATACATCCTTACCAGGTTAATATTGTACGTCTTACACGTCAGATCATCCAAGCTCTGGTTCTGCAACTTTTCTGTTATTAGTGTTACCATTGTAGTTGTTCCTTTTCCACTGCTCACAGGGAAGTGTTAGAGGTTTTTCAATGTCTTGTTTCAATACTCGTGAGCCATTTCTGTTTTGGTTAACAGTCGAGATTTATGCTTCCATTTTATTGCCAAGGTTCATTTCCAAATGATGTCAATGTATCATGTCTGCTTCTCTGTAAAATTGAGGCAGAAAAAGAAATGTCAGAAGAGTTATTGATTACATCACAATTAGTGGTGGTGTCATAACAGAACTTGTGTTTGGACTAAGACGACAAACTTTCTTCCCTCATTTAAGCTACGACTAAAGTATTATCTAGCACAGCCTATGAAACATGTAGATACTTACCATTCTGTTCTGTATGTTCAGACATTTATACCATTTTGTTTCATCACTAAACCCTTTTTAAAGACAAGCAGAGCGGTGGGTAGCTCAAGTGCTCCATCAACTTTCCATACCATCAGCTACTTTTAACAAATTGACTGTTATTTTAAATAAAAAGACTTTGTAACTGCTATCTAAGCAAATATCAGATCTTAAGTTAGAACGCAGGATGGATTACCATACATGTAAAACATCACAGACAAAAGCTTAGGTACCTTTGTTCTATGAGCAGTCATTTATATGATGAGTGCTAAGTTCACTGGCTGCTTCTTCCTATCCTCAACATCCTCAAATTAGCTTCCAAACCTATGTAGCTTTCCAAACAACGTCTCTGCCAGTATTAATCACAGTTTCTCCAGTGACATCACCTTGCTGCATTACCAAAAACATCTTTACCCAACTCATGACAAACTGGTTGAGTGTTCCATGACCAAATTTATCTTCGTGGAATTAAAGGAATCTATACACATACACTGCCAACTTCAAACAACACAATAAATCTTTGAGAAGTTTGTTTTCCTTTGCTAGATTTTAAGATCTATAGTAGAAGAATACTAGAAAATCATTTAAAATGAATGTTTGTGTAAAATATTGCATTGTTTCCACACTGTTCCTTAATGACTAATTAAATAACTGGTAGTAGCAAGAGAAAAAAATCACTTGAGTCCATGACCCAAGTTAAACCCATCTTAAACTTTAAGATATTAGTGGTATTAATGATACTGTTAGATTATCTTTTAAGCCTGTTGCCTCTGAGTACGTCCTCAAATATGATTTCATATGCTAGCCATACATTATTTCACCTTGTCAGTTGTGTTGGTCTCCCATTAGCCTCAGAGCTATCCCCAGAAAAATCTTAGTTTCTGTTCATCTTTCATCCTCACTTACGCCTAGCTTCATTTACTACAAGACACAATGCTTACAAACATTCATCTACAATACATGCTACCCAGATTTCTGGAGTCTCCATTGGTCTACTTTTACTGAATATATCCTATCTTTCCGGAAAGCACCCAAAGATTTGAAATATTTACCACATCTTGTTCTGAAATTACACCAAGTCAAATATCAAAAGCACAAGTTCATGTTCTGTGGTAAAAATTACATGAACCCTTTCCAAAGTAAGCATCTGCCATGGAAAGTGTGATTCATGAAATGGTAAGCAAGTTGAAGGACAAATGTGCAAACAAAACGGTACAGTGTATTATAATGCAAAGGGACTTCTATGTCCCTTTTAAATCTGGTCAAGTTTCAACTAGATCTAGAAATTCCCCAATAAAAGTGGAAAAAAGGCTGACTGGAGGTCAAAAATTGTCTTTATACAGACTGAATATACACTGAAACCAAGGAACTCAGTAACTGGCACAAAGGCTGTCAAATTCATTTTGAGGATTAGGATTTCTGCAGCTAAGAGGCTACTATAAAGAAACAGCTGAAAAGTTCAGCAGGTGTTTAATTACTAAGCATCAAGCTTTTGAGTTTTTCCCCACAAAGGAAAGAAAGCAAATCCAATAAAGCTATCAAAAACAGAGTAGGAACAAGGTTTTGATCGGTTAACTATAATAATGTATTTGTATTTTGCCTAGTTCTTCTAATCTTCAAACATTTCACTGGAAAATTAAGTGTGCATAACACCAAGTAAAATAAGAAAAGAGATGCAGGAGTATTAATCTTCAGTTAACAAGCCAACACATTCAGTTGCATGAGAGGATAATAGGGAGGCACAGCGCTTTCAGATTCAAACTGAATTACCATCCACATTTTTAAACCTTGCCAGATGCTGAAAGTAACACTCCAGAGCTGCAACTGTTCAGGCCCTTTCTGGGGGTGCTGTCCTCTCTTCTGGAACACAAGCAAAATGGAGAACCCCAAAAATGCTTCTCATTTTAACGACTCAGTTGTATTTCATTTTGTGTTAAAATGAGACATGCTCCACCAAAGAGGTTCTACTGCTCCTCCCATCAGAGCATTTCATTTCTCAATGAAAAGGTAACACTAATCAATTATACTAATATAATACTAAGCACAAACTAAGATTATGAATTTTAGTTCAGATCAGAAGCATGCTTTGGAAGCCAATTCCACATTTTATAGATGAAAGCTGTTCTAGGTTGCACTTTGATATACCTTGACATGCCTTAGCCACCACCACTCAGCTATGCAACTGCCAACACGTTGCCTCCTCTGGCTATTTGTCACCCCCAGCATGGCACAAGTCTTTGTGCTACTACAGAGAACTAAATCAAGGCATTTTTACAGCTAGATAAAAAAAAAAAAAAAAAAACTTCCTCTTCTCTGGTAAAGAAGGTTTTCCAGCTGGATCAGTTCCCCGGCCTGGTTTGCCATGAACTGGACACAAATGCCTGTGTGGGCACGCTGTGGGAAGCTGACACCGCTGACTGAGGTTCCTGCCCAGCTACGGGTTCAGAGAGAATAATAGGAAAGCTAGATGACATTAGCATTTTCCACACCAAGCCAAACAGATTATCCTGTAGCTAGGAATTAGCTCTCCCCTTCCAAAGCAAGGTTTGAATACTTTTAGCCCTGGTTTTCCAATTCATACCCCTTTGACCAGCCCAACCAAGCACAAAGCGATGTGAGGCCTGCCCTGCAGCCTCAGCAGCCAAAGGCCTAGCTCCCTGGAGCTGAGTTACTGATGCTCCACAAGGAATTGCTTCTCTTATTTTCGCTAATATTGGCTATTAATTAGTAAACAGGAGACTTTTACAGGTCACTCTAGCATCACTGTGTTGTTATTTTAAGGCTTCGTTAATATATCTGTACTACAGTATTTTCAAGTCTTACAAGACCTTGACCCTGAATACCTTCTACCTTCCATACGCTACAGAAAGCTCATCATGGTATTTTTGCATTTTTGGGTAGCTTTCTTGTTTGTTTAAAAATCCTCTACTGTGGTATGTATTTAATGTACCCACATAGAGAGTAAGCTGTTCATTTTACATACTTTTTCCAGCCATGCTCTTCTCAGAATCGTTTAAAGGCAGCTAACTTTCTTTTCCAGTCTCTCCTTATAATGCCCTTTACACTTATCAGGCTGAATCCCTCTCAAACTGCTTGGCACTTCAAACTAATTGGATTTTCAGTAATAGGAAAACCCTTTGACCATCCTTGTTAGGGAAACGTGGATCCTGCTGCATTTGCATTTCTTCAGCTGCTTCACAGCACAGCTCTTAGTACAATCGAGTTTTGTCTGCCATTGCAACTGCATGCCCTGCTTCCTATGCAAGCCACAAGCACACCCAAACATGCATCTCTCTGCCGTCACCAACACTAGACAGGTAGTGTCTGAACTTGCCTGCCTCAGCTGCTGAGACCCTCCAAGCCTCAAGGTAATAATAGCAGCTCCTGGAGGTCCAAATTGGATCAGGTCCTACAAGATTACGGCCATCCTTTCCTTAGCACACCATCCTTTAATGGAGCCTGATTAGGTAAGAAGTGAGAAAGCTGAGCCATCCAAGACAAATATGCATGACAAAAGGCATTAGCCTCCCTCTGTCCTGGAAAAGACTTCATTTTACTGGGATGGCCCTAAGCTAGGGGGTGGGAGGTGAGAGAGGTGGAGGTAGAGAAGTTGTTTTCATTGCTAAAAGACAGACTAATGGAGAGGAATAAAATGAACGGGATACAGAAAGACTCCAAATATAACAGCAAGCCAAAGCTAACATTCCTCAGAGATTGAGAATGAGCTGTGATGGAATCAGCATCACCATTATCTCCGACTTAACGTTCCGTGGTACAACACAAATATTCTTAAGTCTGAGAAGAATGCACTTTGTTACTGTACGGTACTAAAGAAGAGAGGTTTTATTATTTTATTTCTATAGTACTATTGAAGAAAAGAGGTTTTGAGGTTTTATTTCTTAAATTTTAGGCACAAGTAGTAATGCCTTGCAACATCTCTGCCAAAATTAAGGGCAGAGAAAAAACTGCGCATGCCACAAATTCTGCATCTCCTCAGTGATGTCACCAGGGTCTTTTTTGGGAAAAATACTAAAAATACAGATTCTCCCCCACAGTCAACTGGAGGATGCCAGAGGCTCATCCAATTTGACAACCTACTTTCAAAGCGATGAAAAGTCCTGTTGAAGAATATAAAGCCAATTCAAAAAAATCTCTTCTTGGCTCTAAGAGAACAAGGCAGCCAGACTCATTTCCAACCCACTCCTACTCCTCTGCATCCTGCAGGACACAATGTTCCAGCAACAGCTCATCTTGCTGGGAAAATTTACATTTGTTTGAAACACTTCTAACAATTTCTTCTCTGTCTCTGGAAGTTCCATCTTGGATAAAGAAAAGATCACAAGATATTAGATGATTTCCCCATAACACTAATGTAGGTGTTTCTTGATGGTTGTAATTCCACAGTTCTGCCTATGGGACTAATACTGCCCAATGAGAGTGTAGGTCATTACCTTTTTTCTGTTCCTTCATATTATTTCCTATTCTTTGTTCAGAGAGCTACATGGAGCCCTTATTACCAGCAATCCCATAAAGACATACTTAGCCAGCTCCCAGCAAAAGAAAAGGATTAGCTAGAGTCAAAATTCCAATTCGGATAAGTAGGTCCTTTAAAATATTATCTCTGCTTCAGCAAGCCAAAGCAGCTAATCACCCCAGCAGTACTAACTCCAGATCTAGATGGTTTTGCTACTAGACTCCAGATGAAAGATGCTGTGATTTTTGCCTCCTGGCACTTTCCACAGCATCCAGGAAACATTTCAGAATTGTAACATCACGCAAAACCAATCAAGTTTTAACAGAACATTGTCTGTCCCATCCCAACTTAGTCTTGCTTCAAGCATAACTACAAGACCAGTTTTTTTAGAAAGTGTTAAACTGATACTTTATGACATCTGAAAGAAACTACATAATATCTGGTTTCTTGCAATGCAAAGTTCTGCCTTCCAAATGAAAAGAGCACAGTCTACTTTTAAAATGACACATTTACCACAGTGCTAAGAGGTTCACAGGGAGGCTAAGCATTCCTTGTAACATAAGTCTATTATTAACAACTTTTAGTCCAGAAAGGTTCTTGATAGCACGCATTTCAGGAAAATTTGGACTTTTGCTCTTTTTAGCACTAATCTGCAGTGGTTATTTTGAAGCCTTCCAAAATTCCAAGTCAAGTCTAAATTAGTGCTTTAATTAGAAAGCTTCCTGCAACTATCAAACTATTCATCAGCATTTCAGGGGGACAGGTACTAGAGGTGAGCACCCCAATTTCCAGGTTATTCTAGTATGCTATGCTTAAGGGGTCCTCTCTTTGTATACAGTTAACTAGCACCCTGTTGTGCTGATGATTTCTGAGGTACTCTACAAAAAGTAGAAAAATAGTGTTAGATTGATAAAGTTACATTTCTGATCCAAAGGGGGGTAAAGAGTATGGTTTATAACCATAGTTTGTAATCTATAAAAATCATTACACAACTGTCTAGCAATCCTGTTTAAACAGTAGTGCTCCCTGAAGAGTTCAAATGTGACAAAAAAAGGCAAGGACCAACACTACCCCTTACACATGCTAGAATTCAGAACGAAGCCAAATAAGTTAGTTCCAACATTTACAATTCAGAGATTTTTTTTAAAGACTAAAAAGATACTTCTTGAGCTACAGAATCTCTCAGCTTTCTCTATACAATTCTTTTGTAAGTCAGTTTTTATTAGAAGAAAGCCTCAACACTATGAGGTGTTCAAGCCTGGATTATGGTTGCCACAACTCCACCAGAAAACCACAAAAAAAAAGGACAAGAAAAATATGCTAGAAGGCATCCTTTATATTAAAAGATGGACACTAGACTCAGGTTTCATAAATATTCCACACTCAAGAAGCATAAGCAATATAAGGAGCTCAAAACAGTCCACAGAACATACCTCACTTAACATGCAAGACAGGACTGTATTTTAGCATCCTAAGGCTGAAGAACTAGGATTTGGATTGTTATTGCCTCCAGTGATAAAAAAAATAAATACTAGGTCCACTTGCCTCAAATGTAAAAAGTCATAACGAAGCCCACAATTTCACTGCATTTGGATCCTAAAGCATCACCTTTCTAACACCAGCTGGTCACTGAGACAGCTCTGACAAAAATACGAACTGTTACTAAAATAAGACCGCATCCCATACATTTATTTATACTCTAAACCCCACACTTCAGATGTGAGAGCTCCTATGAGGAAGGAGCAAAGCCTAAACCATCAAATTCAGCCTTTGGACTCTTACTTAAAATGCAACATGTTTTGGCAAATCCTCTGAACTCAAAGGGAACAAGAAGTACTCAGAGTTTTCTGATTGAAAAAACAGACCTTGTTCAAAGGCTCCCATGTGAGATGGAGAAAAATCTGCAAGCAGAAGCACCAGAATTAAACTAAAAAGAATATCCTGGCTTAAGGTGGTGGTTTCCAGTTTGCAAAATTCACAGCCAGATGATGTGCTGGAGAGAGGTTAAAGGTGATACTTCAGCACAGACTTTCTCCTTCACAGGCAGGATCCGTCCAGCTTGGACAAGAAATACATAGAAAAAAGGCCTAAAACTGTTTTCATAAAGTTTGATTTAGAAATGGAATATTTTACTCTTTTACAAAATGAACTGTTGTCTGTAAGAAATACTACCCTTCGTTTCTCAAGTTACTATCAGGTGGTTTGGGTTTATTTTTAAATCAGGAAGAAAGTCTCTTTCCAGAAAGGAGAAGGAAGGGCGAAGATGGGGGATGTTATGAAACGTATTTCTCAAAACAATGGAAGCAGGGGTGAAGTAAGCTCAAGAGACTTTTTCCAGGTCATATGGTAATGTATCACCACATAAAACTAAGGTGAAGAACTCAACCCAATGCCAAAGGTTAAAGCTTTTATTATTGCCAGCTTACAGCAGTATGAAGTCTCAGTCTCCCAGATTTAAATCCGTCTTTCAGACTTGAGGAAGACAAACATTCACCTCACAGATGTGATGTTATCCCCCATCTTTTGAAGTATCTTTGTCAGACAGGAGAACAGATGAGCTGTGCCTTGTGTCTGATCCCATACCAAAATGGGTCTGTTACTTATGTTCTCTATTTCTAAAATAATGTACCCCTATTTAAATACAGGCAAGGCTTCCATTAATTTTGCTAAAGGATTTAAGTATCATTTTGCTAAAGGATATGTATATCTATGTTTGGAGTTGCATTTGAATTTGCTATCAGCGTTAGCCCATGACCTCTCACCTCCCTGTGATGTGCAAGCCTGACTTTTTCCTCCTTCTCAGCACGACTGCAGAAAGCACGGACACAGTCCCATATAGTGCTGAGGAACAGGAAGCCTGCTCCACTGAGGCTTTTACACATGAACTCCAAGCCCTTTGCTCCAGCTATAATTATGAAATAATGACTGTTAGCACATTCAGTTTAAGACCGTGCTAGCTCAAACTAGATATTATTGCCTGTTTAAGTAGTTCAAATCAAAACCTAGTGGGCAAGCACCACTTAAAGAGCATTACTTTTACTTACAGTCTGTAACATTGCTGAAAGCTTCGAGCTCAGGTCTTAATTTCCCTCTCCACATAGTGTTTGTAGAAGAATCCTGTTTATTCTATTTAAAAAACAATGGATCAAGCATACAATGCACCTAGTAAGATACAAAACTGAGATTCACTACAATTAATTTATACAGTTTTAGTGCTTGAAGAAATACGCACACCAACTTAAATCCACCATGCTCCCACTAAAGCAAGTGATGGAGATTACACAAGACATAGAAGACTATTTCACTCTAAGGCTTGTGGAAAGTAGTAAGATGAACCAGCCCTACTACTGCAGAACTTGCTTCACTCTGATTAGAGAAAAGGCAGGGGAAAAAATAAAGGTAAGTAATAGTATCACCTACTTCTTTTAGTGATTACACTTAAAATGAGAAGAGTCACACAGGCATATGCTTTAAGAACAGGACTGAAGAACACATAGCACTGACCCCTAACTTGTATGGCAGCGACAGAGTTTGCTGCACACCCATGAAAGACCAAAATCAGTAGTAAGGTGTATTATCAGATATATTAGCAGACCCCATGGGCTTGGTGTTGAGGGATTATGCAGATCTCTCCCACACCCCCTGCTCCCAAAACAAACAGCTATTAAACCTCCTCCTACTTGCCTTCGGGTTCATTCTGAAGCATTTCAGACATCTGGTTCATTTGTTTAAAATAAAAAGCCCAACTAGTAAGTTTGTTTTTATGATCCCGAGTGTGAAATGTTCTTGCTGTAGGCCTCAGGCCAGGTGAAAAACATTTGTGCTGAGATGCTACTTCATGGCATTTCAGAGATCTAATGAGCTGTATAATCTGCGCACAGGGAAGTCTCCCTAACATTAGCCCGCATACAAGCATGAAAGTTAAAAACAAGGAACCTGCAGTAGTCCAAATATTTTCCAGTAAATAGTACAGCTGGTGAATTAAAGATACTGCTAAATTTAGAACTCAAGTGCTTAGCAGTGTTCTGTAAATATCCACGCATCTCAGTGCTTACAACAACATGGAGTGCACTCTCCCCAGCCTCACCACTCGTAATATGGAGAATTAGGACAGGATTTCCCTCGCACAGAGTGCTACACCCAGTTTAGGAAGGCTTCAGTCTTTGTCTCAAAATTACAACTCTCCAGAAGGTCATTTTGTAATTGCACAAAGTGAGCACAAGTACATGTGTATCCTTATTTTAGCAGTTTGTGACAAATACACTGCATTTTCATGTAAACCCCAAAGTCTAGGAGAAGAAAGCAAGTTACAGGTAGAGATAAGCAACAGCTAAGCCTTCTACAAGCTTGCACACAAGTTATAGCAGAAAACCTTAACTTTAACTTGCGTATCATTTATCTTGAAAGAGCACGGAAATGCACTGAGCAGACACGAGATATGCTGCAGAACAAAGCAAGTCCCCTTTCCTGGCACAAACTTGTTCTCCATCATGGCCATCTGTAACTTCTTACTCAAACTAATTAATCTGACAAGAGAGACACCACCTCAAGAGCTTCAGGAGGCAGCACACTGAAAGACCAGGTTTTGTAACACCCATCTTGCTTCCTCTTCCATTAGAGCTCAGAAAAACCCAACATAGTCCCTGGCTTTTAAGCAGTTTGTAACACAGGTGTCAGACATCACATTACAGATACCAAAACTAAATGCTGGCTTGAAGTTGGCATTGCTGGTGCTGCTTACTGTGCTAAACTGCATTTCTTGCCTTGATTTGGTGGTTTTCTACTTCTGTTTTGCACATCCCTGTAAGTTTTTGAATACTGATGTCTCTGAGTAGGTCCATGCTACGTGTATATAGTGCTCTGCAACATGAGCCTTCAGGAACAGTCCACGAATGCTCAAAGCATGAGCAGACCATAAATTAAAGTTCACTATAGTCATGCGATGAAATAAAAAGAAGAAAGCAGTACAGACATTGATATTGCATGCACTTTCAACGTTGAGTTCAGATGGTGCTTGACGTGTAATCACGGACATCGCTCCTGCCATGCTTATTAAGATATTCAATAAAACCAAATTCAGTTGAGCTATGCAGCTTGAGCTTTCCCAGTTCACCAGATCATTCCAAAAGCAAAGGAACTTTGTCCGTGCGTCCAGCTGTTCAGTGTGCAATTGAAGGCTGCAATCAGAAAATGCTGTTACAGGCTCAAAGACACAAATGAAGAGGTACACAACTGCAGCAGGTACTTAGGAAATGCATTTGTAATAATTACTTGAATTGAGTTTCCTGTGACAAAGGAAGTTACACCATGTAAGAGAAGACAGCTATGCCAAGTCAGAGAAAAAAAAAAAACAGTTGAAAATTAACACCCTTAGAACTTGAATTAGTTTTTTTTCTTTTGCTTTTTAATACTGAAAGACAGCCTGCTGCTTGGTGGAAAATCTCAGGCTCTTCAGTGAGCACTACCTCACCACTATCAGCTGTTTAACAAATGAGTCACTCATTCTACAAGCAAGGTCTGTGCAGAGATTCATTTGCCAAAGTAGATTCTGTGAAGTCTCTAGGACTCCAAATCATGTTTACTCACTCAGTGCAGGGTACCAAGCCCAAACGCAAAACCATATTCCTGTATGGAAAGCTAGTGCACATAAGGTGCCAACCAGTACGTATAAATTATGGGTTGTACTTCACATAGTATAGGGCACAATAACTCAGTTTTATTTGTGTCAAAAAAAGCCAAGTAAGAAGTGAAAGTAGGGGAAGGGCCTTTTGTTCCAGCCTTCACTGATTAGGACATAAGTCTGGCAGCTTTAAATGGTGGCTGGTAAATAGCTTGACTAGCAAGTCAAGCACACATCCACAGGCAGCACTGCGAGAGAGGACAGGAGCAGGAGTGTTTAGAAGGGAAATGTCCCCCTCTCACTTGGGCAACTAGGTTTAGTGATGACTGCGTTCCGACAAGATCAGCTTCTGGTAACCAAGTTGAAGGACAAAACAGTAAAGATTTTATCAGATGAAGTCAACAGCAAGAGAGATGCAAGCTTGTACTTTCAGTTCTTCACCTGAAAACTCTCAGCCGTTCAAATGAGGTCTTTCAATACTGATAAAAGTGTGTTTTTATCTAAAAACACTTTAAAATAAGCCTCTGAAATTACATCTGAGATCCTGGCATCTTCACTCCAGCAAAGGTTAAACATGCCGGAGTCTGTATAAGGCAGTAAAATGTTTTCTGCTGAAGTTCTCAAATGCCAAACCACTGAGATAGAGCAAAGTCAACCGCTGAGCACCTGGACCCAAAGAGTATGCCAGTGATAAACAAGCTTTTGACAGCTGCAGCTTATTCTGCAGGTGCAGGAAGCATTTACTTCAGTTTGTTCAGTTTAACAGTTAGTTCAGAATTTACAAATGGGTTTGGTTTTTATCTGATCCTGCTCGATTGAGAAACAGGGAGGAGGGAAGAAAAGACCTCAGTCACCCCCAGCCTTCTCTCCCAAGTTATAAAATCCTGCTGGAAATTGTGCTCACGGGCAGTCAAGATCATTAGGGTCAAATATTGTTTGCAATTCAGTTCATTTGAAACCCAAGTGCTGCTTTGCAATTAATCCAGTTCACTTAATGTAGTTTTAATTCAATAAAGACTTTGTCAAACAAGGTATATTAAATTTAATCTCACTTCCATCTGAAGAATTATGCATGTCTTGCCACATCAGAAAACAGTGAAATTAATCATTTTTTGGTATATATGTGTATATTAAGGCTATCTGCAGTGCACCCTAGAAGACTATAAAGCTTAGACTGAATAAATGGTATTCTGCTGCTGAATACACTACAAGAAATTGAGCACCTACACTTAATACAGAAAGGCCTTACACAACCCAGTGTTACCCCACCTTGGGAGAAGCTTTCTGAACACATTTCCCACACAGCTCCCACTGCACCAACCTCAGTTGCAGTTTCCACAGCGAAACTTATCTAACAGCATCACCAACAGCAGGATGCATCCAGCTAAGTAAACCTGAAAAAAGCATCCTCCCAACAAAATCCAAGTATCTCAAGTACTAAGGAGCTTGGAGCAATTAATTCAGCTGGAGGTGTTAGAAGCAAGCAAGTAAATCCCACGCTGGCAACTAACCCGAGGACAGGAACAGGGATATTCCTTACTGTGAGTGCACAAATGCTGTATGTAAGCACGGTGTTATTCCCCATTTTACACACACCCCCATTCCCAGCACAACACCACCTTTTTGAGGGAATATTTCTCAGTTCTACTACTCCACAGCAAAAAAAAAAAGTTTGGGGATAACAGCACAGAGCTGTTTCTATATTAGCAGTTTGAGGAGGTAATGTAGTGATTTTATTTTAAGCTACTGTTATGCAAATAAACAAACAAAATACCCTTATTTTTAAACATAAAACCTATATATTATTTAATCAAAATACAAATATTTATTAACTACCTCAGCTATATTTAATAAACATTTCACCATCCAAACTGCATTCAGCCCTGAACTCCGAGAGATGTTGCCTTACTTCTGGCAGCACACTGGGGGTTAGAAGTGATCACTGAAGTGGTCTTAGCTAGTATTGTACACACAAACATGAAACATTTTTGGAGAATAATTACCAGGTTTTTTAAGCCTCCTCTTAAATTTAAGACTGTAGCATAATCTAAGGAGACAGACATCCATCCTTGGAGCATGCAATGGTAAAAAAAACAAGAAATAACTACACCTTGTAACCAAATACATCAAAATTTTAATTGTACTTGACTATATCCGGGTGATGAGGACAAACTGCTGCACATGTAGAGACCATAAACAGTGCAACGATTAGGGCAAAGCTGATGAAGTAGCTGGAAACAGGGATGCAGATTACTTCAAAGGCTTACAGAGACTGGAAGAACAATGAGAAGTACTTCCAGAGCTGCGTCAAACCCTAACAGAGACAAGACTCACAGAAGCCCTCCTCTATGAAGTACAAGATTCCCTATGTCAATCAGGTTAGGATTTAACAAGGCAGGAGAGATGTCATGAGAGCTAAGATTTTAAAGAGAAAGTTACCCCCACAGAGAAGTCAGCAAATGCTTAATCCAAGAAAAGTACCTTAAGAAGTCAGCCCCAAGTAGTGGGGCTTATTCTTCAATGCCTAGCTTGTGATGCAAGAGGAATTCAGCTAAATAATGGGAAGCTTAAAACAACCGTAACTACAGATGACTTCAGAGCGACTCTACAATACCTGGAATTATTTGCAAGATACCAGAATTAGGCTGGTATGTGGTAGATTTGAGCCCACACAGCAACAGATCACTTTTTAAAAAAAATAAAAATTTGGACATCAGTTTCAGAAGCTTCCTTTCATCCCAGTTGTGCCTTCAAAATAAAGTTAAATTCATGTGACTGGTCTCCAGCCCCCTGGATTTCAGCAGATCCCCAGGGGAAGGGGTGCAGGGAACCTGATATAAGTGCTGTGACATCCCTGTATTGGGGCTTAGTTGAACACTTCAGTTCTTTGAGTTCTGATGCTGGCAAGCAAGTAAAGGCTTTACAGTGAGAGCAGCCTTGCTGGATAGCCATGCTCAGAGAGCACTTACCAGTGGTGCATGGGGGAACACATCAAGCAGGAGACCAATTCACTGATTTCACTGCCAGCAACAAATGAGAAAGAGTGGGCTTGGGACAACAGGAGAAGGGTAGGAAGAACCACAAGGCAATTACAATTCTGCACAACTGACACATTGGGAAGCTGTTGTGGAAGGTATCAGGTACAATTATGGAAGATATGTTCAGGCAGCATTACCCAACTAACCAAGCAAACAGTAAGGTGAGTTCCTCATAAGGAAGCTGTTGGCTATGCTGGATCAACAAGCTGACCTTGAAAGCACGTTGGGCTGCTGCAATGAAGTCTAATGCATGGTAATGCATCAACAAGCATGCCAGCTGCAGGGCCTATGAAAGTCTTTTTACTCCACTCAGCAGAGGGAAGCCTCAGCTGGAGCACAAAGTTGGGCTTTGAGCACCACACTTGAAGACCAGTGTGAGCTAACTTGGGTGCTTAGAAAAGAACAAGAGTAATTAGAGCTGAAAACAACGTGGCCTCTTGGGAAGCCAGCCTTACTTAGGTCAACAGCATCACAAGGCAAAGACACAAAGACAAAACACAAGAAAACAGGAACACAACAAAAAACAGTTCAAATATTTTTAAAAAATTACTACAGGGAAAATAATAGCTGTCCCTCATGCCCAGGGTATTAGGCAATAAGCTTGAGCTGCAGTGACAGAGATGCCTAGTTCCATATTCAAAAGGAGATTTAATGCCAAGGACAGCAAAATGCTGAATTGGAGAGAAACTTGAGCTCAACTTCTCTTCTGAATCACATTAGATGCATAATACTGTCACAGGGCAGTAGGCTCACAACCAGCCCACATCCTTTTCAGCCCTTTTTAGGGCTGCATCAATTTCAAGCTACAATACTGTCTTTGCTCATCATCCAACAGATGGGGTTTATTTTGAATGGGCTAGAAGTCAGCCTTGATTTTTCAAACAGATTCCATTAGACATTTCTAACTTACCATTTGCTTGCCTAGGTGAAGTTCAGCATACAACAGAAGAGTCACACCTGCCTTATACCTTCCTCATGCAGAAATAAATCAAGTCTAGTTATCTCCCACAGCAGTATGAGAATTTCATCAACATTATAGTATCCTGTTGGTATTTTCTGCTCTGGCCAACAGAATCCAAAATCAGATGTCTCCAGGACAACGCGTACTTACCCTGCTGACAACCTAGAACTAGCATTTTGGTGATGTACGAGCTTCCATTGATGTGGTGTCACAAGGCATCCTCACAGAGCACACGCACACACCTTCCACTGCAGCTGTAGCCTCAGGCCTGGTTGCAGCTTCCTGCCTATGGAAAGTGCTGCATGCAAACCAAGCACTCCAAAATAAAAACAGATCCAAAATCCTGCAGACATGGAGCTGATGCAGGGAACATTAGTTACAGCCAGTCAGAGGAAGTCTGTGCCTGTAATAAGTTACACGCTCACATTTCAACTGCAAAAAAATCAAAGCTGTGAAGCTGGAAAAAGATGAAACTGGGGAAAAAAAATGAACCAAGTGCTCAAGCACAAACAAGACACCTAGGAAGCACACACACAAAATACCATGTTTTTTTCTTCTCTGTAATCGTTCCAGTGTACAAATAGTTCTCCAGGTACTAGTCTGATTTGCTTAAATGCCATTTTTCTGAACAGATTTTTGTGAAACATGAGAGCAGCAACGGTCCACCTTGCCCTCCCAAGAGTTCAGAAATTTCTTATTCAAGTACTGGAGCAGACAGCCCTGGTCAGGATGTAGTGCTAATAGAAGATGCAAGGACACATAGCTAAGCTGAAGTGGACTACCACACATACTGAGAAGTGAGCAGCCTAACCTTAAAATTCACAGCAGTATCTTCTAACCAGCTCTGCCTTTCAACAGCGCCTTAGAGCAAGCCCCAGCACTTCAGTTTAGCACCCCTCAAGATACCAACATGTATCAAATTCATCAAGATTTACTTCAAACCCCTTTTCAAAAAATGCAAAGATCAAGTTTTGGGTACCCACGCTCTTTCCCCTCCCCACTTGAAGAGATATATGCCATGTTTTAGCCAATGAGGGCAGTAGTTATTCAATGTTTTCGTTACTCCTCTCTCCTCCTCACTAAGTATCGTATCAAATTATGCTGTGGAGCACAGCAGCAGTCTTAGAGCATGCTTACACATCACTATACTCAATTCCAAACTGGACAATGAATGATCATTTGCCACTAGTATCAGCCTGGGATAAGCAAAAAGGTTACTGCTTCATTTAAAAAAAAAAAAATAGGATTTTAAGATTCTAAATGTCAGTTTATCAAAAAAACTACAGGCATACACATCAATCCCAGGTACCTAAGTACATCCCTTCAAAACAAACCACACCCTCAAACAGCACACAGAACAGATGTCTCCTACGTTATGACAGCAAAGCTGCTTCATGCCATGATGTGAAAATCACCTGCAGCCTCAGTGGCTGTCTTTGTGTTGACTAAGGAACACCGAGCTGCCAGAGCCAGCACCCTGCAGATCCAGAGCCATCCGGCCTCAAGCACATTTCCACAACTCTGGGTTTGAATCATGTTCTGCATCGTACCACAGACCCCAAGCAAACAAACCAGCCTTCTTCACATCCTGCACGTGACTTCTGGGCTCTAGGAGTTGATACTGCAACAGGGTTTGATCGAGAAATGACATATGGGCTTTTTGCTTCTTCCTTAAATACGTGAAGTTCTCATCCCTCTAAAAACAAAATAGGTCAAATCAACAGAAACCTCAAAGAAAGGCAAGTGCATTTGTCAGTGGGAAAATGGGGAGTGAAAGGAAGCAGTGGCCTTTAAAAGAATTTGCCCTATATCCAAACTTTGATGGGTAGAATAAAGAACCCAAACATCACAAAGTATCCACTAGTAACCATACAAAATGTGAGCAAGATAAGAACACTTTACTACTATGAAATCTAAAGCCACAATTAAGGCAAAAAGTAATATATGCACAGAGTACTGAAATCAAGGATTTAGTTCCATTTACCTCAACATAAGCTGCACGGAGAAAAGTTAAACATGCTGTAATAATAATTTGAACTGCTCAATTAAGTTAAAAAACACATTTACCATACAAATTAAAAAAACCTCCCAAACCCCTCAAAGGCATTAAAGCTGTTCAGTGTTATTTGAGATGCAAATTACAGACCTGAAGTTAATATAACACCAACAGAAGTTCCTATTATTCCTACTCATGGCTCAAGGGGAGGTGACAGTAGAAAGGAGCCACAGCCTTGTTGTACAAGGTCTCCTTAGGACGGTAGAGGAGCTAGTTTGTTTTTAAAGATAACTCACTTTAGCTTTTACATAGAAATTGCCAAATTACAACTTATCTTTCGTAAACCTGTAAGTCTTAAATGCATTAAGAAATGCAAGACAACTCCCTGGGCCAGCTGGGGGCTATTAAGGAGAAACAAGGATTATTCAGGAAAAAAATGAATTCAGATTCTGCCTTCCTGCATCGCAGATCTCAGCACAGAAGTAAAGGTATAGACAGTGCTGCTGCAGTTATTTCATCAACCCTTTCCTGTAGCAGCTGGGTTCCAATTTTAAAGCTCAGCAAATGCAGGAACAGCTTTCTTCCATCTCAGATGCCTTTCCCACAACGACACACGTTTCTGCCTATACAGAGACAGTTTTGCAAATGACACTTCTAATGACAGCTCCAGGCAAAATACTGTTTGATTTCACACTCCTAGCTCCATCTGCAGACACACCTACACACGCTGAAGGGCAATTACCATCGCTGGCACCGGGCAAGGGTCTCTGAGCACCTCCAGAGCTCTAGGCCTGCAATCTGATGCACCACTGCAAGTATTCTTCCCTGCACTTAAATACAAGAGGTTAATTTTCATGGGAACTTCAATCAGTGCTGTCATACCAAATTCAGAGCAACGATGCTAGCATTAGGTAATCAGAACCCTTGATCTTACCGCTAGCATCAACAAGCATAGCGTTAAGTGATGGCCTGCATTTCAATAAAATATAACCAAGTACAAACAGCAGAAAGCCAATTATATATTTTTTATATAATTCGGTACTTTTTCTTTATATAAAGTAACTTGAAGACTTTACGCATTCTAAAGCATGATCTTCAACCGTTTGCATAAAGAAATATTGCTGTCAGTAAACCAACGGCCATAACCCAGATCACACATGCAGCAACAACCTGGCCTACTACCTCACCCCAGCCTGTCAATTAGCAGAAGCAGGGCCTTCAGAAGGCATCTCTGCCCACTACAATGCATTAAGTCACGAGTTTCTTGCCAGCTTGTCGATGACATCATTTTCCCAAAATGACTGAAACACAAAAAACAGCACACGTAGTAAAATAAAAAAGGCAATATTAAAGAGATGACAGTTAGCTTGATTTTAGATTTTTCTATGCTTGCAGAGTAGTGCACTACCCAGCCATATCACAGAAAAAAAATGTAAAATAGGTCTAGAGTTAAAAACATAGCCCCCACCTCCCTTTTGAGAGCAACTGAAACTCCTTAAAGAAGGCCATTTTCTGGAAAATTGACTGGTTTTATACAGACTGCCTCACTGGATTGCAGCATTTCACTGATGGCACAGATCTCGTTAGCCACATCTAAAGTGAAGTTGTCAATGGCCATCTCTCAGGCATGCAGTCGATCGATTCAAACAACTTACCTGCCAGGAAGCCATCAGGCAGTACACTACACTGACTCCAGGTAGCTGATTTCCTAGCCTTGAATTTCCTCCCCGCAATTAACGAGAAGGCTACCTACCATTCACTCATTCAGGAGTGTTCCTAAAGCCCTCACAGCTTTGGGGTTGCCACCTCCCAGTAAGCTTTTATTCTAGGTTATATGAATAACAGGAGTTGCAGCTATCCCTATAGCAAACAGGAATTTAAGTCTTCTACCGAAATATGAACTTAAATGTAATTTTTTAAATTTCTGTAGGTTGTACAAGACTAAAGACTAGGTCCTATGAGCATTTTAGCTCCAAGATAATTCTTACATTAACTAGAGATCTCAAGAATGTAATCTAAAAATAGCCCAGCGAGTTTATTTTACAGAAATAAAGTTTCAAACAAGCAAAGACTTTTCCTAAGAAAAGCTCAACTTGTATGCTTGCAGACAAGAAGGAAACTCACTATTGCCAGGAGGCAAAACTGCTGTGTATATTACCACCTCCAAACTATGCAAGAAGAAATGAAAACCACAACATAAATACTAATACTTTCCCTTAAAGGTTTAATAAGGCTTCTTACTGCTATTTAAGAAGGCTCAAAGCAAAACCAGAAAGGACAAATTCTTAAAACAAAAACTCAGAGCCAGTAACTAAAAAGTGTAGGGGCAAAAAAAAGAATCATGTTTGGAAAGTTTTAAGTACACATGTTTCTAAAGGGAATAATCTATCAAACCACAGGAGGTGACTAGAACTGCCATCATCACTGCTAGCACAAAGGAATGTAGATTGGGGGGAGGCAATAGAGGAAGGGGGAGAAAGAAGAGGGAAGGGAAAAAGGGCAAGGAACTAAAAGAGGGAGCTACAATAATGGTTACCAGACTCCCAAGGAATTCCTATAGGAAAAGAATAAATCCTACACAGAGAAATAAAACCACCCAAAATAAAACAGCTAATGCAATATATTGAAAGATCCCTCAATAAAGTTAGGCTTTCAGTTTATTTGCCCACCACATTTCCATAAATTTAGTTTTATGCCATACTCTAAGCCTCCAAAAGCTAACTCAAATGTTGCAAATACAAACAGTTCTTCTTCCAGCCTCCTCCTCCTTCCTAATCACAGCAGCCTGCACAACACAGCTTTCAAGAGGAAATAGGGAAGTTTAACTACCCCAAATGTAAAATATCCCCATATAGTGATTTAATCAGCTTTAATTCTTCCACTTAAGAGACAATAACTAGGGGTTACACACTGGCAGGTACAGGCCGCTAGAGGACAGACAGATTGCCCCAGCACAAGATATCCTCTCAGGATATCATTGGGGGATCCTGCATATCAGTATTTTAAGTTTGTCTAACAGCCAGCTTGCAGTTCTATACGATGAAGAGCAGTTACTAACACAAATGAGAAGATTAAAAATATTGGACTGAGAGCATTTCCCAGAAATTCCGCATAAATGGGTAGCAAAGTGATTTTTTTAGTTAGGAATTCAATGCTAACCATATGGAAACCACCTCACACAAAACTACCTGGGACGTGTTTTAGATCCCTATACATACCAACCTCCTGCCTCCCTGGAGATGTCTGCCAGGCGTTCTCAGCAGTCCCATAACTGTACAGACACAATCTCTCCTGCCCTGATTATGAGCACTGCACCTCCAATAACAGCAGATCTCAAGTCACGCACCGCGATAGGAAAGTTCTTTTTTTTTTTTTTTTTTTTGCCTTTCAGGAAACGCTGCCCTCCAGATTTCATAACCCTGTCTCGAAGCGCGCAGCCTATTCACAATTAAAACCCACAGAAGAAATATTTCAGCTTGCCACAACATACAGAAACTTCCTGCTCCTTGCCAAAAAAGCCTGCGATGGAAACATTTCTCTAGCAGCCCGCATCGGAGGCAAGGCGAGGGCTGCAATAACTGTTCTAATTTTAATGTAAGCACAGCGGACCAGAAAATAGACGTGACCAGCTGGCTCAGCTCATCCCCGGGCCTTGGTGTTGGAAGTCGGTGCCTTATCGGGGCTGATTTGGGTTTATGAAAGGACCCCAAAAGTTGGGGTGCTGTCACCCAGAGGGGTTTCGGTGGGGGCTGCCTTTAGGGTGCGTGGTTTGCCTGCAGGGAAAAGGGCTCAGCCTCAAGAGCCCTGCCACAAGGGCGATGCTAAGGGGTGCCGGGGGTCACCTGCACCACCCAGCCCCTCTGCTTTTTGTGGGATCTCCCCCCATAAAAGCCCTAATTTCCCCCAAATCGGGTAAACCCAGGCCTCCTTGCGGGCCGTGCAGGCAACGGGGCCGTTGCTGGAGCCCAACTGCCCGAACAAAGCCGTGCTGCTGCCCGGGCAAGAGCTGGCATGGCACAAAGCGGCGATTTAGCGGCAGATCTCAGGAATTAGTTTATTTTTTTTAAATCTTCGAGGCATCGTGGCGCTGGGGGGAGGGGGGGGGTACCCGTGATGGTTGGGGTGCGGGGACACCCGGGGGGGGGGTCCGCACCCCCACCACGAAGAAGCCCTGCACACCCACATTATCCCTATTAAATAATTTGTTAATTATTTTATTTATTTCTTTTTAATTTGGGGCTTTTCTACCCCCCTCCCCCCCCCAACACCATGAAGCAGCCGAGGCCTCGCCACCCGGCCCCCTTCCCCACCAAACTCCAGGCAGCCCCCAGCCCTAACCCCAACGGCCGTTAACGGCCGGCTGCGACCGTTAACGGCCACCAAGGGCTGCACCCACAGGCCCCCCCCGCCGCCTCTCCGGTTCCCCCCTGCAGCCGGTACCTGCGCCCGACCGCGCCGCCTCCCCTCCGCCTCTGGCCCGAGCTCCTCAATGGCAATTGAACAAAACACAGCTGGCCCCGCCCCCTCCCGCCGCCCGCCCGCTCCCATTGGTTGCCGCGCCCGCCCGCGGACCTTTCACCCGCCCTGCCATAGGGCGGCGAGGCGCGGCGGCCCCGCCCACACAGGGGCCGCGCTGCGGAGCGAGGCGGGGAGTGCGCACGCGGACTACAGCCCCCAGGAGGCGTTGCGGCGGCGCGGTTCCCTTCCCTCATTGGCTGAGCCGCTGAGGGGGGGGAGACCCATTACGTCATCGCGGCCCCGGATGGAGCCGCAAGGAGGGCGCGCGTGGCGCAGCGAAGCCTGGCCGGGCGTTCTGCGCATGCGCAATGTCGAGGGGCGGGGCGGGCACCGCCGGCCCCGTCATGGCGGCGGGGCCGGACCCTGGGCAGGGGGGCGGCTCCTGAGGCGGCCCCGGGGGGGCGCAGCCGGGGCTGGGCGGGCACGGAGGGAGCGGGCCGGGCACCGCGAGGCTCCCCCCGCTTTTATTTCGGGTCCTTCCCGGCGGTGGTGCCGCGTAACGTGGGGCTACACCGCCCTCTGCCTGCCCCCCTCAGGCGGGCAGCCCGCTGGGGCGCTTCAGGTGCGCGTCCCGCGGGGGGTCGGGAGGGGTGCCATGTTCTGCCGCCTCTCAAAATGGAGGCTAAAAATAAAAAATAAAATAAAATAAATCACGTTATTCTCAAAATATATATATATATATATTCCTGTGGGAGTTTTTTTCAGAAGCAGCCGTGAGTCAGGCGCAGCGAGGCAGCGGAATGTGTTTGGGCAGCACTTGTCAGGGCAGGGCCTGCTCGGTGCGGTGCCTCATAATCCCCAGCGCTGTGAGGAACCCAGCCCCGATTTACTGCTGCCTACAGGCCTAACGCCGCTGCGTTACGGGCGTGTGGTAACCATTAACAAGCTCTTTGCATCCCTTTAACAAGCATCTGTTATTTCAGCTTTCCACAACCTGTCCTTGGGTTTTTGCATGTTACACTTGGCTTCCACACCTTTCCTTTAACACAGAAGTTTCCCCGTTCACCTCGTTATCCTGTAAGATTTCGATAAATTACAAGACCATGCAGCAGCAAGTATCTTGAGTTTAGCAAAGCAGAGTCCAGATCAAAACTCTGTAACTGGGACACCCTTATTTCAGCCTGGCTGTCTTCCAGGCTTTCAAATTTTAACCCTAGAAGACTAATACCTTAAAACTAATCTTACTTCAAACATTATTACCATTTTTCTGCTTGTTTTTTGTCACTATCATACATTTTTAACACCACATGTAACCCCTACAGTACCCATTTTCTTGAAAATGTGTGCATATTTATTTTGATAGACCTGAAGATGAAATAGTTTCAGATAGTTTACCAGAATACCTTTCACAAATTATACACTGAATACTTAATTTAGTGTACTAGTTCTCTGGAAGATCAACGCCTATCTCTCTTTAGAAAGATCTTGCAAGTGATTAAAGGTACACAGATTTTTTTCCCATCGTTCAGTCCTGGTTCTTAAAATACTTTCTGGTTGTGCTCATTTTGCTTCTGGCCTTGTTGTCAATTCTGGTACATGGGAAATTGTAGTTCATCTGTTTCATCATCCTATCCGTATCTTTGGCAGGGATTTGGCTCCATTCTGTAATCAGTTTTGTACACAGAATTCCCCATTGAAAACAAATTATCCCTGAAGTATTTCATTGCTAAATCCTTATCCAAACTTAGAATTAACAGTTTAGTTTTTAAAAATCGTCATAATTTTATCTTTCACAACCATTATAACCAAGTTTTTCACTGGGGTTTAACAGCTGAGGTGAGAGATTTTGATGTAAAGTTGATTTTCCCTTACCTACATGTTTAAACATTTTCATAGTTGCTAGAGTTAAGCCACAATTTCTTTCCTCCAGCCTCCTGCACTATTTCTGCTGTAAGTAATGTAAAACTAGAGGGAACTTCATACTTCTGAAGCTCAACTGCTTCTTGATTGCAACAGTTTACTTACAACCATCCCTGTGGCCATGGGGGAGGCATGTGAAAGGGTTTACAGCTGCATTCCCCCAGCAGTGAGCTCTGAACTTCCACAGGCTAGAGACTTCCAACCAATGTAAGAACCTCACAGTAATTAAATTACCTTATGGAGCAGATAACTCTTAGGTCTTCTCCTGTAATGCTCCCCTGTAATTTCTCCCCTGATTCCTTTTATCACCCTCCATTCTTTTCTCTAACTTTATCAGATTTTTTTTCCATTCCGACAACGGCTTATACTCTGTTCTTTTGGGGTGGAGCTGCTTTCAACCCTGTTCAACCCTGTAGTCCTAAAACAGGTGGGAGGCTGAGCCCTAAGCTGGTCATGATACAGAGGTGGTATTTCCTCTGATCAGTTTGCTGAATCTCAAAATTTACCTCATGGGCAAATCACATACAACTACAAGGGTCAACAAAGACTAGGGGACTATCAGGGACATAGGAGTGAAGGATCTTATCTGAGACAGGGCAGGTGGCAGCTTTAATCAATGTCTTTTGGTATTAAACCACAGTCTTCTTTTATACCCAGGAGTAAAGCTCTGGCAGGGATCCAGGTTATAATTCAGATTTTGGTAAACACAGACCTAAATTTCCCTCATGACAAGGTTTGATAGTAATTGTCTAGCACTTCAAAATATCTAATTACAAACATGCTACCACATGTTAAAGTGGTTGATGTCTGTTCACTCAACTGTGGTCTCTAGGAAGGGCCATCTGTTTCCAACAAAGCAGTGAGACATGAATGTAGACAGGTTTCTAAATTTAAAAACCACAACCACACAACAACAACAACAAAACCACCTAAAGAGGTAGTGACACAAAAATGTCATTACAATACATCACTGGCCAATATAGGTGTAATGAGCCCATCAGAATGACTCTTGAGAGAAAGTTTTCATCTAGGGGAGCAGATGCATGGCATGATTGTTCTAAGATAGCATTCTGGGGAACCCAAAATACTTGAGTAAGTATGTGTATACAAGTCTTCAGCACACACAAAAATAAGAGGTTGAATTTGGTCCATCGTGACCTACATATACAAATAGGACTAACATTTACATAAAGGAATTAGCAGTTCTTAAATCCCATCTCAAGACACCTAGCTCCTAGGCACGGCTATTTGGGAAAGAAAAGTTGTTCCTTCCTTGGTCAGAATATGGTAGATACACATGTGTGGCACGTTGGTTTTACCTCTCCTGTGAAAATAAGTAGACCTTAACGCGCTGTGTGTGGTAGTAAACTGTTACCTACCTAGGCAAATTACCACCTAGTATGAAGAAGGGAAATGGAGGAGACTATGCGGCTCAGTTCTTTTATTTTTCTTTTTCTCTTTTTATTTTTTGTTACTAGCTGTAGATAAGGAGCCTAGCAACTCTTTGATCTAGTTATTGTTTTAAAAATAGCACAAAAATGTTCTGACACTAACGTTCAGAGCTGCTCGTAAGGTTAAGATGAACGTTTCCAACGCCCTATTTCAAATTGGTTGAAAGGTACTTTGTACACTAATCAATTTTTACTTAGCACAGCATTACTAAGACAAAAGTTGTATATTTACTACATACAGCGGTCCTTTTACAATGAAGCAACACAATTGAGTTGGGATATTGATTGCAAGTCTTAGGCAAATTTACTCAAGTCGTGGTATTTCTCTTCCTGTAGTAGTCATGGTTAGTCATTCATCTGTTTCTACATAAACTATGTATAATGGAAGAGGGGCCTCTGTTTTCAAGGCAAATTTATGAAGACCTGTCAGAAACATTCCAAATCCTTCACTGATCCCCTTTGCTTTAGGGTCACTTTGCAGTTGCAAGTGGGCAATGTGGATTCCATCCCTCAGTCCATGACCTTCTCACTCAAGGGAGCAAAGACAAGAAGTGGACTGACTTCAGAGTCTGACGTACAGCAGGTACAGGAGACACAGCAAAAGGTATTGAGGTGTGCTATGATATCCTGTGTGATTGAAGGGGATGTTTCAGCATGGCTGATGCTCATCAAAGATGCTTTTTACACTTCTCCATTCTCTTTGTTTAGCAGTTTCACAGCTGAGTGTACAGGTTCTGGGCACAAGAGGAAGTTCTGCCACTAATTATATATATCAGTTGGTGGTTTTAATGCTAACCTTGCTCAGACTGTTCAAACAGGTCAGTTTTCTCTATAAGGAACTTTTCCTTATTTATGTTCAAGGGCTCGTTACGAATGAGATAAAGCAGTAAGAATGCTAAATAAATAAGCTGGAATTGAGAAGCAAGGGAGTGTTCAGCATCAAAATCTGAAACAAGCAGAGAGCTGACATCCTGGGATATTAGAATCAGGGGTCTCATATACCACTACAGGTTGGCTAGACATTATGTTCTTTGTGAACTCTTAAAAGGATTTTGAAAATGTTGAGTTAATCATGACCAGATCAAGTTTTATTGGATTTCATGGAAGGGTGACTCCATCCCGTGCCCCCTGTACACAGCTGACTTTTCCTACACCCAGCCTTTCACCTCCCTTACCTGCTATTCCAGCTACACAGTTGCCTGCTTCTTCTTAAATTGAGCCATCTGGCCAGGATATACTCCATTTTTCAGGGTCTGAATTAGCCACAAAATTTCAAAAAGGGCAAATTGAGCTCCAAGTACTGAGCCAATACAGCATTGTTCTGCTTTTCACTGCAGTCCCCTAGGAACAGTCCCACTCATGAGAACTCTAAATTGCTAAGAGTTCAGCCAAAGCATCTTCTGCCTACTCAAGTTTCTAGTCCCTCCTACATAAATTTCCAAGTGCCTTGTTCTTTTTGCAGAGCACCAATACATGACACTTCCTTCCTAGACCTTCCCTGCACTTGCCTGCTTTACAAAATGTCTTATTCACTTCCTGATTGAGCCTTTTCTCAGCCCAGAACTTTTTCCCACCTTGTCTCTCTTTGAACAAAGCAAGAGATGGTGAAGGTGCATTAGTTACTCACATCCTGCTGTAGCTATAAGGGTTGCTTGTTCTCAAATTCCCATTTTTTTCTGTCAAGACAGGGCTTACAAAGGTCTTGCATACTTCTCTAGTGATTTCCAACACAAGGCACAGGGAACACAGATCACTAGCACATAAATGTGATTAATAAGCATTGTTACTGAAAGCACAACTTATCACATGATATGTTTCTCCGTCCTTAATACAGAATACCTGTATGAGCCATTTTATCTATTTTATTATTTTAATGAGTTGATTTTTTGTCATTATTTTTTGTCTGTTTGTGTTGTTTTGAAGGAGATAGTAGTGAGCACTGTTCTGGTACTTACCTTGCTTCTGTTCTTACTTATCCAGAAAATAAGGCAACAAGTAACAAAGTCTTGGTCCTGTGTTAACACCCTGGATAACTACTTATTTAGTGTAAGAATTGTGTATACTTTAATAGATAGGATTTTCTTTTATTCTACTTCAAAATCTGCTGAGGAGTGGTAGAGGATGTACAGCGGGCAGTGGCATTGTGTCAGGCCTTAATACCTTTTACCTGTTTCCAGGAAACAAAGATCTTCCAAACATGAAACCTCACTGGAAAACAAAGTGGTTGCAAAACATTAATTGTACTTCATCTCATTTCTAAATTTACTGTGGTTATATAAAGAAGGAACTATTTTAATCACTAAATCAAACTAGAGATTTGGGGATAAATTTTCACCTGCGTTTAGCTGAGCAGAGTGATATATACGCAAGATTTTAAACATGAATTCTTCACATAGATTCGTGAATGCTAATCATCAGGTATATTCTTGTATTGAAGGGCTTTCTTTTAATCTTATATTTCCAGATAATTTCCCTTGCAGATGACAATTCAAATGCTATGTTTCTACTCATAGACCCAGACCTGCCTCCTCTGCTCAAACTAAAATTGTAGCCTGTCTCTCAGAAATCCCATTCCAAATACGTAACTGTCAAATTGAGCTCATTGTGACTCAAATAGAACTTTTACTTTTCTCTGACTTTTTTACTTGACTGATACAACCTTACCTCATTCATATCCATTCAAAATGCTTCAGCAGTGGTTGTCTAGCCACATCCTTTAGCCACACCAACCTTCTTCTAACTCCCCACTGTCTTCGGTTTTGTTATATCAAACACATGTTCTCTGTCTTTCCATTCAAAGCCTCACGTAGCCTGTTCCACCTCTATATATCTTACTAAAGCAAAAGCAGCTTTTGCCCCAGACACAATGAACTGCACCATATGATCACCTTGTGTGACCTCTACTCACCTCAGACCTTTACATTTAGCAAATAAACCCATATATTAAACCCAAAGGTTTCAATTAAACTGAAGCATTTTAATTCTCAGGAGACCAACCTGTGTTTCACAAGCAGAAAACAAGAGTGATCACCTTTGCCTGAGGCTTTTACGATGGCCTGAATGATTCAGGAGGTCAGCCAGGCCGTTGGCTGTAGAGGAAGGGGATAAAAAAAGACAAATGAATCTTCATCTTACTGCTCCCCTGGCTGGGAGGGAAATCTCATCCTGACCCCCAATGAACCCTGTATGAGGGACCAAGATACATCCATCAGTCCTGTAGACAGAGGGGTTTCCCTGTTACTTCAAAGCACCTACTTAATCTGTTCTGTGTTTCGAGTTCTGAGCCATCTAGGATGCCTCTGAAGAAGGGAGGAGATAATACTTGACCTAATAAATGTGTCTGTTTTAATGAAACCTGGTGTCTTTTGGATGTATTTCAAGGCTGACTAAGATACAAGTCCTGACAATCTTTTTCTGTAGCTGGGGTAGGTGCAAAGCCTCATAAGCTTTTTATTTTTTTCTGTGTTCTCTGTGTCTATTACTGTGGGAATTGATGAAGTAGCTTTGTCTTCCGTGGGAACACTTGTAGGGTATCTTCTATTCAGTTGGCCACTTCCATAAATTGTGTACAACCTTAATCATGAGGCCTCTAAGTCTTTACCAAATTCAGATGAAGTTTTCCAACTGGTTTTAAATGTGTTACTGTGAGTACAAATATGCATGGATGGGCACAGATGACACGTACTGGTGGCTGTGGATTGGGAGAAGGAAAATGGAGGAGTAATAATTTCTCCCTCATCTCCGATACTATTTGCTAAAGACAGGAGATTTGGTTATAGCCATTATTTTAACACTGAACCGGGATTGTTACAAGAGTGGTGAAGGCCATGCACAAAGCCTTACACACAGAAAGGACAGAGCAGGAAGACTCCAGTACAGATACCAGATTCAGGAGGAACCAGTCGAGAACCTCCAGCCCCAAACCTAGAAACCACAGAGGTTCCCTGGTTTTCCTCTTGAAGCTAATGAAGCATCTCACGATTTAGCTTAAATCGATAGCCAGCACAATGCATTGCTAACTAAGCAGCAATACATATGTACAATCACAACTCAAAAAATGTATGTGATTTCAAATTGCAATATATCAATATACAAATTGCAATATATCAGTATGTGCAATGAGGGCCACCAGAATCCATAATAAGGACCAGCCATTGAACCTCTGTCTCCTTATTAACCTACTGGTGCACGCTTCTTGGCTTTCTTCTGTGCCAGTCTTCAGGCTGTGAAGAAACTCCCTCTAACCACGAGGTTATATTTATCTCCTCTCACATCCCCTCACAGTCTCCAGCTTTGCTCTGAGATCTACAGAAGCTTGACAAAGCCCACAAAGGGCGTGAAGGGTGAAGGTCCTGCTTACCAGGCTGAAGACACTTACTTACCACATAGTCTTTTCCCTAAACTCTGGGGACTGCCTGCTTCTCTCCTCTTGGCTCATCTATATTTTGGCAATTCTTCAGGCCAGGGCTGTACAGTGCCCAGCATAACAGGGGTCTGGACCATCACTAGACTTCTGAGGTACTTTGGGTAGATAAATTACTGATGGTACTCTGGGTTCAAGAAATTGCTTTAGGGACTTGAAGGGGAAAGGGGGTATTTTCTGTAAGCCAATGATTTTTGCTTGCCAAAGAAAAAAAAAATCCACATATGTATCTGCAGATCCAAACTGCATAGAGGTCACTCCAAACAGCTGAAAGAATTTCCCTTCCCCCAAGAGAGCAATCATCAAATATGTTCTTTGAGGAAGAAGAAGTGCAATTTTAGAGTGTACATTTCCTGTTTCAGTTCATTTTTAATGTTCTGAAGCCAGCAGGTACTTTATTTATAACAAGTGTTTCAAACTTTGTAATTAAGATAGATGTTTTAATATTTTTTTTTTTTTTTTTTTTTTACAAGCGGTGCATTTTAAAACCAACTTTATTTATATGTACGTGCATTTATATGTATATCTGTCTGTATGCTAAGGCCTTATGTGAAAAAAGAAAAAAAGCAAACCTCACAACAGCAATGTAAGGCTCTGCCCATTTCTTTTCCTGGTTACCAACCTTGTACAAATTAAAAGCACATTAGCCACTTTGAAAATAAATCTGACTACAGTTCAACCTCTTCTCTTTGGAGTTTTAGTTTGAAGATAGCATTGGCATTCCACTGCCTAAGCCACTTGAGTGAATTTCCTGATTTTGCTTGGTTGCTTAATTTCCTGTTGGGCTCACATTTTGCCTAATTCAAGACAAAAAGACCCCTATAAATTGGATGAATGATTGAAATTGCAGAGCTGGGCATAGTAATTTGATTGCAGTTCAGTATGTGCCTCTCTGAACAGAGGTAGAATTTCTGAGACATGCGTGTAAGTAACTCTAAAAATGTCTCTAATTCAGCATTTTCTCCCCTTATTGAATTACCCATGTATGCATCTAAATATCTGTTATCAAAGGTCTTCTCTTGGTGTTTGGCTTTTAATGTGTGTCCATGACAAGTTTTGCCCTGTTATGACATCACTCTTAAGTCTCTAAAACAGGACAAAAATGAAACAATAGGAAGTGCTACAGTCTGTTATTCATAAAAGCACTCTAGCAGTACTTAGGAGTACATTTGAAACAGATCTCTGCATCATTTTTCCAGTGTTGGGCTTTGCATTCAATTTTTAAATGCTCAGGATTGTGAATGGGGCTAAATAATGTGTTAGCAAGAGCCTATAAATTATGGATACGTACAATTTAAGTATTTGACCTGATTGTTGTACATGTCTTTATACATTGCCTATCATGCTGTACAAAATTGCTAAACTATAAAAGCTAAAAGTGGGCTTTTTTCTGATGTTCCTGCCTCAGAGAAGAATACTGCCTATGGGGCAGTTTATTTAGAGGTCAGATCAGTAGAAGACTTTATGAACCAAAAGATGCACTTTGCAGTTGTATATGATCACCATCAGCCTGAGCTCAGCCTGATCTTTTTGGGGAAGAACTTCCAGGGCACCTCCGTCTGAGAATGCAGCCTTTCACAGCACGAGCAATGCTCCAGGAGTTCCCCAGCATATCACCTGTACGGAGCTGGAAGCTTAAAGATTCAAACTCTGTATAGATTGAGGCTAAACGAGAGTCAGGATGACACCCTGTTATAGGGTCCACTTCTGGAATATCAGCTATTCAAGTTTCTTTTCAGTCTAGAACTTGCTGGTGGAACTTGTACCCCGTTATTAATACAGGTGAGCTGAACACTTGTTGAAATAAAATGTCAGCATGGCTGTAGATGCTTGGGCCATGACTCTGAAAGGGCTGTTGTGAACCACATTTCCAGCAGCCTGATTCGCTTCAGACATGACAGATGGATCCTGCAGGAAATGAAAATGCTGTGCCTTCTTTCCTGGAAAATATTGTTATTATTCTTAAGCATCACTCTTGTGTATGTCTTTTTTTTCAGATGGTCCGTTAGTGGCAGGGATCTCGCTTACTTGTACATCTGGTTAATGGCCTAGAACATCATCGCTGTTTACAGTTATTTCTAACAGGAACTGAGATCAAAGATCAAGTTAATGGAAGAAAGAACAATGAAAGATGAGAGCCAGTCCTCTCTGAGGAGGGACTATATGCTGCCCTTGCAGAGCCTTATCTGATAAGTATTTTTCCATCTCTGATGACTTTAAGCCAGATCCTGTGATCTTTATATTGACAAGCTTTGTATTTAAAAGTACATCAGTAAGGCCGCATTTAATTTGGACACATTTTTAACCCACCGCCTTTTCCATTCTTCCAAAACCCATTTTGCCTAGTAAGAGCTGTAAAAATGCTGCCTCTAAAAATACTGTGCCGAGGCATCCTTACAGCTGTGAGCTTGGACTTGATCTGAAGGTTGCATCATCCTCTGGGCTCTTGCAAGCAGAAAAATATAGGTTGAGGCAAGGAAAATAATCTTTCAGAAGAGCCAGGTACATATGGATCTAATAGCATCTTGAGACCTTGCAGACTGGGATTCTTTAGCAGTGGGCTTCACGTTTCTGTCTGTACAGCAGCAAATCCAAAAACGCATACGTAACATAAACAGGACCAAGCTACTATGACCGATTTGGGTGCCTCTATTTTTATTTTCTTTTCTTTTTAAGCTAGCTAGGAGCAGCCATGGTTTAAATTAAACCCATCACTTCCACATAATTGAAGAGGGATTTACAGATGAGGCAGACACTTTTCATGCCAAATGTTGTGCATGTACAGAATGAGAACCAACAATTACAATTAATTTCTGCGCCTGCACTCCGTACCGAGGAAGCAGCAAAGAGCCCCCTTATCACCGTGCATGCGCAGGGGAAGGGCACTATGGCGTTTTGGATGCGTTTTTATCAGTGATATCAGCAGCTGGAAGTTGTGAAATGATTTCCTTTGCCTGCATTTGTCCAGGCCAGTGAGAAAGCTGCTGGGATGGCGAAGGCTCAGGCAGCATCGCAGGGCTTTGAGCAGAAGTTGGGGCAGACAAAGGCGGCAACTGTTGCATTCCACCTGTTATCTCTGGGAGTCAGCAGTGCTGCCTTCCCCCTCCAGCCTCCCGGCAAGTCCTGGCAGCACCGAGATAACATTTCGCCTCAGATCTGCTCGTGCCAGGTTATCGATGAAGTTAGGAAAACGAATACCTTGAGGGAGCGAGGCTAGATTTTCAGCTGGCTTAATTTATGGGCCAAGTCTGGCCTGGCACACTGAAAGTCCAGCTGTCGGTGTTCTTTGTCATCCAGCTTTCAGGGGGATGTCATTTTGCGATGGCACGACATAAAAGAGGGCTTTAAGAATACTTTGCAGCCCAGTAATGGTGGCTGACTGCTGCCTTCTCTGGTTACAGCTAACAGCACATTCTCACCACCTCTCTCCTCCGATTCTGTTTGTTCACAGGCCCGGGGCAACTGGAATATCTTTCTTTTGTCCCACACTCCTTTGTTACCGTGGCAACAAATGGGCAAATATTATAACTATTTTTTTTCTTCTTCTTCTCAAGTAGAGAGGTAAGTTTTCGAGACCACACACACAGAGTACAGGTAGCTCGAACCGGGGGGTTATTAGCATGTGGAAAGCGTGGGTTTAAGCTGGGCCGCGGGCCGGCTCTGTTCCAGTGCCCATCTCCCTGTCACGTAGCGCCTCTGTGCATGGGTAATGCCCAGTGCCAGCCTGTGCCTGGTGTCACCAGCAGTAAAAGGGACACTGAGTGCTCTCCAGGACCACCCTGAGCTCATCCTAATTGTGAGACTTAGCCCTTGCGCAGGGGTTTAAAGGCCGAGCTTGCACTCCCAAGGGGACACTGCAACCCACAGCCCTTTTGGACACTGCGGCCACTAACTGGGAACCAAAGTCACCGTCCCCTTCCATAAGTGCTGGCCCCAAGTGGCAGGGCACAAGGAACAACATCAGTAACTCCTCCTGGGAGCTGCAGGAGGGGATTCACCTCCAGTGGCTGCCTTTGTGCAAGTCGAAACCCTTGCGTCAGCGCAGGGCCCCACCGGGCAACACTGCCGTGCAGCAGCAATTACAGCACCAGAGCTGTAGACAAGCGTGGACTTCTTATTTCTGGTTCAGAGTCTGGGAAGAGATCCTTGCCAGCTGCAGCTGCTGGAAGGTACAGAGCCTTGGCATGGTCATTAGGCTGATGGATCGTCTGGCGTCAGACCCGAGGAAGCCTGAACGCTCTCATCTGCAGCCTCTGGATCCAGGAGCTAGCCAGAAGGTCTCGAGTTTTTTCCCTAACCTGTGATTTGTTAAGCACCCGGCAACATCTGTATCACTAGGGTATTTCATGGGAAAGTTTTCTTTTTGCTGGTTACGTGTTGCTGCTTGCATGTGTTTTTTTTTTCTTCTTTTTTTTTTTTTTTTTTTTTCCCTGTATCTAGACCATCTATTCTTTTCAAGTGACAGATACTAAAAGTAGTAAGCTGTAAAAACATGTACCACCAGAGTTATAAAGGAAATCTCTTGGGAGACGGTAAAACAAACTGAGTCCCAAACACCCTCCCCTTCCCCAAGCTGCCAAACCACCTCCTTTTCTACCTCCTTGCCAACAGCTCAGTTCTTCCACAGTACCTACAGGGAGGGAGGTGGGAACAGATTAAAACCCCAAACGCCAGGTTGCTCCCTCCTCGAGGCTTCCCAGCACATACGGAAGGCCTGGGGAATACGGGGGAAGGGGAAAAGCTGGCGGTGCCCCGTGCAGGGCCAAGCAAGTCTTCAGCCGCATAAAATAAATTCGATTCCAATCTCGCCGGAGCCAGCGTTGAAAGATTTCAGCGAGGCCAACACTTGACCTTTAGCAGACAATAGCCACGGCCCTAATTGGCAACTGCTCATTGTGCCTTTGCGTGCGTTTTGAACAGGCGGGTTTCATGCTCATTCCCCTGTAGGCTCAGGTCTGGGGCTGCAAAGTGGGAAGCAGCGAAGGTTTGGTGATTTCCGATTGTTCTATAATGCCACCTGCTGACTCGCGGGCGACAGTAGCCAGTGTATCAAAAGTCCTTTCACACAACCCTGCTTTAAACTGCGGCGCTATTTATATTAATGGGATCATTCAATGCATTTCACTCACGTTCTGATTTAGAGGCCGAGGACCGACCTAAGTTACAAATCCCAAGTGAACACCATAAGATATATTGTACGCTAGCTATTGGGCTCCAGCTGGGTTGCGGCTACAAAATATAACTATAAAATAACTAAATATAACCAGCTCTGAGTCGCTCTTCAAGCGAGGCACAGATTTCGCCATCCGCAGCAATTCATGCAAAGATGCATGGAATAGCAGCGAGGCCCCCATCCAGAAAAAGGCTCCCAATCATCTACTTTGCAAAGCCTGGGAAAGTTCAAACGGGAGTGAATGTCTCACTTCGAACTTAATCTTGTAGCAAAGGGAAAAATCACGACCCTTTTATCTAATGAGAATTCTCTCTTCTTGGACTCATCCCTTTACACCAGTTTGTCCTTGTTCTTCTCCATTTCCCTGTTTTGATCAATGTTTTCACCCCCCATCTGTGGCCAGACCCTTTTATTGGGGTTAGCATTAGCCTTGCAGAGCATCATGCTCTCAACACACCCCAGCTGCCCTGACATCCTCGTGGGGCTCCTTCCCTTAGCTCTGCAGCACGCTGTTGGGTTGTGCTCCTGGCACCAGCCCTATTGTCAGCACCATAAATAAACTCTTCGTGCAGGTCTCCACCAGCACCCGGAGCAAATCCTTACATCTGCCTTATGAGTTCCAGGTTGACACGCAGGGTGTACATTTTTCAGCGGGCTTCTGGCACGGGGAGTTTGATACTCTCCAGTGGAGACAGGCACTGCAAAGCCTTTGCACCACTTTTCTCCTTCTGGCACCTTAATGGGGTCTAATTTTTGTGCTGGCCTCCCACACATTTAATAAAAGACGCACATTCAAGCAGGCTTTGTGCCCAGAACGCAATTAAGCATCCAACTGTCCGATCTGTGTGGCCAAATCTGCGGCGTTCCCGGGGGTTCTCAGGTGCAGGTTCACACTGGTTCATCAGGTTTCCATAGGGGGGAGGAAATGTAATTTAGCTCTTTCGGTCTTAGTCATTGAAAATAAAAGGGGAGTAAGTGAAGCTTGTCTTTGGCGGTAGGAATGGCAAACAAACCAGGCATGATTCTTTATCTTAAAGTGAAATTTGCAAGTGAACAAGGCATTATAATTGATGCAGATTTAAAGATATAAGGTGAGGCTATTCTGTGTTTAGGTTTAAATGACAAACCTTATCTCACTTTTCCCATCCCCTCCCTTTTTCTTCCCTTGCACAGCAGAATGCTTTACCATAATTTCTTGAGACCCAATCCTCAGATCTGCTGTTCCCCAGCAATTTTTAGGGCAGCTGGAGATATTTAGCAGCCCTGGAAAAAAATCCCCCCTACCAGACCTTTCTTTGAACACAAGCTGACCACAGAAATGTCATAATACCTGAGACAAGCAGTTTCGTTACATGCTCCGGGTCATTCCATGGTGCTAGCAAAAACGTTACATGCGATGAAAAAAAAAACTAAAGCCACAACACAGAAAATATCCGATGCGTCAGCCCACGCGAACATGTAGAGGGATGTAGAGATATATATATATGGAAGATATATTAGGTCTGTTTAGTTTGGGACCTAGATTCGATGTGCTGCAATGCCAGGCAGGAGGGACATTCAGAGGCCCTTTGGAAAGGAGTTTTAGGTCCCAGGGGTTGGCTCTCTGCTGTTGGTGTGCCCCTCAGCACTCTGCAGGAAACCTCAAAATTCAACCACCACTGATCCCAGTGGCAATGTCTGCACTGCTAATAGATCCAGAGCTGAATCGGACACAAACTCTGGACTGTTCATTGTGCACCCCACTGAATTATCAGTATCATTCCTCATATAGCTGTGGCCTGTGTTCGTAAGTACCCTCCCAGAGATGGCAAGCATGACCTGGGGGACAGCAGGCACTCCTGAAAGGCAGCATGGACAATCCAGAGCCAGCTCTGGCTCCCTCTGTGGCTCTCCAGTGTTATCTCAGCAGGCTTTGCATCCTCGGGGATGTCTGGCCCTTTCTTGTGCTGCGCTCCAGGTCTCACCAAATGTGCACGCCATCAGTTTTCATGTTGTTGCACCACCTTGATGGGATGCAGCTCAGCTCTTGTGTTGGTTTGAACACTTTGAACCTCAAAGTACAATGTCTTAGGCCTACAAGGCCACCATGTGGGTCCAGAAGGGACCCTAGTGCCATACAGTGTACATGTAGCCACTTTTCTTTGTGCCAGAAAACATCACCTATTCCTTTTTTATTTAACATAAACATCACGAAGGAAGCAAACATTTCCACTTCCTAGGACTTACCAGGGGCAAAGTCATGAATTCTGCCATGAGTTTAATGAACCCCAACTCTGCAACACTGAAAAACACCACGCAAGGTTTGGTCTCTGTTTGTTTAGGCACTGAGAACAGGGAGGTTAAAAGACCGCAGGGAATAACTGATGCCAGAAAAATAGTCTAGGATGAATGGGAAATAATGAAAAATATTTTATAGTTGTATTCCAGAATGACAGAGCTTCATTAATACACTAATGCATCATGTATTTTACTGTGTGAGAAGGGATATTCAGCCACCCAGTGATACATCCACCCAGAGATGGAGCATAACCTTTCTCTTGTCACAGCAGCTTCCTTTGCATGGGGTTGGGCACAGCATTGATTTTGCCCCTCAGCTGTAACTAAATACGGAAATATAAAAGTGTGCAAAGGAAAAAGAGCTGCGAAAACACAAACTTCAATGCAAAGCAAGATGCCACAGGAACAATAGGTTCTGACATTTTGATTTGCATTTTCCAGCTACTGCAGAGGACCTTGAAAGTGAGCTGTCATTTGACTGAAGGCAATGCTGTCCCCCGAAATATTTGACTGCAAAGAGAGGCAGATGACCCTCTGATGAATTAGCTGAGGTTTGAAAGTGGTGCACAAAGATGAAGGCAGCACGCTGGAGAACAAAAGGAAGAGGAGCATACCTCTGGCTTCATTCTTAATGTTGCTAGATTCAGGCAGGGAAAAAAATGGAAAATTTCATTCCTTCCTCACCCATCCTCCCCAGATATGACAGTTCACTAGTAGGTAGCCATCACCATACCAGGAGAGACCTGGTTTTATGTCAGGCTGCCTGGAGGCAATGCCATGGTCTTGGAGAACTCACCCAAGCTCCAACCCTACTAAATCCTCCCTGACCTACCCTGTTCCTCTCCCAGGTTATGCCTGCAGCAGAGATCAGGAACCAGCTTTATCCCTACTGCAGGACTGCTCTGGGACAGGAACACTCTGTTTTTGCTAGTTCAGCTCTAAGCACATTGCATCACTTGTTGTCACAAAGCTGAGAAGCTTCAGTGCTAAGCTGGATGTGGGTGGTCAGGCTTCCCACCTCCCTTAGGACTGAATCCCAAAGAATGAATGGAGCTGGGCCCTCGATGGCAAGAATATGATTTCTGAAGGCAGAGCCCATGAAGCTCCTGCCAGTTGCTGGGCGAAGGCAGTGATGTGCCAGGGTTGCCAGAGGCATGAAGCAGCATGGCAGCAGACAAACAGCCCTGCTGATATTTCAGCACAGGATTCTCCTGTGACTTCATTTACTGGGACAGAGCCCATGGCCTCACTGATGGAAGTAACAAACCTCCAAGCCTAGCTGTCAGAAGGGTTACAGGACAGCACAATCGTACACTGTTGCAGCAGTAGGATTTACTCAGACTCCATTTCTCCTTTCAGGGCCTCCTCAGGGCCTTGCAAGGAAGCTGGCCCTAAGACTAGAACTGCCCTCAGCAGCAGGGCTTTTTGCCCCGTGCATTTTTCCTCCTCACAAACCGGCCCGAAACCACTAAGCTTGTTTGGAAGCAGGCAAAAATGACAGAATGAGAGCCCTGTTCTGTGAGGTGATGTGTGACCCCTTCTGCAAACCATAAGAGATGTCTGATATTTTGAGCCGCATCAGTCATCAGGGCCAGGCTGAACCCAATCACTTGTAGGTGAAGTGTTGAACTCTGGCTCCAGGTTCCTCTTAATATCTTGGCCTTTCATATATTTACTCTGTGTATAACCCCCACAAGAAGAAAAAAGGAAAAAAAAAAAAAAGAGTGATTTTAAAGATTTTAAGTAATTTCTAAGTAAAAACTTACTTTTCAAAACTCACATACACTTATACACTTCTATATAGTTGTCCAATATTAATTGCCATCTCTGTGGTACATACTGTGAAGGCACATTTCCTTTAGTCAGAAGATCTCTCCTGAGCAATCCAGAAAGTTGTAGATTTAATAAGGAGTCAGTGTTTAAATGTACTTTTTATTTCATTAGTTATATATTAATTATGTTTTCAATGCCTTTTAATGAGAGTGAGAGAGAACATGAGAAAAACTTGCTCTGGGTGGCTACTCTGAAGAACCTGAAGTCTGAAAACATACTTTGAAAAAACAACAGATGTTGCCCAGTGTTTCTGTTGCTTTCTAAGATTATTGGTGCAAATGAAAGTAATGCTGATGTTTTTGTTCCAATTTCGAAATAAAGGCTGGATAAGGAATAACATTAGAGACTGAAAGTAATTGCCTATTTCCAACAAGCTTTGGATGGGATATTTTTCAGAGAAAACGGGAAGCCAGTAAGGGACAGCCTGCTTCATTTTCTGGTTTAGAGCAACCTTAAGCCTTTGCATTTTGGTAATCTTCCCAACCCACCTCCAGATGTGAAGTCTGGCTGGCTGGAGGAGGGAAGATATGCAGAAGCAAGCACACCAGATACCCAAGATTAGCATAGACCTAAAAGTTATGCAGTCTCAGGCTTTCATAAGAGATTGGAGCTCACCGGCTCTTCCACATATGGGACGGAGATTTGGAAGTGGAATACAGCTGTTGTCCTGTGCTACCTCCCACCACAGCTAGAGATGCACAAAGACCATTAACACGTTACCAGGCTACAGCTGACCGATGGTAATGACAGCCCGGCTCCTATTCCTTCCCTTGGGGCAAAGAGCAAGTCATACAGTCAGAAACTTTGAGCAACAGCATTGAAGACATGGTTAGCAGGGATGGACAATATGGACATCACTTTATTTAGGGAGAAGATACAGAACCAGTGCTGGAAATGCTTCCAGCCAAAAGTTGGTGGGGCCCCAGTTCTGTGCCCAAAGCCTGCAGAGAAGCAAGGTGTAGATACCAATAAATAATTTTACAGGGCTTCTCTTCTCTTAACAGCTCTTCTCCATAAGGGAAACTGCCTAGGAAGCTCACTTACACTTCTTCCATACTGGACTGTTGAATTCAATGCCCCAAAAACAAAAACAAAAACAAAATAACCATTAACACTGAATTTGGGGGTCTTTGTGCACAGCTCCCTCTACATTTCCCTTGAAATTTGTATAAATGTTAGTATATGAAAGGGGGGAAATATGAGCTAGAAAATAATGGTGTAATTTAAACCTATGGGTATGAAATACTAGGACAATAGAAAGAGGACCTTGCATTTAAGACACCCACTGCCTTTTCAGGGACTTGGGGCTACCAAAACCACCCAGCTTTACCTCCTGAGTGGCACAGGCCACAGGATTTCATGGGGCCATTATCACACCACAGGCCACAGGATTTCATTATCACACCAAGTAATACATTTCATTTAGAGCCACCAAGGGATTTAGCATGTATCTTGGTAAGCTACTGTCAGGGATAGCCACCACCACTACCAGTCTGTGCCTTAATTCAGATTATTTAATTCAGGCTTCATTTGCCCCAGCTAAAGGGACCAGTATATGACTGGGGAAGTTCTGATCATAGCACAAGAGGCAGAGTATTTTCAAACAAATAATCTGATCAAGCCTAGGGAAGGCAAAGCCCCTTTCCCGGCTTGTTGGATCAGGGAAACTTCAAGTCTGTAAGGAACTTTACTCTCTGCTCTCAAATTCTGCTTTTAACTCAGAAAGGAAGAATCAGCCCTGAAACAAACACCTGCACAGGGCCTTGTGCATCGTGAGAAGGAGGTACTGTGAAAAGGCAAAGCATGGTTAAATTCAAGTCAAAAAGATCTCTGGGCTGAGCAGAGGGAGGGACGTTTCTGCAACCACTGGTCTTTGGCATAATTTTTTTCAAATGCCTTAATTGTGTTCTATTTCAGTTTTAATTCATGTTACACAAGACAAAGGGGAAAAAAAAAGTGTTTGTAGTTTGGATAGGTCAGCCAGAAGACTGATGGTTTCAACAGTTTCTTGGACAGCTGACTAAGAGCTCAGGAGACATAACAGGAAAGGAAGCACAGTTTTATATTAAACAACAGAGGCATCAGAAGGTTTTGCATATTTTGACTCTGATGGCAAAAAATTACTGTCATTTGCCAATAAAATTGGGAAAATATTCCCTGAAGAGCAAAGGGAAGCCATGGCTTAAACATCAAGCCGTATCTTAATGCTGCATGATGCATTATCTGTTGATGAGAATAATTAATACAGGGCTTGCCCAAGAACCTGGAAGGAGGAGGCATGTGTGTGAGAGAGCATCTCCTGCCTGCGGACCCACCAGACAGCCAGCTCAGTTGTCAGGACATCGCCATGGCTTGGCATGGATGTTGAACTGGAGACCGGAGTCCACCCTGAGTTTGGTCTGGTGGATCATCCCCACACAGCCGCAAGCTGCAGGTACTTCAGGACAACGAGACACCGAGGGTGATCAGTGTAACCCAACCACAGGAGATGTCTGTTCATTTACAAACATGAGATTTATATCTCCTTTAAATTAAGGATGTGAGCCACTGAGAGCAGCAAAACGAGACAGCATTAACCTCCCCAGAGTATTCATAACCAGCCTTGATTGATTTCCTTTTTTAAGAAGAGTTTCAATTGCAGAACTGGCTAGAGCTCAAAAGAATTCTAAAAAAAAAAAAAAAAAACAACCACCCTTATATCCTGATATTATTTAACAGGGCTATGGATGACTGATGTTTCATCTTCAGTTTCTTCAACTATCTTTAAATGTTATCTGAAATGCTTCCCAGATGATTGGATTCCTGAAAACAGATGTATTGGAAAGAGCCATTGTAAATGGCCCATTGCAACATTAATGGTGAGGAAAAAAAAACAACAGCGCTCCAGCTGCCCCAGAACCATGCTGCTTACACCTGGCAGGGGAAAAAAAAAAAGCGCTGTGGTGCAAGTTAAAATAGTTTTTGATTTATATCGTGGTATTAAATAAAGTATCTGTATTAGTTAAATATTTACTTATTGCTTGAAGCAGAAGGTCACTTTTGTCTTACGAAATAGAAGGCAGAACTGCAGCAAGGGAAACCGTTCCTGCTATGCCTCTGACCTCCCGTGTGACATGGGGCAAGTCATTTCTGTTTTGCTGCAGTTTTCCTGTCTGTAATTGGGACTGATGGGGAAGCACTGGCATGTAAAATCCACATATGACTGTCACGTCCATTTTCTCTGTACAGTGAAAGTTTTTAGTTTTTAGTTTCCTAAATCCCTCTGTATGGCTGATTGGCTTTTGCATTTCCCCAAACATCTCCAAAAGGAAGGTGAGCCTTTGTCCAGCTGCAGGCCCGCATTTCTGCTCGGTTCACAGGCAACTCCATCTGTTACTGCCTGCTGCCCTGGGACACTGGAATCTTGCACCACACATTGCACTTTGATGTGGCATTGGCACAAGGAGGATGCTTCCCTCCAGCAATGCACACAGCGAAACCATGAAGTGAAGCGCCGAGTCCAGGCAGGGTCAGGACGGATTCTACAGCTTTTGTGTTGCTGCCGCTGCCTCCTCTTCACTTCTCCCTTCCTGTAGCAATTATTGTTCATCAGCACAGATTAACAATTGCACAAGCAAACCCTTGGAACTAATGAATTCAGGGCCAAGGGCCAATCTGAGTCGGTGGAGCTTTGCCACCGACTTTAAATTCTTTAAATGGGATTGGGATCGAGCCCTGCAGCCTTCCCCTGTGCTTCCTCTTTTCACCCCTTCATGTGCTGCACATGTGCAGCTTGCTGGCGGCTGCTCTGGCTTCGGGACGAGGCACTGCCAGGTACGAGCTCCAGAAGTTGCTCTTGTAACCTCCCAGCATTCTTCTCCACCCACTCCCTGGCCCTATCTTTCTGCTACAAGTTGTTCTAGCTATTTTACGGCTCCTTTTAAAAGGTAAAGACAAAAATAGATCTCAATTCATTCCTACAGGCTTCCGTTGGGCTGTGAAAAGCTTAAAGGTCCTCTCACCTCATCTCTTGTTTATCTAGTAGCCTCGGGCCTCATCTACATGAACGAGCTGCACCAATTCAACTAGATGTTAATTCAAACCAATTCATTAAACTAATACCAACCCTGGAGCAAGCGGAGGAATGGACGTTCCTGCAGTGTATTAAAACCAGGCTCCTATCGGCTTGCTTTAATCTGGTGAGAAACTAAAGCAAGGCAAGGAGCGCCCATGGACAGGTTTGCTCTGGTTTTACTGAACATATGGAAAAGAGCAATGCAAATCACACCAGGGAGTTCTCACTCGGCAGAGCCCTGCTTCTCATGCGCCTGCAGGGACCAAGTTATGACTTGAACACGTTCCACTCCAGCCCAGCTGTCTCTGGTGCAAGACTTTGCTTTCCTTCCTTGCAGAGGAGAAGCAATCTGTCTCTATTTAAACGCTTTAGAGAGGATTCTTTGAGGCACTTGGATAAATCCACTCTGGGCACAACAGCACCAGAGGCAGATCTAACGGCCTAGCAGTAAAACTGCACGGCTGAAAACGCTGCTGCCTGCTCCATGCTGCTGTGGCGGCTTGCACAGCTGCAGGAGGGCTGGCAGGGAGCATGTATCCTCCTTGGGTTCACAGACCAGGCCTCTGCCTTCACACAGGGTGCCAAGGCAGGGTGGGAGCTGCAGCACCAGGTTTGGCAGGAGGTTGGTTGGAAAATGGGCATGTGGCCTTTCTGCTGGTGCTGCTGGATGAGCAAGAGCCTTCCGCACTACGGGGAGGAAGCCTCTTATGCCACCCCATCAAGGTTCACCAGGGATTTTTGTCAGCACCCTGGATCCTGGCCTCAGATTCTGCCATTCAGCTAGCTCTGGATCCCCCCAAAAATGGCCAGGAACCTTCAACATACGCGTGGCTGCCATGAGTGTGCCTCTTGCACTGCTGTGTGTTGGTCAGGCCTCATATGTCTTACCCAACCCAGGGGCTCTGTTCCAGGCCTTTGATTCATGGCCAGTGTCCCTGTAGGTGGTAATAAAATCAAAGCAGCGTTTCCACACCACGGCATGGGGGCTGAACAAGGTAGAGCATAGCTCACCTGAAAAAAACTAGTATCAGTAGGAACCAAAAAAAAAAAAAAAAAAAAACCAAACCCTAAAATAACAACAAAAACAGGAAGGAAGGACAATGAATTCCACTCCAAAGTCCTGAACAAAGTCACTTTTCAATTAAAACAATCCCAAAAGGAATGAAGAGAGGGATGGCACTCATGGCACTGGAGCATTTCTATTTGACAGTACTGCCCTCCTTTCAGTGGCTGAAAAGGGACACATCACCTCTTGTTGAGATCTCATGAGGATTATAGGGAACGTGAAGCCAAGCTCTTCTCACAGGAGCCTACTAAAAGGATGAGAGATAAGAAATCTAGGCTGCCTCTATGAAATTCAAAAGGATATTAAGAAGAAATACTTCATAATGACAGTGGTTAAACACAGGGCCAAAGAGGTGGTAGAATATTCAACACTAAACCAGGCAAGGCCCTGAGCAACTTAATCTAATGTTGGGGCTATCTGTCCTTTGGGACTACCCAGGTGTTCAGTCATCCAGAAGGCAAATAGAAAATTAGGAAACTTGAATGTCTGCAAAATGGTGCCAATCACAAAGTAACACAGAAAGTTTTCCACCAGGAAAGCGCAAGTGGGAAAGTAGAGGCCTGCAGTGAAAGCTCCTTGGCAGCCATCTACCTGCTGAGCGGGCCCTGCTGAGATGTCTTGACTCCAGGGGCCCCATCTAAGCTGGGGAAGTCTGTGAAAATGTTTCCTGATGTTGATAATATCAGTTGGCTTTCCCCACAGTTGTAGGCACTGGGAGTCTGAGTGTAGGTGGCTGCTGGCTGGTTCTGGCACTTGAAAGCTACCTCGGAGAAATATGTTCAGAACAGCACTGCACCACCACGTAGGGACCTTTAGCAGTGGTCATGAGCCCTGAATTTCCATCACAGTGAGTATTCAAGGCAGGAAGAGAAACAGAATCGGTGTTAATGTGGGCAAAAACCTTAGCATGTGTAGGGGCGGTGTAAATATAACGAGGTTCTCATTATTTAAGGAGAAAAAGAGAAAAAAAGAAGGATGGTTTTGCAAAAGGTAAACTGTTTTTACCAGTAATTGAATATTTTTACCTTTTGTTGGTCTTGCTTCAAAAAATAAATATATATGTGTATATGTATGTATACTTAGGAAAAAGATGTAGAGCTTCTGTTTACAAGAAATTTTCATTACACTAGAGAAAACCTGGTGTTTTCTGCTAGATGCTTTTATATTATGATGGTTCTTTTCATCCAAGGATCTCAAATTATCATGCCAAAGTTTTCACGGATTCAAAGACACGGTTAAATAAGTTTGCAGGAGGAAAATATGCCAAGGGCCATGAAACACAAAAGCGTAATCTCCAACTTAAGAAGCCTTTAAGCCACAGATAGCTGGAAGCTAGGAGAGCATACCAGAGAAATCTCAGAGTGCACTTCGGTTCTTACCTTCTTTTCTAGCATCCAGCAGAAGCATGGCACTTATTACATGTTATTTTCATGTTCTTAACCAGCTCCTTACATCTTTGGTCAGAGGAAAGTGATGATGTGTCCTCCCTTGATTTCACCTGTCCTCTCATATCAACAGATATCCCTATTGTGCTTTCATTGCATGGTTTTTACCCGTGGCACAGGCCACTTTCCCCTGGCAGGTTGGAGCCCAGGCTGAGGTATCCCCATGTAGGTGTGCCTCCCATTTTGGGATGCCTTTTGCTAAGTGATAGTCCCCACAGGAACCACATCCCTTGGCCTGTGCCTAGGCTCTTGAGGTTTGTCCCTATCACCACAGCACCTTCAGCTCGGACAGACCAAGGATTCGACCTCCACCTTTCTCAGCACCCCTCCTTCCCACTGACCCTTTGTAGAGCTAATTCAGGTCCTTCGGAGATACAGGCTCTCTTTTGTTCCCTGTGTGCTTTTCTGCCTGCTTAACAAGTTGATTCAACGTGTGCCAGAGCTGGCCCAAGGGAGAGGAAGGGAACGCACAGCTGGAAGCAGAAGGAAGAAAAGCAAGGTTTTCTCTCACCATGACAAGCTGTTAAATTTGCTCTTGCCATAAGAGAACTACTGCCTTCGGGCACAGCTCCACCCTATCTGAAGATCTTCAGGGTATCTCCCATGCACTCCCAGCCTCTTGGTCCCTTTCCGTTCTTGCACTTGCTCTGGCTTTTTGTGACTTTCACTGAGCTAAATCAAGTGACTGATCTAGCAGTTGATTTTGTTTACAAAGGGGTCTGACAACTACAAGAGATTGTACGAAATAAGTAGGAGGGCCATGTGGCTGGCTGGAGATAAAAGGAGAAGGGGAAGAGTAGGAGAAAACAGGGTCCTCATTTTTGGCAGCAGTTAAACAGTTTGTACCCTTCTACAAAACTTCATGCATCTTTTAAGTATTTTCCCCTTTATAAGGGTCAGGGTCTTAGAAGAGCCTCAAAATTTGCTCATTAACAAAGAAGTACCAATCTTCAAGCAAAACAACTTTTTTAAGGCTTCAAAACGTCTCACACAAGCTGGAGTAGCAGAGGCCAGATGCAATTTGTCCAGACACATGGTTGGTTTGAGTACCATTTAACACTTTCTTGTTCGGTCAGGATATGGTAGGCTGTCCTACCCTAAAGCCCACCAGAAAAAAAAAAAAAAAAAAAAAAAAAAACAGACTTTGATCTGAATTAAACTTCCAAATACTTGTGGAATTTCGTTTACTCATTGAGAGTAACAGAAATCAGCCTGGCCCTTGGCTTAGGATCTCAGTGCAGGAGGTTTGTCAGTCCAACAAGCTTCATTGCAGTAAAGGAATGTCATGTTTCATAAACTTTAATGAGCTACATCAATTATATGTGCTGCTTTAAAATCTGATGCATATTATTTACAAAATAAATCCATCAACATTTCAGTACAATAAGGGGATGGTAAATGTTAATACACACTGATATAATGACCAACATTAGAAACTGTCATGTGAATTCTTCCTTTTATGGGATGCAATGGCAGAGAAATTGAATTTTGAACTCCATCAAAACTATTTTTCTTTATTTTTCTTTAAAATAAGGTGTCTTTTTTATCCAAATACTACTACTTTTTCTGGTTCTTTCCTTGCCACCATTTTGTCAGGTGTAAAAGAACCATAATGCTGAGCAAATATTTTGAAGTTAGGAGGGTCAGAACATTAACTTGTCCCCTTTGATCCCCTTTACCTCAGGACAACAAATGCCAGGAGAGAGCTGCCTTCATGAGTGCTCCTCTGTAACTCTTCTGTTACTCTTCTGAGACACTTCTGTTATTATTTTTTATAAACCCAACAATAACCTCAGTTGAGATTTATCTCTTCACATGCTCCCAAAGATGCTAATCACTCTAATTTTCCACACATTCCCCACCTGTGGTGTTAGCTCCTTTACCCTGAAGATGAGTTGCACCGGGGAGGAGCTGGTGCATCACAAATGGCCATTAAATCACAGCAGCATTGCAAAACTTAATACTCTTGTATGAACCTAAATCATTGCTGTGGCATGAAAAGAACAGAGATTCCAAGGGGCAAAGAACCAGAAATGGGTTAATAAATAGGTTGAATACTTATGCACAATGTCATCTGTTTTGTGAATCTGTCAGATCTTAGTGGTCTTAGTATGACTCCTAAATGATAAGGTTTTTACAATGATAAGGTGTTTCCGATGGATAACCTCTGTTCCGTGCCAACAGTGGACCGGATGAGAAGTAATTGCTTTGAACTACTGCAAGAAGGTAAAGCACATTCAGGAAGAGTTTTGTAATAGTGAAAATATGGACACACTGGAAATGATTCCCTAGGGAGGTTTCAGAGTCCCAGTGATGCATCTGGAGATAGAAAGAGGTCTAGCAACGCGTGCAGGAATGTGATGGGTGAAGCTGAGCCTACTTTGGGTAAGGGCATTGTCTTGAGGTCTTTTCCAGTCTTATGTGATGCCTGGTATTAACTAGAACTTGTTTCAGCTGTTGAATTTGACTCACTTTTTCCCTGCCACTCCACAGAACAAATACCATTATAAATTAGAGACAGATACAAGTTTCAATAAAGTGCAAGAATGCATGAGCAGCTAACAGAGTTTAAATTCTGTTGGGTTGTGCCCTATGTCAACAATTGTCAAGTTGCTGCAGCCTTCAGCACAACACAGCCCTAAGTGGTCCTGCAATGTGAAAAGAAGATGATATTTCTTTGCCAATACAACTGCAAAGGATGAGGGAACGAGTTCCCATAGATCTCAGAGCTTTCCAAAAATTGCTGTGAGATGCCTCACAGACACCCTAATCTTGCCCCTAGCTGTTTGTGGAAGGTGCTACGGACAATGAAAACACAATTGTAGATGCAAGAATTCACATCTGGCCACCCAGACGGACCAGCTGGGAGCCTGGTGAAGGCTCTGTGTTCCAAAACCATGTGTAGCAACTCTTACAGAAGAAGCCCAGCCCAATTAACACCTGGCTATAGATGAGAAATGAGAAATCAGACGAGGCAGAAAACCTGATATAATACAATTTGAGATACTTACTGATCACAAATTATGCCTTGTGGCCTTCCCAAACACCAAATCTGGCAGCCATCTAAAGTCAGTGAGAGAATTACATTTACTGCAACAGACCTTCTAACAAGCAAGTTGTCTATAAAGCATTCATATAGGAATATCTTTCAGCCACCAAAGTCCACTGAACTAGCTACCTGTTCAAGTTAATGCAAGTGCTGAAATTGTTTTCTAAGTATGATGTCTAGACAGAGCTGAGGGTGCTTAGAGAAGAAATCTTTTAATTAATTTATTTTTAAAAGTATAAAAGTCATCCTTCTATTGCCAGAGAAATGTCATGGTTTTCATACTTCACTGCACTGAGGGCCAGTTTCTATTTGCTTTCAAGTGTTGCAGAAAGTTGACAGGAGGTTTAAGAAATTATACTGAAACTGGTAGCATCGTTGTTAATGGGCTTGTCTTTTGTTTTGTTAAAGAGATTAGAGCTCAGGCTGTACTTAGCTTTTGAAGGTGAAGAGACACTTTTCTTCAGATTTCTACTCACAACAGACCTCTCGGTATTTTATGTTTGCTCCGTTAAATACAGCCACCCGAATACAAGAGAGCAAACCCTTGGACACAGAAGATAAAATGGATTTAAATCATCTTTAACATGTGGTGCAGTTATTGCACATTCACAGATGTGAAATAAAGAAAACAAGTGAGAATATAAACAGGCTACAAATGCTGACAGAAGAAGCAAGAACCTGTATCTCATCTCGTTTGGACAGCATGGGAAAGAGGGGGGGACAGCCAGAGCAGCTGCAAATAACTACGTCTGTTTCACATTCAGAACAAATCATCTTCTTGCCGTAATTCCTGACAAATAATTTTCTTGCCCAACAATTTTTAGGTTGATCCCATAGGGCTGCTGGGATAATCATCCTGACACTGCAGATAACAGGATTGGGATCATAAATCTCAAGATTCAAGTACATTCACCATGGTCGAGTGACCACCAGCATTTTAGGGGGAGGAGAATATTTTTTTCCCCTGAAAAGACGGCAGTGTGTATGCAGAAAGCAAAGTGAATTACAGAATCTGAATGAGAGAACAAAGCATCGTTTTTACTTGCAGTTTGCCATGCGCTCCTTATCGTTTCACCCACATTCTGCCCACTAATCAAGGCAAGAGGGCTTGGCTGGTGCAACTGGTTCTCGACGGATCTATTTGGGGCCGTTGCTATTTGCAACAGCAAAACCGCCTTTTTTTGTAGAAGAATCTAGGCTCTGTCCCAGGATATAAGAGACTTTATCTGAGAACAATTATTTTTGTCTACAGAATGAAAGAACCTTTACTCCAGACTAGCCTTGTGTGGAGCTATTCCAGTCAGGCATGTGTAAACGATGAAGGGAAGCACGTCTGTTCTCACTAGTTGGCCCTGGTTGGTAACATTCTGCCTTTTCCCCACATATTTAAGCAATATTAATAGCATTGAACTACGGAGATGTATTTTTCTTTAGGAATAATGAATTTTGCCCTTTGAAGCCTGCTTGTCTTCCATGGGCAAAATGAGAACACTACACACTAGCACCGAGTTGTTTATCAATATGAAACATTCAGCTGATAAAAGCACTAATCCCCAGCCAAACCCTGATAATGGCCCAGCTGACTCATATAAACCACCACCTTGCTCTAAGTAAAGGCTTTTATATGTGAAAACACTCAAGTCCTGGACAATACCTAGAATTTCAGCCAATTCTACAGTGAACCAGAGCCCTACATACCCACAGTGATAAAAAAAAAAAAAAAATCACCTCCCAAAATGTGAGGAACGTGACACTAATACAGGCATGCTACACCCCGCTAGGCAATATACAAACCTAGCAAACATGCCACATTATATCACTTGCAAACTAGCCACAACATAAGGCAAACGCATTAATTGAGAAACTGCTGTCAAAGGAGAAGGGGCTGTAAGTCTGGATTTGCTTTCTTCCCCAAGGACCTCTCCAGCAGCCAGCATCTTGTCCTTAAATAGCTGTCACGTACCCTGTACAATTATTATTTTTTACTAGCAATACCTGCTATGTCTTGTAATTTCTGTCCTAGTGTTACAAAGTGCTCTGCTCCTTTGGATCCTGCCCTCTCACGTCGCTGATTGTCATGCTCAGGTCACACAAGATCCCCTCGTTAAAAGACCACAAACAGCAGCGGAGCTAAAATACAGAAGGGGTGGAAGTAAATGACTGAAAAAAGGAGGACGAGGATAAATGCCGAACTGCAGTCTTAGCCAGCGGGGTCTTACAAGGGGTCCCCTTGGCTTCCATTTTCCCTGTGCTGCTTGTAAAGCAAACAGAGCTCGGCAAACAAAGCACCGCACACAGGATGCCCAAGCCTTTCTGGAAAAAGTCGGTTAAGTCAATGAGTAAACAGTTTTGTTCGGATGGAGATGAAAGTGTCCTGGAGTACAGTGAAAGCTTCTTACCTCCTCTCTTTGCAATGGCAAAGCTCACGCGACAGGACCCTCACGCTCTTGCCGAGGGGTTTATATATTCCCTGTGCGTGGGAGTGAGTGCTCGTGGATTTGGGGAGGGAGGGGGAAGGGGGAAGGGTCCAAACAAAACATTTAAATGTACCTCCTTTGATGGTGCAGCTGTGAGAGGGCAACTATCCGAGCCTATTTTGCTGTGATATTGCAGAGGCCGCGTGGTTTTACTGACCTTAATTAAATATGCTTCAGAAGCAGCGTAGGACTCGTGTTTCCACAGCCAGCCTCTCCTGAAGTCTTCTCTCCCCTCTGCACGGTGGACCTCTGCTCTGCGTTCATACACGACATCAACAGATGCTGCATTTTCACCCTTTCTTGTGCCCTCATCTTCCCACCTTCTCTCCCAAACATTGCATACAGCAGGTATTTCCTAAACACTGCAAGGAAAAAAGTTAAGAATGAACCCTACCTGCTTTGGGACAAAACTGCACAAAGGCCCCTAAATGAGGAAAATAAGTCAGGGTATTGTCTTTTCCCAATTCCTTTAGGTGCCCGTGCATTCACTTACGTTGTGCATGATGGGTGCACCACTGAATCCCAGCCTCCACAGTGCAGGGAGTGCAGGGCAGGCACCCCAACTAAAGGCAGTCCAGCAGCATCAGAAATTTGGGCCATAGAGCTGGCTCCTGAAGCCACATCACTTCAGATCCAGGTGTTGTACTGTGCTGAATGACTTGTCCAAGAGAGGAGACCCCTGGTAGCTTCAGCATGCCCGTACCACACCTCCCTGCCTGCCCCGTCTCAGGAGGAATGATGGCAGCACACGGCTTTCGGGGATGTTTTAAGGACAAACGCGCTGTAGGGCAGTTCCCTTTCCTTCAGCGCTTTGTTCTTGTTCTGCCAACCTGCAGTCCCTAGCTTGAAGTGTTCAACCTGCTCCTGCTAGTACAGGTTCAATCAGTAAGGGCACAAAACAAGAGTGCTACAGGCCAGGCTGGTGTCAGCAGGCTGCAGGTTCGCAGATAAAGGAGCATGTGGCACTACAAGAAACCCGCTACCTGCAGCGTTACACTGCTGTATGGCAATGGGAACAGGGAGGGGGAGTGGGGCAGGAGAAGTTTTGCAGTTCTCTTTTTTGTTTTAGCCTCCCTGTTCAATAACATGTTCAATAAAGGGCTAAACCATTCAGAAATGTCACAAAGCAACCCAGATACAGAGCAAAAGTCTCTCCTCAACCCCTAGCATCTCCAGCAAGCGCTGGTGTTACGCGCCTGACATGATTACAGAGTGATGTTTAAATACCCTCCCTTCCAAACCATTCTCATCTTCATAACCTAGCACCTGGCTCCCTGGCTAAGTTCCCCACTATCTCTGCGCCCTTGATATTTGCATCATTACCACCGGGGCTGCAAAACCCAGCCACTTCTGTCAGGCTCCGAGCTGCATCTGACAGCCTCCAGAAAGGGGGAGGCGTGGGGAGGGAAAGTGTTACCTAGGAGCTTCGGGATTTTCTCCGATAGACTTGGTTCATTTTCTCTGAAGCTTGTGTTTTCTTTTTTTTTTTTTTTTTCCCCCCTTTCGCCCCACTTCTCTGAATGGTCTGGTGCCCTCGGAGAGCCCAGGAGCAGACACCAGCTGGCCCTAGCAAAGGCCACATCCCCCCCCGCCTGCCTTGTTCTCTGCAGCCCGGCTAGATGGGTCCCTTAATTGCATGCATGTCTTTCAGGCTATTCGCCATGCATGAGCTGTCAGCAAAACCTTGCTGGAAACGCTGGAATTTCACATTTTTCATGGAGCTTTTCCATATCAACTGGGCAGTTTTACATTTTCCATGAAATTCCTAATGACTACAGAAAAATACAGCCGTGGCGTTCGGGAGGACTTGCTCAGCTTGCCTTCAGGCACCACTTGAGCGTTAAACGCAAGTGTGTGAATTTACTTAGCATATCATTTCGGGGATGGGATCGGAGTATTTTTTATTTTTTTTTTGTCACAGATGACAGGGGAGAAGCATGCATTCATCCATTCATTCATAAACTTGACTTGTGGCACTGCACGCTGGGGAAGGGATCTTTCGCATCATTTTTAAAACAGAAAGAGTGCAAAGCCCTGTCAACTGACAATATCCATCCAAGCTGTCATTGCCAATCACTTGAATGGACTGCAGCAGAGAGTATTTTCCACAATGAGATACCAATGGGGGTGACCATTAGGTCAGGAATCTTATTTTCTCAGCTCACCAACCCCTGCAAATAAATTCTCACCAAAAGGAGAGAAAAGCCTCATTGATTTGACAAGCGATCAGACACTGCAGTTGTCATTTTCCCAGCAGTTGCTGGCATATTTTTGCCTGGTGTGCGAGATATGAATTTCCTGACTTAACCTATCAAGCTCTTAAAGGGATCATCCCTTTTTCATCTGCATCCCTGTGAAAAGCAGAACTCTCAGCAAGAAGAGCCTGAAAGCAAAACACTGCTTTGGGCTTTAACTTACTATTAGTTGATTTACAACAGCCCAAGTTCAGAGGGGCTACTTTGCTGTTACCAGTCTGACACACTCACTCTACCTGCAAGAATGTGTTTTTTCCCATTTATACCCACCTTAATTTGCAAAACACATCTTTACCAAATTCATTTGTTTTTCCTTATGAATGCATCAAAACCAAACCAAGAGAGGCAACGAAAGCAAGAAAACTGCATCCTTCAATGGAAGAAGTCACATTTTCAGGTCTCTGTGTTCTAAGGAATCCACGTGGAGTTGAATTATCTTTTTGGAAAACAGATTTTAAAGTTCTGTACTAATGTGAAAAAATCTTTATGTTGAGTTCCAACAAAGGGCTTAAATTCTACTTAGGATTTTAGTGTCACAGACTGGTGTTGGGAAACACGGCATGCCTTACTCTGTGCTACCTGTATCTATGCTTAAAAGTTCACGTTAGACTTGTTTGGGAATTTTTGGAAGGAATGTCTTTGCTGATATTTGTATATGAAGGTTCTTTGGGAGTATTTTCTGACCATGAGGAGAGCTGGGGCCCTAGCTGGAGAATAATTAAGAGTCTGCAAGGATGCAACAGTCCTTCCTCTGCCTCCTCCACATCAGGCAGCTGTGGAGAAGCAAGGATCTGAATCGGAATTTCCAGGATGACATCTTTGCTTTTCCATTTTTTTTTTTTTTGTTTGTTTAAAAACAGAGGTTCAACACACAGAAATCTTTCACAAGAAGCCCATCCCTGCCCAGTTCTAGACACTTGCTAAAGACCTAGCTGAAGTGCTCACCGCCTATTTGAATAAAGCTATTTTCCACCCCAGATTAAGATTTGCAAAACCTGTAGTTCCATTCAGCCATTCTATCTCTAGTTCCCAATAATAAAAATTGCCACAGGCCTTGCTTAATCTATGGCATGATTATTATTCAGAAAAATAATCCATTAATATTGGAAGGACTTACGTTAACATTTCAGTAGATGTGCATATATATACATATATATATAATAATATATGTATACACACGTACATATTTATTATATATACATGTATAAATTCATCCCAATACAATATCTATTTATTATTGGGATGGAAATCTGAGAAAGTCATATTCTGAATCATGCCACAAAAAATACATTAAAAGTCAGGTAAAGCCTCACATCCATACTTTACACTTCGTGCCATACTTGGTCTAACAAAGATTGTTGGTTTGCCCTATCAGGGCTCCCTAAAAAGAGAAAATGAAGAGTTTTATGATCAAACACCAGAGAAAGAAAATTAAAAAATTTTCTGGTAAATTGACAGTTTAATAGAGTTGCTATCAAATGCATTAACTGTTGCCAGGGCATTGCCTGTTAATCAGCAGTGTGTATTTCCTTGCTGGTCTTTTCTTTGGAGCATATTGTTCCAGAAATTCTAGTTGCATACTGAAGCCTGAATTTGCTTCCAGAGCAGCCTGGCTAGCTTGAAGTTCTTCCTCCTTCTTTTTCATTGCAGATAAGGAATACTGCCTCTGCTCAGGGACAGGGGACCACCAGAACATCATTTTATTTCTTACACATTTACCAGCACTGGCTTTGCCACCACCTTGCATACAATGCTCAACAATTCAGGCTTTGAGCAGTCTCTAGATTGTACTGACACTTTTTTAACTACATTTTCGAGCATTCTTTCCTCTATGCATTGTACGTGGTAACCTTACCAACGTAGTCTTTTCAGTTGCTGCTAATTTCCTACTTTGATTTTACAGCTAACTCTGCAACTACAGCGTATAATTTTTAATTCATACAGCAATGCTTTTAGAGCACTAATGATCTGGTAGATATGAGACTAACACAGTCTAAACGATTATGTCAAAGAAAATGAATTCAATGCTCGGAAAGGTTCTGAAAACAATTAACCATGGACAAAATCCTAAAAGGAGTCTTCTTTGGGAAATTTAAAACCCTGAGGGGGAAAAAAAAAAAAAAAAAAAAAAAAAGTTTCCTTTATTCTTTGCATATGAAAAAAATGTCTTTATAAAGCAAATTAAATAAGCATTTTTAAATACTTCCACTGTATAGCACTAGGGATTTTAAATGCAAGCAGGCTAGTGCTATCTGTCAGGAGGACTTTCTCCCCTCCCCAGGTCCATTTTTTTCTCCCTGTCTGCTGTTAAGTTTCTATTATCCTCCATTCCCTGTAATAATGGGCTTAAGATCAAGTGAAACTGGAAATGGAAAGAACAGTGAAAGATGACAGACTTGAAGGGATTTTATTGGAACTATGGGTTGCTCCTAAGGTCAGAATCAGTAAGTATAATTAGATTCCTAGCATTTACAACAAATGTAAAGCAACTCGGAGATTTCTTTTGTGTGCATGTAATTAAACATGCACTTTTACTGCCCTCTGCAGTATTGCAAAGTTACTTTGATTCCAGCACATGAAAGCTGCTTGAAAGAACAGACACAAATCTTCATCTCTATATTGCACTCATATTTCTGAAAACAAAGCATTTTTCAGAAGAAATGGAATAGCCCCTTTCTAACGGGACACAAAAGGGAACATTGTTTTTACTAATAATTAGGGCCTTTTCAGTACCTCCCAGGAACTCTCTCAATGGGAACCTGAATAGAAAGCAAGCTCCCAGCGCAGACAGCTGAACCCCGGTTTAACCCATGAAGGAAGTTCCAGGGTTCCACTTAAAACTTATTTCTCAAGTGTATGAATCAGCACCTTGGGGATAAATTTGTTTCCTATTGTGTTTCAACATTATCCAAGGGAGGTAAGTGGCAAACTCCGAGATGAAACTAACATTGGGAATCCAAAAATCCAGTGAAGTGACAGATGCTGGACCTCAATTCCTTGTACATCTTGTATTTAGGTGGTGGATGCTGCAAAATTAAATACCAAATGTATTGAATAAATTCTGCCCTGAAATACTGCCTTCTCTCCTGATTTCTTACATATCCCACTTCCTAACTACACTGGGTTCTTTAAAACTAAAATAGATTTTGACCCTTCCCAAAGTAACTTCAGTCTCTTTGCCAGTCATGCAGTATTTCACCAAAATTATCCCTATTTGTCATGAAGCTCTCAGGAAGGAATTCCCAAATAGTTATTAACCAATCTTCTCACGTTTTGAGACACCATATAGAAGGAAACCAGAGAATGAGAACTTCCACTAAGTTCAAATTTCTTTCAAAAGAGCTCTTTTACCAATCCAGTTTTGATTAAAAAAAAAGCCCCCAGTAGACTTCCCCACAGATCCACATTCAAATGTAATTACAAAAACCTTGCCTTTGTACCAGGGATCTTCTGTGCATTAGCAACACAACAAAGCAGATAATCCTGAAAATAACTTTAGTAAATACACGCATGAACAAAATGTTGTTTGAATGGGTATTTTTGACTTAAAAATGGATTCATGGAACAAAGCTGGCTTTAGCTTGGCTTCCTTAAAGAGGCTTAAATCATTGCATTGTCAAGTCTTTTTCAGAACATCTGTCCCACCCTTTCTAATTTTTAAACTAGCTTTCCATTTTCCTCTGTATTTAACAAAAGGGTACATACCTTCCTGTAAGCTTTATGTGACACCGGCTAAGTAATGAAGGAAGGCCCAGTTAATGCACAAATGAAGGAAGAGTTGGCACAGCTTAGCTCCGACGTGCTCAGCACGTTACCAAAGTCAAAAAAGGTGGAGTTTTGAATTAGCCAGAGCCAAGACTACTGTCAGTTAGCTAGGCATGGTTTGAGGGATGCTGAAAGAGGACACAAGGCTCTTGCTATGATGAGAGTAAAAGAAACATAAAACAGAAGGCTCAAATCTATAAAAAGCAAGGCTGACAGGTTCTGCTGCCCACATAACAACCTGCGCGTTTTGAAAAGGCTTTAACCTATTAATTCCACTGTTTGACTCACCAGTTCTCCATCTGAAGCAAACTCCATCAAATGCAATCATGCACAATTGAAAAAAAAATGTTATTCTTCTATAATATTGTTCTATTAACTAGACATTAACCTATCCAAATGATGTTATCCCACATTTAACCACCAGAGGACTTCATTGAGAGCAGCCCTGAGAAGGCCCTGGGGGTGCTGGTTGATGAGAAGCTCAACGTGAGCCAGCAATGAGCACCTGCAGCCCAGAAAGCCAGCTGTGTCCTGTGCTGCACCAACAGCAGCATGGGCAGCAGGGAAGAGAGGGGATTGTCCCCCTCTGCTCTGGTGAGACCCCACCTGGAGCCCTGCACCCAGCTCTAGGGCGCCCAGGACAAAGATGTGGATCTATTTGAACGAGTCCAGAGGAGGCCATGAAGATGATCAAGGGGCTGGAGCACCTCTCCTGGGAAGACAGGCTGAGGGAGCTGGGGTTGTTCAGCCTGGAGAAGAGAAGGCTCCAGGGAGACCTTACAGCGGCCTGCCAGTGCCTAAAGGAGGCTGCAGGAAAGCTGGGGAGGGACTCTTTGACAGGGGGTGCAGTGACTGAACAAGGGGTAGTGGCTTTAAACTAAGGTAGGGTAGGTTTAGATAAGATACTAGGAAGAAATTATTTACTCTGAGGGTGGTGAGGCACTGAACAAGCTGCCCAGAGGAGCTGTGGGTGCCCCATCCCTGGAGGTACCCAAGGTCAGGCTGGATGGGGATTTGGGCAGCCTGGGCTGGTGGGAGGTGTCCCTGCCCATGGCAGGGGTTGGAATTGGATGGGCTTTAAGGTCCCTTCCAAGCCATATCATTCTAAGATTTGTTCAATTTTGCACTCAATGAAGAAAATAATAATAATAATAATCCTGTTTATCATTTTTGAAAATACATCCCATCCCAGAAAACACGGGTGCTCTCTTTAAACCCCTACCTAGATGCAATCCTTAAACACTTAAGTTCTCTGAATAGTTAAAGTGAAGGGGAGTAACTCATAGGATTAAAAACAATGCCATGGATGCCCAGTTGTTTCAGAACAAACTCAGAATCTGAGCCTCTTTCACAAGCAGACACTGATCATAGTACAGCTAAAAAGATTTCTAAGCTGAAATGGTTTACCAACAGGTATCAGTGCTTGGGTAAGAATGCATGCTGAACACCCCAGACCTGCACCTAAGGGTTGCTTTTAAGCAAGCCAGGAGAAATAAATTATCTAAGCTTACAGATAAACCCCTGAGAAGTTACTCTGTAGGAACTTTAGTGTCCCAAGATGCTTGCTGAAAGAGAAATATTTGTTATACATTTTGTTATAACAGAAAAGCAGTCTCCACTCTTTGCCTAATATCTTCTTACCCTATGGTTCCACTACATTTCTTCGTGAAGTTTTGCCCTCTTTCCCCCAGGCCTGGATCTTTCAGCATGCACCTTTTGCTTTACTTATTAAACAGCCTTTTTAAAAGGCTGTAAAAACTCAGCCCACGAGTTTTCTCTTTTACATTTCTGATTCTCTCCCTCATTCCACTGGGGGGAGTGAGTGAGCAGCTGTGTGATGCTTAGCTGCCTATGAATGTTAAATCAGGTGTTAAATCTAACATCCCCCTTTAAAAAGTCGAGTTACTTCTCTTGACTCCAATACTGCCTTATCCTGATTCTCCACAAGAGGCTTAAAATTACTTACTACAGGATTAAGGTGATATTGTGTGACCCGTTTTACCCAGGAGACCAGGTTGCATGTATCTGCTAGCATCTCTGGGCTTAATTTTATTCAAAACGACCTGAACAGCCTGGGTATAACTTTGTGTCCTTGTTTCAGCTGGGATAGTTAATTTTTTCCTAGTAGCTGCTATGGTGCTGTGATTTGGATTTAGGATGAGAATAATGCTGATAACACACTGATGTTCTAGTTGTTGCAGAGCAGTGCTTGCTTACACTGAGTCAAAGACTTTTCAGCTTCTTGTGCTGCCTCAACAGGGCACATCAGGGGCTGGGAGGGGACACAGCCAGGGCAGCTGGCCCAGGTTAAACCACAACACCTTGACAAGTTTTGCCATGCTCTTTGTGGGAAGTTTAGATAGAGTATGGCATTATGAACAACATGGAGAAAAGCCAATTCACCGATCATCTAATTCCTCACATACTCCCTTCAGTAAAACAACAGCAAAGTAGACAGCTTGACTATTTCTACTTGCTACAGCAAGTGTAAAAGCAGAAGAAGCACCTGGCACTTCCTGAAACCATGGAAACTGAGACAACAGCTCAGTGGCAACTACCACCCTATGGTTTGCAGAATCAAGTACTTCAGGATTATGAGTACAGAATCAAGATGAAACGAAGTATTAATTTGCAGCTCTGCAATACATGTATGTAGTTTTCTAGAGAAATCCTGCTGTACTAGTTCACATTGGGTAAAGACACAACCTCATTTAACATTAATACTTTATTCTTGACCAATGCTGAAGTGTGTACTATCGGTTTCTTATTTACAATACGAGTAGCTTTGTTCCTGACTTCATGTGACTCATTACATATCTTCAAAACATTTAAAAGTGAAGCAAACAAAAAAAATTAAGAAAACATTTAGTACCACCAGTTGCCAACAGTAAGTGGCACAGTGGCAGAACTACATTAAGTGGTTGATGGAAATTAGATGCACTAACCATTAAAAACAAAACAAAACACAGAATACCCAACAGCAGGTAGTCATGATTTGAAATGGTGTTCCCAAGGAGCTTCATGTGCACTTGCCTGTCAGCCCTACCACCCAAGTTAGAATCATACGTTGACATTCAGAACTGTTACTGAACTCTAGTTTAAAGGCCATTTAGCTAGCATGTACAGAACACCAACACCCAGAAATTCCACGTTAGAGATCAAATCAGGTGAGGTCCTGTTAACAGAGCTTTAACTGTCCACCTAGTTTTTCCAGAAGTTCCAGAGAACACAGCCTTGTAACCAGCTCATGGATACCTACTAATCTAAACTGCTTTGAAGGAGACTGCAAAAGGCTCACCCATTACAAACCAGTCTTAAATTCAACACAGTGGCCTGCATACAAACAGATTCTAGGTCTTTCTCGAAGTCAGAGGACATTGCTAAAACCCATGTAATACTCTAGTTTATTATTAATATCAGTCTCAGATGTATGGCTTTCAGTATTTTCTCTGCATTTTGTTATCCACAGAATAAATGAAGTTGATTAGTTGTTATGAAGTTATTAACAAATGAAGTTGTTATCCACAGTAGGAAATGAAGTTGAAGAGTCATAAAGAAATGCACATCCATTTATTTTCCAGCAACATCCCATACAAAAGCAATAGAAACATTAACTGCTTTCAGCAGAAAGTCTGTACAGTGTTATCATTTACAAGTTTTACATTTAAAATTGGCAAATTAAAAAGCATCAATTATTTTCCCTAAACATTTTGTTTTCTTGACTGTATTAACAAACAACTCATTAATATTTACAATTCTCAAATTCATGCTACTGCTTCTTAAAACAATATTACTGCTACCTAGTCTTTACAATATTGACTAATTTCTTGAGTAATTCTTCTCCAATTGTTTCAGAAACATTTTTGCAAATAAAAATAATCTTTTTTTTTTCATTTTTAAAAGGTAAGGCAGTTTAAACTTTAGTGACTGCAACAGACAAGTGTGCTAGTACTAATCAGCAGTATGCTTCAGCTACCGCCTGCATTACTTCCAGACAGATCTTTGTAGAGACAGATGGAAAAGCAAAATGACATACAGACGCTGAAAAACATTTCCCTATTTTGCTCTTGATCTGCAGGTGGACAACTGAAATAAGGGATGCAATGGTGCAAAAAAAATAAATTGTAAGATCTTGCTGAACTGTTTATAATCACTTGAGAATAGCACTGCCTTTGGCTATTTTTTTCTATTGAAAGGTTTTATAAAAAAAATCTGACATAAGTTAAAAAGAAGTCACACAATTTAATTCTATTTTTACATAAGTTTGGTCCAGAGAGTATGTAGACCAACCATGACTTAGAGAACAGTCTTTAACTTTGCTTAAACTTTCTTACTATTATCAGGTAGAAAACACCCAGTTTATGAATCAAGCTAACCTCTCAAAATTAAAAGGAATTTCCCCTAAACCAATTTGCATAAAACTATTTAACTCACAGTATTGAAATCTTTAAGTGGCTCACTCAAACATGCTTCCAAGTCAAATTCACCTTCTGCTTGATAGTCAATGTGTCTAACTTTGGTGGGAGTGCCAGAACAGGTATCCTGGAATACAAAAAATGTTAAAAATAAGAAGTTAAATACAGGTTTGCTTATGCAATAATTCATTTAACTTCTTCAGTTCATTTAAACAACTCTGTAACGGAGACTTAAGAACACTTTTTTTAAAAGGCTATATAGAAACCTTAGACTAGTCTGAAGAGATTTAAGTGAAGGCCATTCAACCACTTTCTAAAGTTTCTTATGTACATCTTAAGGATCAGTGTATGCATATACCAAAACGTTATACAGCATCAATAATCATCACGAAAGATGTATTAACAGCAAGAAAAGCACTAATAAATCTTTAGAAAAGGGCACTGCTCAGCTGTGCTACGTATTTTCTAGGTACAAAAAAAGCCTTCAAAATGTCCACTCATGCCCAGAAAACTACACCAATTGTTTCCTGTTTTAAAATCAGATATTGCAAAGTAAAGTAGCATTTCCTCTCTACATCACAGTTCACCAGTGACATGTTTTGAACAGGTGTATTCTCTTCTGCAAGCTATGAAAAATTAGGTAAGTGATCATCTCAGATGACAGTTAAGTTACAATTCTCTAAATTCAGGCTACAGACAGACATTGATTACAGCTGTGAACGTGTCTGAATTTAGTAATTGCTCAGCCCCTAAACACAGCTGACTGTGGAGCTTCTTGTGTATTCAGGCTACTCTGGCCACAATTCTAATTAACGGACCAATTACTAAACAAATATTTATGCAAATGACAGGCATTCTTACATCATTATCTTGACAGCTCGTTTGAGACTCTGTAGAATGGCTTCCTACGGATTCTGTCTCCATCTCACCAAGGTCAACAGGACTACTGTAAAATAATTAAAAAGCATACACCTTAGAACCAATTACATTTTTTAACAGGAGGTTTATTGTAGTTTATGGGCGCAGACCGGAAAGCTATGTCAGAACAAGAGCAACGAGACCTGCAGAGGTTATACAGAGGTGACAACTGCTGAGACAAAACAGAACGGCAGGTTAACTTACACAGCCAAAATGACTGAAGACTGTGTTAAAGCCTTGAGATTGAGTACTGCAACTAAAACAACCCAACACTCAAGCAATGCCTCAATATATAGAGAACAACAGTTACGGAAAGAGCAAAGAACTTTTATTTCCCTGGGCAAGATTTTCATTAATTTGATTTCCACACAAGATTTAAGAGCCACAATACACAGAATTGGACGCTAGAATCTGAAGACAGACTAGCATTTCAACACCAAAAGATACCGCAGGTTTCAGGATGAAATACCACTTAACTCCATTCTTGTTGATTACAAGTAAAAGAAAGCTAAAGTGAGCCCTTGCTTTTTTAGATCCACTGCTCCATATTGATTTTAAGATCATCACCATTGTTTGGGGGGGTGGGGGGGGGTGCGCCAAGGGAGGTGATCAAGTAGTCTGTCACCACAAATCTGTTTCCTGAGGAATTAGTTACGTCTGCATCCCTTCATTCTGTAATACCACAGTTTTATTTTGGATATTCCCTGACCAGTTTTATTGCTTTCTGTAGAAAAAAATAACTATTTGCATCATTCTGTTCTGAGGTCAGTATTCATGAGATCTGTCAGTCAGAATTCTCCAGCACTGCTTCTACCACAGATTAATCAATTTACACTGCCCTGAAAGAACATTCTGCCTTGCTGGTGTGATATTTCCCTCTATAAAGCACTGCAGCATGAACTCTGATCTCATCCAGTGGAAATACATTAAAAGAAATGAGGGGTATATAGATATGCCCTTAGAAGTCCACTCTCACCAATTAGGTCCAGAAAGCTGTTACATACTCTGAGAGGGAACTGAGTAGCAATCAAGAACACTAACTGTGGACAACTAACTAAGGAAAACATTCAGTAATCACTGACTTGTCTCCCAAATAGCTACGCTGCTTTATTTTTTGAACATAAGGTGTTGTGTTTTTTTAATATATACATTTCTCTTTAAGATTCTATACATACATTTCTTGCAGATCACATCCTTCTTCAGTAGGTGGATCCCAGGAATGCAGTGCAACTTTCCATAGTTTTATTTGTTGGTCCCATGACCTACGGCTGTACTTCTTAAATTTATTTGGAGTTCTGGGGTGAACTCCTGGTATACGATGGCATCTACATTAGACATGAAAAAATTATTAATGCTTTTCACACAGAGATATGAGAGAGCTGCAAAAGTTAAGACATTTCCCGCTGCCCATGCTCATTACAACCCAGTAAATTCTAAGCGATTTTTTGAGGAAAAACTAACAAACAAAAACCACCAACAAAAAAGACTACTGCACAATTCCAATACCCAAGTGAAAGGCTGGCATCTACATGTGAATATTTTAGTTCTTCCATTTTTGCATCAAGTGAGGAAAAAAAAAGTCAATGTTAGACCTGAAAACTTAATTATGCAGTTTCCACATATAACATATAATCCAAACCATAAGAGAAACCATAGTCCATTTTGTCTGTCAGTTTACTAATGAGAAAACTGGCTGCAAAAAAAAAGCAGTTTCATTTCCTCTAAATGACAAGCACAGCAAAAGAACTTACACTTTCATTTCTGCAGCATGAGGAAGTTCGAAAGGAAATGTACATGTACATTTCCTTTACATGTACATTTCCTCATGTACAGAGTAGTTGTAAAATAAACAAAAATCCAAGACACATTTAATTTGTTCATTTTGCTTATCTGGTTGAAAAAAAAAAAGTCGTAGTTTCATATGTAGATACCTCAGATATCAAGTTTAGTATGTTCACATGCTTTCAAAGAACAGATATGACCTCTATTTGTACGTTTAGTTTTCCAGAAACTCAAGCAACTTACCTAGGAACTTCTTTAATGTATCTATCGTACGCAATTGTATTTTTTCCATAGTTTATCTGTTTTTGTCTTCTCATCAAAACCACTTCATCCGTCTCAAGTTCTACTGGTGCAGTGGACTCCTTTGAATCAGAACTAAGAAAAAAGTAATATAAAATGGGGGTACCAGAAAATAAGTGATACACCTAGAACAAATTTGTATGCCGCAAATTAAAAAGAAACATTAAAAAATTTAAAATGGATGCTGAGAATGTTACTGAATTTCAGTATCAGGGGAGACCTTGGATGAACTACTTAGTTTTCAGAAGCAACACAGCACATTTGAAAATTCAAACCTATTGTTTGTCAGCTAAGTTAGAAACCTACCTTCCAGAAGAGGACCTTCTTTCTCTTGAAAACTCATTTATCAGTAGTTTTCTTCTGTATCTGTAAGAGTTCAAGTCAGTAGTAAGAATATACGCAAAGAGAACAGACAAGGCTGCACTGTCCCAGCTCACAGTTAATTTTACTTCTCAGTTAAACAGTAGCCTTAAATAAGTCAACCTAAGTACCTTCCCACTATGGAACAGTTGCTTCAGTTTTTCCCTAAAAACAAACAAACAAACAAAAGCAAAATAAAAAAAAAAAAAAAAACAAACAAAGCAGAGCTCCAAGAACTTTCACTTCTCAACTCTTCTGTCTAAAAAACCTTCCCATGGTAAAAATACGCAAAAACAGTAAATATCAAAAGGATATTCAAAGGAGATCATTTAAATCTGGAGACATGGGAGAAGTTTTGTCCAAAAAGGAGAGGTTTAGTGACTCTCCAGTGTGCTACGTCACTGCTACAGGACCTAAGCCACAGCTAGCCTAAAGCAGAACTTGCTACCTCTGACTCTAAGGCCAAGGTTGGTCTGGTTTTACTACAACAGTTAAGTTAAAAATACAAGTCAATACAGATTCTACAAGAAAACTGCCATTTTCCCTCCTTTCTCCACATCTTAAAACACCCACGGGTACCTTGCAATTTCTTTGTTAACGTTGGTTCTCATTTCATCTTCTTCCACTGCAGCTGCCCAGTCTGAACACCGGGAAAGGGGGCCAGGGCCTTCTGGTGTTGTAAAACTGAAGAAGAAAAAAAAGTAAGAATTAACTTTGTTGTATTTCATCCCTCTCCTACCATCTCCCCCCTTCACAGCTCGATAGCTATTTGATATATTCATGTACAGTAATGACAATTCTGAAGATCTTCTATGGTTCTGTAGAAGCATTTAAAATGCTGCAAATGGCAGCATTTTAAAACCAAACAATTGATAGATCCACTTCGAGGTTGTCTGTTTTTGTTTTGTTTTTGTTAAGAAGTTTAGGTAGGTATCTGTAGAAACTAACCACTGTAGCAAGTTACCTAGCCTACACTTCAGTAAGTTTAAGTTGGTTTCCTTCAGAATATGGTATGTGAATTATCGTCTTCACTCGTTTACTCACTTCCGTATTTTCACTCCACTAAACAATTTATCAAATATTTACTTTCATGATTGCAGACTCGTTAGCTATAGGAGACAAAAGTTAGAACATGTAATTTTATTGTACAGATCATTACAAAACACACTCAGTTTTCAGTTGGTAACCTGAGATTTGCTCTGACCTTGCAAACAGCATTTAACAACTTCATTGCAGCCCATTAACATCACGAGCAGATTTGGACTATTAAAAGGGAGTAAGCTTATAACCTTTCCCAGCTGACAACTGCCTACATTCAGATTATTAAATATGTTTTCCAGACCACCTCCTGTCCTGATGATTTATCTTCCTAAAGTACAAAATCAAAACCGCATCCCACGGACCAGAGCTTTTTCATTAGATCTGGAAATTCTCTGGAGAGTTGCAAAGGTTCTGCCCAGAGAAGTCTCTTGAAGTCAGGGAATTTGACCCATCTGCACTAAAAACAGCTCCAAATCCCTTTCTGCTCCCAGCTCAGAAACGGGCTTGCACTACTTTAATGTTTTTGTTAAATTCATGCTGGAAGTCCTTTTTAGATGAACTCCAGTTGCCAACTCAAAAAAGTTACAAGTCACATTGCAAATATCTGTTCATCCAAAAATGATTTCTAGCATTTACTTAAATCCATCTCTAACTGAAAAAGCAGGTTCCATTTGGTTACTGCTCCCCCATGGAAGAAAATGGTGCACTGCTGACTGTCCCAAAATAAACAATTCAAGCATGCTTCCTGATATTAATTTAGTAATTTATTTTTTATATCAGCCTTTCATCCATTGATCAATCTCTTCTGGGCTTACCATCAATGTGTACTTCTAGGGTACAACCCATCTCATTCTGGATCAGAAGCCTAGGTTCAATCAACAGGGCTGTATGCTGCAACTCCCATCCACTGATGAGAGGAACAAAAGGGACCCTGGTATTTATAGCTCAGATTTAACAGGGCTATAAAATAAGATACATTCACTAAATTGTCATTTCCTGTGCTGGGGAAATGGTAAGGAAGGCAAATGGCAAGGAAGGCAAATGGCAGCACTACGAACAGAGTGACTGACCTCAGAAGTGGGTCCCCATACATTTGTTTAGAAACAACTTTTTGGAATGATGTAGCATCCTCAGAAGTAAGACGAAAAATAAGAGCAGATCACTTTGCAGACTTGCATGTTTCATTAGCCCGCTTTTTTTTTTTTTCTTTTTTTTTTTTTTTTTTTAAACCATAACAGTAAGCACAGCCTGTACCCACAAAGACAGACGGGTTGGCTTGTGCTGTTAAGCATGTCATGATAAACAGCAGTAAACAGGCATAAAGCACAAGCATAAAAAAAAAATGAAGAAAAACAGTGCAAATCATCAGAATTAATCACAAAATGGCCGAGGCTGGAAGGACCTCTAAAGATCATCTACTCCAACCCCCCTGCTGAGCAGGATCACCTAGAGCACACTGTGCAGGATGGCATCTAGGCAGGCTTTGAGTATCTCCGAAGAAGGAGACCTCACAAGCTCTCTGGGCAGCCTGTCCCAGTGCTCTGTCACCCTCACAAGGAAGAAGCGTCCCCTTGTATTCAGTTGGAACCTCCTGTGCTTCAGTTTGTGCCCATTGCTTCTCACCCTGTTGCTGGGCACAACTGAAAAGAGCACGGCTCTATTGTCTTGATGTTCTCCCCTCAAATATTTATACATATTGATAAGGTTAAAAGATTAAAGAGCCTTCTTTCTCAAGGAGCAACTCCAAGACACCACAGTAGATTATTCTCTCCTATTTACTGTGCACTGAGCTGTGTCAGGGGAGGATCATAGCGTGTGTGAGGAAAAACCGCCTTGCTGTGCAGACACTCAGACCCTGGGACATGATCCCGGAGAGGTGGCTGGTGCCCCACACCTCTCGGTGCTCAGGAGGCATCTGGATGCTGCCCTTATCGGTGTTCCAGCAGGGTTTTCCCTGAGGGGAGCAGCCCCAGACCTACCTGCCCAGCCTGCCGTCGGCTGCCCTGCCGGAGCTCTCGTCCCTCGCCGCGCCGCCGTCCTGGCTCTGCCGCCTCCGCTTCCCATCCGCGCCGCGCTTCCTCCCCTGGCACCACCGAGGAGCAGACTGCGGGCTGCCGGCGGACAAGACAAAGCCGTTATTTCCACCTCTATTAAAAATAAATAATAATAAAAGAAAACGACTCCCCGCAACGACGCGGCGTCCCCTCAGCGAGGGGCCGGCGGCTCGCAACATGGCGGCGGCGGCGCCCCCCTCATGAGGCGGCCGCGCTGAGGGGGAAGCGAGGGAGGGAAGCGAGGAGGAAGGGGGTGAAGGGAGATGGCCGAGGGGGACCTCCGGGCTCCCCCATGGCTCCTACCTGGCGGTCTCGGCGCCGTGAGGGCTCCGCTGCCGGGCAGCCATGGCGTGGGGCGGCAGGGAGCGCAGCCGGCCCCGCTTCGCATCTCCCGCCGCCGCCGCGCCGAGCCCGCCTCCCTGCCGGCCCCTCCACCGCGGCGCCCCGGGGGGACACACGGGCGTGTGGAGGGCTGAGGAGGGGGAAAATGCGGCCGCCGGGCCGCCGCCGAGCTTCGCCGAGAACCAAGAGGGCTCCTTCGTGGTTGATGGAGGAACGGGAGGCTTCAAGGCGCTCCCGGCTCCGTCGCCGTCCCCCCCGCCGCCATGGTTGGACCCGGCCCGGGGCGTGTTGGCGGGAGAGCCGAGCGCGGCCCCCGGCAGCGCCATGGCTGAGGCACCTCCCTCTCAGCACCAAAACCCCCCCAAAAACAGGCGAAAAAGGGAAAGGGGAGGCTGGCCGGGATTTAAAGGTTAAGGCCTGGAGGCAGCAGGATGGCTCTTTAATCCAGGAGGAGGATAAGGGTATTTAAACGGCCGCTTCAAGCCCAAACTCAAGAGCTACAGTATAAATTTGTATCTTATGAAGAAACATAACCTTAAATAATAATTAAAATCAGTATTGAATAACAGTGCTTATGCCACAAGGTCACTAAACTTCTAAATAAGTGGAGTTTTTTGTGTTACTATGATTTCAAGCACAGGCATCACGAATTCCCATGCACCTGTGAGACCTGCTACAGGCTGACATTTACCAGAAACTAACTGGAAAACAGCCCCAGGAAAACACAAACACACCTTTAAATAAAGTATCTTTCTTTTATTATTTTTTAAATGTAATAACGGCCAGATTTCTGCGGATTCTGTCAGTGTTCAAAAAGTGGCAAGGTGGAAACAAGAATGGGATGATTATCTAAAGATAACATATAATAGTCATTCTAGACTTCTGGTCATAAATTTACTGCTGTCAAGGAATTACTTCTCAGGAACTGTAAGCTTTTTAAGAACTATTGTCATCTGTGGCCATAGCAGCACTCTCTTGCTGTAGAAGCTGGCACAATTTTGCATTAATTCTAAGAATGCAGTTTCCTGCATCGCAAACCCAGCAATCTTGCACTGACCCAGGTGGCCTCTCCATTAGGGGCATTTGGTTACCACCTGCAGCATGGGATAACTTATTTTCCACTATCCAGGTCTTCATCATGTCTTTTAAATAAGTAAGTAAAAAAATATTACCACTGTACAGCAGCTAACTTTGAAGGTAAACACATCTTAGATGTCCTGTTTTCAGATCTTAGTGTTTTACTGAGCATGGAGCCAGCCTGTTGTCACAGAACAGCAGCATCTCAGAGACTTCCTACAACAGATCTCAAAGAGAAAAAGCACAGGACCTGCCTACAAACTTTGAGAAAAAAAAAAAAAAAACATGAAACGGCTCTGGGCATAAGAGCAAAAGGAAGAGGTCAGATATAAATGTCTCAGATCAGCACAGGGATCACTGCAGTATTACCTATGTGCTCTTGAAGGCCGATAGGAGGCACCTACCAGCTCTGAGAAGCTCAGCATTGCCCTGAAGTGGTGAACATCCTCTTCATGGTGATTTACAGAGCTCACTGTCTCTTGTCTTCCTGTAACAAGCGAAACTCACACTATTAATTTCCTCCAAAAGGCCCAAACGCTATTTAAGCACTTGGCTAAACTTTCTTTTGCAAAGCTGGGCCAAACAACAGACGGATGAATAGAGACATTACCACAAACCTCCCAGCAAAATGAACAGCTTCAAACTGAAAGTGCTCACTGCCTGCCTGCCCTTGTTGTGCTGCACCAAGCCAGACCAAGAGTCTTCAGCCACTAATTTGCAATAGCTTTTAGACTTTAAACAGTTTGAAATCTCAGCGGGTAGGTGGCTTGCTTTGAGTTTTTGCATTATTTTGCTTAATTTTTCAAATGGAAGAAAAGCAAAACCATTGAGAATGCACTGAAATTAATTTTCACTTATAGAAAATTCATCTGCATTCTCATTATATACATATACACACACACACCAAAAAAGACACACTTATATAAATAACTATAAACTTGTAAGTGTTCTTTTTGCTATTTCATGATGCTCTTTGGGTAGTATCCACATACTTTGTGCTCCTGGCTGAAATCAGTAGTATTTAGGGAAGATACAAGGGAAAACTGAGTTTACTTTCTATCACCTCATGCTCTTCCCCTTCCCTCCCCCCAAAGTTTGTACACAGGTCGTGCATTTTTCTCCTCTGCAAGACCTGTTGCAGGATGCCTCCAAGTTGCCCATCTGTGTGCGGTAACAATCAGGCTGGCTCTGCACTCAGTAAAATTCTAAGACATGAAAGCAGTACAATTTAAGTGATGTACCCATCTTGGAAGTTCCTTCCCCTTTGCCCACGTCTCTTGTTCTGTATTTGTATAATAAATACATGCTTGCACAGGAATGTTTCTGCTGCAGTAGCACTGCTCCTTTCCCACACCATACTACAGATAACAGAATTGTGTTTCTGAACCAAGGACACTCTTGCAGCTCAGCGGAGGTTCAAAGCGGATACAAACCAACCCATTTCTTCCAGCCTTACTCTGAGATCAGTTGACTTGTTTACCTGAACTCATCCAAGCTGCCCGATAGAGAATGGTCCCAGCCTAGAAGATGCACAGTGCTGTTAGCATAGCACTGCATTCAGTTTACCGAGCAAAACTATCTGCTGGAACACAGATGAGGGGTTACAGTTGTCTTGCAACTTTTCCATCCTTTCCAGCAAAGAAAATCCTTCAGAAAAGCACTCTCACACTCCAGTGGGAATCTTAAGGGAACAAGGAGATATCTTCATCATTGTGACCTCAAAGGAACAGTTTTTTTTGTTCTTGTTTTTAAAAAAAGACACAGTGGCATTTCAGAACTGCTAGTGAAGGACTGTTTCTACAAGCACAGATAATGTATCATCTGTAAGGTTATTCTCCCAGTGGAAGATACGTGTCACTTCTTGAAAGAAATTTAAACCTGACTAGCGAAGTTTGGAATTTATTTTGGCATAATTACAAACTGAGCACAGAATTACGCAAACTGCATTTAATTAAGAGGTAAAAGTAATGGAAAACTATCAACTGGAAACTGAGCATGGAATACTAAATTTCAGCTTTGCTTACCTGAGTTATAAATCCTTACATCAAATAGTTTCAGATAGATAAACAAGCAAATGGATGGATTGCATTCAAGTTTTAACTGCTCTATTTAGACTGATGGTGTTGCTAATTAAAAGGTGTTGATATGGTTCTATATCCAGTGGCAGCACTGCAGGAGATGACTTTAGTAGACCTCAAACCTTATCTGTTCAGTATCATTCCTTTCATTATGCTATCATAGCTCGTCCAACCATGTGGAACCTGGATTAGGGAACAAGCCTGTCCAAAATGTTACTGCCACAGGCAGATTGGTTGTTCTATTCCTAATTTAAGTACCTTCAACCAAGAAACACACATTAAGAACTGACTCATTACAAGTCCTATGGATTTGTGTCTGTAAGTCAGCTGCAGACCTTATCTATCACAGACAAAAGCTTCAGGGCTCTGACAGCTGAGCTTAAACATTTTGTGATAGCCCATTACCCCCAAGTGACAACTCCACCTGCCCCACAAGGACACCTTTCTCCTGGCAGAATGGGTTCTGGAACCTCAGCTTCCCCCTACCACCAAGCTACAATGCATTAAATGCAAGCCCATGACAAGATGTCAAAATACAAACTGAGGAGTTGGACTCAATCCCTCCCCTTTCAGCAAGAACTAGACCCCCATCCAAAAAAAACACCCTAAAGCAAACAAGAAGACTACCAAACCCACATATGCCTTTTATAATGAAGCACCGACAAATTCAACATGGAAAAATGACTAACAGGGATTTTTAAAGTCTTTAATTCTTCTGCATAAAGACAATATGCCAAAAACATAACATTCTCATATGTACAATCATAAAGCACATGGAAGCATGCACACTGGAACAACAATGGTCTATATATTACTTTAAAAGGTACTGTACAGATTTGTACCCCATATACACACCCCATGCTCAGCAGTACGTGACTGAGCCACGTTGTGCTGGGATACTACCAAACCCCATGCCTAAGCACAGATAGATGAGTCCCAACAGCCACAGGAACTGCACAGGACAAAAGTCACCAACCCATAGGCAGTTTCCCTCCACCCCACAACAGTGAGAGGTTAACTAACGTTTTAAATAGCAGAGGCCCCAGCCTCTTCCTGTGTCTGGGAACAGAGCACACAGCCAGGACATTCTTACCACTGAGCAGTAGCTGTGACCTAACACACTTCTGTTGAAGCAGCAGCACACATTCCCCTACCTAATCAAAGTTTGTTCTTTGTTAGGAACTGCCAAACTCATGATAAATAACCACAGCAGTGAATTTCTGTGCATGTGACAGGCCTTGGTGAAGGCAATCTAATGTTCAGCCCACTGCAATAATGCTGTTTGCAGTCAGGTTTTCCTGGTGCACTGGACACATCAGAATTGTGCCTGAAAATCCCAAACAAGCACAGAAATCCTGCAAAAACTCACCTCGAAAAGACTTCAGCAACAATTGGAAAAATTGGAAATATGGTTTTGGAAGGGACTGGAAGTAGTTCCTGAGGAAGCAGCTTACTTCTGCTTCAGCAGCGTATCTGGCTTCTAGCCCTTGGGTATATTGCAAGCCCCACAACAAGGCTACTAGGCACCATCCCTAGGCCACAGTTTCTGCAGAGGCCTTACAAAGGGCTGCAACAGCAAAGCTGAACTACTGCAAAGAGAATTACCAGCTCTAACAGACACTTGTACCTCATACATGCTACATAAGTCACAAGGTCTGTAAAAAATTCTTCCAATTTAAATAGTTCTGCTCTGAACTCCACTGGAGCCACAGCCCTCACTTTTGAGGTTTTCAGCACAGTGATACAAAGGTAGAGCAAGGGAGAGTCAAGACCATTGTGGATTTCAGCCAGGACACTCCATGCCCAAGAGCAGCCCCAAACCTGCAAATACTGCTGGCTGTCATCCATTTCCTGTAACAATATCACTGCCCTCATCTACTTTCAGCAGTAGATTGTTTTTTCAGGACATGCTGCAACACACATGAAAGTGCAATCCAGGTATTCAGACCGTGTTGCTGTTCAGACAGTCACTCATCCCCTCATAGAGACACAGTTGATTATAATAATCTACCTTTCCCCTTCTCTCCTCTCACTTAGGCAGATGCTAGCTTAATGCGTTTTATCTCAGAGAACGGAAAACAAGCTGAAAAGGTAATCACCAAAAGTTAAAAGCAGTCTGTCTTTAGCAACTGAAGAAAGGCTGGAATTATCTACATTCTTTTGAAGCAGTTCTCCAGGTTGCATGTACAATCGGTCCAGTAGAACAAACAGGGTTTTAAGTCCTTGGTTTAACAGGAAGTATTCTTCACTCTGAATCAATATTGGACCAATTCAGCAGCAAAACATCAGTTCGCTTTATGCAGCATGGTCTCCAAATAGCAACAGGAAGAGCCATCAACTGAAGTAGACTTTACAGTATGGTGCAAGTCATCTGTCAGTGCAGGTCAAGAAGAAACAGTCTCACAAACTTTAAGGAACATCCATCATCATCTTAGCAAAAGCTTAATGAAATTTGAGGTTTTACACTTGAGGCAGAACTCGCAGAAGACAATCTATCCTTAAAGATCTGGAGAAACCTAAACAAAAGGCAGATAACATTTTATAAATACATTATTATCTATTCATTAACAGCAAAACATTACTCTCCTAAGCTGTGGTATTACAGTACAAAAGGATCAGAGCATTGTACAGGGTGAACTTAAAGCACAGTGTAAAAGACACAGCCATACTTTCCATACTAAAGGAAGTGTTACAGACTGCGTGAACACTTTGAGAATGTAACTTACTGTAAAAAGAATACATACCTGATATAACTAAACTATTTGCCAATAAGAAAATGAAGCAGCTGAGCCTATATTCCCAACCCCTTACATCATCTTCACTTAAGTATTTACTACTTCAAAAAATACATTTATCTCAAATCTAATCAACACATTCCTGACATGTGTCCTACTATTTTTTTTTCCTCTTTAAAAAGCAACCAGATACATTCAAAATTATAGACATGTAATGGGGCTCAGAACAGCTCCGTTTTTTTTCCTGAGACCAAAACTCCAAGTAGAAATTTTCAAAAATGGAGCGGAGTGGGGTTCTCTCATAACTCACAAGCTAGTTTTAAAGCAATATTCGCTTTCCACAGATATGTCAGAGAGCTCCTGCCATTTGAGAGCTAGAGCTCATCACTCCTGAAAACTATTGTAAAAGGTATTGTCTATCTCTGAATATTGATCTCTGTATCCCAGGCAACCTAGGTGTTGTCTCAGAGAGAAGCTATTTAATTCACTTTCTGTATTTTATGTGTCACAAAGACAGCTTTTCAATTAGAATGAGTGATTACAAACCCAGTGAGCATAAACAATCATTATAGCCTTGTTTAAAACAAAGACAACTACAAAGCAGATAAATATCAAGTGACTACCCAGAAGACCAGAAAGGCTCCCAACTCTGATTATAAATGCACGCTTTTTTCACCTGCTCATTTCACCTCGTGCTGATTGTACATATGCTGACTGTAAATCCCTTCTTCTTTCAGTGCAGAATTTATGAGGCTTTACCAGTCTTCCAAGTCTCGATCCACTGATCTCGTGCTGTATCATATTCAAGTCATTCTGTCACAGGAGGAAAGTCCTTCTTTGATAGTTCTATATACAAAGACAGACTAAATATTTACAAATACTGAATTAGCACTTTAGAAAAAGTAACACATTATGTCTTAGTCAAGCTCAAAGAATTTAACTTAAAATCATTTGAGCCAACAGCAAAAAGATGTTAGTAGCACTCTAAAAAAAAAGTTGTTCTACCTGCCTTTTCCTCATATTCCTAGGGGAATGCAAAATCTAAGTAGTGTAAAACTAGTTATGCGGCACATTTTTAATGAGGCAATATTTTAATGATTTTATTATGCAATATATTTCATGATAATGACTGTTAAAGACACCTGTATCCTACTCCATACTTCAGTCTTCATTAAGTGTAGATCAAATTACACAAAATACTATATTCATAAAACTCTGACTCAAGATACAAACCATCGTATTAACGCAACAAAAGAATCTACAGTTCAGAAGAGAACTTTCATTGAAACCTATTGCTGCAAATGCAGAGCTGATTTCATCACAAAATACTAAAGGCAGAAAATCTGCTATTAAAATAGTTTTCAAAAAAATGGCAATTAGGTGATAAGACATGTTTTCTAACCAAACAAATATTTCAACTAACTCTGAAGTATTAGAACTTTTAAGGTACTGCACTAAATACAGGAGGATGAGAGGTTAACACTTACCATAAAGGAATAAAAAGAGAAACTGATCTGTTTGAAACGAACAGTTGGATTCTGTTCAATGCTGCATATGGGCTACTGAAACAGAATAGATAAAACAAATAGTCACCATGAACTCACCTTGGTATTTAAATTCTTTTTGTCATTATTCTCTCTCCAGTGCTTCCCCATCCCTTTTCAGAGTATTCTGGCTGATGTCCTTCCAGTAAACTGCTACAAAGCTTAAGCCTACAAATAGAAATCCACATATTTTCCTTCTGTACCCCTTTTTCAATTCAAAATTGCTTTATTACAGTAACCTTTTTCTACTAAGAACAGCGACAACCTCCTGCTTAATCTAATTGACTATCACAAGAGAACAGTAAGGATAGAATTTTACCACCAACACATCCTTAAAACCAATAATAAAAAAATAATCATGAAAGCTTGGATTGGAATATAGTAATAATGCAAGCTTGGTTCTTAACTTAGTATGTGGAAAAAAACAATTGATAAGCTGCATTTTATACCTCTCCAGCCTGCAGTCTGAATCTCTGAAAGTTTTGCTGTCAGGCAGAAAGATGCTTGTGTTTTTCTGTTTCTGGGCGTTCCATCCCGAAGAACAACTCGCTGGAATCAGGTCACTGCATAAAAACAAAGAACTGTCATTGTTACAAGCTGTAGAGCAGCTTCACCTCTGAGGAGAAGAAAGTTTTCAGCTCCTAGGCTTATAGCAGGCCAGTAACAACAACAGGGACCAATTCTACAAATTGCCATTGCTTTCCGTAAGACAACAGGGGAAAGATTGTCAGCATCTTACAGCATTTCCTAATGGTGGAAGCAGCAGAAAGCAGTAGGTGGGGAGTTAGACTAGAGAAAAAAATACTGAGAAAAAAAGCAGTATTATACAGGGATGGAAAAGCGAGATTAAAAAAAAAAAGCCATGAACACCTTCACAGCATAGACAATTAAAAGAGATCATCATTATAGTATTTACCTTGTTATTTCTATACCATGTTGTACTGTCATTACTTCATCATTATCACCTAAGGTCTCCCACTCTGAACAATTCGAAAAAGCCCTCTGATGTCCTGATTCAGTAAAACTGAAAATAAAATGAAAAGGTCTGAAATCATGGAGCTTTGTATCATAGTTCCTCCTAACTCTTCAGAGGATAAGGGGGCTAAGTTGAGAAAAAACACAACCGTATAAGCATTTTTACTAATGTTTGTGAAAAAAGAACTACTCACCTCCCTCTCCCCACCCCCCAACTTAAAACATTGGATCATGGCTGCCTTTTTTGTGGTTCCGACACAACTTTGTATAGAGTTAAACCTCATTCTACTTTATTAACTTATTTTCCTGGAAGATTTTTACACCAGAACTAGGAAAGGGAAGGAAGAAATAAGATCAAAATCAATCACTAGAGCAGAAGTGTAATTCCTGAGCAACTTAAAACAAAAAAAGGTACTAGCCTGAAAAACTCTACCTTTCTGTTACATATTTTTGAACATTAACCTGACTCTGGTTACCCAGCCTGGGACTAGGACAATTCTGTTGTGCCAGTAAGTACTTTTTCCTCATACTACCTTTCATAAGCAAGGAAAAGCTTTATCAAAATACAGAAGGGATATGAAGAAAGAACTTTTCATAAATACAATTTCCCTGTAATATCTGTAGTAAATTTAACAGGGCAGTAGTTTACCAGGCAGCAAGCTTCAATATTTGCTGACTTATGAATGCACATTTTTTTGTGCATTCCATTCCTCTACTATAACATTCATTAACTTCTATATAGCCAAACTTCTGCATGCCAGAAGGTAGAATGCAGTGCACATAACACGTACAGAAAATAACTACTGCAGAGCCACAGTAATTTCAGAATTACAACCACTGAAGCAGAAACTACATTCTATGTGGAATCAAGAGCAAGACATTAATGTTGTCTGAACATATACATAAAAAACCACCTGCCTCAAAATAACTTATGCTGTATGTCCTGATGTTTTCTTCAACTTTGCAACAGAACACAGTGTAAATATATCCAATCATACAGCATAATTATTCTGGAATGAATTCCTGTCTTCATTAAATTGCACTACGTTTACATAAAATTAGAGCTATTAGCAAATGGAAGAATAAATTCCAGTTATATTCCAAAAGTCTGTTTGTAATATGAATGGATCACCACATGGAGAATCATTTCATACCTTTCCAGTGCATGGTACATATGCATATAATGGCTTTTGCCCTTTGAAACCACAGAAGGGTCAGGATTGTTTCGTTTTCTGCGTTTCCATACTGGAGAACAATCAGGAGAGCAGGAACTACAAAAATAGGATGAAAAAATAAGATGTAAAAATTCACGTGTTTAAATGCTTATCAGTTTTGCAAAGTAACAGCATGTGATGGTTCGCAAGATTTTTTTTCCCTTTGTGGTATGATCCTTCAGTGATAACAAAGGAATACCGAAGAAAATGGCTCAGATTTGGTAATCATTCCATTGTATTCTGAAAACTGAACCCAGTCAGAATTGCCCAAGAAAATCCAGTGAGCTTGGAAGTGGAACATTTTCAGCACGCATAACCCCCGATTGAAGTACTTCAGTAGAGAGATGAGTGCATGAGGTGCTTTGGTTTTACACTCCCTGCTGTTCTGCTGACAAGCACAGTGCTGTTAAAACACAGAAGCAGAAAGAATGCTGCTCTCTTCTGCTGTTCATCAAGCAATTCTGTAATTCTGGTAGTTTTTCCCCCATTCAATGCTCTGTACCATAGATGGCCTGCATTCAGCAGTGTAAACGTGAAGCTTAGTCCCAGCATCAATCGCCCTCTCACTAAACATTTCATACAAAAAAAAACCTGACAGCAGCAACGTGTATTTATTTATCTCAGTAAGTTGATCAAAGAAGTTTTATTTCATACCCCTCTGGTGCATAGTCTGTCTGGCTGTGTTGGTTTCCACACTCATTTCTCTTCAGTTTTTCATCAAACATGGGGAAAACAGAATCATCATGATCTCTGCAGAACCATTCCTGAGAACTGCCTGAAGGTTCCGTATTACTAAAAACACAACAAAAATCTGGATTTTAAATGCTACCCAGCTAGCTTACTGCTTCAAAAAGACACAATACTTGCAGCGGTTCATGGCTCACCTCATACAACACCCAAATGGTGCAAACAACTGCAGCTTCCACTGCACGTCAATCAGATCACAGCTAAAAACTATTTACACACCTCAGTGATAGTGCTTACAGAAGTACATTCACTCTTCTACTCCCACTTTACTGGTCCAAAACTTGTAAAATGTTAAGTGGTGCGAGTGAATGAAGCTAGCCTTGTTACAGAAATTCAAAGGTATGAAAAAAAATAAAAAAAATTCCATCTTGAACACAGCTGCCATTCTCCTGCAAAGAACACAGAATTCTCTCTAATCTTCACAGAATTCTTGAATTCTCTCGTGTATCATTATCGCAGGACAGTGGTTCTGCTGACAACAGAAGAAGGAACGATGGAAAGCTTGTCAAGGTCAAGGAACAGTAATGACCAGATTTCTACTTATTCTTATCCCTTTCTAAGATAATTTTATCTTGTGCTGACTGGTGTGAATGCACAGGGGAATACTGTGTTCTACCACAGAGAGACCAAATGCGTTCTTCCTTCAAGTGGAAGGAGATTCATCAGAGATGAATTTAGACTAAAAATGGACTTGAAGATTAACAGAATTCAAAAATTAAAACAAAGGTTTCAATTAGGCCCCCATTCCTGAGTCTGAAACTCATTTCCTCTTCAGTTCCTACTTAGGAACACTCTGAAGGAAACACAGAGTCTTCCTGTGAAGCAAGAGGTGTGCTGCTGACCGATTCTCCAATACATACACTGGCTGCAGATCCCAGGTCTCTTCAGCAGGAGGATCCCATGCGTGCAGTGCTATCTTCCACAGCCTGATCTGCTGGTCCCAGGATCTACGGCTGTACTTCTTAAATTTGTTGGGCGTTCGAGGATGCACTCCCGGTATTCGTTGATTCCTGTAAATACACAGTAATGTTTGTACTTCAAGATATTATTTTTGTTCTTAAAAAAAATCCTGTCCATCAGATAAAGCAAGCAGCAGTGGTCTAATAGTTCTCCTATTTCTAAACACTTACACTGAGATATGTAAATTCTAAAGCATTGTTGACAACAGACTGCACAAGCAACAACAAAATACTGATTCAGACCATAGCTTCATTCAGTCCAGCAAGACACCAAAGCAGGTGCCTACTGGCTGCAGACAAACAGGAAACCAAAGAAACACACTTCAGTAGTATCCTAGCCTCTGGATACTTCTATCTCAAACTTCATGAATCTTGTCCAGTTTCTTTGTACTCACTGTTGTACTGGGCATAGCTGGGATGGAGTTAGCTTTCTTCATAAGTACCCCTGCTTCACTGTGTTTTGGATTTACAGCTAAACAGTGGTGATAAGAAACTAATATTTTGCCTGCTAATTTCTCTCTTTTTCCCTAATCTGCCCAGCTCCCTCCTGCAGCCAGTAAGCTGGGAGCAGGCAAGAAGAGGGGAAAACAGCTGTCACAGCTGACTCAAATTGCCCAAAGCAGTATTCCATATTATATAACATCAAGCTCAGCAACAAGAACTGGGGCAGAGGAAGAAGACATATCTTCCAAAGTGGCTGCTTCTCAGAGACCAGCAGACTATCAGTATTCTTGTGTAAGTGATTGCCTTTGCATACACCAAGTTTCCTCCTCCTCCTTTCCATCACCTATTAATTTTCCCTGATCTCAATCCATGAGCTTTCTCAATTTTGCTCTCCCTATTCCCCCTCCAAGCCACTGGGAAAGGGGCAGTGAGCAAAGAGCTGTGTGGGTACGTGGCTGCCAGGGGTCAACTCACAATTGTCTTCACTGAAGACTTCTTCCACGCATTATTACAAGGTGGATTGCTCTGCTTCTAAATAGCATTTTTCCTTTGGGAGCATGGAGAGCCGTGTACCCACATGCTCCAGCTAATACACAAATGGTGTGCCTTTCCTGAATCATCACTGTGTAGATGCTGTAACAATGCTGCCTGGGATCAACCAGTGACCAGAGGCAGTATTTCTCAGATGGTGCAACCAACTCAGACCCTAACCACCACTAAGTTCACTCAAACCCTGGCTCCAGTACAAAATACTGTTCACAGGAACAAAAAATCATGCTTTAAATCACACAAAGCACCTTTACCTCAAGTAGTTCTCCCTACCACCTTCACAGATCAATATAATCATCCACTGCAGTTTTGTTATCATTTTAAAATAAATAGATCTCTGCTTAAGAACAGTATTATTAACTGCCTTGTTAAAATGCCACCCAGAAAACTTTTTAAATAGTTTATCCATTATTTTTTTTCCCTCCTCAATGTTCTCACCTCTTCCTATTTTCCACCTACAATTTAACTGATCACAGCACAGCTACGCAGCAGCCAGGCACCATTGTAAGACTGGCTGCAGTCCTATCACTGATGACACAGAGACAAGCAAAATCACAATTCAAAAGGCAGTCTGCAACTCTGAAGAAAGAACTTTATTGAAGATGCGTTCATTATATTGTGGAATATCTGTGGTCATTTATGACATCTGTTGTTGATATTTAATCAAGTTTTTAATATTTTGTTCAACAGGAAGCTTGCTGCACTCACTGCGCTGGCTGGCAATTTTCACCACAGACTCTTAAAGGCAGAATCCAGAGAACACAATTCTAAGTATCAAGTCACATTAAAACCAGAAACTCTATGTAACTACCTCCAAAACTAAAAACCAAGAACACAGATGCACATCCACATGTTACTACAGACTAGTTTCTGAGTCCTGATAGGTCTGCAGTAAGCAGAGGGGACTAACTAAGAAGTCTTCAACTTCCACAATTCATATAAAAAAGCCTGAAGTGGAATAACAAAGATGAGAAGAAATCCAAGTTCTGATTTCAGTTACGTACTGACAAATCATTAACGATTGGTTGCTCTTAACAATACTTAAATGCAAGGCTTCATTCATTCCTCAAAGATAGCATTTCCTGGTATCAATTAACTTCATAATGGCCTACCAACAGTCACCAGAAAGGTCTCATTAAAAATCTGATTAATACAGATATTTTTTTCAAGCATGATCGCCACTATACCAACAGCAATACACAAATGCAATATTTAGCTTTAAAACTTCACTAACTAAATTTGCTCCTATACAAAAAAAAAATATGACTTCTCTATAAAGAAAATAATTGATTCAAGTTTTCTTCACTTATCATTCCTATTACTTCAAGCGAACTGAAGCTGTGTGCTGACCTACCCATGTCACAAAAAAAAAAGTATTTGGAAACGCGCAACACAGTACAACTTACTTTGGAACTTCTTTAATGTATCTGTCATATGCAAGTGTGTTCTTTCCAAAATTGATCTGTTTTTGTCTTCTCCTCAGAACCACTTCATCTGTTTCCCTTTCAGACGGATTAGCTGAATCATTTGAAACAGAACTTAAAAATAAAAGTTAGAATGAGACTGTTGTAGAGCTATTAAGGTGCTTTTCAAGTCATATAAACATACAGTCTGCAACTGCAATGACAGACAGTGGACAGAACTCTTACTTCGCTAGTTTACACAGAGCTGAAAGTTGGACTAACCAAACCAGCCACTAGAACAAGCAGACTGGGGTTTTCTAGGTTAATGCAATTGCTCAGGTTTGTAATAAGCAGACATACTTGAGGCTACTTAGTGCCAGAGCTGCCTTACAACAAGGAAATCAAGTTGTGCATGATTACTGCATACATGAGTAACAACCTCCTAGTATACATTAAAAATCAGCTCAGTAAAACAAAGATGGATAATATAAAGGCTTGAGTGACCTCATGGCCATTTCTCTAAGCCTAGAAAATTGGTTTTTGTTTTCCCACCTCACTATCTCTATTTTCTTGGACAGACAATTGTAATATGAAATCTAACCTAAGAAGGAAGAGAACTTGCAATGATCACACAAACAGCTTTTGAGTTCTCCAGGCTACTCTCTACTTCAGGTTTCCTTCAGGCTTAATATGAAAAAGCCTGTCCATATTTCAAGTCTTTGTTTATGCATGTGAAATAGGTGAAAATCATCAGATGGTTATTGCTAAAACCACACAACAGTAATTTAGTAATTATTCAATACTTACTTTGTCATTTTCCTAGCAGATGTTCTCATTGTTTTGCCTTCTTCAATTCCACCTTCCCAGTCAGGGCAATTATAAAGAGGCTGAGAATCGTCTGCTGTCATAGTCCTGGAAAATCAGAACTGTGTATGAACATTTGTTGCTCATAAATATTTAAGTGACAGAACCTTCAGTGGTGGACAAATGCAGCTTCCTCCCCAACTGTGACACCATGAGAGTGTTCCTACTCCATTTTAGTTCAAAGTCAAACAAATTAAAACATTTCAACTTAAGTCATCTTCTGTGGCAATGTAGTATAATTGGGTTAACTTTGCAGGAAAAGAAAACAGTCAAAGTTTTACATTAAAACATAGACCTTAATCTCTTAAAACATTCCCAGCTTAGCTACTGCCAGCTCTTTCTACAGCTCCATCAAAGAGCATAATAAACAAAATTATGTAAGGTCAAAAATCTTTCACTGGCAAAGGACTTCATAAAGGACAGGAGAAATGGAGTAGATTAGAAAAATGTCTATCACCCAAGCAGAACTAATATCCTGACAGACACTTGTATTTCATACTTTCCTGGCACACCATTTCAAGAATGTAAGCTCTGCCACATAATGGCAAGAAGGGAGCCAGGAAGCTGCTTAATAACTAGTGGATTATTGATATTTTCTGAGTGAAGTGACACACACCTGTTACAGTTAAAAAAAAAACAACAACACAGTAAATAAAAACTGGAAAATGAAGCAATATCCTAGTGGGGTCAGAAGTTTTCCTTCAGACTGAAGTCTGTCCACTTCTTTAAGCACTAATGCCTCAACTTTTAACATAAAGTAAAATAAAGTAGATTTAGTTTACAGTCTAACCTCCCTGAACTGTTTTGCATCAACAGTTGAAGTGACCATCGATGCTGTTAAAATAATTTTAACACTACATGGCATGAAGATCCAGCACAAAGGAATTTATCTACTCAACCAAAAAGAAACAATATGTTGCTAACACATCTGTTTTGATTCACAATCGTAATGTGCCATTGTTTTTTTTAACGACAGCGTTAAGAGACACAGGAAACACTCCTGAAGGTAAGATTATTTTTCCTAACCTCTTCAAAAGAGTTGTTTATTAACTGAAACAATATCAAACACACCATTGGAAATTATAAGAGCCACTTTCATATAATGCAGTACTCAGATGTACAAAGCACTCAGAAGTTTTCATTTATCTTCACTAAAACATTTAACCTCTCCTAATTTACGTTCTATGCAATATTCTGCAGGTATCCAAGCATTCACCACTTCTCATACTTCCTGTCAGACATTAAAATACCAACTTCAATCAGTTCTTCTGCCTGAGGTCTTTAGTCCAGAATACCCAAGAAGCAAACCAAAATACTCATGGAACTACCCACCTGTAATATTTGATTTCATCAAATTATTATCAACACTAGACTGCAAAGAAAATTGTTGTTTACTAAAAATTGCAGTAAAGCTGAATGCACTGTCAAGAGAAGAGACTTCATCATTGTTTGCCCCACTCACATAAAGATGTACAAACAAGCAAAGCATAAAAAAAACCCAGCATATAGCTTCCACGGGAGTTTTATACTAACACTGAAAACATCAATAATAAAGAGCTTAAGCTACTGCTTCAGTATATACAATTTCTTTCTTTCATAAGCATTACTTGCTGATGTTATGGCACGTATTTCAATTAGCCAAACTTAATGGTCTACTGTTGCAGATATAGTTTGCTAACTGTGTGCTATGGCATTATAAGAAAACATTGAATTTGATCACATCCCAAGCTTTGTCAAATTGCTTAAGACAAGTGTGCCAAGAGAGTATTTAAACAAGCTTGACATGCACTGCTTACCTCTCCAACCACTGGTCTATATGGCTACATTGATACTGATCAATTCCCAAAGAATCCGAATCATTCCAGCTTCCACATTTCTGTTCTTGTTGCCAGCAGTCTGGATCTTGCATGTAACTAGAAAATAAGAATTTTCATTCCGTCACAGGGAGTCACTAAACACTGACTATGTGGAACAGAGTATTGTCAATTATAGTTACAAAATGTTGATTACTTTGGCAGAGATATGCAATTTGTGCCAAGTTATTCATTCAGCAATGCTATCTTGGAGAGTGTGGTCGATAATGCAATTACTGAGAAAAGGGTCTTTTACTACTGCAGTTATGACACCTGAATTTTAAAATAGTCTGCTCATTTTTAGAAAAGCAGAAGTACCCTTTCTCTATTTGGGATAAAAAAGGGGGAAAACATAACTGAAGACCTTCAATAGTGTTTATAGAACTGCTGACATGTGCCAACATTCACAGTTTGCAATACATTAGTTTACATTTATATACTAGTCTATTCATCATTTAATGCTCAGAAGAACCAAACGTACAGAATTATGACTTTTAACACAGGAAAACGGCACGTTTAAAGAGACTTAGGCCAACCGTTGACATGGAAACACTTTTACACAGGAAATAGTTTACCAGACACTGCCTTGGGGTCCTCACAAGCACGGAGGCACTTATAACCGGCTGAAAGGACAGCTGAAAGATTAAGTTACCTAATTTTTCCTTGCCTTCCTCCTCAGTTCTGGCGGCTTTGACATCTTAAATGATAGGTTACTAAATAAAACTGCTCCGCAGCCCTGGCTTCTAGGGTAAGAACCAGCAGCTCTGCCAGCACCTCCCTGAGGGAAGGAGCCCGTGCTGCCGGCTCCACACTGCAGGCACACAGACCCAGCCCCCGTAAGGTAACTGCACTTTTTTAAGTCAAAAAGTGAAAGTGAGGGCTTTGTTATTGTAAACCTGGCTTAACGGCCTAGCTTTTGTTCCTCCACCCAGACTCGCTTTCGGCACGTTCCGTGACACATTTCCATTTCGACTCACTTTCGACACATTCCTTTTCGCAAAGACAGTTAAAAGACAAAACGCCTCCCTAATCACCCGCGACAATTACCCAATTAAAACACCTGAAACAAGCAGCACACAAACCCCAACCAAACCCCCGCGCCCCTCACCACTGACCCGAAAACACACCACCAAGGCAAAGCAGCACCTTTTCTCCTCACGACCACGAACCGAGGCCACCCCACAACCCTATCTCCCCCCAGAAACCGCCCTGAAGGAGCCAGACCCTCACCCCCAGCCCTCCGGGGGGGCTCCCACCTGTGCAGCCCGCCGGGCCCCCCGCCGCCATCGCAGCGCGGCAGCCCCCGCCGCCCGCCCGACATGGCTGAGGCGAGCCCCACCGCCGCTGCCGAACATGGCTGCCGGCCGGGCGAACGGCGCAGGCGCGGTCACGGCTGCCTGAGGGGAGCCGCAGAGCGAGGTTCTCTCTCTCAGCTTATTTTATGCAGCCCTCCTCATTCATACTATACGAGGGAGATGTATAAAAGAAGGAGTTGTCAAGTGTTCCTTCAGGAGAATGTTAGCCCTTCTTCTGCTGTCATATTCTGAGCTGAAACCACAGCAATAAGTTGGTCTGCTTTCCACCCACCCCCCAGTTTTAACCGTGAAACACAACTTAAAAATGAAAACCAGAAGTCTTTCTTGCATAAAATCAGCTGTATTTTTATTAATCTCTTCACAAAGTTTTAAAATGAACTACATGTATTCATTAAGCCTTTAACATAAAGGCTATCCAATAACTCTGTTTTAAAATAGATAAACTGTTTGGATCAAAAAGCAACACAAATAACAAACCTTGTGGTATATCTTTGGAAGAAAATGTCTCGTAGTGCATGTCAGAGCTTGAATGTTCATATCTCACCTCCTCAAATATCTCAAAATTTCTTAAGAAATGTCACTCATTAATTACTTGTGTAAGTTGAGGCTGACTGGAATGCTACATAGCTGCAGTGTACAACGCTTCAGCACAACAAAAATACTCGATTGGAAGTGATCACATAATAATCAGGTATTCTTGTTGCAGGTTTTGGCAAGCCTCCTGGTAAACAACTTCATTTATAGCATGGATTCCAACTATATCCTGCTTAGGCAACATGCCTTTTGTGGGTTACCAAATTATGTTTGTCACTAACAAACATTTTGCCAGTATTATCTGGAATGCTACAATTACAGAAAACCAAACAAAACACAACTGTGGAAATAAATAATACATATAGACACTGCCCATGTTCTCAGAAACACCTGTTCAGCTGCAGTGCATATGGAAATTTGGGCTATATATGTCTACATACTTATGTGGTACTTACACTGACACTATGCAGCCACATATAGCTTGTCATAATGTAATGACATTACATAATGTACTGCAGTTTACTAACATTACCTACCTACAGGTGAGTGATGGGAAGAACATGCAGCTGAAAAAGTATCTCCAAGTCACTAATAATAGACGAAGGTTTTATTCTTAAAGTAAATATTTTATCCCATAACATTACTCGGTTCATTTTTCTCTTAGAAAATTGTAAAAAGAACAATTCTAATCCCTACCCCTTTGTTTAGGAAACATATCATGGTTGGGCGGGAGGCAATGTATTTATTTTTTACTGCAAGCAAAATGAGGACCTGAAGCTATCACGAAGACAAATTCCTATTTTTATACTATATAAATTTCATGTTCAGTGAATTATGCAAGACAAATAAGATTATCAGATGACCTGTGTTAAGAAACCTGTCATGGTTTTTCCTTTTACTGTCTCTTAGAAGAAAATGTCATACAGATTTTTAACAAGTTAGTTCTGTAACATAGCTTTTAACAAGCTTACCAACTTTGGAGGCATGCCAGATTATTACAAGAATTTAAACTTGGAAAAATGCTTGTTTTAAGGAATTTAAGACAGGCAGTATTATTAACATAAATCATAATTTTATTTTTGTAATTGTTACAAAGTTTTCTTAGAGGCACTTCTGTGGACAGAACACTACCATAAAAAATATGCAACAGTATTATACATTTATGACTATTACTTTGCTGTATTGTCATACTGGCAAAAGAAATAAGATGGGTAAAATCAAAGTTCTACTGAAAGGAAAGCTTTCAATCAATACAAAGAAGATAGAGTTATCTAAAGAAAAACACTACTGCACAAGCAATTGGGAGACTAAAGCTTTTACTACATGAGATATTACTGGCAATTGACTTTTTTTTTTAATATAAATATCTGCAACTACATGTGCTTATTGTCTAAAGTTCTCAAGGCCTTTATGATTTTAACTTCATACATCATTACAATAAATATTTTTATTCCAAACAGGAAAAGAGATGTAGGAATTGGCTGTCAGTGACAGAGTCCAGAATCCTACCTTCCCTTCTGCAGCTATTTCAAGGACCATATCCCTTATATATGTGCCATATTATGCAAACTTACTGTTAAGTAAATGGTTCAAAATGCTTATTTATAAAGTCTACTGTATAATAAGAAGGTGCATGTCAGGTGATACCACCTGGCCTTGTAGGACTCTTTGAAAGGTTAAAAAAAGTCCTGCAGAGAGACTACTTCAAAATTCCAAATAACTTTTCTACAAAAGTACTGGAAAATTCACTCATCAGCTTCTTGATTTTCTACTAATTTTCAGACTTTACAACAAAACTGAAACTCAATTTTATGCTATTCAGATGGCGCATGCCATTTAAAATAAAATTGTACTGCCAGGTGCAGTGTTAAATTTTTACTTTTTATGATCTGAAACAACATGTAATGAAAAACAGAAAAAAACACTCTTATTAATAGGCAGTACAGATAATTGTGTAGTAAAAGTTGTATACGTAACAACTGAGATATATACTCAGTGTCCTTATACTCGTTTGGTCTCTTATAAGTGCAAATTTAAAAACAAACAAACAAACAAACAAGAAAAAAAAAAGCTCCTCCACCAGCCATACAATATAGTATGTCAGATCTCAAATGATGCTGTCAAATCTGTTTTCAGTTCCTTATCGCTCTCCAAAACACGGCTTAAAGCCACATATATATAACCATTTCCTCACCACATTGATTTAATTGGAGTTTGGTGCATTCAGCATACATCCTATGGCTAGGCTGATACTAGCAAAATCTTTGGTGGTTGCACTTCCAGTACTTGTGCCATTTTTAACACCCTGCTACCTATTCCTTCTCAGAACAGTCTTGCTTCTCAAGGACATCAAGATTTTTTCAGTTAGCCACTGGCATGTTACCTGTGCTTATGATTTACAGAACCTTCTGATCACACACTATATAAGGGAAGCATTAAGGCTTTCATTCTCCTAGACCAAAGCTTTAAACAACTCCTTTCTCTCACCATTTGTCCCACCTGTCTGCTAGAGGTTACTGCCCCTCTAAGATGGACTACCTGGATAAGCAAATACCTGCATCTCAGCCACTGCAGTGCACAGATCAGTGTGAGAACTCAAACACACATTCTCCAGCACCTTGAAGCTTTTCACCAAGCAGTGTGACAAGCAATCATTCATTGAAGGGTCTGATAGACATACAAAACAGTAAACACGACATTTAGGTCCAGGAGAAGGACTCTCTTAAATTTATGGAAAATGCTTGGGTTTAAATTTGCAAATTATCCTGATGCAGACTGTATCAGGGAGTGTGCATCAGTGCCCTCTGAATGTTAAAACACTGAATACTGCTTATGAGCAGTCTTGAAAGTGCACACCTGAAAAATTCTGATTAGTGAAATGAATGATGGTCATTCTTGGGGCATCTAACATGGCAATTTACACCTCTGTGATCCTGGCATCTCTTTCAGGGAAAAGGTTACCTTTCAAAACTTAAAGGCTTTGAAAAAGCTGAGCACTCTTTCAGAGTAATTTGACAGTTTGGATATTTGCTGTGCTCCTTTCAAACTTAGAAAATAATCCATCATCTAGAAAACATTGAAACCCTAAGCAATGTAGCTCCTGGAAACCAACAGATTTAATGATGCACAGCATTAGTAGTGTAAGTAAGCAGGGTACAGTTCTGAATCCTTCTGTTGTTTGAAATAAATATGTCCATCGAAAAATAAACTAGACACAACTGGAATAAAAAGTCCCTGTGGGAATTGCATATCTTCAGGAATTCAGTTCCTGAGTTTACAGAAACCCATCCCCTTTACATGTGGAGGGGACCAGCAGAAGGAACACAACCGGAATACTTGCTTTGTGAACACTAGCCAAGATGAATAATAACTTGAAAAACAGATTAAATAAACACAAAGGTATCAATGAAGACTAACCAAAGTCATTTTTTTCAGTTAGCCCTTTGTGAAAGAATCAGAAATACTTATGTTTAAAAGAGAATACTACCGCACACATGGATGGGATAACCTTATTCCATCCACGACATAAACAAAATATTGTAGTTCCAGAAACTGACATCTGATAAATAAAAAAAACAAAGACACAGGTAAAAATGGAAAGGAACATAAAGAGATCAACATCCATTTTAAAGGCTGTAAAAGAAAGCTCTGAGTTTGAACTCCTGTAGAATGTGAAGTATAAGAAAATGCTAACAGGCCTTTTGGCCAAAACCACTATGAAATACATTCAGATTTAAAAAGTTAAAGCATATCCAAGTATTATTCATCTTATTATGCAAACATCTAAAATGCAGAACTTGGCTCGGCAAGTTGGACAAGGCACGCGGCTCGACAGCCAGGTCTCTGGGTGCTGCTGATCCTGTCGGCTAGCAAACCATTTGCCCATGCAAGTGAGGCACCACATAGGACGACAGTAGCATTGCTGGCATTCCCCTTCATTTGGCTCCTGGCAGTTCTTGATGAGCTTGATGTTTGCAATAGTCTGCATACACCCTATGCATGGCTCCAGCTCCTGAAGGAGAATAATGTCAAAACTATGAATCGCACACAATGGCTTGCTATTGCTCTTCAAAAGGCTTTTTGAAAATTATCTCCATACAAGCACAGCAGGAACCCGAGCTGGGCAGAGCCTCAAGGCAGACCTGCCTCAGCAGAAGATAGCATGTGCTTCCAGTCTCCAGAGCTTCCATGAGAACACAAACTAATGAATGAGAACAAATTTACTCTATAGGCAGAAAATCCAGAACTGCTGCGTGAAACTGATTAAGCACAAATGACTGAAAACAGATTTTTTTTCAGGTCTCTGAAGATCTCCATCTGTTTCCAGAGTACAGCAGCCACATTAAGGTAAACAAGCAGCCATCTTTATCATTCAGACATGCTCTTTTTCAAACAACACAGAAATATACAGTTAGGAAAATAATCAAAGCAAGCAGTTCTCACTACTTGTTACATCAAGTGGTTCCTATCTTCCATGTTTGTAAATAAAAGACATAAATAACAGGAAATATGGGGTCTCCTGAAATTAATAAGTACTGGTCTTGAGGGACCAGAAATTTACTTAATTTTTCTCGGAAAATATTAGAATAATTTATATTTCCCCACAGTTAATTATGCCATGTGAACTAGCAGTTGCATATAGAGAGATCATCTTGCTCTGAAGTGTTTTAGCAATTAGAATCACAGAATGGTTTGGGTTGGAAGGACCTTAAAGATCATCTAATTCCAACCCCCTGCCACTAATTAATTGATAAACAATTAGCATTTCCCATGTGTCTTCCAGCTAAAGCTCTCCAAGAACTTGATGAAGTTCAAAAGAGTGCTGAACAGGCAAGGAGATGTGAATCCTGTTCATGCTGCTATCAGGGATTTATAAAATTCTGAGAAATGCATCTTAACACCTAAATGTGTATTTATATTAAAGAAAAATGGAAATAACTATCTGTTACTTACCTTTTTAAAAATATAATGGCATAAATGAAAACAAAACAAAACAAAACATTGAAGTGTTTACTAGCATTTACAAAACTATCCTCACAGCAGGGTAAAACCATACTGTTGGTGTAAGATAGCACTGATATAACAAAAAGCAGCTCTGCTTTGTGGTCTCTGGCTACCACTTCCACAGCACATCTTCCTTTAACCACATAGGTGGTTTGATTGTCGAACAGATCAGACAAAAACTAGTCATCTTCCTTAGCCTCTTTTCACCCCAGTCATTTCTCCCAGTCATGTTCACCACAGACAAAGTGTTGCATCAACATTAGGAAAGGAAGAGTGTAGGAAGCAGGACTGCTTCTTTCAGGGGCTATATAAGGTTTTAGTTTGAGAAATTAGAGTTTATCTTAGTTTTTAGGCAAGAAAAACTCCAGTGCAGAAAGGTTAACTAACTTTTTCTATATATTCACAGAGCTTCAGAGTAGGGAAAAATCACGTCGTATTTTTAATGTCTGCATCATATTTTTTGTTGTTTTTTTTTTTTTTTTTTTTATTGTGCAATGTCAAAGCAAAATTGAGTAGCTCAGTTGACACTTAAATATGACACAAATTAAAGCTCTGAAAGCAACTCTAACAAATAAATAGTATATTTTCTTTAATGTCTTCAGACTGTTTGCTGGCACTGCAATCAGAATGCACAACCTCATTATGTGCAGACATGTCTGATCCAGCTTTATTTTAGCTATTGCATGTAACCATGCAGTGAAGATAATAGAAGCTGCGTGATACTGCCCAGGATATCAAGTACTCACTCCATTAGGTGGTACATCTGCCACAGTCTCCCTGCAAGGTCACCAGAGCTAGTTCGATTAGTTGCCTCTGTTACACTGAACAATGCTTTAGTCACGCTTATGATTACAGCACAAGTATAATAATAACCAGGTCTCCCCAAAGGCTACTGAAGGAAGGACTCCACGGCATTATTTACAATTAAAGCAAGCCCCAGTTAAGCATCTTTAATTTATTACAGAAGAAGATCCAGCAAAACCTGGCTGTCTAGAAAAGCAAGCTGTAATAGAGCAAACTGCCTAAAGCACAGTAACAACAGCTGTTATTCTAGGTCTCTGTAAACCTTCTGAAAATACAACCTCACCATATCCAAATGTTTTCAAGTAAAAGTTTTATGAAAATTATTATAGGGGACTTCCTTCTACTATGCTATTTTTCTTGTGTCTCAAAAATGTAATGTTCACAAGACAGTTTGTTTCTTAGTAGAAGGAACAGAAGCAGCAGCCAGATCTACATAATAAATGTTTACTGAAACAGAAGGTGAGCCCTAAGTAAACAGAGTTACCAATTACAGTAATCACAGGCTCACCTACATTGAAAAATATAATTATTACAGTCTCACATGGATAGAAGGTCTCACCTGAGTGCTTGGAACAGAATAAGGCTGGTTAATTTCCACCAGAGAAGTAAAGGTTTCTAGAAATAAATCACTAAGGCTTTGATGGATCACAACATTAGCTGCATTGCTGATGGGAGCACGGAGCTTTTCTCGGAGCTCCCCATACTCTGTGGAGTTCAGCCTGAAGAAAAAAAGATGGAACAAAATGTTACCTTGGTTATCCATTCAAATACCTTGATAGTACGGTGCAGAGATGAACATCAGAGAAGTGAATACACAGAAAAGCTGTGTAGGTTGTACGTACTGGTTAGAATAAACATGACAGCAATGATTTTATTTTCTTTTGCTGTTTGTTTGTTTCTGATACAACTTGAAACACGATGTCATCCTGCCTGGATCCCAACCTGCATATATAAGTAAGTTCAGGCTTCATGTCCAGCCAGTTCTTCATCATACCCTTATCAGATTGCCAGCAAGATATTCCAAAGATCAGCTAAAACGTCATAAAAGGAAGGCTTTTGAAGTCATTAGCATGAATAAAAGTAATACTGATAGATAAATCATACTTTAACTAGAAAATACTGCATGCACAGTTTCTGTCCATCTTTTTAATGCCTATTTACTTACACAATAGTACAAGTTCATTATAATAATATATATAATTCCCTAGAGTTCATGAACTCGTGAGGACAGAAATTACAATTATCATATGAGGAGGCATGTATCACATATCAATACAGTACATGTAAGTATCAGAAGAATGACAGTCGGTATAAGTTTCTATGACTCTGTGATACAATTACAGACTAAAACTGAAATTTTACAAAGGCTACAAATGGCTGCTGAATGTGACTTATGCTCTGATTCAAGGCAGCAGCAGGCTGTGTTTCACACTAGGTTACCTCTAGTAAAATAAGTCTCCCTAAGCGAGTTGCACAGGCCTTAAGTGCCACAAGACTTTACAGATCCTGTAGTGACACATTATTATTGTTACCCTTTCAAATTTAGCAGCTCTGAACTGTAGATTCAGAAGTCCCCATCTCAGTGTTTCCACTCATTAAACAGCTTTCATTGAAGGAGCCCTGGAAACATTGCCCTGAAATTCCTAGGTCATTCTGCCACTAGCTCGGTTCCTGCAGCACAAGGCTAGCTTAATTTTAATTCCTGGTGGTCTCAATTGTTTTAACTGCTGTAGGATAATGGAGCTTGCTGACTACAGTGTCTGTACAAATAACAGAGACCTTTGTATCCAGAGAATGAACTCACGCTGAACATGCAGAGAAACATGGCCTGCCTATACAAAAGCATTTTTCTTTCAGAAACATCCCACTGTATCTACTTCTGATTCTGCATATATACAATGATTCTGTAGCCTTAAAAAGGGATTTTTGTCCTATGGCAATTTTCTTAAATACTGTATGGCTGCAGCCTAACTGATTTGCTCTTTTTGACATGTCTTATTACAAGAGCTTCTAAACAGTCTTCTCGGTGCTGTTCCATTTAGCCATAGAATTTGTGGTTTTGTAATTTTTTTTCCTAACAGAAATTGCCAAGGAAGTCACACTTTTCTCAGCAGGGGATATAGTTTTATCACTCTGACACTGAAGCACTTACAGAAGAAGATAATTTAGTTGTTTAATATTTATTTGGTCACCACTCTCACAGGCCTATAGAAGTCTCCTCTTTTGGATTCTGTCATGCTCACCCTAACTTCTCAGTTTGAGCTGTTCACCTGGATGTCTCATGCCACCCTCACGCTTGCCAGGACCCCTCCGTTTAGCTAAATGTCTGGTAACGTCTATTTTTAGTTACCTCGTAAATAAATGCTGCTGACTTACAAATTTACAGCAGACACTCAAATACCTTTTCAAATGTATAGTTGCAGGAGCACAAACATGTCTTTGTGTACTCCTTTTAATGACACAAGAACATCAAAGACTTTAGCACCGTTCTAATCAGTGTTACAGGTTTCTGCAGAATCTTGTACTTTTGCCCTGCTACACAGAAAGACTGCTGAAAAAATAGCGCAGGCCCTGGGAAAATGATCCATAACAGTTCACAGAATATTTACGATGATTTACTGCTATGAGAATACATAAATCATAAATGGACCAAAATTATTTCCTTGCTTTAAGGATAGTTGGCTTGCTCAGTGAGCTCTCTTTTGACAAGTAACAAAGTTACAAGCCTTGAGCAGGATGGGGAAAAAAAGACATGGGAGAACAACAGACAGTTTTAGACAAATCACTATTTCTTCACTCCCAAAATTTGTGAGACCAAAGATTCAGAGATTCTCCCTTTCTTTCCTGTTCTTCACCTTTCAACTAAGTTTTTCTAGTTACTTTTTTTTTTTTTTTTCTGCATCCAGAACAACCCTTTTTCTAAGAGAGGACCAAATGGGGCAGTCCCTCTGTTTAACCGTTGTGCATTATTACTGTAGGTACATGAATCTTCCTAAAAAATCTTTCTTCAACACGCTGCACGGTAGAACTGTGCTCACAGCATCTCTGAACACCAGGCAGGGAGCAAAAAGGAAGGGGCAAGATCCAAGGAGCCTTCAGATCTGCCACAAACACACTCCATCAGCATCATCAAATACCATATCTATAACATAACATGGCAATATATTTTGTTTTACCGAATATCAAACGCCTTCACGTAGGGATTAATACTGGCAACACGGATGGTGAGGAACTGCACAGGCATATTTGAGTCTGGCGTGAGCTCATGCTGTCTGGAGTCTGTCACTGTCAAATGAATGTCCTGCTGCTGGGCAACATGTAAACAGTAGGTGGTCACCTTAATCACCCACGTGTCCGTAACGATCACCCTCGCTCCTGGGGCTCCAGTAGCAAATTTGTCAATTCTCCTGAATTCTGTATTGATGGAAGAAGCCACTGCCCTCCATCCTGACTGTGGGAGAGCGTGAACAGCAAGCGTCCGGGCTAAGGGGTGGTTATTCCAACCCTTCCGTGACCAGTAATATGCCAGGGCACCAGCCACCGCTGGGAAGAGAACGGCGAAAAACAGGAAAGTTTTCCATCCACTTGAAGCCAGGTAGAAAAAATAAAGATGTTTTTCAGGTGCAGCAAAGCACATACCAAGGTAATAACCTGCAAGGAAGAGGAAGCAGTTAAGTACACACGTAAAGACACACCCCTGGATCTTACAGTTAATCTAGCCAGTGAGCTCACTCCCGGGACAGCTGTAGGACGGTATCTGTCATCCTAAGCAATTTGATACTTCGTACCCTTACCTGTCACTGAGTTTTACTAGAAATATATCACTCAAGGAAGCCGATTTGAACTTCCTGGTTAAATAAAAACCTCTTTTTTTTTGTAATGGCATGGATGCAGCCAGGTAGTTTCAAAGCTCAGCATTCCAAAGAAGCCGGAGAGCTCCCACCACGCCGCCCGCTGTCGGGGAGCTGCCCACCTTCCCGCACCCAAGGGTGGGAGGTGGGTGCCGGCCCCTATCTCCCCACCGAAGCCGGGTGTCTCACCGAGGGGCAGCAGGGAGTGAGCCAGCAGCGTGCCGGTGCTGCGCCGCAGGTGGTATTGCACGAAGGCCGCGTCCTCGCTGCCCAGCCAGGCGGCCAGCAGGCCCTGCACCGTCAGCCCCGCCGAGCGCACCTCGTCCGGGGGGAAGACGAAGCAGACGGCGAACACCACGTAAGCCAACGTGAAGGTCACCGCCGGGCTCTCCATGCTGAGCCGCCGGGGCACAGCACGGCTCAGCACGGCTCAGCTCGGCTTTGCGAGGCTCTCTGGGAGATGTAGTCCTGCAGGCTCGCCAAAGTCCTGCTGCCACCGCACGGCACGGCCTCAGGAGATAGATGGCCGTGGGGAGGCTGGGCAGGGCCAGGAGGGTTTGGGGTTGCTCCTCACCCAAAGGCTCTCGTTGTGGCGTCACCTGCTGTCTCCATCCCCGGCAGCCAGGCACGTGAATGCGGAGGTGCTGTGCTCGATGAAGTTCATAAACTTTTAATTGTACGCTGCGCAGGCCCGGCGGAGGAAATTAATTAGAGTTTTAAACCCAGAAGAGTGCTGTATGAAGATAACATCCGTCTGAATTAGGCTAATGTTTTACTTAAGGCTCCAGAAAAAAAAGAACACAGAAAAAAAAAAAAAAAAAAAAAAAAAAAAAAAAAAAGCACTTTTTCTCCAGGCTTCCTGTTGTGTTTTACGTAATATTTTCTTTAGAGGATGATCAGCTAAGACCTTAATGGGAGACAGATTTAAAGGTACATTTGTACACTCCAAAACACAGTAGAGTCCTACCTGTGATTTCTGGCTACTCCTGAAATAGAAGCGAAACAAAACAAAACAAAAACTAATAGCCACAAGAATGGCTGTTTCTCTCAGAATGCAACAACCCCCCTGCCTGCACCCTGCAGTAACCATGAACTGCAACGTTTGTCTGTTACAAAGAAAGAGGAAATTGTGTAATTGGAGAAGCACAGAAAAGAAACCATTGTGCAACATTTTAAACTGCTACCAAGTAAACCAAGTAAATAGGAAATGCAGCCCCCACAATGTGAAATCTTATACTGGCAGATGGTTGCTGTGTTACTGATGTTGTTGGGGATCAGGAATTCGCGGTTGTTTAGTGATTCTTGAATAAGATTGCTGCATCGATACAACTAAGCTTAGATTGGGAGCATCTTATTTCATCCTAAAAGACAGTGTTGTTACAAAATTGTTGTAACAATCATTTCATTGTTGCTAATGACTCAGCTGCAAGAACTGTTTTAATTTGTCGGCTGGGCTATGAAGATTCATAAAAATAAGCTTGTGAAGGTGTTTTTTTTTTTTTTTTTTTTTTTTTTTTTTTTTTTTTAAGAGGAATGTTGAAACAGAATAACTGAGCTGTTGTGGAAGTTATTGTGCCAGGGGGAGGAGAGGCAAAATACTATCAGAGCTATGTGGGACAGTTGTGCAAAAGTCCTGAAGGTCCATGTGGATGTATTTATCAACACAGATTTCTCAACAGAACCAGAATTTAAACGTGAATGTAAAACTTTTCCAACTTCTGAGCTGATCCTGCATTGTTTTCTGTATCAGCAAATTTTTATTTATTTTAAAGGATCTTAATGGGGAAAAAAAAAAAAAAAAACATTTCATGAGCTCAGCACAGGCGTGACTCTCAGGGGACGCTCTGGGTTTTTACTTCCAGAGACCTCTCAAAAAGCCAGCCCAGCCTGCTGTAGGCTCAGACCTGACTCCTCCAGTCTCCTGAGAGAGAATATTAGAGCCTATTCCTGTGATTTTTACCCTTTTTTGCTTTGTGTGGGCATCAGGGTGTGTGTAGTACAGACTGATGAGCACAGGCAGGCACCTGCCTGAGTCCATAAATATCTCTATGGGCTTTCAGTGCTTTGCAGCAGCCCTCTTAGCTCACTTCCTTCTGCTGCAAGAGGGTTTTGGCTATTAAAATGTTGGTTTTGTAAAATGTCACACCAAAAAGTGGAGTTATTTAACACAGGATTTACAGGATTTACGGACTCGAGTCTTTGCCCCCTAAATACACTTCAGTCCTGTGGGGGCCGAGCTTGGGGTGCCAGTAACACCACAAATTTCTCCAGAATAGCACTAAACACGGGGTTTTCTCCCCCCAAGAGCCAGCAGGTGCTTGGCCTAGCGGGAAGCGGGGCTGAGCCATTCAGCCATAACAGAGCGCCGCAAAACTACAATTCCCAGCATGCCTCACGCGGCAACACCCCCTTCCGAGGCGCCCTATTGGCGCGCCGCCCCTCTATCCCCGCCCCACCTGGCAGCGCTCTTTTCCTATTGGCTAAAGCGTTGTGAATGCCGCTTCCCATTCGCCGGTTGGAGCCGCCGTTGAAATTTGAAATCCTGAGGCGGCGGAGGTGGTGGCGGCTGTGGCGGAGGGGGGTTGGTGCCTGCTGGGTCCCGCTGGACGCGCTGAGGGGGCTCGGGCCCGGGTCGCTGCCGGCAGGTAAGGGCTGAGGGGGTTCCTTGGTGTGCTTTGGGGGGCGCTTGGGGGCCCCTTTGTGTTTTTTCGGGGGGTTGGGAGGGTTTTGTGGGTGTGTGTGGGGTCTTGTGAGGGGGTCTGTGGGGTTGGGGCCCAGAGGCAGGGCTCAGGGGGCGGCGGGGGGCTCGGGAAGGGCTTGGGGTCGTCCTTGGGTCTTGGGGGCGATGTAGGGGGGTCTCTGGGGAGTGGGGGTGAGGTGAGGGGGTACGGGTTTGGCTCAGTGGGATTGGGGTCCCCAGGGAGCTGGGGGGGCTCGGTCAACAGAGATGCGCTTTTCTAGGTCGCTGAGGCCGCTTTTTGGTCCCCCATAAAGAAGGGAGGACGAGGGGGCTGGCTGCTGCCCCCCACGGCTGTTCTGGGCTGGGGCTGATGCGAATTCTCCCTCAAACGGTTTGGGAGTCGGGTGGCCTCTGTGGTCAGAGGCAGGCCACGACTGTGAAGGAGGCTGTTAACGGGAAAAGTCATCGCTGGTTCTGAGCTGAGGTGTTTGTGGTAGAAAGGAAAAACTTTTTGAGGAAAGTCCAAGTGAGCTGGGCCTGTTTAGCCTAGAGAAGAGGGTACTGAGAAGGGATCTCACCAATCTCTACAAGTACCTGAGGGGGCCATGTGAAGAGGATGGGGCCAAGCTCTTCTCAGTGGTGGCCAGTGATAGAACGGTGGTTAACGGGTGTAAATTGAACCACAGGAGGCTTCATTGCCATATGAGGGAGAGCTTCTTTATGGTTTGGATGACAGAGCACTGGAACTGGCTGCCCAGAGAGGTTGTGGAGTCTCCTTCTTTGGAGATGCTCAGAACCTGCCTGGATGTGGTCCTGTGCAGCATGCTTTATGTGATCCTGCTTGAGCAGGACTAATGATCTCTGGAGGTCCCTTCTAACCTCAACCATTCTGTGAAAAGATAACTGTCAGCTCTGTGGGGAAACACAGCAGCACGTGCCTTGGGTCACTTAGTGATGTGTGAGCTGCAGTTAACATGTGAAAACCAGCCCAAAATACCAGGCGTGAATGTTGGTTGTAATGTGTCACTCTGTCTGGGGTGAGTGCTCTGCATCTTAGCTGCTGGAGGGCTTCAAAAGGATAAATAAGTAGGAAAAAATTGCTTTTGCTTTGTGTGCTCAGTGCAGGCATTTGAGACCACACTGGTGTATTGGGTGTTGTGCCTCTGTGACTGGTAGTACCTAACAGGTAGCTGCTAGGAAGCCCTCAATTTATAAATTGGATTCACTTGTTGTCACCAGACTTATGTTCTCAAATTCGGAATGGAAGACTGCTGCTTGTACATAAATAAATATTCTTCAGAAACACGAAGCAGTTTCATTTTGGGATCTCTGAGTGGCCATAGTGGGGGAAAACTTGTCTTTCACAACCCCTACTTGCATGAGTTGGCTACTGACCACCTCAAACAATGTCATTTTTTTTTTTTTTACTTAAATATTTTAAATAAATGCAGAATTTGACTTCTAGACTTAATATCTAAAAGTCTGGACAAAAATACACACGTATATGGGGTCAATTTGTTAGCCATTCTAGTGATCTGAATCTGGTGCATGTGTAGCTGAATAACAAGCCTGAAGTCTTCAGGTGAGCATCCCATGCTTATGGAGCTTGTTTTAAAGGTGCTGCCAACTTCATCACATCTTAGGCTTTGTTTCTAAACTGATTGCACAAAATAACTAAAGAATTGCTATCCCAATTTTAGCTTGCACTGAAGTGCTTTATTTCAAGTTCTACAGGTTAATGTAAAAATATTTTATGTAAAATAACTTGGGCTAAAGTATGAGTGTGGTGAAAGCTAAAGAAGGAATGAAGAAATAGCAAATAGAGGCGTACTTGGCATTGCTTCCATATCTGTTGTTTGCATTCTCTTGCTGATTAACACCCTGCTGTTGTCAGTCTCTCAGACAAAGAAGCTGAGCTTACTGGAGAGTAGGAAACGGACTTTCCCATAAGGATTATTGTAAGAGTGGGGAGATGAATATTCAAATTTCCATATTTAAGTCTCTGCATACAAGGGCAATGAGATTGAAAATGTGACAAAGCTTTCAGTGTGAGTGTTCTTGTTACCTCTTTACGAAAATTAAAATGATCATTTGGAGTCTCCCTCTGCTAATTTTGTTGACTGCATGATGGAGGGTGAAGAAAGCAGCTGATGGTCAGCTGTTTGTTCAAATCAAGCTTTTGAGATAACTTGGAATGGTTATCCAGTGCAGAAAGCCAACATCTCTGCTTGATGATCCTGGTTATCTTGCATAAGTGCTTTCTGATGCCTTCTAATTTCAATTCCTATGAAAGAAATCACTTTGTCAGAGGCCTGGCAGATAGCTGAGCTATCCTTGGTGGACAATGGTTATGCCTAGATCTTGCTTAAAATGCTTCTTGTGCTCTGGTCCTTTTTGGTTGTTTCTGTTTGCTCAGTAGCAACACTGAGCATTGTTGCTTTAATGTTTAAAAACAGAGGAGACTCCAATGGGAATTAGAAGTAGACTGAGTTCAAGTACATAGAACATGTTGGCTTGCCTGGGATACTTGAAGTGTTCTTTTTGTATTTCTAACTTATTTTCATCTTTGATCTTAGATGTTGTGGAAATTTTAGTTTCAAGTCTTTCACATTTTAAATATTAGTAAAATTAGACAAGCCTGTATGGTCTAGTGAAGCTTTGTGCATGTCTTAAAAGCAATATTTCATAAATATCTATTTATTACTTTTTTTTTAGATTTACATACTAGTAATGTCTATACAACAAAGGATTCTTAAGTATATGTGCTTCACAAAAGCAGCATGTGTTCAGACAGTGCTGGAAAAAGCTGAATAATTGTATTCAGGACTCTGATCCTAAACACACCCTAACTAAACACATTTGTGTTTTGCTGATATACAATGTAGAAATGAGACCATGTGAATAAAATAGAGGAATGATTGTCATCTGCCCCTTGCAAAAGCTGTAATTTTGCTTAGCTGGATGCCCTATTACAAGAGACATGACTGCATGTCACTGCTGGTTTTAAGGGGCTGAGAATGAAGAAACTTGCAAATGATAGAGCTCCTTCTAAAGTATGGGCAGCTTAATTAGTAGGGTAGTATGTTAACTGGAAAGCATAATATTAGCAATTAACTGCCTAGACCACTAGCAAAAGCAGAGGGGCTGGACAAATGCTGCATTTAGATGCTTTCATAGTCTCGAGGTACCTTTTCATGTCAGGATTTTGAATGCTTTTAAGGCTGCTTTTGAAGCTTTTTTTTTTTTTTGCTAGCCAGTGTCAGGCTTCCAACTTCAGTTATCTGAAAGTGCATCTGGCTGACCACACCCTCTCATTCATGCAGTGATGTTGTATGTGTTGATATCCTAGAATGAGTCTGCAGATTTTAAATGCAGAAAATGGAGAAAATGGAGAAAACATCAGTGATGATCTAACAGCGGAAGACTGTGGTTTTTGCTTCGCACCACCGGAACCTACAGGAAGACCTTCCATTCTGCGCCTGTCCCAGAAAGAAAACCTGCCACCAAAAAGCGTGGCAAAAGCTATGAAGGTAGAGTTTTGCTTTCATATTGGTTATGTTCTTCTTCCTCCTATGATCTACGCTACTGAACGCGTATGCTGTTTGGAGCTTGAAGATGTTCTGGTGTTCATGTTCTTTTTTTCTTTTCCCCTGCTCACCCCTGTCCCTTTCTTAAAGGTAACCTTTCAAACTCCTCTAAGAGATCCTCAGACTCGAAAAATCTTGAGTCCTACCATGACGGACAAACTTGAGTCTACTTTCACACTTGATGATTGCAGTGAAGCCTTTCAGGATGATCTTTTATCTGCACCAGTCAGTATTGAGTAAGTAGAGTATTCACTGCTAGCAGCATTAGCAATGGGGGACATCTGCAAGCTAATTTTCCCCTTTTTAAACCTGTATATTTAAACTGTAATACAATATTTTGTAACGAGATGGAAACAGTAAAAAATAATGCTGACTTGATACATAAACTTCTTTCAAAGATAACTGTTACTACTTTTAAGAAAGCCTTCTTGTGGTTTGTAATATTGAATATTGAACTACATTTTTAATTCCTTTACTAACTGATTTCCTTCAGATGACTATAATAAGATATATTTCTTAGTGTATTTACTAGTAAGCATAAATAATTTAAGAGAAAAGTACTTTAGGCAGAGAATGTGAAACTGCTTCCTATGGTAAGGTTTTCATGCGAGGCTATGACTATTCTGAAGTTAATCAAGCCTTAAAACTCCATCTTTATGTTAGGTACTACTTTATCTCTTTAGGCTTTCTCCTTAGGATACGTTTTCTGGAGGGTTAGCTTGAATTGCCACCTTGAGCCAGTGAGTGTTAAGATTAAAGGAAATCTAATAACACAGGGAATATCATGTCAATTCCAAGTAAGAACAGTCTAGCAGCCTGGGTCTTAAGGAGCCTGGTGGCACCTGTCTAGAGAAGAGCACAAGGTCTGCAATGTTACAGTTTAGGGTTTTGTAACCTCTCCTTTACTACAAGTGTTGTTATAATGGTATAATGATAAAATATCTAAATAGGCAAGCCTCAATGCATATTTTTCTTACTGAATTTTTCAGCCCCTTCTTAAACTTCTGCAAACATCTGGTGTCTACAGTGCCCAGTGACAAGAAGTCTCAGATCTTAACTTTTGTCTTCTGTGAGGAAGTACATCCTTTTGTTTTCAGCTACTCTATAGTATTCATTTGATCCCAATTCTTGTGTTTGGGACAGGGAGAAGAGAGAAAGATTGAATGCTTACATGTTCATTAAACATTTAGGTTTGCTTCAGCCGTTAATTTGTATGTAATCTTCAGTTGAGAAAAGTACATCTGAGCAAACCACCTCAATTCTTAAGTAACTTAATTGTGTTTATGCCTCAAACTTATTGCTTAAATGAAGATTTGGTACATACATGGCTCAGTTCAGTTAAAAAGGCTAGCACCAAACTGGCTTTAGTTAGGGGGATGAGTGTGTGTCAAGATACCACTTTGGCTGTGCATATCTTTTCTACATTTAAAATATAAGAATCTGCTTGCAGCAAACAAGCTAAAGGAGTGGGTCTTGCTGAAAGAGGTCACTTTTGACTAGTTTCTGAATAAATTAAGCAAAGTTTCAAGCAGGTGTCTTGCTCTGGGCTGGCATTTATTAGGTTAAGCACTGAAGGAGAATGGGAGGGGCCTGAGCAGTTGAACAAGTCTGGGGCTGAACTATAGCAGGGAAGAGGCGCTCCAACCCGGTGAGAAGAACTTCCTGAACTCTATCTCCTGCCTTTGCTTTCAGGCTTATCAAAGTGGTATTTTTATTGACAGGCTTTTAATCATGTCCTGCTCTACAGCAGATATGATTGGCACATAGAAATAGCTACTTTGAGCAGGGACAAAACAATGGGAGGAAATCCTGTTTCAGGAAGTAATGGCTTAACTCTCTGTAGTCTGAGGCAAAGCCTCAGAAGTTAAGTCAAGTTTGGGGAACTAACGTGGAGAGCAATGACTTGTAGACTACCAACCAGTAGTGAGTACACAAACTCATTCTTTAACCTGTTTCTTCTGCTGGAGAGTCTTATGTTTTACTTACTGGAGAAGTATTTGCTTGTATACTGCTTTGCTCTTCAGCTCTTGTTTTGTATTGAGTTCAGAGTGCCTGAAATGTAGGATCTGTTTTTGACATATAGGCCTCTGCAGATGATATCCTGGTGGATACTTGCACCGGGGGGAAGGGGGGGGAAATCTGTTGGTGACCAGACAGAGCATTGACTAGAATGGGAGAACCTGAATCATAATTTAGTTTAGTCTGTCTTGTGACTTGGTCATGACTCATGGATGAAATTACACAAAAATGCACCACTTGTTGTGCCTTTCCTCAGACTCCTTGTTGTTAATAACTTCCTAAGCAACGTGTATTTCACACTGCTTAGTGACAGAGAAATGTCTGTAAGTTGTAGTGAGTACAGGTCATCAGAGGTGACTGGTGTAAGGTAGCTGTGTGTAGAACTGATGGCTTAAGAATACTGAGTACCTTCAAAGATTGTTTTTTTCATGTAGTTTGTGTGTGCTAGCTCGTGATTTTAGACTACTTAGGTAGCATCTGGATTTTTGCTTTTAGGGCATTCTTTTGCTATCAGCTGCTCTCATTATACCACCAATTTTTATTATCTGAAGAAAGCTACTTAAGCAAATAGCATTTCACATCATATTTAAAGAGATATCTAAAAAATGGCTATATCATGTGTGATTTGACCTTTTTTAATGCAGCACGAGTCTTCAAAAGACTGAAGCTGAAGCAAGTAATACAGAGATAAATACGCAAATGCCAGAGAAAGTCAGTGCTGCTCCTTTCCCAGATGATGAGATGCCAGTGAAGAGCCGAGGTTCCTACAATATTGATTTTGATAACTTAAATGACATCAATCCCTTTCAGAGTTCAATGCAGCTTCAGAACTCTCCTGGAAATCTGCAAAAATCTCCTGTAAGAGTATCTAGCAGCTCTGGGAAAACTTCTGAAAAAAGTAGTAATTCTCTTCCACTGGATAGTACAGCTTCTTCAGCTATAGCAAGTACTGAGCACCCAAGTGAAGAGGAGAATACTTTTTTTGCTGGAAAAGAATCTGTTTTGACAGAGTTGGAGTCTAACAAACCCAAGCTGTCCCCAAAACAAACTATCAGTGACTCTGTGCAGGAGTCAACTTCCACAGAAGTAAACCAAGCTGGTAAATCTGGCAATCTGGGTCCTCGTAGCTCTGATGTAACTGATTCTTCTAAAACTGGGGAATCAAAGCTTCAGAATGTTTCAGTAGCAGAAAAAGCTTCTGCAGAAGAGTTGAAGCCTCTGGAAGAACCTGCTGTCTCTAAAAGGGAACCCTCAGAAAAGCCTGGTGTCCCCAAAGCCGGACCAGTAAAACTGGAATTTGACTTTGATAATACCAGTGCTAGAAAACCACCGCCGAAGAAACTAGGTAAAAGGCCTGGTATTAAACCACCTTCCAAAAAAATTCCGACTACCAAAACAAAGCCAGAGAATACTGAAGTGCAAAATAAAAGTAATGTGGAAGATGAAATTCCTGTTCCAAAAGCATCTTATAAGTTTGACTGGGACAAACTTGATGATCCAAACTTCAATCCCTTTGGAGGAGGCTCTAAAATTTCCACCTCACCCAAGTGCTCTGAACCTAGCTCTCAGAAAGCTGACCTGCAGGAGGAGCTGGATCACACCTCACCAAGAAAGGAGCCTCTTCCAGTGGAGCAGGATAACAGACCAATTACTGGTGAAATTCTTGAGAAAAAAGAACCCAGAAGCCCGTAAGTAAATCTGTATAACTGAAAGTAGAAGGGCCTTGAACTCGTGTGAGGAAAAAGTAGTTAAATGGTATCTATCTAATAATAATTAGACTCCTACACCTCCTTGACTTTCTTCCTCCAAGGCTGGCTGGCTTATATTGCACATGGTAACCTTTAACACAACATGTTGCAGCAGCTAAGATTTCACTGGAGAAACCATGGCTAGCTCTTGGCAAAATGTATCTTTAAATTTGGAGGAAGGGAAGGGGGCAGACTTACATGGGAAGAGCATTAATGCCTTGGTCAAGTAGCTCTTTACCTACTCCAAGATGAAAGTGAAGTGTGAAATATCAGGTAACTATTATCTTTCAGTAAACAGGTAAATAGGCAGTGTTGCATATCAGGTACTACATGGAAGAACTAGGCAGTTCTGTTCTATACTTAGTGTCTTGGCTGAACTCAGAGGTGCTGTTTCTGCCTTGCATTTTCTTGGTATCTGAATGCTATCTCCCATAAAAATGCTGGTTATGAAAGTTCTGTTTTTTTGGCACCAGATGAAGCAAGCTTCTCCTACTTGGGAATGGGAGATAATGTGTTGCCTTTTCTTGGAAGTGTAACTATTAAAATGTCAGCATTACAATAGGCAGCCAGGAACAAACCTGAAGGAGACTGCCAGGAGATGCTGATTTTAACAGAAATGTTTGCTCTCCCAGTGTACTGTAATCAGCTACTATTTACCAAAGGGGAAAGTTATGCTGTCAGCATTAACTGAAGTATTGGACCTCTCTAATGAAGTTCTATGGCTTACACCAAGAATCACAGTGTTATTTTGGTGGAAAGAGCAGCCTGCTTGTAATTCTGCTCTTAATTAAACAAAAGCCTATCTTTAGTTTAAAAATGTTGGGCTGCTCAAATGGAAATGAGAAGGGTGTTAAGTGAACAGGAACAAGTAATACTGTTGTGATTTTTCTGCTTCCCACATAGCACTGCTTCTGGTGGAGGTAGAGCTTTGTCATTTAAGTTGTGACCAGGCAAGATGGAGAATTTACATCCTCATCTTCCTTGAAGCTTCCTGTACTTTGCAGTAGAAGCGCTCAAATAAGCTTATTTATTCAGTGCTTCAGTATATCTCATATAGGTAAAATTCAGAACTGTCTGTGACTGGGATTTTGACTTTTCCCTCCTCTTCCCACCAAGGGAGATCGGCAAACAGAATGTGGTAGAAGACAAGCCAAGAATGCAAGAAACGCCAGGAGTTCAAGAAGCTGAACTTCCAGAAGCACCGGCAATGGTAAGGTATAGAAAAGATAGCCAGCTTTTACCAAGTTGTTCCTTGGAACAAAGTTCTTTGCAACTTAACCTTGTCAGACCCATGTTTGATAATTTATCCAAGAAATAGTTTTTTTTTTTTTTTTTTTTAATGAAGCTTCAGCAGTTCTAGAGTAAATGTAAACTGTGTCGACTTGTCTTTTGAAGGTAACATCAGAGACAGACAATTGGTGTCTTGGTATGTGGTATCATTTTTGATCAGCAGTTGCGTACGAGGACAAACACAAGGGTGTGGATTCTTAAAAAGTGACTCCTGTACTTAGTGTTGGTACTGTTTAGTTTCCCAGTCTGAATTACTGAGGCTTATTATCCTGGTTGCACAGCTAATTTGTGCCAAACCAATTTGATTATTAGTGACTTTCATATTGCATTTAAATTGTTGTTTTAAACAATAAAAAGGATTGTTTTTTTCTTTTCAGGAGAAGCAAATAAACCCATCTAAAGTGTCTCCAGCTAATACCCCATCTCACGATAATTTAGTTTCTGCTGACAGTGGGAAAAGGTCAACGCCTGCAGAAGAAACTAAACCTAGCTCACACAAAACTGAAATAACAGCAGATGAGCAGACAGCAAGCACTGAAGCTGAAGAGTTCTTCAGACCATCAGCAGAAGGTAAGGATACTCCTTCACAGTAAAATGGAAAGATATTGTTATAGTAACTTCTGTGCATGTATTTCTTTTCAGTTTTAGTACTGATTTTAGCTTTTATTATCTTCCATTTCCTTCTTCTGGAAGGATTGTTGGGGGGAAAAAAAGCCCAACACAATAACTAGCAGGGTGGGAAATGTACCTGAGCTTACTTCTAACTTTTTCTGTATTAATAGGTTAAGCTAAATTGAAATAGCTGGCTATCAGCCATCAGCTGCTTGTGAAGATGAAACTTGGGCTTGTGTAGAAATAATTTATTTGGGGCTTCAGTGGCAGCTTTTCTTTTTTTAAGAAGAAAACCTCTGCCCTTAAAATCACTTCTGGTATTAAGGGGTTTCTAAAGGGAGAACACTGGAGCTATACAACTACCTGTAATTGTGAGTCTTGAGGGTAACTGCAAGCCCCCAGCACTGCTTGAATAGTCGCTGCTTATTGCTATATGGATGGTCATTCATACATTTTAGAGCTCTTTGCCTGATTTTCATTTTATTTCTTTTTGAGATAAAAAGTGCAATATCTTTTAGTAGATGGAAAATGAGCTCATGAGATAGGAACACAAACTTATTGACTGTATACACCAGCATAGCTGTAGATGCTTCACTGTGAGATAGCAATGAAGATGCAATATTATCATATCATATATCACTTCTTTTCCAGTTCTAGGAATGGGCAATGAAATAGACTATCTGGAGCAGTTTGGAACTTCATCAGTAAGTATTGTATTGAAATGCTTTGTTTGCCTCCCTGGCTGGGTGAAAAGGAAGCCATGAAGCCTTAAATGTTTTTGTGAAGTAACTTGACTTTGAACTTGCTTACAGAAATACAGGTTTATTTCATAGGAATGTGTCAATAAGGCATGGTGAGGAGGAGGGAATATAGTTATAAACAATTCTGCAAAGAATCAGGTGTCCTATGCTTCCAGTTTGGAGAGTTTGCCAGTTTTCTTACAGTGGTGAAGTTCGGATGGATGACATTTCCCCTCTCTGCCAAAATGGCAAGAACAGCATGCTTTGAAAGTGCAGGATCATTGTTTTGAAAAGATTTTTTTAAGCCCTTCCGTTTCATGGGCTGTTTCAGGAAATGTTTCAGGAAATCTGACTCTGAATTGGCTATGTCATGTTTCAATCAGTTCAGCTCAGTTGTTTTTTTCTCCCGCTTTGGGCTGGAGTGGGAGTGGCTTTGAGTATAGAGTGAATATACTGAAATTAAACTTGGTTTTTAGTCATACTGTGTTTGTCCTTATTTTTATGTGAGTAAAAACAAAAGACAAGACTATGCATTCAGTTTACAGTACCATCTTTCAGTGTCTTTGCTGGTTTTGAATAGTTAGTAAAAGTTTGTCCTTTTGGCTCTATCTGTGAGCAGAGGACTGTTCACTTGATGTTACATAAGGACTTCAGAACTCGGTGCCCACAAGCTTATGTATTTTTCTCCTGAGAACAATACTCTGGCCACAGAAGAATAGGCTCACCCTCTCTCCAGAGGGTTATTTGTGTGGGGGTTTGCGTGTGTGTTATTCTATGAAGCAGCAAATCTACCAGTTTATGCCTCTTCCCCTCAGTTCAAAGAGTCTGCTTTGAGGAAACAATCTCTGTATTTGAAGTTTGACCCTCTGCTGAGAGACAGTCCAAGAAAACCAATTTTTGGCACTATTGAGACAAGTACAAGTATCATGACTGCAACTGCTCCACCACGGTATGGGTAGGTATTGATTTAATCCAGACTGTAGTATGTGGTGGTATAAGGAAAGGCAGCGCTGGAATATTATGTTGTGTTTGTTTGTTTTTAGCCCTGTTTCTGATCTAAGCAAACTGCTTGAGGAAGCTGAAAAGCCTGCAGTGAGTCTTCAAAATGAAGAGAAACCAAAAGGACTAGATCTTCTAGGAACATTTACAACTTCTGTAAGGATGTCTGGAGTGATACTGGGTTTCATGTCTTTATTTTGGGGAAGCGATCAGCCAGAATCTGGAGTTAAGACTTACACAGCTTTTAAAGATTGCAGAATATTTGAGGCTTATTTTAATTGTTGTCCTAGAAAGGTTGGTTAACTACTCATATCAAAGCTGAACTTTTGGATGGACTTAATTTTCTTGTATTACAAATCTTTTTTTGGGGAAACTGATGGCATTGCACATGGTCTAGGAGAATTTGAACTGTTTTTAAAAACTGCTTTAATCAAGCAATCTTTTTTCATACAGCTGAAGCCACAAAAATAAGACAAACTTCTATTTTAATTGCAGTGCTGAGATGAAAAGCACTTTTTGATTAAACTTGATGCCATACAGTGTAAGCTTCAGAGCAATGAACACCCTTATATGAACAGATCTGCACACAGTAACTCATCCTGAAAAGGTGTTCTGTTTATTCATAGGGAATAGTATGGTGTCATAACCATCAGAAACACAGCAGATAATTGGAGGATAGCACTCTGTTACACCTCAGATAACAATGTAGCTTTATAAAATACCTACAAGATAAGAAAGCCATGGTAATTAAGTTATGGAGGTATTTAGGGGGGCTTCTTATTGGGATATATTCATTTACACTGAATAATCTATCAACAGTTAATGATTGCATAAAAAAGTCAGAATCACTTAACTCAACTTTTACTTCCTCACAGGACACAGATTCCTTAATCCCAGACTCCTTCACTAGTGACATTTCTCCACTCCATTCTGCTGCTTCCACAGATGCTGCGGTGGATGCTATTATAGATGTACTAAAATATAGCCAAAAAGACATGGATGCAGCTGTTGAACTGGTTAAAAGAGAGGTATGGTGACACATGACTCTGCATAGCCTTGAAAATTGTTTTTGTTTAGATTGTGTTGTAGAGTTCCATGCTTGGCAATTCTGTCAGTCATACTAGACATAAACATCTCATCTCCAAAAGTTTGTTGTGTTCTTGATAGGAACAATAGGTGTAGAACTCTGAAGAGCTGATATCTAAGGAAATATGTGAAACTTCACTTTTAGTTGGGTTCTGCCTTAGAACCGATGCATATTAAAAAGCATTCTTGATCAGATTTGGGGCTTGATAACAGTTATCAAAATTTTTTTTTAAACTACCCAGGAAATACCTATTCTTACCAGTGGGAAGGAGGGGCTGCGTTTTATATAACTATTCCAGTAAAGCAAGATAAATCTGTAATATCAATTCAGTGTGGTGATAACTTTTTTTTTTTTGTGGAATAGGGAGGCATGTCAGTATGTCCAGCAACTAAAATAAGTGCTGGGGAGATCCAGAGCTCCCTCTGGACTAACATTAGTTGGGAGGGGCAGAAAGAGTCAATGGGATTTTAAACATTGACTCACAGAGTGGCTGAGGTTGGAAGGGCCCTCTGGAGGCTGTGTGGTCTGACTCCTGCTAAGGCATGGCCACCCAGAGCAGGTGGCCCAGGACTATGTCCAGGTGGCTTTTGAAGCCCTCCAAGGAGGGGAGCTCCACAACCTCTCCAGGCAACCTGCATGGTAAAAATAATGTTTCCTGATGTTCGGGAGGAACCTTTTGTGTTCTAGTTCTTGCCTGTTGCTTCTTGTCCTGTCACTGGGCACTGCTGAAAAGAGCTTGGCTTCATCTTCTTTGCATCTTTCCTTCAGGTATATACAGACATGGATGAAATCCCCCTGAGCTCCTTCTTTTTCCATGCTGAACAGTCTCAGCTCTCCTCGTAGGATAGGTGCTCCAGGCCTTTCACTATTTTGGTGGACCTCTGGACTCTTTTCAGTGCTGGGGGACCCAGAACTAGACCCAGCACTCCAGGTGCAGCCTCACCAGTGCCGAGTTAGAGAAGGATTGCGAGAGGAAGGATTGCCTTTTTCCCTGCTGCTGATACTTTGCCTGATGCATCCAAGAATAGTTAGCCTTCTTAAGAGCAAGGGCGTGTTGCTGGTTCGTTTTCAAATTGGTGTCCACCAGGATTCCTAGATCCTTTTCTGCAAAGCTGCCTTCTAGTTGGGTGCCTCCCAGCATGTGTTGGTGCCATTTGTTCCTCCTGAGGTGCAGGACTTCGTATGTCTCTAGTGTGTTGAGGTCCTTCTAGATGACAGCATGACCCTCTGGTGAATGGGTCACTCCCTTTTGCCTCATCTGTGAACTCATTGAGGGTGCACTCTACCCCCAGTCATCCAGATTGTTAATGAAAAAGGTAAATAGGACTGGACCAAGTATTGATGCCTGAGGCACTTCCCTCATTATCTTCTGTAACTAAATCACTACAGAAATTGCTTTTGAAACCCCACCTTCTCCCTGATGCCAAAAGAATAGTGTATTCACTCACTTTAAAGAATCTGGATACTTAATTTATTATAGCTTTTGGATTACGTGAATTCATGAATACTGAATATTGTAAGAGAAGGACTGAAGCACCAGTTCCCATAAAGCTAGTTTTCACTTCAAAATTAACTGCAGAAGAAAAGCATTCTAAATTCCAAGTGAATATGGCAACCAGTAAATTCCCTTGGTGAAGGTGACCTGCAGCCTATTGCTGCTTTACAGTTCTTTTCTTTTTTAGAGTATAAAAATACTACCTTTTCTGGGAGTGACTTTTACCCAGTATGTTGTCTAACACATGAAATGGGAAATGTGTGGCTCCGGCAGGGGTCACCTCTTAGTGCGCTGATCTGAAACAAAGAAGTTAGAAGAACAGGGAGCAAAGCTTATAATATCTTGAACATAATTCTTTGAAGTGAGATATTAGAGCACCATTTTAAACATGGAGAAATAGTTGCAGCAAGGCAGGTGTGACTGTTATACCAGCTATTGGGGCTCTTAAAAATGGATAGAAGTGCTCGGGTTTACTGTATTAACCTGAAAGCAAGATGGATCGAATTTACGATTTTTGTGAAACACCTCAAGCTGAGATGAGAAGGAGGGAAAATGTGTTTTCCTCCTGAGCAAATGTATCGTTTCATGAAAGCATGCTTTCTTGTCTGCTGAACCATTTCAGATGAGTTTGCTAATGAAAGCTTCTATCTTAACATGCTTCTGCTGTTTTAACACTTATTTCTAGCTTAACTATTATTGATGCCTTCTGCAGGCATACCTCTTGAGTTGAAATGTTCAGATTCTCCTTATTTTATATTCTTTTTCACTCATGACTTGCTTCCTGCCATCTGAAATACTACAGTACACTTAAAATGCATTTACTCTTAAAACTGCTTAAAAAAAAAAACAAAAAACAAACAAAAAACAGTGTACTGCAATGTACCATGCAACTTTGAGAGGAAGACAGCAATAATTAAGTGCACTTACCTTTTTCTGTTCAAATTTCACAGCTGTTTTGGGCCTTGTTCGATGTTCAAGGCCTCCCACACTGTGCAGTCAACTTATCAACATTATGGCTAGTAATAGAAATTCCAGGACAAAACTGAATTCCTGGGGTTTGCACAAACTATTTAGTATTAAGCAGTAAAAGCACTCTTTGCTGTTACTGTGAGCTCTGCTTTAATTAAACTGATGTGAAATAGTTACATTTATTTTTAAGATGACTGAGGTGTCTTAAATTTGGAAACATGTTAGGGAGTGAGTTGAGTATTGAATAAAGATGACTCCAAACAGCAAATTAATCTTGACCAGCTTAGTCTTTCAGTATTTACTGTCTGTCTTGTGTTATGATCAGTAGATGCGTGACTGACTTTATGATTTGTAAATAAAAAGGGAATATATGTCACCTGAGAGCATTACTGGCCAATGAGCAATGTGTAGGATGGATAAGAGCAAGCAAGTGGTGGACTTGCCAGCTGAGAGAATTTGGTAACGCTGGGAATTGTGCAGTTTGAGTTCTAGTTTTCACGTACATCTTACTTGACTCAAATTTGTAAAGAAATGTTTCACTTTGAACCTGTTAGGCAGTTAGAGTTTGAAATGGGGAAAATTAAGTATAACTAAGCTACCCTTTGGACCATTCCTAGTATCAAATCTTGTATCACTTCATGTGAAAGAGACATGTTTACTTTTCCCTGAAAGGTTGAAGAGAAACAGTTGGAGACTCTCGAATGGAAAAAGAAGTATGAAAAGCTTCATATGGAATATAAGGAAATGGGGTAAGTATCTCTTCTATGCCAGCTTATTTACTGCAGCTGCTTCTTCCATCTTATAGTCTAACTTTCTTTTCTTTTTATAGAAAAATAGTTGCTGAGTTTGAAGGTACAATAACCCAAATGATGGGTAAGTTCTGAATTTGCATTTGAAATTATTCTGGGGGCTGTGCTTAGCCTAAGGTTGCCAACTGAACTGTTTCACTTCTGATGTCATTAATGTTTCAAGTGCTTTGAGGGTGAATAAGGTTTCAGACAAGGTACTTAGAGGGTAACATTTCAATGAATATTCATATAGACATGGCTGTGTGTTGATTTAGTAGATAATAATGACATTGGGAGGCAAGCATGAGCACATCTAACATCCTCTGACACTCCAGTGGACTGTGAACTACCAGTTTATTAAAACTGGCAGATCCAGATGTCTGCAGCTTGCTTAACGGTTCATTATCTGGCCTTAATTAAGCAATGGGATGTCAGTAGGAGATCTTGCTGGACTGATCTGCCCTCTGCTTCCATCAAGTTTGTCTTCCTAACTTTTGAAGCACATTAAGTGAAGTTCTTGTTACATAGGTACATTGTCCTAGCTGAGAAGTGAATTAGCCAAATCTGTGCCTTGCTTAAATGTAGTTCCTTTTCAGGAAACTGAAGAGTATGCTGTGTCTTTTGTATGTATGCTTTTTTTAAAAGTAAGCCTATGGGAAATGTAGCTCAGGCGTGCTAGCGAAAAGTTGTCCTGGAAAGGTTTGCCAGGCTAGTTTGTCTTGTTATCCCAGTCTTCTCCAGTTATTCAACTATTGTGATAATCACAATCTTTAATAGCCTTGGGGTTAGTACAAGAGAATATGTAGCAAACTAAGAGAATACTACTACTTTACTAAAAGTAAAGATACAGCCTCCTTTTTGGAGGAGACATTATGCTATGAAAACATCTTTTCAGTGTTATCTGGTGGGTTACTTGTCCATATTATAGATCTAGCTTTATACTAATTCAATAACAATCATTAATGTAACCCTGTTACCTCCGATTTCTTTAGAGGATGCTCAGAAGCAAAAGGAGCTTTCAAAGAAAGAAATGCAGAGGATGATGGAAGAGAAGCAACAAGTTATTTCAGATCTGAATTCTATGGAGAAATCTTTTTCTGAACTCTTTAAGAGATTTGAAAAACAGAAAGAAGTGCTGGAGGGTTACCATAAAGTAAGATGCTATAATGCAAATAATATTCTTCCAAGATAAATAAGACTTCCTTTCCTATTAGAGAAGATCATAAGTTATGCATTTCTAGAGCAGCCATTAATTAGCTAGTAGAGGCACAGCCTGTAAAACAAGTTGTCTGCTTTAAAGATTTAAAAATGTTCTATTATATTTAGTGGCTGGCTTAAAGTATGATAATGATCTTTCTGTTAGAAGCCAAAGGCTTTTCAAACAAAAATGAGCTGTTTCTTATTGTATGCATATTGGTTTTTCTGTTAATTATGAGGAACAAATCTATTGTAGCAACTTGTTGCATAAGGACAGCTTGTTTTCCCCTATGTAGCATTGAATGGGTACTGAAGAGGATTTTCTATTACAAGTCAAAATGATATACTTTACTGAATGTTCTCTAGCTTAAACTGGTGAAGTCAAACATACTCAGACTAGAAGAATGAAGTTAATGATGATCATAAGCTATGGTTTCTTATACAAAATGCTTAGACTTATTCAGCAGAAACCTATGCAGGACTTCATCTTGCATTCTTTCCATCCCTCTGCCCTGCTTTCCAAAGCCCTTTCCTTAGCACAGAGTTAAAGCATCACCTGGAGACAGTGAGTTGCTGAAGTCAGGAGTTGGAATTAGTAGGGAGACTTGGCACTTGTTTCATAGCTTATGTTACTTGGCAATTTTTTCCTCTTACTCTGATTGGTAAATACTGTCACTTTGGTGTAGTTAAGTTGCTGACTTGTGCAAAGTCTTTCCATTTTACCAACTAGTACATAAAAAGCCAACTAAACTTCTTCCTGTGGCAGAATGAAGAGGCTTTGAAAAAATATGCTGAAGAATACCTGGCTAGAATTAAGAGAGAGGAACAGAGATATCAGGCACTAAAGGCACATGCTGAAGAAAAGCTGCATCAGTAAGTACCATGCCAAGAAGCCAAGTACTAAGAGTGAAATATGCAGTTTTCCCCAGTTGCTGTTAAATGGGGTTTGCTTATGCCAAAACCTGGCTTAAAGTATTGATTTTGGGGGGTTGATCTTCAAAGAATGAGAATCTAGTGTGATTCTATGAACAGTCATACTGTGCTGTTTGAATGTGATAGAAACATCCATTTTGCTTCAATTCCAGAGCAAATGAGGAAATTGCCCAAGTACGAAGCAAAGCTAAATCGGAGACTGCAGCACTCCAAGCCAGCCTCCGCAAAGAACAAATGAGGATCCAGTCTTTAGAGAGGAGCCTTGAACAAAAGGTTAGTCAAAATGCTGTGATTGAGTCTTTTTAATCTATTGCCTTAGACAAGCTGAAGAAATACCTTGCACCACTACTAGAAATAGTCCTAATAACTGCTGTTTTAGGTGACTGCTGTCCAGGTAGGTGTTGGGAAATAAGTACTGAAATTGAGTCTTGACATAATTGATGTGTGCCTTATCTGTATATAGATTTTTTTTTTTTTTGGAGCAAAAGGGCTTGTTCCCATAGATGGGTCACAGAAATGACCAATCGAGGCTGCTGTCTCAGGATGCTCTCTAAACTACTGAAGGAGTTAGTGTTTTGAAACTTAAACACATCCAAGAGCAGAATCTGGAAATGATCTTGAATAACTGTCTGATTCAGCTTGTTTGTAGACACATGATTTGTAAGCCATTAGCACTAGTCAAGCTGTTTTGTATTGGCTGAACTCTTTCAATATTGTTCAGGCCCTTAATCTTTATGAAACACTGCGATCAAATACACTTCATGGATGAAGTCTTGAAATGCTTTGTAAAGCCACATCAGTCTCCTTTGTTAGAACAAATAAATAGAAATATTTGAGGGTTGAAACATATATTGCTGGAAGTGCATGCTCTTAGTTCTACTGCATCGTGGTTGTACTTCTGCCAACACTGAAGACTCAAAAACAGATAATTCTGATTCATTCCTGCTGTTAAGAAAAAATATCCTGTATTTATGTCTTCACGGTTATGGCTAAGGTTTGAATAAATAAGTAAACAGTAGGCCTATAACTAGAAAGATGAGATGAGTCATTTAGCAGAGAACTATTTTTTTTCCTGTTTAAGATTTGATTTTTCTTTTATTTTATGTTAGGAACTCTTATTAAAATGGTTTAACCACTCAAGCAATTAACACAAGCTGGAAACTACTACCACATGTTGGTAAAAGTACTGAAGCATCATCCCATGGAGATGTCTGTCTTGTGAAGTTTAAAATCCAAACCATTGCTATCATCTTGAATTTCAGTATACCTAACAAAATGACCTTGAGTCTGAAAAGTCTAAGTTTACCAAAATTTTTAGAAACAAATTGATCTATGGAAATCTGTTGAAGTAGAGAGAAATTGTAGTTAATTCTGCTTCACTTCCTGGGGCTCTTAAGGGGATCTACATGAGATCTACAAAGTAGACTGTCCCTTTTGAGTAAATTTCTGTAAGTCACTAGCATATAAATGGACTTTCTATTCCATGTTGGGAAATGTGGCTTATTGTGACTCAGCTTGCTACCTGTAGTATACCTTACATGTACCTGTAACTCTTCTTTTTTTCTTTAACAGGCTAAAGAAAATGATGAACTAACAAAAATCTGTGATGACTTGATTTTGAAGATGGAAAAAAATGCATAGCTTAATTGTTCTTGTAAATATTTCTAGTTTTTCTGACTTCCTGTCCCGTGTGTTCATTCAGTCTTTTAATTATGTATTGGGGGAAAAAATAAAACTTCACATTTGCACTCCTCTTGTATATTATTATCTCTTGTTGGAAATGTCAGTTTACCGATATGTTTATAAATACTGAAGTTCAATTTTCTCTTCTGGTATGTATCAATATATTGCCTACTTTCACATATGTCAGTGGAAGGAAAAACTTCTAATTGTCTTACCCTCAGTCTCTTCCCTGTGTGAGAACACCAAGATTCTGTGATGACCTGGCTGCTGATGAAGGTCAGCATTAAGGCCATGTCTGTCTTTCACTTCCTGCTGTGTCATTTCAGTCAAAACTTTACAAAGTTAGAGGACTGTAGTTTTAAGCAGATTAGGTGTCACATCCTGTCAATGGTGACTTATGTTCCTTCTAAATAAGAGACGGTTGTGAATCTTGAGAAGACCTGATAGCTGTTTGCAGTAAACCAGGCCAATTACTGATCTTGAAAGTGAATACTGAGCAGAATATTGTATAGGAGTGTTTTGTACTTTATTTCCAAGCAGGGCTTGGCGGTGGGGGGAAGAAGTTGTGGGATAATTTTTTCACTTAGTGATGTAAAAAAAAAAAAAAAAACTCAGAACTTCAGCTTTTCTTTATTAAAAGAAAAATATAAACATGAGCTGAAGTGATTTGTTTTCAGATGGGCTAAGATGCCAAGGGACTGGAAAACAGGACAGACTTGCTTGCTACTCTACTGCCGTAATATTTTTCAAGTCATTAGTCTGATACTATTGACTTTCCAGTCAGCCATCTAGAGTTCTATGCCACTCTTACAGAAAGGCTTTGAGGAATGTAGTAGGCTGCAGGTCACAGGTCATAATGAAATCAGTTTTAATTAGGACAGAAGTAGATACGTCAGATAAGTTATTACCTAACAGACCTTCTACAGGATTGTCTCATTGTGTAAGCTATAGTTTTTCATTTAATATTACTGGGAGGTCATTCCCTCACTTGCCTAACTAGTAGCTGCATTTTTCTCTCAGAAGGGTTGTTGCTGCCGGGTGTGCTTGTAGCTGTACTTGGAGCTCTTCCCTTATTTGTTAAGGGTAGTTTGCTTGGGGCAGGAGGAAAAATGACTAACAGTACTTAAATCATAGAATCTGTGGTATACTCTGGCTAGGTAGCTACTCATCATTATTGGTATGTTTACAGGAAGCCGTATGTAGCTAGAATACTCGAGACCTGTTCCACTCTAGGGTTAACTAATACTTCAAAGCTCATGGTGTGTTGAGTTTTCTTTCACTTTGTAGTTTCAGAACTAACCTGGGAATGTCAATGTGAAGTCAGTAGCAATGATATTGAATGCCCGCTTCCTGCAGAAATTGCTTTGCTAGATTTTTTTCTTTAATCTATAGCTCAGGAAGTGCTACATGGAGGCAGAGAAGAAATCATTCACAGAACAGACTGTACAAAAACAAAGCCTTGCTATCAAATTTAGATAACAGGGATTGCTCCAAGCTGTGTCTTGGAGTGTCCCTTTGTAGTAGACTTAAACAGAGCTGAGAAACTTGGTGCCTGTTGAATATGAACTCTTGCTCATATTTTTAATTATGGAGACTAATTTCTCTTGAAGTCCTCATTGAATACTGAGGCTGTGGGTTGATCTTAAGATAAGATTAGGCGTGTAGCCACAAAGTGTAGTCCTTTTCTCTCTGGTGTTGGATCATCTCTGTGGTGTGCTGGCCCAGATGGACTAACTGGCCAAGGTGAAAGGGTGTCTGATTAGAAGAAACTGGTTTGCAGGGGATCGATGTGATCGATGTGCTGTGAAGGTTCACTTTTTACATCTAGTACAAAAAGGGGTAAAAAAAAAAAAAAAAAAAAAAAGGCAGGTCACTTTGGCAGAGTAACTGACTACCTTAATGCAAAACTGAACTTGAACTAATAACTCTACAAACTCATATTATTAGAAATAAACTTGCAATGGCAAATCTTCCCACAAGATGTAGCTGCTGCTCTTCCAAATATTGGCTGTAAATGGCAGGGCTGTGTGTCAGCACACTGCAGAAGTGGAGATAATCTCTGACTAGTGCTTAATACTAATAAGGCAATTGTTCTAGTAAATTGTTCTAGTAGGTTCCTGTTGGGAGGGATGAAGAGCTGCAAAGTGATGTATGCCAACAGACTGTATATACATAGTGATAATACTACATGGAACTTCAGTGCTACAGCTATCAAAATAGTAATCATACCACCAATTAATATAATCAAGTTCTTCAGAGTTGGCTGGGTGATAGGGTCTCTGTTGCTAGTTTTGCCCTTCTGCTCTATGGATGTGGGATGGGGGAGTTGTAGGCATTTTGTGCGTGCCTTTAGGCAACTGCTGCATAAGGGAGTACTGGCACCCTCCTCACCTTCCTTTGTTCCATCAGAGTGAAATGTCCATGGATGGCTTTGGGTGGGCTGCATAAGCAGACCGTCTCTGATCCAGTATCTCGGCAGATAAAGGGAGGAGAGCTGTGAAGTGGAGGAAGGAGAGGAGCCTCTCAGCTTGCTTGTTCCCTTGCTTGAATATAAGGGCATTGCAGACACCTTAGTCCCCAGTCTGCTGACTGAGGTGGATGCAGATCAAGTCCAGTAAGAGAGCAGCACACCAGATACAATTTTCATTTGGTCTCTTATCACGTGTATCATCAAAAGTCACATCTCATGTGGCTGTTTATTGCCTATTTATATTGAATAATGGAAACTGCACTTCAGTAAGATGTTGAGAGATAGCACACCACAGTCCTACTGCAATCTGTGACTACTGTGCTGTGAAATCTGCCTGAGGCTCTTCTATTTGCTGGTTATCTCCCTCTGTACAAGATAACTGTATGTGACAATCATCACTCAGAGATGGCTATGAATACCTGTGCACTGAGGAGGATGAGTGGGCAGTTTTTGAATGTGTGAATTACCAAAGCTTATCGCTTGAGTATTCCTTAACTTTCAGCCTGGATGACTACATTTTGCTTGTCAAGTTTGTGCATGGCTTTTTTTTCCCTTTTGCTTCTTTGTATGGTCTGCTTTGACCTTTGCATTTTAATCAGCTCAGAAGGGATAACTTATTTTTCTCTACAAGTGCAGTATATATCTTCAATTTAGCACTCACAGTCTGTGAGAAAGTCTAATGTTTCATAATTTCTAGTTGAAGAGTGTTTAAGTGTCACCTTCCTTATTTCAAAGCATCTTTTTTTTTTTTTAAACTATTATTCCTCTAGTGCTGCACAATCCCCGTCAGAAGAATTCATTTTTACAGCATGCAATATAGGTGGCTGGGTGCACAGTACTGAAGTTGTGTGTTCCAGTTGGATGAGATTAGAGTACACTACCCTCAGGTATGCATCAAGCTGGTTGGTTTGTTATCTTATTGCTATTTACCAGCAGCAAGCAGATAATAGGGAAATAGTGTACTACCTGGTGCCTCTGTGCTCACTTGTTTTTCTTTATTCATACTAAAATAATATAGATTTTATATAAATGCAAGTAATTGTTAGGTGCTGCACAATCAGAGGATGACAATTCTTGCTCCAGACAGCCAGTTTCTGGTTCAAGTATACAGGATGAGATACTTTTATTTTGAAGTTGTTTAGGGTGGATCAAAGGTACTGAATCTGTTGTGAGAGCTAACTGCACACGTGTGTTTATAGTAAGGTCTTTCAGGGGACTGGGCTTCTAACACCTTTTCATGACGTTTCCCAGGTTCTTCATATTACTCAAGTCTTAAGAGTGCGCAGCTGCTCTTGGACTCTTCTCAGCTGTGCTACTGTGCAGGCAATCTGCACTGATGTTAGTCAGACTGTGATGGGACTCCTTTTTCTGTTAGGTTTTCAAAGCAAATGTAACTGCTTAGCCTTGTCTAGCATATCCAAAGTCACCTTTCCAGCCATGTCAGCTCCTGTTCCATCATAACCTGATTTCAGGGGAACACTCTTCATGGTCCAAGCACAGAGTACCTGGACTCACATATAGTTAGAGACATAGGTTATGAAGTCATGGCTCAAACCCTGCTGCATTTAATACATATCTCCAGACTCATTCCAGAATTGGAGGGTTGCATTCTGACTTTCTAGTCCTTTTTGCACTGCTCTGGTTTAAATAAATGCCATAGTGTAATGTGGGAGAGTTTCAGGAGAGTCATCTCCAGTGTGAAACTTGAACCATGCAGGGCTGAATCTGTTGCTGTGACTTCAGATGGACACTTGAATGTACCAGCTTCACTTCTAAGGCTGGAACTGATAACTCCAAAGCAGATGTAATTCACTTCTGTCCCACATTTAAAAACACAAACCAAATGCTGTAATTTGCACAGAAGAAAGCCAGACAAATAATGGGACATATGTGTTTTCCTCATTTTGGAGCAAGGATTTGCTACCTGAACCAGTAAACAATATTTTAAAGCAGAAAATAGAAATTAATACTCTTTTTCCACCAGAAAACAGATTTAGAAAGCTTTTAGCTTCAGCATGCTGTATTTGGCTGAATGAGGAGCTCAGCCTTGTCAGAAGTCATTCGATCATGGCATAACTGATCCTTCTTTGGCTTTGAAAGATTCCTGTGATTTTTTTTTTTGAGCTTGTAAAATGGATTGGTCACAGCATTTACTTTCTTAGATGTCTTTTCCTTTCCTGTATGCCTAGTTAGTACTGGCAAACTAAATGCTGCCGAGGAGTGAAGGAATTCCTGTGAGTTTCTTCCTAGTTTTACTGACACTCGTATCATTAAAAGTAACAGCAGTTTACATCAGGTATTTGCTTTTCAGCACTTGTCAGGCTTTTGCCAATGATGTCTTACTCCCTGAACATCTCAGTGGCAACTTGCAGACTGGGAACATAACTCTGTCAGACTCTAGATTTTTTTTTTTTTTTTTTTTGAGTCTGCTGGGCGAGAGTTTCCCAGTGGTGAAATCCTGCTGGCTTTAAGAGGGTTGTGGTGTAACTTTATCTGTCTTCTGGAGTCCTTCCTGACTCTTGGTGTGCTTAGAGAGGAGAAGCCAGGCTGTGAGACTGGCTCCTGGCTGGTGTCACCTGCCAGAGCGCTGATGGAGCTGGAGCCCAGCTTGTGTATGATCCCAGTGTCCCAGAAGCAGCTGTGACAGTTTGATGGAGCAAACGTGGGTTGCAACAGAGCACCAAGTGTGCTCATGTGTCATATACATTGTTAGGCATAAGAAAAGAGCTGCTTGGGACATAAATCTGGTGAATCTTCCTCCCTGCATCTCTTTAAATCCCTTGGACTTGCAGTGCAAGACTGGGGGGAAAGGTCTTTGAGCCCTTCCACTACTGTGTTGCTCCAGTCCCAGATCTGGTGGCTAACCCTCTTGTGCAACAGCAAGGTGGAATTCAGATGTTTGTGGAAGAAATGTGGTAGGATGGCATGGAGCTGTCTAATGAACCATTCAATGCTTTTCTTCAATTTGTCGTGGGAGCATGTTGAGCTATATTGTATCCTCAAGCCAGTTATGCTTTTTAATTTTAGATGTCTTATTTTTTTGTCCAATTTCATCTACAAAGAAATAAAGTTTCTCTGCATTGCCTTTTTCTCCCCAAATCAAAAGCCTGTATTTCTTTCCTTCTACCATAAGTAAATGTTGAGCTTTTCAAATTCAGTTAACTCCCTTTTGTACCAGTTCTTCAAGATGCTTCTCTTATTCCCTTGTAGCTAGCCAAAAAAAGAACAAAACTTGCAGAAAGGTGATTCTGGATACAAGGAACAAAGAGTCCATATTAAATAGCTGGAATGGGCTGTGCAGCCTAGAGTATAGGAGGGCGTCAGGCAGTAAGGGAACCCAAATGTTTTCCTTGAATTTCTGGACATGGATTTGTCCCTAGTTTAAGAGAACAGGTACTATTAAGGAGGAAAAAAAAAAAAGGCATTGCGTGGCAGACACAGGAAAGAGAGAACATTTTTTGGGAACTTAGTTATGTAAAGTTCCATCATGCAGCAAGTTCCACCACTTGTCTGGCTCTGGCACCTAAACCAGCCAGCCCCTGCCTTTCTTTCCATTAGCAAACCCACCGGGACTGCGTTTGGGAAGCGAGTGACAAGCGTTATCCTGGCTTGTGCTGAGGAGCTGTGCCGGAGCCTTTGCCCAACAGCTGATGGTTTTATTTATAAGCGTGGCGCCACGACTTGTCATTCCCTTTGAAAGCATCGTCAGTGTGATGAGGGAGAATTATGTTTGGGTTGGAAGAGAGGTAAATGTTGGTCTAAAAATAGATCCTCAGCCTAGCTCCTAAAGTGCGTTCAGCAAAGTTGAGGGCATAGAGGTGTGCTGGCTGCTTTCTGTTCTCCCAACCTCAGCAGCATCTTGCTGCCGGCCTGTTCAGTGCTGCTGTTCACTGTGTCCCCTGTAGCCTGGAGGCAGAATGTCATTGAATATAATCTATAGCATTAATCGATAACATTTTTTATTGGTTCTTGCAGTAAATCAATAACATTTCTAATTGGATCTTGCAATAAAGCTGGGGTTTAGTCAATGGGGGGCTAAATTTGAGTGCTGGGATCTAAGTGCTGAGTTGTAGCGTGCGCTTGGAAAAGCTGCTTTGGTACTCCGTGCCTCCGTTTGCACAGTGGTAGCTGGAAATTGATGAGGGCTGCTGCTTTGCACAATGCACTGGGAGGTTTTCAGTTCCAAAAGCTGAGCCTGTTACTAATATTTTCCGTCTGAGGGGCAGCCTGGAGCTAGCACTCTGAATTTTAGCCACCCAGATCTCGTGATAGAAAAGCTGTTGTTCTGATAAATGAACTAATTAACAATGAAGCATCACATCTGGTAGAAAAATATCTGCTGGAGTTTCTAGGGAGATTTCTGTAAACAAATAAAATCCTTTCCAAAACAGTGTTTTGATCAGCAGTTGTTTCCAAACAATGGAACTTATATCTGGGTCTCAAATCTGAAATCTCCAGCTGAGATCTGGTCTGCCTGGAATCCAGGACATGGAGACTGGCTGTGGGTTTAACTATTGAATGGAGGTGACAGATACTTTTTTTCAAAAAGCAGATCTTGTTGCACTGTTCACGTTGTCTGTGACGAGTGTTCTGGGTGATGAGCAGAGTCTGGCTGTACATCGTGGTACCTCTGAACCTGCCAGCCCCACAGACATCTCCCCTGTCAGCCATCTCACAGCTGGCACCGCGGCAAAGTTCGTGTTTCTCTCAGCCTGTCCCTATTTCCCAGGGCAAGCTGTATGGGGTTGCTTTGGAGGAGAGCCTTTCTGTGGGAAAAGATCATGCCAGGACCCTTGGTGTCCATTTATGCCAATACATTTCAGCCAAAGGGCTGACTTGTGAGTAGCTCTTAAGTTTTATTTGAGTCTTGGTTTAATCAAGATGACCTCCAAACCTGGGGTTGCAGCTCTGGGATGTGGGGGTGAAAAGCTGGACTGTGTTTCGTAGCACTGGGTGAGCAACTGGCAATGAAAAAATGTGCTTTTTCTAAACAAAAATGGGAACACCCTGTATTTTCTGTAAAATGAAGGCTTTTAAAGAGTCTCAAAGTGGTGGCTGATGCTAGGACTTAGGGCGAGGCTGTCTGGTTGTTGCAGAGCCCCCAGCAGCTGGTGCTGTATCACCCACTGTTTATTTAGCTGGCACTGACAAACCCATTGCTCAAACTTGTGACATTTCAATACTTGGGGTGACTCAATATGAGCAAGGAGTGTTGTTAACTTCTTTCTGGTGCCCGAGGTCTTCGAGTGACAATTATTCAAGGCAGAGCCCAGAGCTGGTTTGTCTGCTTGGCGTCTGCAATTCGTTCCTACAAGTGCTGCTCTCCTCTTCCACCATAAATCCCATCCAAGGCACCCCAGGAAAGCTTGTGCTTGGGCTTTAGGTAATGGCAGACCATGGAGACCGAAGGAGGAGGATGCTTTGTATTACCCAGGATTAGGTCCAATCTGAGCATCCATCCTAACGTGAGCAGGATAAAAAAAAAAAATACAACTGGAAATGTTGGTGGCATATTTGTCCTTTCCTATTTAGATACAAAAATATAAATAAGACCACGGGTCAGTACATAAATACACATCTCTCTAAGCATCATTCCTTGTTGTCTGATCCAAGCTCCAAACCTCCAGATAAGGGTCTTGCGTGTTTTCAACTATGCTAAGACGCAGCTCAGGATCTTACCAGCTCCGAGAAGTGTTCCCGAAGCTAAATAAGAGTCCCAGTCCACCAGTGGCATAGCACTTTGTAGCACTGCCAGGTGTTTTTCAGCTGATTCGCATGGGTGGACAGGGAGCAAAGCAGCTTGATTGCTGTAGGCATGGAGTTAAGGTACCTATGCTGCCTGTCCAGGTGTGAAACTGTTGTGCACTTAATTGCTTGCTTTGCTCACAGCGATATTTGGTTTCTCAGCTTTGTAAGAAATATAATTTATGGGAACTTCATACTCCTGGCAAGCAACCAAGCAATTAATTCAGGCTGCATCTTTCAGTTGCATTTTGCTGTGCTACGTGGCTGTGAAATCCAGAGGATGATGAAGAAATGGATAAAACTGTGGATCCATGATTACATAGTGGATTCTTGTAAATAAAATGAACAGCAGCTTGGGTTGTAGTTTGATTAATATTGAGTAAAATACGAAATGAAAAGCTGGAAACCTACCAGCAATCATAGGAGAAATGAACTGGATGGGCAAAACCGAGCTCCAGGTTTTATGGTATGGCTCAGGCAGGGTTGTGAAGCGTTTTGGTAGCAGCAAGCACATCTCCAGGTCCTTACAAGTGTGCTAAGAGGGGCCTGGGCTGTGAATTCATGGCAGAGGATGGTGATAGACTCCAGGGCTCGAGGCAGCATGCTGCAGGGTGTCTGCTGGGACAGAGGGCAGAAAGAGCCAGCATGAGTTTCAACCCATGGTTCCCAAAAAGTTGAGGCTCAATAAATAAATGGTGTAAGTGTGCTTTAATTCTCCAGTTTGTAGTTCACACCTGCTTTGCACTGCCAGTAGAGGTCTGCAAATAAGAAAAAGTGAAAAGAGGGTTGCTACTTCCCTTGGAACATCAAAACAAGACAACAAACTGCAAGGCCACGTATCCATGCCATCTGCAGCAAGGAACAGGCAGGAGCTAGGTTTCTGTGCTGGCTGTACATAATTGTAATAATTGTAATAAACAGGTCCAAGGCACGTTTCAGCACGACTGTCATGCACGGGAAGCTAGAAATGTCCTGGTCCTATACAGCCAGTTCCTTAAGGCTGTTAGACATGTCATTTGCACGGATTTCAGTGGGAATGAGGTATTTGCTCATGATGAGGACCCAAGTGCTATTCCTCCCCCCTACTCTGCGCTTTACATGTGGGGAGATAGCAGACTTGTGAGGTATCCCTGCCACCAAGCTGCATTTTGCTGCAATTCCCCCTTTCCTGTAATACCTGGTAATATAACTTATGATTCCAGGGGTAACTTTACAAAAAATAAAAAAATAAAAAATATATATATATATATATATGGTGGAAGCTAACAGGTGTCACTGCAGTGGAGTCAGACATTTCCTTTGGCCCAGAGCTGGCCTCTGTCCCAGCTGTTTCCTCCTGCGCGAGACAGCTCCAGGGTGGGAGGCTGCTGTCACAGCAAGCTGCCTTTCCTTTACATCTTCTTCACAGCTCTGCAGATGGATCAATGGACTGCTTTCAACTCTCAGCTTTCTTTTTAGACCAGTGGGGAAATGATCTGTCGTTCTCAAAGAAAAGTAGGGAGGTGGCACAAGGGATCCTCTTGGATTAGGTCGCGGCAGGAGCGAGGGATAGTTGCAGGAAGGATTTGGTAGGTTTTCAGGACCGTGACTTTCAAAGACTGGTGAGTCGGGGCCATGCTAAAGGTCTGCAGGACACAACCATGGCTTTTTGCTCAAGATGGTCCACCTGGCTATGGGGCTGACATGAGCCATCAGCTTTATGAGGTGAATTTCCAATCCCAATTCCTTCCCTCCATCCTATTCCAAGATACAGCCACCCTGACAAAAGCAACAAAGAGACAACAACTTGCACAGAAGTAAATAAAGAAATAAATAAAGGAATAAAGAAATCTTTATTAAAGACTGTGACCCCTGCTCGGGGTGGCCCTGCTGGGGCAAGGCTCAGAGCAGAAGGCCCCAGAGGTCCCTGCCAGCCTTGGCCACCCTGTGAATACTTACTCTAGCTTTGACTTGCATAAAGTGGCCTAGAAAGAAAGGCAAAAATCTCAGCCCCTGCTTTCTGTTATAGGTGGAAATTCAGACGTTCCCCAAGAAATTCTTACAAGTGACCTGAATTTAACTTAGACTTAACATTTTCAAGCTTTGTAAAAAAAGTTTTAAGAGGCTCTCTCAGACCAAAACTTGCTGAGTGAGAGGGAGCAGCAAAACGGGGACTTTATTTTCCCACTAATCTCTTTTTTTGCAGCCACTGGTGAGGAAAAAAGAAGCTTTTCTCAGCTCTTAGTTCTTTTTTTGCTGTCAGACCTTTCTGTTGGGAGAGAGTTGTTGTTTTTTTTTTTTTTTTTCCCTTATTCTTATTGTGACTTGGGATTGTGCACACCAGAAAGCAACTGACTCTGCATAATAAATTGGAGGTGACCTGAAAAAAAAAACAAATAAGCTGGAGTTTCTTGTGCATTCAAAAACCATATGCTCCAAAACCTGTTTGTCTGTACGTTGATGGTTATTTCCATTTGCCAAGGAACTCCATGTACGCTTCTGCTTTTTCAAAAGTACATTGTGTGTGTTGTTGACAGGAGGCGCTTTGGCTCCAAAATACTGCCAAATATCATTGTCCAACAGGGAGAGATCTTCTCCTCCTTCTCCTTCTCTCCTGTTCCCACTGTACTCCTATCCTTCTACATCTCCTTCTCTTCCTCTCCCATCCTATCTGCACATCTCCCTCTTTTTTCTCCTCCTCTCCACTTCCCCTCTGGCCAGAAAACCTTCCCATCACAATTTTGCACTGAGATCTGCTATAATTTGCATTAAATTCTTAATTAATATAGAATTCTTAGTTAATATAATTGCACTTAACTAATTTAAATACAAAATTGTTTTGAGTCATGATGTGAAGCAACCTACATTACCAAGAAAGCCAAGGAGCTGAAGTTGTTATTTTGGCTCAGAGAGTTTAATATGAAATGCAAATACAGATAGCCTCTTTCCCCTGGATTTTGTGCCTCTGGTTGTAGCATTCTGGTTCGGGAATGTCTATTAATATTAAATAATACACTTGGGTGACTTTCGTAGGTGGAAGCCAGTACAGATTTCAAAGGACTCCAAAGGAGGCCCTTCATAAAGGAAAGAAATAATTACACATTGTTTTTTTATTTTGTTATGTTTTTACCTTATTTGCCTCCAAGAAGCTTTAAATAGGCTTTCTTTGTTTGTCCACACTGGAGCAATATAACCAGGGAATTTGGCAGGATCCCAGATCCTGGCAGCAACTGCCAATAAAAGCTCGCTGAGCAAGTACAAAAAATAAAATCACACAGTATCATTTTTAACTTTGATTAAGTTGTGCTAAATTGCTCCAAGGGAGGTAATGGCAAGCTCCAAGGGGTTAGGACCAGCACGGGATGTGAAGGATGTTTATCTTGCAAGTGTTTGCTTTGTGCTGTATATGGTAGTTCCCACTGCTGGGGAAACACTTTGTGAAAAGCCCACTATTGAAAGTTTGGGGAATAAACACTGCAACAACAGGAACAAACAAAAAACTTTTGTACATGCATAACAAGTCACTATCAAATAATAAAGTTGATTATGCTTTAAAATGCTCTTTGCCATCCAGTGATGGGGCTGCCTCAGATTTGCCAGCAAGTGGCTGAGTGATGCCAGGGACTGTGGTCCTAAGCCTGACACACCGTGGCTGATGTGCCACCGTCTCGAGGAACAGGACATGGTTGAGTGGTCACACACTTGTGTTAGGATAACCACAATAATGCTACTGCCCATCCGTGGTGTGATGCTATATAGGGCAGGAGGGTGGGGAAATTGGCTCTTGTTATTCCGGCCCTGTTTGCTGTGAAACACGGTTTGGGAATGCTCCTAGAGTGGGCTTGGCTGAGAAGGGATCCAGCTGAGTGATGGGAGCCACTGCTAGCCCCTTAGGTGGCTTTCTGGGGGTGCTTGAGGACCAGAGGCTGAGACATTTAGGATATTTGTGTCTCACATTTGGCATGGAAGGGAGTTAATACAACTTTGTGGTCATGAAGCCAACAGATGGGGCCCATTCATGGGGATGCCCACCATCCCGAGGCCTGGGAGCTTCACATTTCAGCCTTCAGATGCTTCACATTTACATTTTCTTTAGGGCACAATGTCTTCCCTCAGTTCCCGGGATGCCAGGGGTGTCAGAGCTCCAGGGTCAGCCTGTTCCCGCTCTGCGCCCACCCCCAGATTCCCCCTGCACAGCACTGGGACCATGGTTGAGGATCACCTCTCCCTAGTGTTATCCTTCTCCTGGGGCAAAACCACTTTATGTGTGGGGAAGACTACTGGAGGAAAACCTCCTCTAATCCCATCTAATTCCACCCAGTCTGGAGACCTGCTCCACACCTGCCATTGCAATGGAGAGCCCCAACACCTCCATCAATAAAACTGCTTTTTCCTTGCCTAGCTTCTGGCAAGAAAAGGCTATTTGGGAACACAAAGTAGCTCTCTTCCTCCCTCAGCTGTTATCCAGAACTTAGGTACTCATTTTTTATTTATTTATTTTTTCTTTTCTACATCACTGCCCTGTGATATATGATCCTCCAGTGCATCTCACTGTCCTGATTCCCAACTTCCCTTCACTTGAAGCCATGCACTTGTTCAGCTCAGTGGCTGCAGAAAGCATCCGCTCCCTGGACATTTCTGCTGGCCTTGCTGTTTGGAGTTCTAACTCTGCTGCCCTCAGTAATTCCTCCTGAAAATCTTGGGTCCCACAAAGAGTTCTCTGTTGAGCCAGGAAGTGTTTGTGCTTCACGGTCTGTATGCAGATGCCAAAGTTCTCAGCTGTGGAGCAGAATTCTTTACTTTGTCCTCCATTCCTTGGTTTCAAGTAAAAAAGGAAAAAAAAAAAACAATGCCCAAACAATAGTATTTCTCCACATTCTTCTGGTTGCTGGAATCCCAGTACTTATCAAATGACTCCTCAGCCTTCGCATTGAATATGGTTCTCAGCAGCCATGCCCCACTCGATTCATCTGCTTTTCTTCACAGCGAGACAGTACAATCAGTTGTGTCTGCATTTCCTCCACTTTATCCCATTAGCAGCTCCATTATAAACTCTGTGCTTGCTCCCACATTGGTCTGAAGGTGTTTTTTTTCCTCTGGAAATCCACCACTGTCAGGAGTCCTGGCACCGGTTTGCTTGGTTTCCACATGGTTTACCTGCTAACACTGCTCCAGAGTGGCTCTGGCCCAGCCTCTGTCAGCACGTTTCACAGATCACATGCTGATGTAACTCATGTTTTTTACACTGGAGATTTTTATTTATTTATTTATTTTAACCCAAAGAAAGAGTAAAAACTGTGGTAAGGACAAGGATTACAGCTGGGGTTATGCTTTGCCTTTCTGCACGTGTACCAGGCCCAGCAGCACTACTCCAAGTGGGCCTGCAGATCAGGCCTTGCACCGGGCCCTTCTCCAGGGGTAGTGAACATTTTGATGACAGAAAGGGAGCGATTTGGTCCCCATGTGTGAACATGTTGTGCTGGTGAGACAACCTGTGGTGCCAGTGGCGTCCTGAGCAACCTGCTCTGGCCTGGCTTGAGCTAGGGCCCTGGATAGGACATCTCCAGAAGTCCCTTACCACCATAGCCATGCTGTGACCCTGCCTTAAGCAGCTTTTAAGGCCTGTTCCTGGGTGCCCACAGGTTAGGACTGAGCCTTGCTTAAACTTCAGGGATCCAGCTGTGAGGAGATGGGGTCCTTTCTTCCCTATCACTTGCTGGGTTTTGCTCTCAGCCTTCAGATCTGTCGTGTTTATGTGTGGATTTGGTCCCCTTCTCTGCCAGATCAATGGCAGGACTCCTAGTCTGGCAATCCACCGGACCAGACTTTGTTAAAGCATGTGTTTGAGTTATTTATGTCATCTGCTAAGCAGCCAAAAAACATTGGGCCAGACCTTCACATGCTACTGGGATTTCTTTGAAGAGGCAGAGATGTTTCCGTTGCTGTAAGCCTATGTTGTGAATACAACTGGCAGGTCTGGTCAAGGAGATTCACCAAGTGTCTGGGTACCGAGAGAACAAGAGGGTCCAGCGAGGACAAAGCAGGCAGCATCCAGTGTCCACAACCACCAGCCAACAGAAGCACAGCTCATGATGCCTCTTGTCTATTGAACCTGGCCAGGTGTCCTGCTTTTAGCTGTGATAGAGTTAATTTTCTTCCTGTGGTGCTGTGTTTTGGATTTTGCATGAGAACAATGATGATAACACCCTGATGTTTTTGTTGTTGCAGAGCAGTGCTTACAGTAAGTCAAGGATTTTTCAGTTTCTCATACTACCATGCCAGCAAGGAGGCTGGGAGGGGACAGAGTCAGGACAGCTGGCCCAGGCTGGCCCAAGGGATGTTTTGTACTGTATGGCATAATTCTGAACAAAAACACTGGGGAGGGCACTGCTCAGGGCTGGGCTGGGCATTGGTCAGCAAGTGGTGAGCAACTGCATTGTGCATTTCTTGTTTTGTATATTCTTTTATCATTATTATTATTTTCCATTCCTTTTCTGTTCTATTAAACTGTCTTTATCTCAACCCACAAGTTTTATCTTTTTTTTTTTTTTTTTTTTTTTTTTCCAGTTCTCTCCCCCATCCCATAGCCGGGGAGTGAGCAAACAGCTGTGTGGTGCTGAGCTGCCTGTGGGGTTAAACCAGAACATCAGCAGAGCAGAAGAACCAGAGCTAGTAGCTTACGGCTCAGCAGACTCCTTTTTTTTTTTTTTTTTTTTTTTTTTTTCTTCTGTGCTTGAGCAGCAACTTCTTTTAAACCTTCACCTACCTTCACCTAGGGCTGAAACTATTTTCTGTTCCTCAGGGAATGCCATCATTTCCTCTCATCCTGTATTGCACCAAAATGTTGGGGCAGATGAATGTGCCAGCAGCTACCAGGTGTTGGAGCTGCATGGAGCAGTGGTGGGGACTGACCAGCTACCCCATTGTGGGAGGAGGTAGTAATGGTTCCTGGCTTGCCTTACAGTGCCAGGGGGATATCCAGGGAATGCACTTCATCCCAAGCACGTGGCATCTTGGTGGATCTTGATCTCTCAGTCCAGGAGTCTCTCAGTATTGCAGAAAGCCCAAAGAAGCTACAATAAAATAATAATAGTAATAACAACAACAACAAAACAACAACAACAATAATAATAATAAAAAATAATGATCAAGATGGTCCCCTCCAATGGACATGGAGAAGATCCTGCGTATCAGGACAGAAGGCTGTTTAGGCAAGATAGGGCATAAATGTCTGGCCAGCTTGGTGTCTCTGTGGTCAGTCTGGCTGGAGATCCGCCAGCTGAAGGGTGAAGGAGGCACCTGAGGTGAAAACTTTATCAAGAGATTGTAAATGCAAAATTCAGACATTTGCTCTCATTGATTTTCTTTCTGGAAGCCCACAGGTTTTCTCTGGCTGCTCCAGAACCATTCTGTAGCACATTTCAAAGTAGAAAAAAATAATTTCTTATAGCTGGTGTTGGGCAGCAAGCCCTTCAACTCTCGACGTGTTTCCAATGACTTTCACATTTTTTCCTTCATATTTCTGTTGGCCTGTGCTATAATTTAGACACTTGCTTCTGTACCTCTTTGGTTAAGGTTTAAACAAAACTAAAATCTTGTGATGCTTTACTGTGTGGACTTGGGCCTGGCTAAACTTTCCAGGCTCTTTAGCTCTACCAACTGTTTCTGTGTGCTGCATAGTAATGTTGGTTAAAAGCTCTTTTGTAGTAAATGAGAGCATGCTTGTATTTATTGTGCTTCTTCTTGCAGACATGCCAGTAGAAGAGAGTTACCAGCACAGGTTTGTGTGGGTGGTATTTTGTATATTGTCACTAATGCTTTAGGAGAGGTGGATAGGATGTGTATGCTCAAATAACATAATTCCTGTGCCTCCTACTGTGTGTCTCTGGTAAGATGATAACTGTGTGGAAATCTTAAAAGGAAGCCCTGATTTACACCACAGGTTGATCAGAGATCATAGTCACAGGGGACAGAGGTAGAATCATTGGGTCACAGAATCATTTAGGTTGGAAAGGACCTCAAAGATTACCAAATCCAGCTGAAGCCTCAATTACTTTCAGGTTTTATCCAAAGATCATCTAATTGGTAGATTTTGCTGATTTTGAGGACTCTGATGTGAATAGGTCACATTTCAAAGCAGGGATTTTAACCTCTTTGTTTCAATGAGAAATAAATTCTCCAGATATACTGTATAAAGGTTCATTTCTGTGTTATCACGATTGAAAATATTGTCATCAATTAGCAAGGAATACGATATAGTGACATAATCTGAGTACAACGTGTGGGTTACAAATCTATGTCAGTAATTATCTGTGTGTTCTTTAACTAGTTAATATGATGTGATAGATAAAACAGAGAAAAACAATGCATTTTCTCCCTAATTCCTTATATATAAAAATGATGAGCTGGACATGAGTTCCCCCAAAACTATGAAAAGTTGAAGGTTGTGCCATTTGTCAGTGGAAAGGTCATTTCACTGGCATTAATCCAAATTTGATCTAAAGAGCCAGAATATCCTCAGATACCATATTTTGCTCGTTTGTCTGTTTTGATTAACATTATAAACAGCATCTAAGCAGAGTTGTGGCTATGAGGAATCCCAAACTTCCAACCCATGAATACCAAATGATGAAAACTGACCTATGGAAAAACTGCCCTTGCATGCACATGCTTCCCATCACTGCAGCCAGGATATAACCATTGTCTGCCATCCATGCTTTGGTCCCCTGCTTGACCTGTCCCTAAAGCGAGTGCTGGACACACTGGAGAGGGTTTTGCTCCAAGCAGAGACTGTCCATTTATCTAAGTCTATATCTTGGCTCAGGAGATTTCTGGATGCATTTAAAAACTTCTGTACTCTAAAGAAATAATCAGGTTGGGGTTCATGCTGGGTGTTTTGGGGACCTTTCTGCCCCGCTGTGATGTCTCAATGGTTTTGCTGTTCAGCACAAGCTGGCAGCCTCGCCTGCTCACTCGACTTGTGGGGCACAGAGCCCAGGGGCTGTTTAAAGGTGCACGTGAAAGTAGTGAGTGCTGGAATCAGTGAGTGGCCGTGAACCCAACACAAATCTGCCAGACTGAAAAGCTGGCACGTTCACCCACCTTGCCACCCCTTTTATAACAGTGACTGACAAGGCTTGAAAGGATGTGTACACTGGAGCCAGGTCCCATTAAGTAAATTGAAATTCTTCCCCTCCCTTTCCCCTCAATCTGGCATCCAAACACTTCAGCAGAATAAATATAACAGCTACATAAAATCTACTATTTACTTTTGATCCACTTATTTGCTACTTTACTGCGTGCTTGCCCAGTTACATCACTGGCCACTCGCTCGGGGAGCTCAGCCCTTTCTCTGCTCAGGGCACCTCTGCATCACGAGCACCTCCCGAGCTGCTGGGGCTGAGTGTGGGATGGAGCTTGGCTCCAGCCCTGCCTGTCACTGGGTGAGCTCTTTGAAGCCACGATTAAAGGTAAGGTTTTTCTTCTCAGTATTTGCAGCAGCTGATGCTTTTCTTTGGTGACATGTTAGGAACCAAATGCTTTCAGCCCAATGTTGAAGGGTGGTGAAGCCTGCTGGCCTCCAGCCTCGAGTCAAGTGATTTGTACACGAGTACATCTTTTCACAGCTGTGCAGGTGGCTGCTGGACCTGGGAATCACTGCTAAGCACCCCTCCTGGTGCTAAAAGCCACTGTGGCCTTGCGTCCTCACCCAGAACTTGGCACCACCCCTCCTTTGGCATCTCTCTCGGAGAGAGACTTGTTTTTGAAATCCTATGCACCAAGAGAGGGTTGACTCCCATCATCATCTGAAACTTCCTTCCATGTGGTTCTTGGAGGAAGTTTGACTGCTGGGGGGGGGAATCCAGAGCCATCCAGCACTCCTCCTGGGGTCTAGCCTTTCCCTTCTCATGTCCCCATACACCTGCACCAGTGTCACTGAGGATCACTGTTCTAGGGTCCTTGGGGACACTCCAGTCCTACCTGGGTGCTTCCAACCAGCCATGACGTTCCTACGAGAGAAGCAAGGCCAAACTCTGCCCATACATGTATATTATAAAACTGAAAGCAAATTTTCCTATGCATGCATATCTAACATATCAGAAAATATGTATTTCCATCCACTGCCATCAGCAGTGCTATAAGCATTTACCCTGCCTCACTACAGGGGAGAAGGCCTGGAGAGTTGTGTCTTGGCTGATTCAAGTGCACGAGCCTGTTCATACCCCTCTGTTGTTATAGCTCCCCCTTAAAGGAGAAGATTAGCACTCCATTTAACAGCTCTTTATATGACAACACACCATAAATTAAGTTCAGCATAGAGGCAAGCGTGTGCACCTCCAGGCCTAGTCTCTGAGTCTTCCTATTAGGAGCAGGGCAATTTCCCAAATCAAAATGCAGTCTTATGGCTTTGCCACAGCTAAATCCTCTTCAGGTTTAAGCTGGGACTCCAGAAAGAAGCCCCTGGAGCTTTCTACTCTCTCCTGAACAAAGCCTCAGAAAGAAGTGAGAATAGGCTATAATGAGGAAACTTGCCAAAATGCTTATTTTCCAGGCAAACATTTCAAGCTGGATGAAGGTGTGAAGTGACTGGGATGCATACAGGCAGGTGTGAAGAACAGACCACATGTGGATGGGGGAAAGAGGGATTTGGAGAGGTGTTCTGCAGAGATGAGAGAGAGTAACTTTGGATGTTGCTGATGAGACCAGCTCCTGGCCTCAGGGCTGAGACCTCAGGCAAAGGCTGAAGAGGTTGTGACTGGGGTACTTTTGGGACCTACAGACGATTTAGTGGAAAGAGAGTAGAAAGAGAGGGTACTGTGTCCTTAATTAAAACATTTTCCTAAGGGCTATCACTGCTTCTCTGTAATCAGAAATATCTAAAGCTCACGAAACACCAAACCAATGCAAAATCTGAGATTCTGCATGGACTGATGAGACTCGGGTGGTTTGACTGGTCTCTGGCTTGGTATGTGCTCACTTTGGAGACTGGTGACCACAACCAACAAAAGGGAAAAAAAGCTGCTGGCAGTGGGACAGACTGACAAGAGAATGGACAAGGAGGGGGGATGCTGCCCATCTTTACACAGCTGCTGTCTTCAATGGTAGCTAGTGGAAGACAAGGCTGTGGGCCATGTATTAGAACAGCATGGGTGTGAGAGAATGTTTCAGTTCTTTTACATCTCTATTACAGTGTCCTCTCCAAACTGCATCCCCTGTGATGGTGTCTGCAGTAGAGCTGGGAAAACAGGAGTGGGAAAACTGGCAATCTCCCCTGACTCCTCTGCCTGGGGTGGAGCACACCTTCCACCTGCACCAAAACCATCAGCAAGAGGAGCACGTGAGAACAGGAGAGCTTAAGCACTTGGGGCACTCTAATTATATTTTTAAGGCACTCGGTGACCTGGACTCATGTGTTAGCCCAGATGCATCTGGGCTGTGCTCTCCTGTGCATAACAGACACATCCTGAAGCCCTTTTAGTTTTGGTCAAAGCAAAGATCAAAGAAAGGTCTTCCACAGATGGCACACACTGCATCCAGCTTGTCTCCTGAGACAGAGCTACAGGTCCTCAGGTACAGAGAGTGGAAGTCTCACCCCGGTGGTAACAAAGCAGCACACGTATATGTATCCTGATACGTAGCGTTAGCAGTTTCACATACTTCATAGCTCTTTGCTCACTCAGGAATGTGGTCACTGCACACAGGCATTGAAATGCCAGTTATTTAACAGCGCAGTGTTGCTCAGCCAAGGAGAAATGGGAACAGAAGTGTATTTTCTGCCTCTTGTTAAAAGGGCACACTTTTGAATACGGGGCCTTATTCTGACCTCAGTCACTCAGAATGGCTCCACGTTAACAAAGGAGGTAGTGTTGATTATACTGTGATATAGAGATCAGGATCAGTCCTGTTAGTTGTCCTGTTTGGTTAAAATATAAATTTTAACCAAAATTTCAAAAGCATTGAAAGGCTGGTTGATCTTTCAAATGAGTTGCGCTCATAAAAAAAAAAAAAAAAGGAAAAAAAAAAGGAAAAAAAAAAAGTGTTTTAAATTGGGGTGTTAAAAGAATGTAAATTTTAGTCCATCCCAGATTCAGCTGCAATTAGCATCACCATTACTATGCTGATTTATTCCTGTATAGTCCCTTGTTACTTGGAGAGAAAGAGTGAATGAGATCAAAGATGCGTGGTCCTGGCACTTCAGCATCTCCTGGGAAATCTCTGCTCCCTCCTTCCAGGAGCGCTGCTTTGGCTTTGCAGTCGTGGCTCCAGGACCTGGTGGTTGCTGTTCCTGCATGGGTGGCCGTGGACAGCTGTGGGATGGCACGTGAACCATGTGTTGGTCTCTTGGTCCCATCTAGGTTACTAATATGGGTGTAACCACAAGGTACAATCTCTGTCCCAGACAATTTCATCTAATGAGCACTGGTGGGGTTTAACTTAGCTGTCGGCAGCACAGCAGATCCTGCTTTCCGAGAGGAAGGAAGAGAAGACAAGGGGGAAATTTATGTGTTCCCCTGGGTTTACTGGTCCATGGCTCCTGTAACAACACAGCAAAACATGGATTTGCTGCAAAAAGAGGCAGGATAGGTTAGTTTAGGACTAATCTGTGTGTGTGTCCAGCTCTTCCTCCTGCCATTCTGCGTACATCATGATGCAGATGTCCCCAGCTGCTGTCCTCAGTGGTGGCATGCAGCACTGGGGCCACGCAGGGTTGTCCTTTTCCATACAAACTCCAGTGCTTTGGCTAACCCATTTTTCAGGATCTAATTGTTTCCAGTTCATTCTGGGAAAGACATTGCTCTAACCCATGCTCTCAGCACTGGCTCCTCTAAGCAGCTGAGTGCTGTCTCAAAGGCCAGCCTGGGGAGCTTAAAGTGCTGGGGCATCAGGAAGAGTTTCCCCTGAGACCCAAAGACAGAAGGAAGCATTTTTTTTTCTTTTTTTTTCTTTTTTTTTTTAATTTTATTTTTTTTTTCTTTCCTCTGTGAGCATGGGGCATGCTCTGCTTGCTAGCATTGTCCCCGAGCTTTATTGTTCAGATTGCTTCCTATTGCAGAGATCTGCAAGAGGCTGTGCCCTGGGTTGCTCCTGCTCTCTTCCAGTGGCATGTTAGAGTGATTTCATACGGTTTTCTTCTATAGGATATAAACTTGCTCCTTAAGTGCCCCTTGGAAGCCCTGCACGGCACCAGCGCTTGTCATGGTGTAAGGGACTCTTGTTCTGCACTGGATGGATGTTTTTAGGACACTGAACCCCATGACCCTCTTCATTTGCCTTTGGAGAAGTAGCAACGACCCGGCTGTTGGCCAGGAAATCAGAAGCAGCATCCACAGTGGTCCTGGCTCCATCACCAGCCGTTCTTGTCACGTTGCCCAAGCTGCCGCCCCCTTTTCACATGATGAAAGCACTGTACAAGGCTTGTACCCCCCGCTGGCTGACCAGCTTCCTCCTCCAGATACATGCAGCACTACCTGGGAACAAGCTACCAGCAGATAACTTGTCTAGCTAGGAACATATCCTTTTTGCCTCTAACACTACTACGCCTACCTTCCCGTTTTTATTACACTACACAAGCTGTATATGGCTGCGTGTTATCTTTTCCAGCCCCAGAGGTGTTGTTCTCTCTGTCACCTTCTCTTTCTACCCAAACACGAGTAAATTATTTGTGACTTTTTTTTCTTTCTTTTTCTTTCTTTTTTTTTTTTTTTCCTCAACTGCAGATGGAAGGAGGGAGGCTATTCCCTGCAGGCTGCAGATGTAGGAGCGGGCGGTAGATGGTGCTGCTGGCTCAGGAAAGCGGAGCTGGGCTCTATTTGCCGACCATAAAAGCTCCAGTAAAAGCAGCGCCACTTGAGCAAGTCAGCACGGAGAAAACCAAGGCAGCTCAGAGCTCTCGGAGCACCTCGGCGGGTAAATGCTGAGCTCTGCTGCCAAAAGCTGATGTGTTGAAAAGGGGACGCAGAGAGACAGCGCTGAGGGATCGAGGACCACCGGGGTGTTTGGGGGGACAAAGCGATCTCCTTCGGCTGTCCTCTGCAGACCCAGCCCTGCCCATGGTGGAGCAGGACAGAGCTGTGCCTAGGCCAGGATTTTTTGGGCAAAGGGTAGATGCTCTGGCAAGAGATGTAAGAAACCACGAGAGATTAGGAATAACTGAACATCAGAGAAATTTCTTCCTAATCCCCAGCCATTGGTTTAAGCCCTTAAGATTTTGATTTCTTCTAAACCTCTTGTTTTTTGTTTGTTTAATGCTGGCTATTATGACCAACTAATCTTGTTAGCCACAAATGCAAGCAATTCTCTTGTGGATTCCTACTAGATTTGTTGGCTAGAGGAAGAAAATCACTGGCAATTGAATTATCATGGCTTAATGAATTACCACTTCTCCGCTGAGCCCTGGCCACTGGCGATTTATGAGCTCTTAGCCCTTTGCAGTTGCACAGTGGAGCTCGGCAGCACTTTTAACTGAGATCTAATCGGCTTTCGCAGAGTGGTAGCATCTCCCACAACGCCAGGCACTGTTTCAACACCAGCCAACCTACCAGGGAATGAGCCACAATCCGCTCATACCTGGAGTCACGCTGATGCCTTGCAGCAGTGAGTTTCACAAGTCAATTAGACAGCATTTACCAGCATTAGTATGCTAACACGTCTGCAGCTGGCCAGGTGCCTCCAGCTTCCCTATAACTTTCTAGCCCAAGCGAGAGAAAACCAAACTGACATGGCAAAGCATTGGACTTGGCTGCTGTGACGTGCCAGAAGGTTTTCTGCCCCTAAATGCTCCCCCTAATACACTCTCACTGCTTTCTGTGATGCTTATGGAGCAGCTCTCTGAGCCCGTCGTCTGTCCTGTGCCTGTTTCCAGTATTCATGCCACTACAGCAACTGTTTGGGGTGGTTCAGATCGGACATTTCTGTGTCACGTGGCAGGAGGAGCACTAGGTAATGCTGAAACTTTGGGGCTGAGTCCTTATTTAAGGCCTGGCAGGACTCCACAAGTCCTGAATAAACACCTTCATCGGTCCCTTCAAGTAAATCAAGAAAAGCAGCCCTCCTTGACTCCGTTTCAGGCTTGCAAAGACTTTTTCTTCTTTGCCTTCCCTCTCTTGGAGGAAGTTTATATCAGAATACTGCTGAAATTCAAGATCCCTCATCTGCCTCACCCCCTAAAACAGAGGCACAAAAGAGGCATTAAAGACACCGAACATGCAAATAATCAAATGTTTTCATATGCAGAAGAACGGTTGCTTTTAGTAACTCATCCTAGAACACGACGGCATTAGAGGTTTTGGAATGAGGGCCTCCCAACAGCATCAATAAAGGGAAAAGGTCCAAAAAGTAAGCTAAACAGTGCTGCCGCCTGAATATAGCCTTTCATTCAGTCGTCCCCACACTGTTTCAGGCTCATTTTAGAGCTTTTTCTTTTTTTTTTGATAAATGATGGAATTTGTGTTTTTTGGCTCCCATTCAAGAGTTTATATTTTTGTTCTATAATTTCCTTAAACATTTAATTTCCTACATTAGTTGACGGTCTCTTGCATCTGCCGGAAAATTAGTTCTGGTGCTTCTGTGCCTGCACTGGGATTTTTTTTTAATTATTATTTTAGTTTTTGAAGCTGCAGAGAGAGTGAATCCACCCGCAGCCAGATGCTGTGTTGGTATACAGCCTCAGCCTTGGGGGTGATGTAGGAAGACACCACAGATAAAGAGATCAGAGTCAAAAGGCTCTGGTGTTAAAGTTGTCAGGGGTTCTCCTATTCTGTTTAGCTGCAACACCATGGCCATCTCCAAAAAATTTGAACTCTGAGGTGATAACTATGTGGGAACAGTTTTTTTTTTTTTTTTTTTTCCTAAATGCTGCCGTTGACCTGTGGAACTCATTGCTGTGAGGTATTGGTGCTGTCCTGAATGGACAAAAGTATTTCTGACAGATCTCTCCATTCCTCCTTCACTTTGATGCTCTTGCTTTCCAGTGCTGCCTCTGCAAACAAGGTGTTCCTCATTTCAGGCCAACCCTCCCTACAATGGTGGAGACTGCACATCTGCAGAGTGGCAATCCTGAAAATGAACACGTGAAAATACTTTTCCTAATGGCATTTAGGAAAAAATGGATGGGAAATGGCATTTAGGAAAAATGCCATTAGCAAAATTAGCAAAAATGCCACTAGCACAGAAGTAGGTGTGTTTGGACATTTCTTTTTGGAGTTGGTGAGGGGACATCACATCTGTAAATCCTGATTCCCACAGCCCCGAGGAATGACACATGTTGAGAAGCACCCTTTGACTCTCTTGTGTCTTTGCTCATTCAAGTAAACTGAGACAAGGGATTTTTTGGGAGCCAACCCCCCTGAGCCCAATGCCACAAACATACACCCTTGTTCTCCTTCAGGAGAGGGCAGCATTCGGCCCTGTTGTCCCAATGGCAGCAAATAACTCCTGAGACACGGCAGCCCCTCATCTGTTCCTACCAGGCAGCTGTGGGATAAATCTTCACTGATGCAAAATGATGGGATCTGTCCCAAGTTAGATAAGTTGCACATTATTAAAAAGTTACTGGAAGGCAGAGAAATCATCATTTCCTTGATGCTTGGCTGGGAAGAGAGGCATGTGCTTCAGCCTTTTGCAGAGCGGAGGACTGAGCGTTCTTGGCACTCCGGCAAGGAAAAAGAGGTGAAGTCCTGGGCTGACATGGGATTGGACATCCGAATGGGTAGACCTCAGAGCAGTGGGACCAGTTGAACCCCCTTTTGTCAGCAGGTCAGGTGCTTTTTGGCCAGGTGACAGCATTTCTAGAGTTTAGGTCTGGTCAGGCACATCGGCTCTTGCAAACAATTCTGATTCTCACAACAATCTGAGCCTGCTACCATGGTATCCGAGGAAATCTGCTCTGGTTTGAATTAGCATACCATTACAAGAGATAAAGGCGCTCTCCCAATTGCTATCAGCTGAGGTTTGCTGCAGCAGATGTCCTCCCCTGTCTCTTCCTAAGTAAAAGCTTCCACTGACTGGACTTGAGAACGTCCCGTGTCTCGGTGGGAATGATCTGATGGAAAGCTTAACAAATACTCTTTGTTTATTAAGCCTGCAACATACACAGTGTGTTTGTGGCCACGGAGGATGTGTAGGAAAATCTTCATGCATCCTGGAAATACTGGGAAGAGCAAGAGTTGTTTATAAGTGGAGAAAGTGCCTGTTGGAAGGGATGCACGGAGGGCTGTGGGCTGCAGGAAGGAGCTATGCCTGCAGGCAGCACCTTTTGCTGGGTGAAGGCCTGTCTTTGGAACAAAACAATTGCAAATTGGAAGAATTAAGCCCAATGCACCATTTCTGTCCGTCGGCTAGATGCATCCTTGCAGCCTGTGACATGTCGACTCATGAGTTATGGTGGAAACCAAACCTTCCATTACATCAGAAAACAAGTCCATGGTAAATGGAAGGCTCTTATCCTAACTCAGTGGAGTGTGATTGCTCCACCTGCCAGGAAACCCACACAAATGCAACGCTGATTTATTTCCAGCCAACCTCTGGGGACAGCCCTCCACCCCACCAGGAGCTCTGCAAGGGGCTTGGACCAGCCCTGGGACTGAGCTGGCGGTGAGGAGCCCACTTTTGTAAGGTGGCTTTGGCATAAGGTATCTTGCCCAAAAGACTTTGGCCTAGAAAGAGACCGGCAAGTAGCCTGAGAGGAAGCAATGGGCATGCCAGCCTTCATGCTCTGCCCCAAACAGGGCCCATGCCTGCAGGAAAACCTCATGCATGGCTCTAGGATGCAGATCATGGGACTTTGTCCTTCCTCTGTCAAAACTTCCACTCATTTCCTCAGGGTTTTTCATCTGAGCTTAGGCTTCGTGGTCCTTTCCTGTCAATGGCTGGATTTCATCTCCTTCCCTTCTGCACAATGTGCTGGTTGCCTCCTCCATCCCCATCTTCTTCATCAGGTTGGGATATTGGGAGAGCTGTGTGTGGTCCTGGCCAGCTCCTGGTCCACGCTTGCTCCAGGAGAAATTAAGGTTTCAAAGGTAAAAAGAGTGTGTGTGTGAAGTGGGACTTACTTATCTTGATACCAAAAATGTCTGGAAGAGTGATGTTTGGCTGGGAAATTCCTGCCCAACCCCACAGGTCACCTGAATTCCCAGAAAGGCAATGGCTGGAGAGCACCAAACAATATGTGAGAAAATATCAGACGTGGAAAATATACAGTAGCAGTTCTTAGGCCAGACACGTTAGAAAAATTAAGAGGCACAATCAGTTCTGCCATCCTTTTCTGCCAGGTAATGTGAAATCTGATACTGAGACTAATACAAAAAAGTCACAGGGGCCCTTGTACCTCTAGGATTTTTTTGTTATTGTTCTGAGTTGAGATTTTTCTCTTTTTCTGAAAAAGTGGATTGCTGTATGTTGGCCCCACTTGCTGCTCTGCTCCTTCATCTTGATACCTGGAAACCTCTGTGAGGCAGGGCTGTGACAAACAACCACAAAAGGAGGACAGATTTATCAAGAAAAAGTGCTGCGGACATTAGGTGGGATGCACTTCTCCTCATGTAACCCTCTAACCTGGATGCTGAGGGTGCCTCCATGGGGTGCCTCAAAGGAGGTACCTCGAGGTAGTGCATAGGAATGAACCTCCTTTGCTGGATGTCATTGCTCCTCATGATGGAAAAGTACATGGGTGAGTGTGGACTGGATGCCTCTCTTTTAATCAGCTTATGCTGAGATGAATCCTCTCTGGAGATTTGATCTATGCGCAGGAGCTCCAACAGAGCTACATCCAGGGCAAGGAGAGAGCTTAAGTGACAAGATTAAGCTAGAAGCTTAGTCCCCTGAAGATGGTGATGGAGGGAAGAGATGGACAGACTGAGTTCTGCTGTGCAGGTTGAGGTAGGGATGTCTTTGGCGTGCTGAAAAACCAAGACACTATTACAGCTGGCTGAGAACTGTCTATTTTTTTATGACAAAAAAAAAAATAAACAAGCCAACAATATTGAAATGAAACATTTGGGCTCAGCTGTGTTCAACATTTATGCATGCTCAGCTCACACAGGATGGAGACCTGGTGGCTAATTCTCTTACATAGACCAAGCCTGTAGCTGGACTACATATCCCATAATGAACTACTGCCTTCTGCCTTGTTGTGTTTCTGTGTTTTGCCATGGGACCCGCTGATGCATTTTGGGGTGGGAAGTCTCAAACGCGCTGAGGCTTGTCTACTAAGGAGGCTGGGACCATAGGGCATGTGTCTGGTGACCTCTCAGCAGCTCATCCAGGTGCAAGATCAAGCCTGAAGCACGTCAAAGTGACGTATGAAATATTGCTTCCCAGAACAATTTATTCTACGAAAAACATTTTGATATTTCAACATTTTGTCCCGAGTCATAACGGAAACAAATACTGAAATATTGGAAATTCCTGTGGGATGAAATTCCTGTGAAGTTCATTTTTGCACTTAGTGAAAGTAAATACAAAAATGTCTTGTGGGTGATTTCTTGTTTTTGCTCCCTTAATTAAAGTTTCCTGATTCTTTTCCATGGTGCCAGGGCCAGTTTAAAGTGCTTATTCCCTTCAAGAGCCATTGCACGCAAATAGGCCTTGAGATGTCTCCATCGTGGGGAGGGAGATTCACATGGAAATCCAGATTTCTAGTGAGGGTAGTCCAAGGGTGGGGAGCAAAACCTCCTCCTTGCTCAGTTATGGGCACCTCTTTGCAGAGCACTGATTGTTGCTGTGGTTTGCTTGCTGCTTTGCATCAATGGGATACTGTCAGGAGAAACAAAGATATGCATTTTTTATTCATTTTCTTCCTGGCATATATAAAATGTGCTGCTTTGTTGGAAACCTTTTCGGTTTATTTTAATAGCAGTGTGGGACGTCAGGAAACATTCAGATTTCAAGCCTTGCACAGTGGCAGAATTCACATTTCAATTAAGTTTGCAGGAAGGCTTCCTTTAGCCAGCAAGGTGCTCACCAGCGCTAGTGTTCCTCTGCTAGTGTTCCTCTTCCTTGTCCTTTCTTCATCCCTAGCTCAACTGACCATGGCTAGAAAGTTTATTGCTACCGAATTTGGCAAGGGCTTGACGCCAGTCAAAGCAACTGGCATTTTTGGAAGACTTGGCCCATCTGCATCCTGAGATTCTTAACATGAGGTCCAAAATATGATTTTTGCTCTCCTTCTGTGTACACAAATATTACTGAGTTATGATGTCAGCTCTTTCTCCAGAATTTGCCTTTTCACAGAATCCCAGAACAGTTGAGGTTGGAAGGGACCTCTGGAAGTCATCTGGTTGAAACCCCTGCTTAAGCAGGTCCATGTAGAGCTGCCAAGGGCACTTAGCATCTTTGGTGTGTTTGGAGTTTATGGGTGGCCTCTGAAGAGGGTAAAGTTTGGGAGGCCTGTGCAATCAGGGTGGATCCATGCTGTATGGGTCCCCTGCTTTTTCCACTCTTCCAGCATCAGTTTCCCAGCATCGATGAGCATTTCCCAGCTGAAGCAGTTTAGGATGGTTGTCATTCAACACAAATGAACTGTTATCTTGAGCACAGACCATCCCTAGCATTTCCAGCACATTAGGAACCTGCTTATTATGTTTGTCTTTGGAAAGGAAAATATCACATACAAGAACAAAGCCCCATGCTCATAACAACTGCAGGGCATCAGCACAATATTTACAATGTGGTGAGCATGGGGAGACACAGAGGGGAATGAACTCAAGGCTCTTTGTACATCCACTGGGGCCATGGCCCCACACCAGCATGGGTCCAGAGAGGTGATGTTCCCGAGCGACTCTGAATCCACTTGCAGAAACAGATTCTCTTGAAAATTGCTGTGCTTCCTGTGTATCTAATTTGGGATTAGCGAGCCAATACTGTGGTAATTTGAGCAAGTGGTTTTGGCTGTTCAGCCCTCTGAATGAATTGGGGTGGCTCCAGAAGGCACAGCTGCTTTCGAGTCCTTCTCTGCAGATTGATATGGGTCTGCTGCTCCTCAGGTGGCTACGACCACCATCAAGCTGGCCACTGCAGAGAAGTTATTTAGGGCAGCAGTTAGGAGAACGATGTGTCTGAGCCACAGAAACAAGCCAGGGAGTCCTTTTTGCAGGGGCTATGCCTGCTGCAAGTCACAGCCTCTGCTGGCAGGGGGGTGGATGGCTTACGGTGATGTCTGCAGTCATGGTTTGACAGCAACTGATATGATGCCTCAGCAGTTTTATTAGCAAAAGCAGAAAATTCAGTATAAATATCCCTATCCCATTGCCACTTTAGCTTCCTACAAAAATCCTTCCCATCTACATCAATGGTGAGTTTATACATGTCTTGTTTTGAGGCCTTTGCATCTTAGGAGAAGTTAGCCGTAGGAAATGTCAGGTAGTGAAAAATATTTAGTCATTTGGGATTATTGCCACTGCATGGCAAAATGAGTTGAGGTAGAGACTTACCAAGTTATTGCACTTTTTTCACCCTTGATCCCCATTCAAATTAAATGTGGGGAGTCGTAATACAACATGAGCTACTAACCCATGTACAACATGTGCTACTTAAAAGTGCTCTGTCAATGTAAGGGTACAGAAATACTGTATTTCTCAGCTGTTGCCCAATTTTTCACAAAATAGTTAAACTTCTCTAAAATTCAATGTGCATGGAAAGATTTCAGACCCATCTTAGGTGTGGTGGGGCCAGGAGGGCAGATCTTATAAGTGAGTGATCACAAACGAGGCTGCAGGCCCTGATAGTACCCTCACGTGCACCTGAGCTCATTGCTGCCATGGTCCAGCCTGCACATCATGATTGAATTTTGGAGAAATAATGCTAGCAGTGATAATATTGATGCTACACAACGTTTCAGAGAATGGACATATTGCAGAGGAGTTGACTGGATTAAAAGAGATCACATAGATATGCTCTTAGAGATGTTTGTTTCTATGACTTTCTGGAGACTACAAGAAATCAGGTTTCAATGTGCTTGCCGGGCACAAAAATAGTAAGCAGTTTGAGCATCAGAGCAACACACAGAGTGCATGAGTATGAGGAATGGAGAGGTGACTTTTAAGTTGGATGGAAGTTGTGAAATATTGGTATGTTGAGCACAAAAAACTCATCAGCAAATTCAGACTCCAGGGTGGGGGTGGCTGATATGGCAAATAAAGCCTTGGGAGCACACATCAAGAGGTACGTGCACGGGAAGCTGCCAGGCAGAGTGGGAGAAAACAAGCAGCAGGAGCTGTGGCTGTCTGCAGGGTTTTCCCAAGGGGACCAGACAGTTGGGAGGCTGGTGGTGAAATCCCCACAGCCCTGCTCATGCAAGCCCATCCCCGTGGGCAGATTTGGGTTCTGATCTGGAAATCGTCGCTTGCCCCTGTGTCTGTTCCCCCTCTCTCACAGCTATGTGTGCATGGCAGGGTGTCATGATCAAATGCATGGAATTGCCCTGGAAAGGCATTTTCCTCTGCTGTGTACAGACATGCCCAGTGCAACAGCGTTTGGGGCTATATGTACTGATTGAAATAAAGAAGAGTGAGGAAAGCAAAGCTGACATTGATGATTGTTAAAGATTTTTTTTTTTTTTTGGCAAGAAAAGAAAAAGTCTTCTAACATATCTACTTCTTCCTCAGGCATTGAGGAATTTGCTCCCTGCTTCATTTGCTTCCCTGCTGTGCTCTGGTACATGATTCAGAGCAGACCTGTCCTGCCATGTATGCTTCACACCACTCCATCCTGACAGACTGAACAGTGATGGAAACAACTCCAGGAGAGCCCGTCCTACCTGGGAAAGTACATGTATTTCTGCAGGGCTGCAAAGCTCTGCATTATCCCCCAGGTTAGATTTGGCTTTGAAAAGCCACCCACTGCCTCATAAAGGCTGCGCCAACTATGCATCCTCCAGCTGGAAACACTTCCTGGGTTCCTGGTTTTCACCATGAGAAACCTCCACGTGAATCCCCCCTTGGAGCAGGCTTGTCCTGCAGAGTCAACCTGCATCTGCTTCTTCGTCAGCTGGTGGGATTTATGGTGTTGGTACCCCACAGGAACTGGAGAAAAGCTGTAATTTGTTCATGGTGCAAGGCACTGTACAAACGCAGAATGCAGGAAAACAAGAAGAGGCCAGCTGGTGCTGAGCTGGGTGTATCAGCAACCACTCACATTTTTCTTGTATTTATTTTTATTGTAGAGAAGGTTTTTTTTTGTTCCTGAGTCAGGGGGGGACTGTCTAAAGTACTGCCGGTATTTGCTTCACTACCTTCCTGTGAGTGTAAATCTTCCCTTCTCCTTTCTCTCTATGGGGGCAAAACATCCAGTAAATCCCCTTTTTTAAACTAGTGATCAGATATATCAGCAGGCACAAAATGAATTGTGAATTGAGTTTAGATCTCCGCCTCTGCAGGGGGCTCTAGGTCTGCTAAACTTTCACACTTGATAGCCAAAATCTGCTTGTGATTAAAGGGGAAAATGAAAAGCAGACAGCCGAGGTGAAAGGTGCAGATTGCTCTGTTTTGCTGCCTGGGTTGGTACGTCAGGCTGCAGCGCTGTGGAAGGGCAGTGCCTGACATGCAAACCCAGCACAACCAAGTCAGGTGGAGATGCTGCGATTTCACTTCAATGCTGGCCTCAAACTCTGGTTTCCCATCTGCTAAATTTTGGAGAATATTGCAGCAATTGCACATACTTATATCTTCTAATTCACTGGATTTTTGCAAACACCCAGTGCTAGCGGCCCTGGGACAACCCCTTATATGCCTAGGGAAGGACTTGGCTGGCAGCAGCCACCGTTTGTGGGGCCCGAGACATCTCAGCAAGAAGGAAATTCCATCCCCAGGAGGTGGCTAGAAGCAGCATGAGGGCAGGAAACCTGCAGGAAAGGAAGCACGAAGGAGGGTGGCATTTGGTGATGAAGCAGTCATATATGCAAACCCCAATATGTCTGATATGGGTAGCAGGAGTTTTGTTTGTCCGTTCGATGGAAGGAAGGGACCAAGTCAGGAAGAAAATGCCCCCATAGAGAAACTCAAAAATTTCTTTCATATTTCAGGGAATAAAGGGACCATGTCTTCAAGACAATGTTGATGAAGGGCCAAATTTAAGTTGTCTAGCTACAGGATGCAGCTTTAGAATCATAGTACCTTCTCTGTACAGGGAGCTATGGCAAGAAAGCTGTGTAATAAGTGTTCTGAATTGCTGATTGCTACCCAAATTTTACCTAACTTATTAAATAACTACTGGAAAATGTGGCCTGAAGCCTGATTCGTACACTGTTCAAATTGCTTTCACAGATGGAATGAAGCAGAAGAAAGCAATGAACTGGAGAGTAACGCATACCCATGAACTGAAGCTACTTCAGGAGGAGGTACCTGAGACCCTGAGACTGCAGAGCTCTTGTACCTAGTGAATCGGCTGAAGCACCAGCACTGGCAAACAGAGCTGGAGAGGTGGCTCCAGCCTTCCCTTACTTCTTTCTAAACCCTTCCTCTTGGCTCCCTTCTCTCACCATGGCCATGGGCTGAGATCACATCAGGACTTATGCTCCACGTGGGCTCAGGTACTGCTTCTCGGCACTGCAGACTTCAAACCAGGGGCTAAGGAGTCCCTCCTATCTGTCCCCATTTCAAGCCTTATCGTATCCCTGGAGCAGCATCTCCAGCTCGGGGGAAGAGGAACAGGCCAAAACACAAGGGTGGGAGGGACGTGGAAAGTTTGGATTGGACGGGCGAAGTGAACCTTTGCCTTGACTTTCATGCTAGGCATCTATTGCCAAAAGGGATGAATAATGTTTATGCATGAATTATCAACACAGAGAATCCCTGAAGCAACAAGTCGCTCCCCGCTGGCTGGTGAATGTTTTCACAGTGGCTTGCAGCTGGGTGCAGCACCCCTGGAGCAGTGCTAAAGACAGGCAGAGTTTTAAGCTGGTTAGAAATTGTCACCAGCAGGCTCTCGTGGAGACACAGGACATCTCTCTAGCTCTCTTTTTCAGCCGGGGGGGCACGCTAAGCGTTTTGTGCTGCTGTTTTCACAGGCTCTCTGATGTGCACATACTGAGAGATCCTACCACGGGGATCAGACAGACACTTTGTTCAAGTCTGCAGATGAAGTGGTGAGAAATTATTAAGAGGATTAGCTGCTGGTCCAAATACATGTCTGCTGGAGCAGCCAAAATACTGCTAGACGCAGGGAGAAAAAAATGTATTAGTTCATACTCTCTTTTGTATTGTCTATGGTTTCATAATTGAGGAGTTCAGAGTTCATGAGGGAGCTAAACCAGTGCAGCAGCAAAAAGGGTAGATTCCTGTAGCAGACCCTTGAAAGAAAAGAAAGCCAGGCATGTTATCAAAATGTGCTTTTAAATCCATGCAAGTTACCAAAAAGAACCAAAACCTGACAAGGACTCCGAAGGGTCAGGCCAGGCCCCACCCCGACCAGGGAACCTGGCAGCCATTTTAGGGAGGGCTGAGCTGAACTGATCTGCCATTTTCTGAGGCCCTGAAAATACGAGCAGAAAGCTCAGAGAGAGCTCTATCATATTTTGGCTGGACTGGAACAAGTCCCTGGCCTCCCAGAAGAGGCTTCAGCACCTCTTTTGCCCACCTTTCTGCCATCCTGCTGCAATCTCCCCCTTCAGGCCTGGGATATATTTGCTCAGGACCTTGCCCCCTAACCCAGCAATATTATTCTGAAGCCTTTTACTTCTGAGTCGGTCTTTACTTCTTCTTGTTTTATGTGATATACAGACAAAGGTGTAATTTATTCAAGTTCATGCAGTGGTTCTTGCCAGAATAAAGAGAAGTAAGAGCTGTCCAGTTGCTTGACTGCTCACTACAGGCCTGGGACCCCAGATGTCCATTCCCTTAAGGACAAGTGGAGATTGTTAGATTTCATGTTTAGTTTAACCTATAGCTACAAAAGAATAATAATTCAGATTTTGGCTGGCTGACACTCCGGAGTTGAAAATCTAAAGTTTTTCTTAATAAAGCTTTGCATACATACGAAGCTGTGCAGTGAACATAAATTACAGGAGAAAATTGATTTGGACATTAGAAACAGTAGAAAGGCAAGGAAGCACTGATGGTGTTAGCTGTGGGATCTGCTATGGGAATCTGTGGGAATGGGTTTAGATCTCATCTTGAGGCAACAGAAGGTGCGATGGGAGCCCTGGGATTGTTTTCAGCCATTTTCTATGATTCTGTGCCAAATTTTCCCTGGGTGCAATTTTTTTGCTCTACTTCTGCTCCTAGTGATTCTGTTATTCTCTCTTGACAAAGCATAGGCAGTTACTTTCTTAGGAAGGTGAAAATATCTCCATATGTTAATCTGTAGTCCTGAATTCCTTTGGGATGACCCTAATGATATAAATACAGCTATGATTTATTATCCTCTGTGCTTAACACATAGATGTCCCACTGTACTCTTTGTTTGGAGTTCATTCACGCCATGCCCATGCATCACTTGCTGCTAACAAACTTGTTGATTCTGGATTTGAATTCACAATGTTCAAGGGATCGGCTGTCTTTGCAGCCTCATACAGTTTTCTTCATCAGCCCTTTGACTCCCTCTGGATTTATTTTGTGGATATAAATAAAGCTTATTCTGCAGTTCTTTTAAGAGAGCTAAATATAAGTGGGGAGAAAAAGCAACAGACTTAGAAGCACAGAGAATGCAAGAAAAAACCTCTCGCTGAATTGTCAGGACTCCTCTGTTTTTATACCAAAGCTCTGCTTGTCTGAACTCATGACCATTACCCTGATCATGATGGAAACAGGCTACATGTTCCAAGTGTATCAGAATTAATGATCAGCTGCTGCAAAAAGATGGACACTATTTCTTAGTCTTAGCCTGCCTGGTGCAAAGTTGTTTTCCAGCATATGGGGTGTTTTTATGAATCTGTGAGTAATGTGATGTCTGTCAGAATTATTTGTATTATCACTATTAATTGTAGCTACCCAACTGCTGTTTTAACTGTCTGATGGGATGCAGCAGTATCTTTGTGGCATGAGATCATGACAGCTATGGAAAGGTGGAGGAGAAAAGTTTCCAGATCTCATGAAAAAAACACTGGGATTAATCCTCATCCTGCTGAAGTCAGATTTCAAATGATCTGATGTCCACACAGGCCTTCCTTCAAGTCCATAGGACTTTCCTGGATCTACAAATGTTCATTTTCCAGTACTGAGCTATATTCAATCCTTGAGTGTCCAGAGAGAGACTTTGCAAGACAATAACCGTTTGAAAATTTCCAAGTAATGGTATTTGAAATCTCCTCCTTATCCTGAAAATAAATAAATAAATAAATAAACTGTTTAATCAAAAGGAAGAATTGAATTAAAATGATAAGGATGAAATGACTCTTCAGCAGGTCATGTAGGGTATAATTTGTTTCTTGGCTCAGCCTGGTTCAGTGAATTCTCCTGCATTCAATCGTTGAGTTAGTTCTGAGTATTTACAGCAGCTTTGCAGTGTTTCCTAGCTATTGCAGTGCTAAGGTTTAAACCGATAATTAGAAGTACCTGAGGCTTTCTTTTTTTGGTTTTCCTGCTCACATTTGGAGGGTGTGAGGGGTAAAAGGCAAACTTGGACATTTGAATTTCTCTCCTGGAATGGTGCTGCTTAAAAATTTGCTTAATCTTATCAGCCTGGCAGGACTCTGCTGTATGTGTGTGTGTTCCCTTACACAATTAGAGGAAACAGCCACAGTGGTGGAAACTCTGACATGATCACATCAGAAATGGTCAGTGGCTGAACAGCCATCGGAGACCACCCCACAATTCCCCTCTGCCTGACTTCTTGCATTCACTACCAATTGCAGGCAGGGTTTAAAGGTGATCTTTATTCTCTGCCCACAGCAGGGGAAGGTTATGGCTTTCTCTGACTTCAGTGGGAAACTGCTGGGTCCTTTTGCAGAAGCATCACTTGATGCTTTCTTCACCAGACTGTCCAGGACACTGATTTTATCGTCCAAAATGAAGGTCCTTATGAGCCTGAAATGTGATAATCTGGCGTCAAAAGAAGAGACAAGTTTGTAGGGCGAAGAGATCTTATTAGATTATCTAGACTGAAAAATAGTGGCAAGCTGTGGGACACACAGGTGCCTTTTCAGGGCAGATTTGAGGAAAGACTTAAATTCCATCAAAATGTCCCAGGTAAGCTGTAGACGAAGGGCCTTGTGCCCTGCAAGCTGATGTCTGTTTCCAGCTTTAGCAGTTAATATCTCTCTTAAGTTTGCCCACCACTGTCTGTAACTACCAATACATGGGCAAACTAACATGTTGTCTTGATAACTGGGGAGGTGCATGTGTGCACCCCCAGCAGACAGTGACAAATTTAAGTGAGTAGAGACCTCAGTGAAAGTACACTGGGGGAAATGAAGAATAACAGCATTCATTGCTTCGAGGGAACCTGGCAGGATGGGCAGTTCCCCTCGTATTTTGGCACTCCTGCTTCTGATCTGGGGACCCTAAGAACTGAGGGCAAAAGAAAGAAGGGGAGAGGAAAGAAAAGAAACCTTGTTATTCAGACTTTTTTAAACCTCCATCAAAGGACTGGTTTGCGTTTTGGACATGTCTCAATGTAGGTTGTCATTAGTGACTGACTAGCTATATTTGAATAGATACAAGTGACAACTCAGAGCCTTTTCCCAGCCTTTTTTCTTTTACTCTGGTATGTGGAAAAAAAAAAAAAAAAAAAAAAAAAATGTTCATTGCATTCTAAACTACATCTGCAGATGGTGTGTGCTCCTTGGCTCCAGTTGGGGCTCGAAGTGAAACACCACAAAATGCCTATTGTTGCTAGCACATTCTGCCCTGCTCTGGTAAGAAGCCCTGTTTGCTCTCAGCAGATTTGGATCCTGGTTCCTGTCCCTGATGTTTTCGTATGAACTTTTTTGGATGGCATGCCAGACTTTCTGAGGTTTGCCAGTTTCTGATTATAGGCTGGTTCTTGGGAACGGGAAAAAGGCCATGGTACCAATTCTCATCCTGCCCCAAATGTAGGCTGCATCCCAGGACCACTGAGGTCAGCAGAACAGTAACAGTGGATGTCAGAGGGAGTCTGAAACCACAATAACTCCACTGAAACCCTTGGAAGGTGGGTAGAGTTCATTGCTGTTATATTTCCAAGAACTAGGGAATTTTGATCCACAGAGACATATGTGTCCCTGATTCCCAGTGGTTTCTTAGCTCTGGTGCAGGTTAGGAGCTGAGCCCTGAAATAATTTGTAACTGTGATTCCAGTGCCTCAGGGTGTTCAGACCTACCTAATATTGCTGTATACCGAGGTCCTGGCTGGAACTTGGGTTCCTTGAAGTAGAAAGAGACATACAGGCTGGAATTTATCTGGCCACTTGCTGATACTTACAGTGTTGGTGCCTACTTTGGAGCTACAGGCTATGGAAACAGTGCAGTTAGTAGAGTTGATAAGGAGTGGGATATCATGAAATAGTTGCCTAAAACTGATCTCCTAAGAAAGTCTCCTTTTCTTCATTAACTGCAAATTAAAAAAAAAAAAAGTCTATTTTTTCTTGATTAACTGACAGCTGTGTCATAGATGTCTAAATTTAGGTAGGAGGTGTGCCATCTAGAATGGGAGTCAATGTCTCCTTCAGAGAGGATATACTGTTAGTCAAGACAGCTTGGCCTGGGAAGTGAAATGCAGATGCAGTGAATTTTAGTTCACTTGGGTACTTTTAGACACCAGCTATGCCGACTCTTAGGTTTGCCATCCACTCCCCTGCTGCTTCTCCCAGTGGTGAATCTCTTATTTACACATGGGCCTGGTCTGATTTAAAGTGAGGTCTTTAGAAATAAGGTATCCAGTCAGTAGTCACTCCTGAAATCCTGGTCTACCTGGTTTTCTTCTCAGGTCCTCTTCCCCTCTCTCTTCTCACTCTTTCAAGCTCAGTTGTTTTGGTTACAAGAAGTGCAAACTTTCCTTTCTTTGCAGCCTTTGTCCCAAATACTTTCATCCTCACAGGACACTTTTTGCTATCTTCCATCATCTTTGGAACAGATCAGCATGTTTTGGAAACCTAATTCAGTGGTAGTGAAGTGGTATGTTTCACCTGAGCTCAGTAGTGTTTTAGACCAGCTGAGGCTACAGCTTTTCATGTTCTGTGATGTGCTTCGATCAAAGGCGGGAAAACACAAAAATGTTTGCTGAGTTGTGTTTTATGGATCAGAGGAGGCTTTTCACTCCTTCATGAGTTGTTCGGGGCTTAAAAAAAACAAGCCCCCAGTCCTTGCATATTCAGTTCAGATGCTGACAGAGCAGATGGTGAGAGAGTATTTTCTCTTCAGCCTTTCCATGTGCACTCACGCAGTTCAGCGCAAGAGGCCTTGATCCCGCCTGGGCCTGTGGCCATTCCTGCAGTACACATGCTAGATGATAGCACATTTTCTTTTCTCATGTCAAACGCTGGGTGTGTTTCCATCCCTTAGATAAACTTTATGGTGTTTCTATTTCCCTTTCCCCCATGGTACTGATTATCCCAGAAATAGATAGGAGCTGGAAAGCTCTGTTCTGGATCCTGTGTTGCATCTGGCATTGTGAGTGGATCCATTTTTGGGGCTGTGATAATTTCGTGTTTGCCCTTGTGCCAAGACTCTTCTGTTTTTAAGTTTTATTATTTTTTCCCTCCATGAATTGTATAGATTTTTTGTCAAGTGTTTCTTGTTTGAATCCTCTTGTTCTCTTCTTCTTTTTATCTTTCTGCTTCTCCATCTCCTTGACTTTCTTATTCTTTGTCTTTTGCTGGGTCACTCACCCTGGTCTCACAGCACTGAGCTGAGACCCCTGGAGGTGTCACACAGCAGCAGTGGGGCACAATGTTCTTCAGAGACAAAAAGGGGGCAAATGTCTTTAAGCTTATCCCTGCCTGAAGAGAAGCTTAAACCCTGGAAACTCACTTGTGTATCACATATGATCTTGTCACTCTGCTGTTATTCCGGAAGGCTGTGAAACTTCGGCAGAAGGCGGGTGTATATTGAGTTGATACAGAAAGCTTTGGTGTCCTTCTGGGAAGAACAACACGTCAGTGTTGGTTCTTCTACCGGGACAAGTATGAAGTGTATCTCCCAGGCTGCGGCCCAAGCTGTAGGTGGTAGCTGACTTTGGTCTGTCTGAATCCTGAGCAGAAAGGTTTTGTGTGTGGCACCTCCCTGAAGGGATATCAGGGAGAAAAGAGCTTCTGCCTGAGGCAGGGACAGTGACCATCCTGGGCAGTTAACAACAACATAAATGCGTGGCCTGCCGCCCTTGGAAGTAGTGAGACCACTTCAGCTTTTCCTTTGAGATGTTTGTAGGGCAAACTCCTCGGGGAGGCGGTCCAGGTATTTCTAGAATGTCTCACCATTTATGAGCAGATAATTACTTTTGTGTGAATGGTTTAAGATGTTTGAATTTTTCCAGATGCTCCTTAGGTATCTGGAGAGCTACATCTCTCCTTCTCCTGCCTGTTCCCATGGGGAGGTAACTTCAGTGTCCCAGGAGTCTGCTACTTTGGAAACTCCATAAATATGAACCTGGGACATCTCCTGCCAGGGGAGGCAGGATCTTCTCCATCATTTGTAAAGCTCTTTCAGATCCTTGAGATGCAGTTATTGTTTTGACCTTATTGTGAAATCTCAGGGGTCACGACTCAAGGAATAATTGTCCATATGGAAATAAGGACAGGACTATTGAGCATTGTAGTCATAACACTTTAAAGACTAGATAAACAAGTGCTATGGGAAGGACATAAACTTTTGTTTCAGGGCAAAACTATTGTGGGTCAGGAAGTAATTCTCCTTTCAGACCATTTATTCTGTAACTGATGGCTGCAACAGAGGCTGGACACTCTCAGAATCAATATCCCATGGCAGAGGCACCTCTGTTTATTTGTTACTTCCAAGTTTTGCAATGAATTCATCGGGATAAACAATCTTTTGTTTTACTCTTGCAAATTCGACCACCTCCCCACTTCTTGTATTCCCATACTTTATTTCCTCCTTGGCACTAATTGCTTGCTTTCAGTCAGCATGTTTCTGCTTTCCAAGCCTGTAAGCCATGATCTGGGGGGCACAGTCACATTTACATCCCTTTGCAGATGGCCCGTTTCTAGCACTGTCAGTCCTTGGGGTTTATTTTTTGCTCTCTTTATGCTCAGGGACAGACACTGCTCAGTGGGTCTTTGTGATTCTAATCTTTTTTTTTTTTTTTTTTTTTTTTCTTTTTTCTTTCTTTTTTTTTTTTTTTTTTTAATACAGTTTGAGGAGCAATGAACTTGAAAAACAAGATCCCTTTCTCTGGGGCGAGAAGGCACCTGAATTTTGGCCTGTCTGTACCACCCACTAAGGATGTGCGTGACAGTTTAGAGAGGGCTGAGAGCAGTGTGTTTGTCGTCATTGTAATGCCCTTTGTTGTTTCCATATAGTTCCCATTTCTGCAGACACCATCTGTTTGTTGGGATTTTTTTTTTTTTCTGCCTCGTCACTGCAGGCTTCAGGAAATGCCATCTTGCCAGGTGGCATCTCTATTTGCTACTGCTACAGTAGCTCTAGAAGCAGGTGCAGTTTGTGGCATAATGTCGCTTTGTGCCAACCCATTACAAGCCATGGCCCTTTCAGGGACTTGGATGGGGTTATTGCTTTAGCTCAGCTCCATTTGAGACGTGGGCATTGCATCTGAAGTGCCACTGGCAGCTGACTTCTCACTTTGATTTATGCTAACCTTAGAGCTGCTGGTAATTGCATGCATGTTCTTGTATTCAGAAAGTTTATGCAGTAGCCAAGGAGCAGGGATGTCTTCATGCAGCACTGGGAGGATGAATGGCTCATTTTGATGAGCATCTCAGACACTTTGGGGCATGTGAAAAGGCCTGCCTGTGTGCTTCTTCTTGTGACAACAGAAAGGCTGGTGGAAGAAGAATTGATAATGCTGCAGCTCTGTTCTCCAAGACTTTCTGAACTGATTTGTGGATATTTCATCAGCCAAAATAATACATGCAGAGCAATGGTTTTGTATAGTGTGATTCTGTGGCTCATTAAGTGAGTTGGATGACCAGCTGGGGCTTGTCTTCTTGGTATCCCTGACAAGTAGCACAAGGGGGAAGTGGTCAATTCACAGTTTTTTTCTTGGCAACTTCATCTACCTGCTTCAGCTGAACCCACGGGGCCACATCAGAGTGCACAAGAAATGATCAGAAATTCTTCTCATACTGGTGCTTCCTCTGTGAGTGCCCAGAAGATGTTTTGTAGCTGTTTTACATGGAAATATGTGTTCTGGAATAGGCAGTGAAATTCTAAGCTACCAGGCATTTCATATTTTAGATAACACTTCTCCAAACAATTCCTTAGACTCGTTGACTTGTTCATTTTTATGCACTGCAAGGAAAAGTTTGCATACAGCCAGGAGATTAAAGAAGATGGGAAACGAGAAGCTGATGTCAACGCAGGGTGATGCTGTATTACAATTCCTTGTGTAGCAATATGCTCTTTTCTGCAGCTGCTCAAAGAAAATTTATAAGGAAATACAAAGAACAGAGGTGATGTTCAGAGATGAAGTGGGAACAGTGCAAATGAGATTCCTTTTGAATCATGTACAGATGTTCAGGTGAAGAGAATGGGAAGAGCTTTTCACTGGGTGAAAATAAAACACCAAGGAATCATAGGTAAGAAAATCCATGCTTTCTCTCATGTGGAGGTACTCGTGTTTGCACCTCCTCATCAACCGCAAGGACAGTCAGGACATCTTATATCAGCTTTGCTCCTACTGCCCTGCTGCAAATATCACAAATGCCAAAGCTGGTGCCTTCCTTCCTCCCCACCTTGAAGCAAAGCCGAGGTCTTCTCTGACATTCCCTCAGCCCGTCAGCAGGAGCTCTCAGCTCTCAGCCTCATTTGTCACACTCAGTGTAGCTTTTCCATGCGCAAATGAATACCAGATTGCTGGAGGAAGTTGTGCTCTTTTGCCCTGCTCCCAGTCACAAGGTGAGTGTGTAGCAAACTCCCAGAGGCTGCTTTTGTGTTCCACATATCAGATTGATCTCCTGCAATGAGCACCTGGGCAGGACTCCCTAAAGCCATTAAATTTGGAAGGCAATGCACTAATTTTCCCCAGAAACCATCTCTTCTGTCACTGTCAAGAACATCCTTCCAGTCCCTTGCGGGTGCCAGCAAAGCTGTAAACATGGAATCTGTTACAGTCCTTCAACATCTTTGTTTACAGCTGCTCTAAATACATTCATGTGAGTAATCCCTGCACCTCAACATGTTCCCCACATTGACACCGTGCACAACTATCCACTTCAATGCAATTCATCATGCTAATAGAGATAATTTGATGGATCCTTCTTTTATTTGCAAAGAACAGGTGTACCCTAGTGATGAGGATGAGTCTAGAAGCACTGTGGAAAACACTGCCTTTGGAGAAAATTAAGGTTGTTGTTCTGTTTCTTCAAAATAAATGTCAAGTTAAAAACATAACCCAAGTCTTGTTCCTCTTTCTGAGCTGATCTAAAGCTCCTCAAGAGGTGCTGAAATCACTGCCTTCAGTCCAAGAAGCTTTTATTTAGGCCTTTTTTTCATGTTCATTTCTCCTCAGCAGTTAGGTAAATGTAAATATCCGGACATGCTGTTAAATGTGCTGTGAGCAGAGTTGGCAATACCACTAAGAAAGGTCCAATACTGATTTCAACCTAAGTGAAAAAGAGGATTATGTGATCATTCCATCGGACCATCTATTTTTTATTTTATTTTTATTTAAATCTCATGGCTAATTTCAAACCAGTATCGAAAGGAGGGGGAAGATCTCCAATACAATGAAGTTTCTGCAAATACTTTGAAACTTGGCGGCTGGGTAGAGGATAGAGATGTGGAATAGTGATAAGTGTCCTGAAAATAGAGAGAAGTGGTTGAATTTCTTTCAGTCTGCTTGTTAGTATGTTATGCTGGCTGGCTGGACCATAAGCACATGGCTTGGGACAAAACATGGGGTATTTTAGTGCTTCTCTAGTAGGGCAGAGCAGAAGGTCTAGGGAGAACTAGGGTGATTGCAGGGGGTTGGTGTTGGCAGCCGAAGGGCTTGTGTTGAGGTGAAACCACATTTCCTCAGTCTTACTGCTCACACAACTGCTTGCTTAACGTGGGCAAAAGAATGTATTTTTCCCTTGCATTGTGCATAAAATTTCCTGAAACATTTTGTCTCAAATTGACTTGAAATATTTAGCCTGCAGCAGATATCCGGAGCATAACATTTCAGCCCACACAGTTGAAGTCTGGCAAAATAGGAATTGATTGAAAGTAGGGTCTGTTCCAGGACCATTCAGGAGGAGACTGAAGGGGACAAGCTCTGCTACTCGTTTTACCCCACTTCTGCAAAATATCATTGGAAGTGCTGGCTACTACAGCCATCCTCCAGATATAACTGAGTTAAGTAATAGAAGCTATTTCCCAAAAGAAAAGCTGCACTGGTTTCTGGCTCTCCAGAAACCCAATGCTATTGCCCAAGGTGTTTTGCTGGCAGCAGAAGGCAGACCTGGGGTCAGGATATCATTTTGGCTGAACTGTGTGTGCAAAAGCAAATGTGCCAGAAGCACCGGAGAAGGGGAGAGGAGGTGGCAGCAGAAAGCCCAGAGTGGCCACAAGACAGCTCTGAGCATAACCCCAGCTGACCGCTAAGAGGGTGTTTTGAGTATAGAGTTGACCAGAAAGAGACCGAGAAGACAAGGAGAAGCTCTTCCGTAGGTTTTGGTTCCCGCTATGACCAGTGGAAAATGGGAACATGAACTTTCTCTGCAGATAAACAGGACTGCATCAAAAATACTCAATTCAATTAACAGCTTTTGTAATGGAAACATTCCCATGGTCCTAAGGATCAGCTCTGTACTGTGGCTAAATGATCTTGCATTCCATTTACGTACACAATGAAAGATATGCATATATGTTTAAAATAAAAGAACACTCTGGACTGAGTATCACTTTATAGGTTTTTGAAAGAATTGTACTTAAATTTGAGTTTATTCCCATCTGTCATGTTGGGTGAGATACATATGATCAAAAGTAGATGCACAGAGCACAGACATTTCCATCTGAGCTGGACTCTGTAGCTGCCTCTTCTATTTTTTCATATCTAGGGTATAATTCTGCATGTCTTAAAAAAGGCCTCTAAAGTAGGTCAGACAAGTCTCTCCTTAAAACCACCTACTGAAGAGCACAAGGGTGGCCAGCTCTACCTTGTCGGCATCTGAAATGAGGTGAAATAAATCCCCCCCACTGCTGATCCCCAGGTGTGTGGCGCCTAATGCCTGCCCTGGGGTGGGTGGTCTGATCTGTCAGGTCCTGGGCTGGATGACAGGACTGTTTGGAAGTGGTTTCCACGAGCTGTCTGTGCAGTTTCCTTTGCAGACAAATTTTAGCTTTTTATCCTTTAGATGGTGGTGGGACACTCCGGCCCTGACCGTATGTTGTCTTTCTGCAGGAGATGTGTGTGAGGTGCCTCACTTCTGCTCCATTTTAGCAATCCAGCCGCTGACCCTGGGCACTGTTTTTGCTCTCTGTGGGATTTTTGGTGCCACTGGGTTTGAAGTGTTGTCCATTAACCCAGCTTTAGCAAGCTTACAAAGGAAGGAGAGTGGTGTGGTGAAAGCACCCCACTGGGTGGCAGGAGATCTGAGCTCGGCTCTTCACTCTGCCACAAAAAAAATATCACTGTTGATCTTGGGTGCGTTTCTTACACTTTCTGCTCCACCACAGTTTCCCCATCTGTAAAATGTGAATGATTTTTACCTACCTGGCTGAAAACTGAGAACCTCATAACTGGAACTCGAGGAACCTAGAGGGAAGTTCTGGTCTGGATTTGCTCATGACAAAGCATCTACTAACATATTTTCAGCCGGTGCCTGGCAGAGCATAAATGTTCAAATTTCTGTTTAAATAAGCTCTTTCATCAGATGAAAGAACATACCAGGAACCGGTCAGCAGTCTGCTCTGCAGAGTGGCCCCTGAAAGGGGAGCTCAGACCAAGGAGTTAATAGCTTCCAGGTAATGAGGAGAGCACAGAGCTGCACCAAAATGCAGTCAGTACCTGAGGACTGACCCAGGGAGCTCCTTTTATTCTGAGCAATCCCATTTATCAACTGCTGGTCACCTCTGCAGTGGGAGGGCAAGGAGAAGGAGGGCACTCCTTTGGTGGACATTGAACCATTACCTGTGCCATAAAGGATTTGGCTTGAACTGGCATGAATTAAAGGCTTTGGTCAGGTTGGCCTTGGAATTGTTTAGGATGAAACCGATTCCTTTTAGCCTTTGAGAGGGCCCAATTTAAGCTGTTTAGCTGAGCAGCATGGAAAATACTGCACTTTAGTTATTATGTGGTCAAACTGAAGAGCAGATGCCATTTACTGATACTGCTGGATCCATAACCTCACATCCTTTCGGAAACACCATACTCATTACACTTTCTCATTGTCGTTATGGCCACCAGCGAAGAAAATCCAGCCTGTTTTATCCATTATGTTTCTTGGATTCTGTGTTGCTTAGAAGGCTTACATGTCCCCCAGCCCATTCGCTGCAGGGCAGCACATGTTCATCGCAGGGCTTGCACTCCATTGGGAAATGTGTGTCTTTTGAGACACAAGGGCAGGAAACGCTTCTGTGAGATGTCAATGGCCTTAGAGTTTATTAGGATAAATGTGGTCACAAAGGCTCTTATGAAAAGAAAACACTTCTAAGAGACTGATTACTTGTTCTTCTAACCCTAAAGCTTTTTTTTTTTTTTTTTTTTTTTTTTTTTTTTTCTGGCTGCCTGCAATGGCATCTTGCTTTACTTGTGCAGTTTGCTGCCTTGGACAGTCTCTTTGCCTGTCCTACCTGGGAGATGGTTTCTGCTAGCAGCATTGAAAGAGCCTGGTCTGTGCCTCCATGACCATCCAAAACCAGAGTCTGATTATTTTGCTCAGACCCATTTTCCATCAGTGTGGCTCCTCTGAATGGATGTTGATCCCACTGTCATCACAACTGAATTGGGCTGATCTCATGCGTGCTGATACCTTAGTCATGATAAACATTTTGAGTGGAGGTTAACAGTGATTTTCACCTGCCATGAAGTGATAGAGTGTGAACTTGAGAGCTTTGTACCAGCTAACTGTCTCACCTAAATTTTGGACAATAAGTCCAATAAGTAATATAGACAAAGGAAAGTGTTACTTTTGACTGCTTTCTGGAATAAAAAGAGTATTTTTCTCTTTATAGCTTCCCTGAGGAGCTGTGAATGTACATAGAGGAGCAATGAGAAAAAATTAGGAGAGGAAAATTCAGGACAACTGGTAGTAAACTGAGGTGTTAATCTTCTGCCCTGCTCTCACCCCTTCACCCCTCCACCTGTGAGGACCATTTCTCAGCAACATGCAGTGGGAAAAGAGATGGAAATGGTGAAGGAATGGAAATGGCATCTTGGTTCAATGGGCACTGTCTCCACTTGGGTTTCAAATGAAGAAGAAAACAGAAATAAAACACCGGTCCCCTTCCAGAAGAAAATAACACTGTGAGGGGACTCAGGGGCTGGACTGCCAGTGCTGATTGCTGTCCCAGAGGCATAAAACCCCCCACTTTGAGCAGCTGCCCTGCTCAACACGATGGGAACTTCTGGTGCCACACCAAAATGAGCGTGAAAGTTCCTCAGTAAAGAATTTTATACAACGATTGGATGAAAAAGAGCAGAGGCACAATCCTGCCCCAGCAGGCAATAAGCCTGGATGATCTTGGAGGCATTTTCCATTCCTGTTGTCCCTGTTTTGCACCACAGTGATTAAGCCTCAAAGCGGTTGGTGTTTATCTAAACCCTTTTAGTCTGGAAAACAGGCAGGAATCCGCTGGAAGGAGAGACTTGTGAGTTTTCCTGCCCTCCCTTGTGCTGGCGGTTGGAAACACTGTGGGGCCGGCATTGTTTATGATCTTTCTTTGCTCCCACTTCTGGCCCAACCCTTTGGAAGTGCAGAACCACACAAACAAACAAAAAATAATTAAAAAAAAAAAAAAAAGCCCTAGGAACAAGACACTTCAAAGTCAGTCTGAATGTCGGCAAAAAGGTTTGCTGGAAATGCTTTGTCCTTTGCGTGTGGAGCAAGATGCTGTCCCTGCCACGGATGCTGCGTGCACAACTATTTCCCCTCAAGCAGACCATGCCTGTGGCTAAGTGGCACAAGGGGAAATTGTCCTCTCTACGCATTGTACCCCTGCTCATGGAGGTGGGCTTTCCTCCAAACCCCTGCACACCATCCTGAAGGTCACGATGATGAGCAGAGCAACGATGCAGTGACAGCTCTGTTCTCCCACTGCGCTCTTCGTGAAGGGACTCCCTGCTGCAGCTGCTCTGCGATCTTCCAACGAGCTCTTCTTTCACTGTGCTTGTTTATGTCTTTCTTTTCCTTAGGTCAGTAAAAGCTGTCTTGTTGAAGCTATGTTTCTTATTAGGAAGGTTTCTGTGGTCCAGGATGGCCTGTCATATCTTTTTCTTCCTGTGTGTGAAATAAATTTGGAAAGTTTGGTTTTCATTCGGCTGTAGAACAAAAACAAATTCCAAAAAACTCACAAAAGATGGGCTTGTTTACTGATATAATCACAGCATGGCCCCTGCGGCGGGGCCCAAACCAGTGTCTATTCCATTAATGTCAGCGTGGCTATTGTGAAGGACAAGTTCAAGACCAACCGTGACAAGACACGCGAATGTAGAAGTTCCTAAACAGTCACTTAATTTGGACATCCCCTTCTTTAATCTCCTGAAAATAAATATAAACTTTCCTATTTAGACTGCAGCAGAATCTGAAAAAAAGAAAAAAAGAAAAAAAGAAAAAAAAAAAAGACTGTTCTTCATTAATATGAATGAAGTTATAAATTAGCAGCCTCTCCTGTGATAAAAATCACTTTATAATCAGCATGGAGTCTAGGCAAGCACTCCATCACTCATGTCTTTATTTAATACAGGTTTGGGAGACAACAGCTTTATCTCTGGCTCTGCCAAAGCTGGTCTCCACTAAAGACCAGTACTGCTACTATTTGCAGAGCTTTGAACAAGCTGGGTGTGCCTGTACCAGTATTGCCTCCATCCTGCCAAAGGGAACCTGTCTGTCCCAATCACAAATCAAACCTTTTTTCCAAGAACTGCAGTTTGGTGTCATGGGAAATTGTCTGCCAGTTGCCAGAAATGATGGCTTGTGTGAGCAGCAGTTGCTTCTTCACAGCCAAGGATGTGCTGTACCTAAAAGCTGACTTACGCATCAGCTCTGTTCCTTTATAGGAAGGCTTGCTTTATAGAAATGTAAATTTAGGTGATGCTTAAACCAACCGAGCCTCCGTCTTGGTTGGGACCTTTGATCTGAGTGGAATATCATGACAATAGCAACGATCTCAGAGGAACGAGGCTGCTAACAAGCAATGTCCACATTGGTTGGATAGATGCCAGAGTACGGCTGACAGGGATGACGTGCCACAGGAAAAGAGCAGGGACAGTCAGAAAATGCTTTTTTTTTTTTTTTTTTTTTTTCCCTGTTGTTTGGAAAAATCTATGGAGGGAGAAAGTGGGTCTTATTGATAAAGCATTGGCCTAAGACAAAGAGCTGGGTTAAATACCGTTGCTGGCACAGGCTTTGGGTGTGCATCCAAGAATAAGTCATGGGACCTTCGCCCCTGGTTCTCAGCCCATAAAATGGAGATGTGGAGGAGGAGAATAACAGCCCCTTTCCTTTATCCTTGCTTTGTATGTGGCAGACCAAAAATCTTGGGGGAAGGGGCAGCATCAGAAACAATAGAGGCTTGTTCCCTTTTCAGGCCTCTGAGCATTGCTGTGCAACAGACGCAGGTTGTGCTATCTGAAGGCCTCTTTCAAGGTTATGTGGTTGGGACCAGCGCTTATTTCTAGGCTTTAGAATTAGAAAATGAAAGGACCCAACTGTTTCAAAGGTCAAAGTGTCCACCTGTCCCGGGCAGGCTCCTAGACTGATTTTCTAGTGTACACTGTAATGTTTTACTTTGCTTGGAGTATGAGATGTGAGTTCAATAGCAATTTGCAGCCCAAAGTGGTAACTTAATTGGCAAATCTTTGAAGGAGAAAGTTTGGGCTCAGCAAAATCTAACCTTCCTTCTGGGACCGCATTCCACTATAAGGCTGTCAGTTTGTCCAGGACTTAGCTTTCACCAGAAATGCCCTCACTACTGGGAATATAACCTATTCCTTGTGACATAACGAAAATGGAGAGGATGGTTCCTGATTCTTGACTCTGCATTTCGTTTTGATTTTGTGTATTTTTATTGTTGCTGTTGGAATGGGAGCATTAAGGTAGAGAAAAACATGGGCCCACTCATTTGTTTCTGTGCTTTTTCAGCAGGAAAAAATATTTATTTTCTTTAGTCCCCAAACTGAAGCATTTCACATATTGAAAAAAGGTTCTTGTCTTTTGAAATGGAAGGTTTCTCAAAAGAGGGTTTTGTTATTACTATTTCCTTTAAGTATATGACATTTTTGACATAAGTTCATTCTTGGGTAGAAAATTTTGAGGGGAAATATTTTTAGCTTGTTGAAATATATCTGTTTTTCAGCATTTGTGGGCTGGTAGATTGCATGGACTATGAAACCATAAAGAGTATGAGCTATTCTAAAGCTCTTCTGTGGGATGTCTGTACTACTGTTTTGAAAAAACAAAATCCTGAAAATATGAAGTATTTCACTGATAGCTATTTTAGAAATATTGATAATAGTCAGGGAATGTGTTACTGCTTACACTTTATCTTCAGTCTGTTCATAGCCTGAAGCCTTTTGAAAACTTTTACGAGGATAATAAAGAAGAGGATTGTGCGGACGAGAAAAAAGGATAAACACATATAAGAAAAATTTGAGAAAACTCCAGAAATACTTATTTTCACTTACCCATGATCAATCTACAAAGACTAAAAAAGCTACTGAATTTGGCTGATAAAGCTTAATGTCATTTTGTTTCCATTTTAAATTATTATGGAGTTGTGCTAAGCAGAATTCCTGAGGCTAAGGAAAACTCAGGTACTCCAAACAAATACCGTTTGAAGTGAATGTTTTTTGGCAAGGTGTTTCATGGTATGTATTGCATAATTCCATCCAAGATATTTTGATACCTTGTTTTAGGAAAAGAAATTGCTGAGGATTCAAAGTAAAATAAGACTGCGGGGGAAAGAAAACTAATCTGTTTTCTTGGAACATCCCTCAGAATGTTGCAAGTCTTGCAGAAGTTTATGGGTAGCCAGAAGCATCAACTGAAGCCCTCACCATTCACCAGTCCGTTACCAAAAATGAACATTAGAGAATATTTCCATTTTACATTGGTTTATATGATAATTTTATGATTTAGAGAGGTCATGTTCAGACTAGCTCCTTAGGAATGTCACTCTCCAAACTCTCCCCAAAATCCTCAGCATTAGGCGGCACTTTGTGTTTTGAAAGATCCACTCATCAATCACCACTTCACAATATTAACTAATCCTGGCAACACCCTTGTCAGATATGGAAATTTAAGGCAAAAAGAAGTTAAATTCCAAATTGTGAAAGGATCCCTAATTTTGACATCAGGATAACGACATAGGCATTTCTAAACAATAGGCGAATCTTGAATTCTAGAAATATTTGGACACATACCTCCCACTGAAACCAAGAGGTAACGAGGAGATGTTTTTACTTCTCCTATAGTCAAAATTTCAAGTCTTTTCTCTCTTCTATACCACAGAGATTATTTATATTTTTGTGGGAGATATTATAGAGCTATAGGAAATACTGAAACCCATTAAACATTTGGAATGAGTGCACCGAAAGTTGTCACGCATTATCTGGGATTAAAGTTGAGTACTTCTATCCAGAACCTCCACTACTGAAAGTTAATTGTTGAAACTTGACTTTACTGGCTGGCAAAATGCCCGTGTACCTCAGCAAAAGGTCAGGCATACCGCTTGCTTGCTAGGCAGAGGCAAGAGCATATGAGAATCTCCAGGCAGCTTTCATCCCTCATTTTGGATTTCAGTCTCTTTTTGGTGTTTAGAGGCTGTCAAAAAGCTGAGAAAAATCACATTATTTCTTCCAGTTTCCTGATTCAGAGGTGTTTGTGGAAAGGGCTGTAGAAGCCCTGTATGATCAAAGGGACTGGCTGGCCAGGGGCTCCTCCTCTCCTCCTCTAGGCTTGAGTCATGGGACAGAAAGAGGAGTTTGGCTATGGACACAAGAGATGCATGGTCAAGTTCGTCTCCTTACAGCATGTGCTAAAACTTCTCCTACAAAACCTCAAGTTAATTCAGATGAATTATCCTCAAAGGTGCCTGTTTTGCTCCACTGGCAGGGACACTCTAAAAGTGGACACCCAAAGTCCAACGGGATGAAACCCAGTCCAGCCTTTTTTGTGCCTATGTGAGTTACTGAACCCTTAACCAGCTTTGATGGTCTAGCTTTAGGGTGACTTTGAATCACTGGCAAAAGCAGAAGTCATTGACACTCCAAGGTTTATTTGTCAGCTGTAGGCAACTTCTTCTGCGCCTTGTCCGTAAATAGGATGTGACGGGTCATAAGGTTCCTATTTGGGTCCTGTGAGACTCCCAGATGTTTGGGACTGCCACCAGCATCATTCCACCCCATGCCCGCAGGGATGGGATCCAACCCAACAGGGCTGTGGCTGCAGCAGAGGCGCCTCCTGCCCGGGCACCAGGTCTGCACAAAGCCTCCCGTATCCACGTCCCGCCAGAACGGGGAGAGGGCCTTGAAAAATGATGCTGCCGGCATGAAGGCAGCAGGGGGAGGCTTCCGAAGACCTTTCTGGAAAGCTGAAAACAGGAAACGTTTAATCAATCTCTGAGAGAGGAAAAAAAAAAAAAAGAAAGAAAAAAAGAGAGTCTCTTTCTGAGCAGCCAGGATGTTTGTGAAATCCCTTCTCCGTTTATTATGATGCTGAGTTTCAGCTGGCTGTTTTATTAAAGACAGCTGGGACACATTACTTGCGCATTAACACTGAGCCAGCTTTCATTTTAAAACTTACCCATTGCTGGGAGCTTTCCTTAATGCGTTCCTGCTGCTGCCAGCTCCATAATCCACACCAGCAGCCGCGGGGGAAGATCACCTCACTTTACCATACTTCTTATTTCCGGAGAAAGGCCTCGTAAAAGTCAGCCTGGCTAAGCAGGAGCAGGACGGCCCCTCTCCTTGCTGCAGCTCCAAGGTGGAGCAAGGCTTGCTGGAGCGAGGGGTCGGAGGCACATCCGCCAAGAGGACATCTGCTCGCGAAGCAAAACTCTTAACGCTCATATGCAACTCTCTCTTAATTGCTTTCCAGGGACATATTAGAGCTTTTTGCAATGTAAACTGTGTTTCAGTACATCACAAATCACTGTGCGTAGATCGTTGTGGAGGTTGGCAAGCCCTGTTGTGAAAGCTAGTGGGGATGAGCGTGCCGTGGTGGCTGCGAAGGATTGTCAATGGGGTGCATCAGGAGGGTTTGGGTGGGGAGCACCAGCACCTATCTGGGGCTGGGGGTTAGGTGGCCACGGTCCTTGTCCTCCAGCACATGTCCCCCAAGAACTTGTTCTCGTCAGGGATTTGGGAGGTGACTACAATCCCTAACCCATAATCTCCTGTCCATAAGTAAACACCAAAGTGTGGATGGAGGGAGGTGAAAGTGTCTTGTGTGCTCCCAGCCCTGTGGCCTGGGATGTCAGAGGACATTTGGTCCCTGCTTTCTGTCCTCATCCCAGTCCTGAACATGGCTATGGATGCCCTCTGGGAACATAGGTGTAAAATGCTGTTGTGAATTCAGGTCTGAATTTTGGGAAGGGGTCAAAGAGGTAATGTTCCTGTGCCCACACTGCTTTGTAACCCCTTCTCTTAACAGAATAAGGCTTGTGCCATTGTGCAGTGTGTTGTGTATGTGCATTTACATGTTTATGTAGCAGGTGTGCTTCCTAACTAATTTTGAACTCATGTGCCAATTTCAACTAAATGTAACAGAGGGGTAGAGATTTCAAATAACTGAATTCTTACAAGTGTAAATAAGCCTTTAGATGCAGAAGAGAGGCTCTGTTAACACCCTCACTGATAGGCTGCACTGGGACTGTGCTTTATTAGACACGTGAGAATCCACTCAGACATGCTCCATTAAGTGTTTTAATTGTAGAGGACGTTTCCATTCCTGTTTATGCCTTATTAAATACCAGAGTGATCACCCTTCTCCCAAGTCCAGGAAGAGGCATTCATAACATTTTGCTTTCACATGACACTAGACAGCTGCCCAGGGAACAAACTGCCCGGAGGGTGAATTTCTCCCTGATTTATCTTAGCTGATGCTTAGTTAATATCATCTTATTTCTCAGCAGCACTGTGGATCCTTTCTTGATCTGTAAAAGTACCAGAATCCTTTTTTTCCCCTGAATTCTGTTAATGTCTTAACACAGTGAAATCACACAACAATGAGATTCTCAGGTAAATAATGCCTGTACATAAATATATATATATATATATATATATTAGTGTTTTTTTTTTTCTTTTTTTTTTCTTTTCCCTCCTTTACCTGTTTCTTTTCCTTTGGCTTATTCTCCTCTATTTGCAATGTGAGAAGGGGTAAGTGTGCCTTACTTACTTGCCACCTCTGCATTATTTATTATTTTGTCTCTGCACAAAAAGGGAACCATGACCTGCTCTGACAGTATCGTCTATGCTGCAAAGCTGCCGTCCTGCTGGTGAGGAGGTGGCTATGGTGCCCAGCCTGTTACAACGCTCTGAAATCCCCCCTAAAAACTCACCTGTGCTGTGATTCTTTCAAAGAGTTTGATAACTGCTGAGCACTAGCATGCTGATATTGCTTTCTAGTGTGCTACTCCATAATGCCTTGTTGTTTCTTTGTATTTCTACCTCAGTCTGCATCTCCCTGTTGCCTCTTTAGACTTAAAGCACACTTGGAATAGAAACTGTCTGCAGTAAGTGTTGACATATTTTATTTTATTTTTCTACACCATCTAGCACAATATCCCCGTCCAAGTTTAGGGTTCATCCATAGTAACACCACGGATGGCTCATCCATTTGGAAGAACTCTTGTCCCTTGGCCACAGTTGCCATCAGCAAATCTGGTGCAAATCACTATCTGAAGGTCCTATGTAGGTTTTGATGTGGCCAGCATGGTTAGTGTGGCTTACAGTGAATGGCTATTTAAACTGTTACAGACAAAGCAGGTGCCCATGTGATCTGTTTTGCTAGAGCTGCTCTTGATGTGATCTTCATCAAAAGAGTGATGGAAAACAGCTGTAGAGTAGCATCTTAAACAGGCCCCACTCCCCCCATCAGCAAACAAACATCACCACCTTAGAGCATCTTTAAACCAGTTTAATTGCATCTGAACTGGGTCTTGTGCTGGTGAATCAATAAAATTATAAAATTACAACCTACATATTTTCACTCTCTCTATTTTTTTTTTTTTTAATAGAAAGATGCTCTGTTTTTTATAGTAATTTCTGTAGGTCTGAAGCCCTCTTGTTTTTGTGTATCCATCCTTCCTGTCACCCCAGTAAGCACTTTCCAGTAAGCAAGAGCTTCATAGAGATCTCCAGGTGGGTGGCATGGAAGAAGGGACGTGACCTCAAGGGAAGACTTTAACTTGAAGTGCTGCACAAAACCTATTATAAAAAGGGAACAATCCAAAATTAAGAGCAAGTGTCCAGTCTGCCATGTGGCCATTGAAATGGTTGGCATGATTTTGGAAACTCATTTTACACTGAAGGTGTCCCAAGTCCTTGGTGGCACCTGATAGACTCCTCTAACTCATCTCACGTGACAGAAATTGGTGTGAAGCCAGTGCCATGACCTGTTGTTAGAGTGGCTATCTGAAGTGTGCCTCAGCCCAATGGAGTCGAGCTGAAATCATAGCAAGGAAAGGAGGCTGTTCCCCAGAATCCAATTCAGCAGTGCTGCGGTTGCATAAAACTATTTAAGTTTGATGTAGCAGCACTCTCCAGAGGGGCTAGATGCCTGGGGAAGCCAGAGGTACATATCAGAGCCCTGCACAAATTATGGTTGGAAGAGAAACCTCTAAATTCTTGGAAAGTATTTATCAGGTTCATGAAATATTAGGCCTAATACTGTAGGGTCATAAGCCAGAATGGGGCTGATATGTGTACAGAGATCCAGAAGCGTATATGTGTGTGTGTGTGTATCTGCCTAATATTTCCCAAACCTTTCTCCAGCCCAGGTCAAATAGCACAGATTGGAAATGCTCATGAGTAATTTTGGTTTCACTGGATTGGCACTTGTCAAAGGAAATGGAGTTCTCTGGAAAATTCCTGAGGGTCTCCAAAGACCATTACACGAAGTGAGGGAGAGGAGGGGGGAGGCAGCTCAGGCGTACACTTCCCCTGTCAGAGGCCATTAAGGAGGTGCCCATGACATGTCACCAGCTCTTGGTGGTGAATAGTGGCACTGAAGTGAATGAGCTACCCTGTCGTGTTTGGTTTTGGGTAAAATTTTCCTTTCTCCTTGCATCCTGCTCAAGCAAATGACTAGGTTCTGCCTTTACCAGCCTTTATATAGAATGATCTTTTGCAACACTCCTTCATTTCCACTGCCTTGAGCCACCTTTCTTTATCTCCTCCATTTTATGCCAAAATAATCACCTGAACAAAAGTGAGCGTGCTATTTTATACCATATACCTTGCCTTAGCAAGGAATTAATTACTGTAGTTATGTATAGGAAGGAGCTCTGCAGTTCATTCATTGCAGTTTGCTTTAATAAATTCAAGGACCACTGGGTCAGGCCCTGGGCTCGAGTAAATCTACATAGCTGCACTAAAGCAGGTGATGATCTGCCCCATTATTTTTCTTACAGTGCTGCAGTTTGCCTGGGACACTTGGTTTAACATTCACATCCTGAGTCTTGCAAAAAGTGCCAGGGGAAATTTATAACCAGAAGTTAATTAACCATGAATCAGTTAATATTTGGGCATGTGAAGTGCTATATACATGCAAGGGATTAAGCTGTCAGAAGGAACTTCAGTTTTAAATCTCCCAGGAAAGCTGTCACTTCTGGCAGCCTGCTGGTCTCCAAGTTGACGCTATGCAGGGTGGCTGCAGGAGCACTGGTTTGGAGGAAAGGTTCCTTTTGCTATTTTCTACAGGTTCTGGGGCTTTTCTATGGATTCCTATCCAAATACTCCCCTTCTTGCCTTGGATTCCTACCCAAGAAACTAGATTACCCTTTTTTTCTGGGGTAATTAATGCACAGGGTGAGATGCATACACCTGCACTGTACAGATCACAGTGACTGCAGTGTGTCCTGCTGGCTCTGGAAGAAGGACACCTGTACGGTCTCTGCAGACCCCGCTGTCCACAGAGACACTGGCAGCATCTGTGAGATGAGCTCTGCATCGCAGGAAGGATTCAGAGATGAATGTAAGGACTCATCTGCTATTGCTCCTCATCCTGGCTGGTTCTGCTAGAGGATTTATACTCTAATCAATCCCACATTGCCTTTTTTCCTTGACCTGTGCTATAAGAAGTTATTACACTGGCCATCTGCTTCTGGCTAACATGATCTACTGTAGTCCAGACCATAGCCCATAAATGTAGGCAGAGGTGGGCATCTGTGTATTAAAGCCAATTTCTCTCACTGCCCTGCTGCTTGGACATTTGTGCCTCCACCAGAGCTTTAAAACAGCTGCTGAACTGATAGATCACCTTGATGTGCCTAGTCACCAGCACAAGGAAACCTAAATTTAGCAATAAACTAGGTGTTTCGTTTAATGTTTTTCCTGGAGATGGAGGTTTAGTCCAACAGTGCTATTTGCAGAGCTCTGACTGTTGACTGAGCAGGAGAAAGAGTGACACATCAGGGTCAGGCCAGCTGTCCTGCAGGCTGCAGGTGACCTGCTGGGGCCAGGAAGGGATTAGGAGCTGCAAAGGGTGGTGCTGGTGACCACGCACCCCTGTGGACCCAGAGGAGCTGACACAACCCTGCTGCAGCTAGGAGCACTGCCTGAATTACGAGACCTCAATGAGCTGCTGAGCTTTAGGATGTCGATGTGGCTGCTTGCAGCTCCCCAAGGTGGCAACAGCCTCATTTCACAGAGCTTCAAAGAGCCAGGTTTGATATAACCAACTTTTTTTTTCTTTTTTTTTTTTTTTTCTTTTTTTTTTTCCTGTCCACTTGAACCTAATGAATGCACCACATCTGCAGTAGCTGCTGAGTAATAGTGACAGCTTGTATGAAGAAAATGAACATGAATGGAGCATTAATAAAGCTCTGCTAGACCCATTTAAAGCAGGCACTTTCCCAGAACTAGGAGCTGATGTTAAATTGCTGGGGTTGTGTAACTAAAGGAAGGGATGGAGCTGAACTTCCCATCATAACATAGCCCTCTCTAAAGAATTTGGAGAACTAATGTCTTCATAAGGATCCAGGCCATTATTTAGGGACCCTTGCTATCAGTTTTGTCTGCTACACTGGTAAGGCTCACAAACTTCATAACATTTTTATGTCCAGAGAAGCACAATAATATTAAAAATGATTTTTTTTTTTTTTTACTTGCTAGGCATCAGTTTTGAAGTTGTATATAGGTAGGCAAATACCTGAGATATTGTGGTGACACACTCTGCGTCCTTTCACTGGAACAACAACGACATCTCTGGCATTTCCCAGTCTGTTACTGCTGTAGGAGGCTGATTTCTCATTATTTGGGCTGTTTGCAAACTTGGGCAAAGCGAAAAAATAACTTCTGTAATGCAAGGCCAGATGTTGTCCTCTTCCTCTGTATGAATAGCACAGCTGAAACTCGGGGACTGCTCCTAGAGCTCCTAGATTAAGATGCTGCTCTAAGCTGAAAGGCCCAGCTGGCAGCTCTCACCTCTTCATTTTGGAGTTGCTTTCCAGTATGAGCCTGCAAATTCAGACAGAAAGCCTTGTGGGGAGAACATACTGCCATTTACTTTAGTCCTCAAAATATTTACTCTGCTGTAACACCTACCAGACCATCTCATCATGCACTAGACAGCACTAGATGGGAATATATGTGCTGAGCTCTTGACATGACCGTAGTGTGAAAGTTTTCATGTGAGCAGGAGAGCAGCGCACAGCGCGGGAGGTGGATATCCACTTGGTTTCCCACAAAACAAAATAGTTATTAATGGTTCTGCGAGTTCCCCTCAACACTAATTTCCTGTTTAATTTAATAGGTGGAGAATGTCAGTGCTTTGTGGACTTAAGGGCTCATTTTTTGTCCCTGATTCCAAGTCCCTCATGAGCCAGACCCCTACAACAAGCCTATATGATCGGATACAACCCAGGATGTTTATTTCTTGTTCCAACACGTGGTTTCTAACTTCTTGCCTCCCTTGGTTATAAATCTCTCAGCTGCCAAGAACCTGGAATGTCACCCAACACACACCGGAGTTGGTCCTGCATTCATTTACCCTGCGTCCATTGGGAGCAGTGTTACTGCAACAAAGAAAGTTACACCATCATGGGATTAGAGACAGATCAGCCCAAGACCATTTCCCCTGAAACAGAACCAAACAAAACCCAAACAAACCAAAACAAAATCAGGCAACAACAAAAGTTACTGAGTTAGATCTAGGATGGACGTAACACTTTGATTGCCAGAAGTTGGCGTCTCCTCTGGGGGCTGATACGACTTCTGGGAGATGATGCCTTCATCAGAGTGATGGATGAAGTTGCAGAGAATCCCCATATAGATCCACAAGGCACAGATAGGTTGTTAACATGACTCCACTTCATTCTGAAACCCATTAACCCGCACCATTCTGGGGACCTAATTTTGCTATGACTTGTGCATTCATTCTGCAGGCAGCGATTTCGCAGGAACACCTTCTGATTTAGATCAGTATAACCCAAATCAGACTGAGACCTCCTCAAAGAATTCTTTAACTTCTGTTATGATCTATCCTCTAGCACTCGGTCTGTTGGCAGCTCAGAGCATGCACATGTATGCTTGTTACGAGATCTCCAATGACCACAGGGAAAAAGCTCTGGGGAGATGCTGGAAGTGCATGTGCTGTGTGGAAACTATAACTTACCCAGGTGCACAGCTCTTGAGGAGTCTGAGCCTCTGAGGGAACCAAAAACCCAATTTCCTGTGTGGGAGGAGAAAGTTTTGTGAGGGTTTTCAAATGGGAATAGAGATGCTTGAAACACAGACAGTAAATAGGTGTAATTTTTCTGGTATTCCTTTGGATACTATGTATTACAGGGATGTTCATATAAAAATCAAAAAAGGGAAGCAATTAAAAAACAAATGAACAAACAAACAACAACGCACATACACACACAACCACAAAGAATTAAATATAATACAAAGTTTGCTTAATTTTTGTAACAGTGCCTCATTGTGCCAGATGAATTAGCCCCTGTTGTGCTGGGCACTCCACAGAGATACAGCAACAGCCAATATCCACTGCAAGAAACATGCAGCCATAAGGGTCAAGACAACACATGGCATATTCTCAGACCCATTTCCTCAGTTGGAAAATGTGGCCTCTAAAGATTAAACAACTGAGCAACACAGAACCAAAAAGCAATGCTAATACCAGGGATTAAGCACTACTGTGCTGAATCCTGGTCCAACAACCCCTGCACAACCAGTTCACACCAGCAGGAGTGTTGAGCTACCCAAGCACATCACAGTGACCAGCAGGGCTGCCAACCAGCTAAAAACCAGGGCAACTCCTATAGGTTTGTCTCCAGAAACCTACACCTCTGCACAGAGACTTCCTCACTTCCCCCTCCTGTGAGGCAACCACCATGAAACCATGAGTACATCACTTTTTTTTTTTTTTTTTTTTTTTTACATTACCCAGGAACTGCTAAATTCCTCTATCTGCCAATAGCAGTATAATAATCCCAGGGTGAAGAGCAGGAGCTGGGTTATCCCTGTATGTAGGTGTATGTTGAGGAGGCATGGAGTGGCTCCTGCTAAAAAAGGCTCAGTTGTTGGCAGAGAGGGTCAGAGAGAATATGGGGAAGAGCATATGAAGATGGCAAACCTTGTTTATGACCTTATTACAACCATGTAATGTTGCTTCTCAAGAATATTTTCTTTCCTGTCAGTGACCTGCAGCTAAATTAGTGGTGTATCTCTCGTATCTAATAGCTCTAAGTGGCTTCCTCTTCTATGAATTTGCCTAGTGCCTCTTTGAACCCAAGCGCATTTTTGGAAATCCGGAGCATCCAGTGTCAAGGAGCCCCACTGCTTAACAGAGAAGTCTCCTCCTGTGTTTGAAGCTGCTGCTTTGGTGTTTTGTTTTCAACTTTGTTTTGCTTTATCAGGAGGGAAACTCCCTGTGCCAGCCCTGAGTCCAGAGCTTCCAGCATCCCCTGACTTCTACCTTGTAACTTGGTCTCTGCAGTCACCAGCAGCTGATGAATTCAGCTGCGGGAGGTCAAAGTCATTACTATTTATTTTCTTGCTTTTTCCACCTAAAATTATTCCTTTTTATGATTAACACAGCTAATGCTCAATTAAATGCTTAAAAATACAGATAAGCCACCACACTCTGATTCTCCTAATCCTTTGCTATCCTTTTTCCTCCCTTTTCCAGCTTTCCTAGGGTCTTGCCCCGTAGTTCAAGAAACTGCCTTACTACGAAGCAATGAAGACAGTAGGAAGTATCCTTAAATTGCCTTTTATGCGACTGAAACATTTATTTATGATCAGTCTGTTTGCGGTTTGAAATGGGACTTTACATCTCCTCAGCAGCTCTTTCACAGCTCATAGAGCAGCATATCAACATCAATGGGCTTAAGTTTACAAAGTCTTATAAGATCAGTGAGTATTAGACATGCTTCATGTGTTGCCATCACACTGAAATGATGAAGTTTCAGCTTTGGAAAGAGGGAGGGAAAGCTCTGCTAAATCTTTCCCCAGTCTTTCGATCGCGATCCAATACTTACCCTGGTTGTAGAGACTCAGAGACTGAGGTACAGAGACTTGGGCTGAGCCAAAGGACAAACCCCAGGCTGAAATGGGGCTGGGTTATGCTTTCCCTCTCTTTATGCTTTAAAAATCCTAAGAATCTTAACTTAAATGTTAATGAAAGCAGAGAAATATTGCAACATATTAACATTTCTGTTATAGCTCGTAGCCTGGAATTTCTTTTTTCAGATGTAATGACGTGCTTAATACATCTGAAGAAATTATGGTCAGGTAATAAATAAGGTTGAAGGAGAACAAACAAAAAGTACAGTGTCAGATGCTTTGAATAGGAGAACACTTATACCAAGAAATGCCAAAGAAAACACGCTTCTTCCGCAGGTCTTTTCACTGCTATTTATTCAGCATAGGCTGTGAATAAATAATAAATAGTAGAAAGCTACATGGGATTAAACTTTGGTAGTGACAGACATTACAGATAGGATGAACAGGCTGGAATTCCTTCTTTGTCACATAAAGCAGAAGTAATTAAAGCTGGCTGGACAAATGCCAACAGAGCATTTTCAGTAGGAAACACAATCCAGCTGAAATGCAAGTACTTTCCTAAGTCACTCAGGTATCTTAAAATCCCTTGTTCTTAGAGTTTCAAAATGAACCTGAATGAAAGAGAATAAAACATATATATATATTTCTTCACAAATCACATTTTGCTTTGAAAATTTAAAATTATATAATTGCAAAGAATAAATAAAATAAATCAACTGGCACTGTGTAATCAATCCTAAATGCTATCTATTCCTTCAGAGAAAATTTCTCCATTTACTGCATGGTGGAAAGGGAAGGAATTATATTTTAATGTAGCATGAAGACAGATGTCAACCTCTCAAAAAAGATTAATCTCCACTGTCAGTGGTACCTTGGCCAGGGAACAACCTCTGGCTCCTGCAAAATTCAGTGCAGGCTGTCTTGCATATAAAATATTCACTGAAACCTCTGGAGCAAAATGTCTGAGTCCCCAGTGTCTGTGTACAGGCACAGAGATCTCTGTCCCTGTCTACAATGTGCCAGGAGCAGACCCGTGTCTGAACTCACCTCCCACCTCTGCCTGTGTAATGGGGCAAGGAAATGCTTGACCCAGCCCAAGGGGATGTCCAAGGAATGAGCTGACACCTGCTATGGGATTTCCAGGTGAAGAATTAGTGAAGTATTAGAAAGATGATGACTTTTTGCTCAGAAAATGCTGTCTGCCTGCAGTTGTGTTGAAGGGATCATGGGTAGGACTCCATCCGTCTTACAGCACTGGATGTAACCAGAGACCTGCGTCGATCCCTGATAAACTACTTTGGTTCAAGATTCACAGAAAGCTTTATTTCTCTCTTTAGCTGGCAAACCGTGTTGCATAGGATACGTTCCCTGGAAGCTTTCTGCTCAAACTTGATCTCATTGCATCTGAGCTAGCTGTTTGGAGTTGCACTGTGTCTGAAAAGCATTTAGCTGTTCAACATCCTGCTGGCCCCTCCTGTCTATTTTTCTGCTGGACAGAGGTGTCTGGAAAGGACAACCAGGTGTCACGCTTGTCTACTACCAGAAATGGAGTTCATAGTCTGTTAACATCAAAGCCTTTTCACCTGGAACCCCCTATTGCATGGAGGGTAGGACACAGCCACTAGCCATGAAAAGAGAGGGGCTGTATGGCAAAATGATTTTTCTGTAGTGCACGCAAGCCAAAATATCGAGATTTTATTCAACTGACTTGAATGAATTTTTCATTTCTCTTTCAAAAGAGATTGTAACGAAGCACTGTCTCTATCTTGGACAGAGTATTTTGGTTTAGGTTTTAAAATATCTTTAGACCTACGTAAATGTAGCTATGGGGTGAGAATCATCTAATCTAACTTTGTTTAAAGTTAGACAAGCTCTCTTTGCAGTCCATACAGATAAGCACCTCCAAAGGACCAATCACCCCATCTGTTGTAAAGCATTGAAAACAAATGCCATATAAATGTCTCTTTTGAAACCATCAGAATGAAGTATTTTCTTGTCTAACCCAGGTTTACAATAGCTTTGTGATTGCAGCACATAAAAAAAAAAAAAGAATTCCCAAATGAATCAGTTTATTGGAATCAGCATTTTCAATGAAAAGCCTTGCAATGGAAAACCCCTCCTTGGCTGCAGCTAAGAGTTGTTTTCAGCAGCTGGGAAGGCAGGAGAAGTGGGCACTGCAACTGCAGGAACAGTGTGGATGGTATGGATGTTCTCACATGTAATTGTAGCATGTAGACTACCAGAATGGGGCTTTTTCCTGTGACCACATGTGTGTGCACCAAGGCCGCCCACCTTGGCATGCAGAGCCCATGAGCCCATGAGCCCTACTTCAATGCAATGGGTGTGGAAAATATGTGGCTTGGAAACAAAAAAACAACTTTTTTTTTTTTTTTTTTTTTTTTTTTTTTTGCTTCTGTTCATCCTCTTGAGCCCTAAAGAAGTATGTTCAGGTCACATTTACAAGCTTTGATCTGCAAGACTCAGGACAAGAGATGTCTGTCCTTTGTGAAAGCCGAGATCCTCTCTTAATTGGCTGAGTCAAAGAGCTGATGTTTAGGAAAAGTGCCAGTTGTGACAAAACATAATGAAATGATGAGATTTGGCACTGCTACAGTGTAGTGTGCTGCTTGTTCCTGACAGCAATCCTGAAAGTCATTTATACATGGAAAGTACACAAAAAGCCATAATTAGACCATATGGTTAAGCAGTTCCTCTGGTGTCGCTCAGCAGAGCAGCACCAGCTTCTCGTTTTCAGCAGTAGAGTGCGTGGAAGGGTTGGATGCAACCTGGAGGATTTCCACTTTTTTATTTTTTTCGCAGGATTATCTTTTCCATCGCTATGGAAACCTCCCATTATTGGCTTTCTGGGGGAAAATATGTCCATATCTTTGATCTCAACCACAGCCCACATGGTCTATAAAACTTGGAAAGCTGGAGTACTGGCACAGCCGCTCTTCTCTCATCTCAGAACAGAGCAGCCATTCTTAATATATATGTATTTTTAACATTCTTGTCTGGGGAAAGATACAAGGCACCAATGACCCAAATACAACTATCGGTACAGGGGAAAATATTGTTTATCCGTATATGTTTGCTTAACACACTCTGAACAAAAATATAAACAAGTCAGGGAGCTAAATGGGGTGGAAAGCTCATGTGTGAAGGGAAGGTCTGGGAGTCACCCCTCACAACAGGCACTGTGTTACTGCTCAGAGGAGGGCCAGAGTTATAAGGAGAAATAATCACAGCTATTTGTTTCTGCTAAAATGGGGGCTGGTTTCAGTACTCTTTGCTCCGGATGTAATTCTGAGCGACTTCTCTGAAGTCAGCAGGGTTAAAAGAGCAAAAACACGGTGGAGATGAAAAGTGACTCTTTGAATTCATGTCTATCAGATCTGTCTGTAGACCATTAAAATCTGTGATTAAAAGACAATGGAAAAGTCCAACATCACAGTCCTTTGTATTAAATTAATTTTAATTAATTTAAGGCAAAAATAAAAAGTACGTTGTCTCCCATGGGAAAAACAAACAAACAACAACAACAAAAGCAAAACATTAATTTTGTGCCTGTTCTGTTGTCATGGCCCTGTTGATTGTGTCAACATCAGCATCCAGTCCTAGGAAATATTCATCAGGATCTTGATTTTGCAAGGCCTAATAATTTAGTAATTTAGACTCAGTACTTCGGTAAGGGAAGGGAGCACAAAATTTATTCCTAAAGGCTGCAAAGGATAGAGTCAATGGTAAATGGAGAATAATGTCCCTGATTTACTCAGTAAATCTTTAATGTAGTTGGGCATCAAATCACCAGTCCCTTGGTGGCCATTTCAATGCCTGAATCACTAGAGTGACCTTTATTTATCCACCTTTTATTCCCTGATTTTTATTTACCTGGCTTTGTTTCATTTACTCTTTATTTACCTGCCCTTCTCACCTGTATGCACAGCAAAAATATTTCATTTTCAGGCAGAGAAAAGCATGGGTGTAACACTTGGTTGACATTTTTCAGATTTCCAAGCAATGATAATACTTGTCTCTGGAATTTTGAATTTCCTTCCAAGAAACCCCAGGAAACTGGGATTTTCTACATTTAACTCCTCACCATTTTTTACTAGTCTTGCATGGGATGTGGTTGGGGTGGAAGACTGAGACATGTCAGAACCATTTAAAGAGGAATCTGTGACATTAGACAACAAAAACTATCAGACTCATGGTGCCTAATATTTGTGCAACGATGGAGCTTTAAATTTATTCAACCTTATTTTTTCCTGTAGAGTAGATGAAGTCTAAAAAGATCTATGAAAAACAAAGGCCACCTCATGCCTTCAACCCTTTGGACTACCCAGAGCCAGCCTGGCTCAGAAGCCCTGGTAGGAGTGTCTTGTTGACATATTTCATTCCTTTGCAGAATAGACCATTGATTTTCAAGCAGCAAGCAAGCATGTCTTGTCTCCTTGAGCATCAGAAAAAAAAAAAAAAAAAGAGAGTCAGTCTAGGAGGGTTACAGAGACGCCAGAAGGCCCCAGTGTTTATTAGTGTGGCTGGTGTCTTTATTTCTTTTGATACCTCATATGTTTTTGTGGTGGTGGTGGGTGGGAAGGGCGCCTCTCCTGTCTTGTGGGAAGTTTACCCGAGGAGAGGGAGAATGAGGAAAGCCCTCTGCAAGCCAAGAAGCTCTCGCAGGGTGCTGAGACAGCCCTTGCTCTGCTTGCGAGCAGTAGAAGCAGTGCCGGGTTTATCAAATTATAGCTGGGGACGGCTCTTCAAAGGGACCCTGGCGGCACGTTGCAGCAACGCTGCGATCCGTCGTGATTTATGAATGTCTTGCAGTTTCTTCTGCCAGATGTGCCTGCCCTTTGTTTTCTGCGGGGGCTGGCACCCTTCCATGACGGAGCCGTCCCACGCGGAGGGAGCGTGCGGAAGAGACAGGCTCTTGGAAAGGGAAACCGGGTGCGTTGGGAATGGCAGAGCCCCTGGGCGCAGCTCGGATGCCTCAGCTGCCTTTATGGAGCTGCATCTGCTCTTTACGAGCTGTAGGCTTCACTGATGCAGAGACGGAAATTGCGAAAGGCAGTTGTGGCTGGGATCTGCAGTGGCTTGCAGGTAGCAGTGAGATTTTGGAGAGCTGACAGCAAGCGCTGTCCTACTTCAAAATCATGGAGAAACAACTGTGATGGTTATGGGGATATAAAATACTCAAGGCTTGTTGAAGCCAATGGAAAGATTCCTGTTGACATCTTGGGGACAGAAATTTTAAGTAGGAACTTGGGATTCCTGATAGCATTTCTGGGCTGGGAGGATCCACGTGTAATTAATTTGTATTTCATTTGAAATGCTGATGGAGGAATCCAGTCCACCTCGGGACTGGATTTTCATCCTAAGATGGGTGAAAAGTTCTCTGCCCAGTCAATGAGGACAGGTACCTTGCTTAGCTGGGCAGGCCTTCACATTGCAGGCATCAACAGTATCTTCCCCTCTCCCCAAAAGTGATGCATAGATATTCCCTTTAGGAAGTTCAGTCCACTTAAAATTTACACTTGCCAAGCAAGAATCTACTTGTAAGCAGAATCTACTTCCCCCAGATTTACCCAATTCCTCCTGGTTTGTATGAAGAGAATAAAGCCATGGCTAATTATTTTTTTAGGAAGCAATCTGACCCTGCAAGGAGAATTATATACGTGACTTTCTACCCTTCTGGATCTCTTGTTTCTGTGAGTCACAGCAGTTTGCTGAAAAGGGAGTATAAATAGAACAAAAATGTAAATGGGAGTGCCCTGGAAAAGGTGCAGCCTGAGGAGTATGTCGTGCAGGTGAAGACGTGCTTTTTCCACGGGTATTTAACACTCTTCAATGGAAGTCAACAACCAGGGGAGGAAACCCTCCCCTCCCCTGTGTGTTCCCAAAGCAGTGCACGTATGAGGTCCTGTCATCACAGATCACGCTTTTGTCAAGGCCAATGCCAGCTCCAGGCACGAGCCCAAAAGGTCCAGGGCTTCTGCAGGAAAGGCAGTGCAGGTCTGACAGCATGTCCATTTGGGTCATTTAAGAGGGCTCAGTCAAAAGGCAGGAAAAATAACTGGTTAGTTGACAGTGAATACTACCACACAGTGTGATGAAATAATTGGAAATAAATGAGTTTGGAGGCAGCCCAGTTCCTATCAGTTCCTGGCTGTTGATTTCTTTCTAAATAAAATTTTTTTGGACAGTTAGGCCACAGAGGAGTCTCACCTGGGACTTTCCACCTACATGTGCCTGGCTTTCCTTTATAGAGAGAAAAAATATCCGGAGAGAAAATTGGAAATGTAATACTCCAGGAATAACTAGTTTTACCTGATTCACACACAATTTTCTTAGATGCAGTCAGTGGCAATATGACCTGCATCTAGAAATTTGTCATCAGCAAGTAGAGAGGTTACAAAATCCATAAAGCCATCAAGATTTATCAGTGCAAAGAGAATTTGCAGGGTGTGCAGGAAGAAAGGCTGTTAGTTGTTTGCTGCTGATTTGGGTCCCTTTCACTGGCCAAACAGAACTCACCTAGCAAGGGTATATATATTTTATTACATTTAATGTACTTTAGGAACCATATAATCAGTAGGTTAAAGAGCTTAAAGAGCTTTTGGCAAGTCTAGCTCCACAGTCCTGTGTCCTCATGACTATTCAATGTGGGATTTTTATTGTGGGGGCTCATAGCACTACCTAAAGCAAAGAAATGACCCCCTTTCCTTTGAGCATTTGAGGAACACAGAAGGCCAAATTCTGACATATGCTTCCCATGACATGTGGGAAATTTTGAGCACCAAACTGTCGCTTAGCAGTTCCCAGGCCTTGGCTCCACGGAAATGGATGTGGTAGCCCCCAAATAGCATGCCCTGCCTGACCTCTGGCTGCCCTAAGGGGTGGGATGGCCTGATGGTAACGTTATGTGGTGCCCTCCATCACATGAGTATGGAGCTTGGTGGAAGTGTTAGCCATGGAATGAGGATCTGGGGGCTCAGGTTAGGCCTCTGGGATAAAAAATAGAGAAATCAGAAAATTGGAAATATTTGTGGAAAGTCTTAGAAACCTTAGAAACAAAGTGACAGAGGTCAAAGACTTGTGAAGTACTTTTAACATGGTTCTCTTTCTTGTTTTCTGAAATACTATTATCGGATATCAAGAGGCCAGACTGGTGTCACACGTTAGGATTGACCTGTCCCTACGTCCCCAGACACCTGAGATCCCAAGCAAAGGAAGTGTGCTTCTGGAGAGATACAAGGAAGGGGAATTTCACCCCTGAGCCATGGAGTAGTGTGGAAGGATAGGCTAGGGCTGAACAGTATAGAAGAGTGGTGTAGAACTGGACTGATGGTGGTTCCCCCAGCCAAAATAGGCTATAAGCAGCAGCGTGCACAATGTAGGAGAAGATAGTGCTGATGATGAAGGGCCCAGAGGACCCATTAGCTTTAGGAGAGAAGTTTTGTCTTCCATCCTATCTGAGGCTGCAAGACCATTCACTCAGTGTCTGCGCGTGTATGTGCGTGCCTACAGGCAGTGGTTGGCCCCCAGTGAGAACAAGTACAGCTAATGCTGAAATATAAACGCATGCACACGTGCACACAGGGAACAGCGCTGATCTGAGCACTGTCTCCACATTCACTCTGGTGTCTGAATCACTGTCAACAATGGCAGGGGTTTGAAACAGAGCCAGGAGCCCTTCTCTGCAAGAAGAGATGTGCTCTGCTGGCTGTGGTGGTGGCAGCAGGACAGGTCCTCGGCAGTGCCAGCAGCACGCTGTGTTCTGCTCTTCCCACCAAGCAGAAGGGCAAACACCTCGCAGCCCCTGCAGATTTCATGCTAAATTCATTCCCTGGTCCAAGAACAGCCAGGAGGGACTCGGGTGTGATGGGTTGGGTGAAAGGCTATGTGGTGCCCCTATCTGCTTAGTACAAAGCCCCTTACCAGGGCCAGGAGGTGGAGAAGGGGCAGAATTACTGTACAAACAGTTGTCCAAGATGAATTGCTTTTCATCCCTTGAGCAAGAGATGGCCTTTCAGCCCCAGGATACAATGAGGGTCTGTTCTGACTGTATCTTTTCACAGGCTGTGTACAGCCAAGGAGCATTTGTCAGGGACAGGCTGAGGTTTCTGGGAGAAATGAATCAGGCTCTCATGTGCTCCATCCTCCCTAGGCTGGAAACTGTTATGATGTTAATGGTGGTGATTACTGTGTGTTTACAACTAGAGGCGGGGTGTTTGTGTCATATCATTTGTCTTCTCCTTGGGTTTTGTGCTCTGACTCCATTTGTGCTCCTGCTTGTCATGGTCTGTTGCTGCTTGTTGTGCCCTGATCTGGCTGATAAATCCCAAATCTTTGATAGGGCGATTCACATGTCTGAAGTTCTGCTTTTGACAGCTCTAGTGCCATTTTGATGAATCATGCAACATTCAGAGTCTCCTTGAAATCTTTAGCAATGGAGACAAACAACTACATGTAAATACTTATGTTCATTGAAAAAAATGCCTAAGCTGCTTGGTAAAGATCTGGAAAAACTGACCAAAAAGGGTCAAAAGATTTTAAAAAGCCAATATTCAGAAAGAAACCTAACTTATTTTATTAAACTACTCTCAAGAGCTTTTGAGCTTGACTCGCTGCTATGGAGCACATGTTGGTGACCATCCTGAGAGCTCCTTCTGATCCAGATGGAACTATAAGATCAGTAAAACACAAATCAGGGACTGCACGGTAGCAATGATGACTTTGGACTGCAGAACTAGGAGGAGGTCTACGTGGGTCAACCAGCCTCGAGCTGTGTCCTTGTAGGCAGCTGTACCACACCCTCTGGAGTCACCATGAATCCTTGTCCCATTAGCCTTTTGCTTAATGACTGTCTCGCTCAGTGTAACCTGATGTCCTTCCCCTGCGATGGGCTGCGTTTTTCCCAGTATTAATGCAAAAGTGCCAGCCACAGAGCAGAGCCAGGTCCTTACCCACACCTCTGCCCAACCTCTGTGCAGAGGAAGGGGCAGTTCTGAACCCTGACTCTATGCATGATGCCAATAGCTGATGTCAAAAAATAGGGATTGTCTTCCTTTACTGGGCTGAACTCTGATTTCATGCTCCCCAAAGCAGCATGACTTACTTCTAAGGCCATTAATGGAAAAGCCCAGCTGCCTGCAAAAGAGTCAGGAGGTAGTGAAGCAATCTCAGGTTGTTTCTGACTTGATTTTTGTTGTTGTTGTTGTTGTTTTTAAAGTGATTTCAGGCTCAAACTGTATTGTTCTGATTTACCCACACTTCCCCCCAGATTTGCACTGCTGGGGAAAAAAATACTTCAGTAACTTAATTCAAAACATATCAGAGTGAGTTGCCAACATAAACCCGTACTGACTTGTGGTTGAGGTCAGTGCTCATCCATATTGACCCAGGAGGCAAATACAGACCAAGGAAAAAAACAAGATAAATATTCTCCTTATGGGACAATACATCTTTATATTGGCTAGAAATCTCAATTTGATTTTTCTTATGCCCTCGGTAGGAAAAAAAAATGAAAAACAATAAAGAAAAACAAGCACATTTTAAAAGAAAGGAAAGATATGCTTTTCCAGGCAACATAGTAATTTTTTTGATTTCAAAACCACTTGCCTCATTGATTTTTGATCCAAACCGCATAAACTCCACTTAAAAATACAGCCTGTCCCTGCAGGGCATTTAAAAATACACACTCCTTAGGTCTTTTCCTTTGTCAATATAGTGTGTGTCAGTGAGGAAGAAAAAAAAAACAACCCACAAAACAGAAACAATAAAAATGATAAAAGGGGATTATCTATATTAGTCTAGGAGGTGATATGGGATCCCAGAGCTGGGGATGAGCTGTGCTGTCAGGCCATGACAAGGAAGTCAATGGGATCTTTGTCCCTGGTGTTGGTGAGGCTTTCATTTGCTCTACTGAATCAGGAGGTGGGGAAGATCATTACACAAAGTGTGATGCTAAAATTATGCTAATATACAAACGTTTTTTAGCTTCTAGGCCACAGCATGTTAGTGAGACCAGAGACAACAAAGTTCAAGAAGGGCAAGACATATCATGCTGTGACTAACACTTTTTGTCACACTGATCTCAGTCTCCTGCAGCTGGCCTTATCTCCTAAACTAAGCTTAAGACACTTCGTGAGGGCTTCCCCCAGACCCAGCTGAGATCAGCAGCAGAATTCCTCATCCACAGCACAGAGTTTTTAGAGCCTATTACAAATTTTGCATCTCCTCATTAACTGATGTTTTTGTGTCACTGTGAATTTCTAAATAATTCCACTAGCGACACCTCAGTGTCTTTTGGTATCTGTCATCTCATCCTTTATGTCATCTGATTTTTCCACTCTGACCTGAGTTCATTGGTGGTGTTCCCCTCTACCTCCTGTGTTGCTGGATGTCACACTCAGTGTAAATGCGCTAGACGATCAAATGGGAACGTGACAGCCTCCCCCCTTCACAGAGCTCCATTTTTGCACATGCAACCAGGAATCCTTTAGGGTATGGAGTACGGTATGCCACTAAAGCAATCTCACCAGAGGAAAAAAAGAGCTCTTTGTGACTGAACACTAGCAAAGCTTTTCAAGGGGTTTCTTCACTGCAGTCGTTGTGGAGTGGTGCAGGGGACTCAGACCCAGTCCTGGAGAAGGCAGATGGACCAGATGACCCCTCCAGCTCCCCTGGAGCACTGTTGTGTGTGGATGCTAGAGTCCATCAACCTCAGGGTCATCTTTGATCTGCAGCTCGCTTTTGTTTTCAATTTTCTTTACATCGTAAAACCTTGCAGCATCCAACAGGATGCTGACCTCGCTGTTTTGGGAGCACACCAAGTCATTTGTTTAGCACATACATTACACCAGATGGCTATATTTGAAATTAATTTATCACAATCGTTTTGGGCGGACTGAAATTATAAGTATGTGACAGCTTCTTGGGAAGCGCGATGGTTTTTCAATATTCCCATCCTTGACACTCCTATGTTGAAATTTCTTTGAGTTAACTTCCAGAGAACCAAGTAATTTTCATTGTTAGGTCTGTGCTGTAAATGTGTTCTCATGCATATTATGAGATAACAGCTTTACTCTCCTTTGCTGACTCCGTACAGAGGTGCACAGGGTGTGTAGGTATTCCTGTTGCACTGGCTAAAGGAATTCACGTGCCTGGCTTCACTCTGCCTTTGAAAATCTGCCTTTGAATTGCTAGGATCTCCTAACATGCCGCATCTCATAACTTTCCTGCCTGTTCCTAAAATACAAATCCAAAATGGGTTTTGAATTAAACATTTTCCCTTGGGCACTCTTAAATCATGTAGAAAAATGAAGCCAGGGGGAGGAGAATGTTTTAGAACCGAGATTATTTATTTTATTTTCCTTGTGATAAAAGCTCAATCCAAAACACATTAGAGACAATAAGAAAACACTCCTACTCGTTTGGTGGGTGAGAGCCCAACAAATCATGTCCAGAGGCCCCGTGAGGAGCCGTACCTTACTGCTGACTCACTTGGGCTTTCTCCTCATGCTTTGGGGCAAGGCCCAGAGATCCTTATCCGTAAAACCCTGCTGGGTGTAGCAGGGCTGTCGATCATGGGGTGACTGCCGGGGTGCATCCCGCGGAAGTGTTCAAGGGGGGGAGCACACCTGGCGCCGGGTAGGTGTGTTTGTTCAAGCAGTGCCGGGAAGGCTTCTCCTGACCCAAAGCCAAACGCCTCCCAGCTCAACGTGCTGACTTGCTGCGGCTTCCAGACATTTGCTGTTGGCTCAGCTCCTGCCCCAGGCTGACCGTGCTGTGCCAAGGTATGTGGTTTGCCTTCAGAGGGCAATGCAACTGGCATGAAGGGATGTACTTGTTTCTCTTTTCCTTCAAGGCTGAGCTTTCTTGGCAAACAGGAGATGTGTCCTCAAGAAGAGAGAGGAGGCGAAAGGTGGGCATGAGGGAGGAAATGACGACAAAAAATTCCTGGCTCAGATTGTCATGCTGGCAACTCCCTGTTCGATGGAATATTTCCCCACCTTTCTCCTCCACCATGACCTTATTGAACTAGGACAATGTCTTTGGAATAAACTGAGAAATGAAGATGGTAGGACAACCATTGGTCTCCTGAGGTTCTTCTCAGAAATTGGTTTTGCCCTGGGGGAGTATTTTTAATGACTAAGTCAACAAAACCTTCTGATTCATGACATTGTACCTTCAGGATCTCTGCTCCACCCAAACCCTCCTCTGCAAAGGATGGAGCGGAAGAGTAGGCCTTACATGGGATGCAGCCCTGAAGGGACTTCAGAGAAGCTGTAGCTTTATTTATTGTACAAAGTGCTTTAATCTGCCACTTTAGAGGCCTCAGCTGGGGTGTATATGGCCAAGCACATGTAGGTGCAAGCTTCTACAGGGAGCAAGAGTGGCTCAGCAGCCCTCCAGGTGGGGCAAGATATCAAAAGCGCTCCAGACTCACTCTCAAACCATTTTGTGGTCTCTTAATTAGGCTGTGGGACTTCTCCTTCTGGTAACATAGCAGAGCTGGTGACCTGAACTGCTCAGATCATCTGAGCTTGTTCTTGAGCTCACTGATGACAGTTGCTGAAAGATGGGGGCTGACAACACATTACCCAACCACAACAGAAGGTGACTTCAGGGGCACACATCTCATTTGGGGCCTGAAATTGTATATGAACTGTAGGAAATTATTGCCCAATGAGTGCTGGGTTTCTCTCTCTGTGGGATATTAGGTCACTGCAAACACCACACTTAAGATTGCTTAAATTTTCATGGAACTGTTTACTTTGGGAAGGGAACTGCCAAACAAACAATAGAAAGAATTCAAAGGAGGGAAATATTTGGGGCTATAAGCTGTTCTTGATCTGCCTGTGCAGGTTGTAGGCAGAAGTGGGAACAGTGTGTTAAATCTTCCTTAGGTATGGCGAAAAAGACAAGAGTAAAGTAGTCATTATTGTTACGTACTTTGTGCAGAATTGGGGCTGGAGGATTGGGGATCTTCAGGTTTTAGGTAGTTGTAAATTGGCTCACAGAGTTATGTGAAATCAGTGAAACTGATATTGTGTGCAGCAGTAAGGCATTTAAGTGTTGGTAGTGAACAAACCATTGGAATAGCTTCACTGTAAACATCTCCAGAAAATTAATAAGGATCCCGAAAGAAAGGTGCAGTGTTTTAATCCCCAACTAGAGAAGTATAGAAATAGAGAAGTATAAGCCTCATATCACAGGATTGACACTGCAAATGGCTTAGAAAACAGCAGTCACTCAGGTCAAGGAGAACAAATAACCACGTCTGGAAACTGTCTCGGTGCCACTCATCTCAGTAGGAAATGCCACAAAAGCGATGATGAAACAGAGCAGACTGCAACTTCTCCCTGGGAGGTGTGGAGCCCTTGGGAACAGGCTTAGACAACCTCACTAAAAACAACCAGACAGCTTGTATTTATTGTATAGAATAATATATTATCCTGAAATTAACCTGTGCATTCATGCTGGCCAGGTGGCTTACTGTAAGCCTGAGATGGCATGGAATTGCAACAACAACAACAAAAAATGTCTATAAATACAGGAATTCAGCTGGGATAATTGATAGATCATATCGCGAAACGTCCAGCAGCTTTCTTGACAGCTTGTAGGTTTTCCTCAGCAGACACCACAGTGGTTTCATAGTTTACTGTCGGATCGTTCCTCAGTGTTATCACATGCAGCCCTCTCCAAGCGACACGACGTTTCCTGTTTACAAAAACAGGAAACCGATGGAGCAGAAAGGGCAGGTTGCAACAACTCAGTTATTGCTGCTGGATTTTTCTCTCCCCTTGCTAACTACCCTGAAATGAAAAGAATTATTGGCGAGAGCACAATCCATAGCCATAAAGCACGGAAAGAGATGTAGTTCACCGCCTCTCTTGCTGGCATTGAGCTATGCTGTCATTTATCCCTGCAGAGACATGTTTTGCTTTACTTGGTGCCTTTACTGCTTGTAAATGCAAATACACCTCCTGTATTATTTTTAACCAATGTGGAACCGAAATGATGTGTTTATTTATTGCTTCTCTGACTAAATGCTGCGACTTTCATAAAATTGTAGTAGGCTCATTAATTTGACTACCTGACTTTGTAAAGAGGCACAGCATCATCACACCCTCTTCATTAAAAAATGCAGGGTCCTGAATATGTTTTCTTGCCACCTGGATTTTGTAGAGTGCCACTGTGGCTAGGCAGAAGGAGTCCAAGTGGCCTTTAATCTGCAGTGCTGTGGGTGGTTTGAATTGATGTACAAGTTTATGCAGACAGAGCTGAGGGGTTAGGGAGATCAAACTGAGCAGCATGTTGCAGGCTTGCCGAGCTTTTGTGAGGGTCTCGTCCCAGCAGCTGTAGCAAGGTGGGACTTGAAGCAAGGAGACAACATACCTGTTCCAGCTGCTCATACCAAATTTGACATTTAAATGCTGTTGAACCTAAGAAAGAAAATGTGAGGTATTAGCAGTAAGAAGGAAGGCAGCAGAACAGACAGGCCCTGAACACCAGATCATTTTGTTGCCCTTCTCCTCCTTCAGCTGCTCCTGTAACAAGGTTGTCAAGCATTCAAGGCTGTCAAGGTTTCCAGAGACACCAGTATAAACTGCCTGTTGTAATGAGGCTGGGAAGGTGTTGAATGCAGGACACACTTTCTGTGGGTCCTACCTTATCAGGTTCTGCTGTTAAGTACAAGGTTGATAAGGGTGCATCTTCTCTGCTTGCAGTAGGACATGTTAAGGGGACAATTGAACCCCTGGGTAGGTGTTGAGAGCTGTGAAAGTTGTCCTTCACACCCCACAGCATCAGAGCTGTGAAAGTTGCCCTCCACATCCCACATCATCCCAAGTGCTCACTCTGTTCTTGGGGCTGGTCCTTGCCCATGGACGTGCCATGGGCAGTGGTGACCCCCTCCAGCTGGCACCCATGGGCTGAGCTCCCGGCTCACCCAGGCTGTCTGGAGATTCTGTCATGAGAAAGTGCCTTTTTCTCATCGATTTAAGGGTTTTCTACAAAAGTACTTGAAAGGGAAAACCGACAAGGGCTGCTTCCAAAGGAAGCTTGGCAACACCATCTGCAAAGCCTTGCACTGGCTTGAGACAGCCTTGGGCAAGGTCGCCTCAGCTTTGGGGCTGAGCTGTGAATAATTTCCATGGGATTAAAAAAAAAGAAAAAGAGCCCTAATTCCAGAGCTGGTTATCTCGTTTGGCAGTCTTTTCCACCCAGTGAAGGCTCCTGCAGTCCCAGAGCCTGGGAGCAGCAGGCAGACAGAGCTGGCATATGCAGGGCTGGTTATGGGACATCACCTGGGATTTTCTCCGAGGAGCTTTGGACCCTCAGGGACCTGGAACTGCTTGATCCTGGGTACTTTGTTCATAAGAAAAAGCCCTTTGTGCCTGAGTTGTGCCCGTCCTAAGATGCCCCAGTGGCTGTCCATACTCCAGGATGCCCATTATTCCCCATTTTTTGTTCAGCTTCCTGGTGAATGCAATGGAGCTCAGACTGGTGGCTGGAGAATGCAAAGACAGGAGAGACCCCTTTGATCTTATCTTTCTAGATATTCTGGGATGTGCTGACACATCGCTTCACCTGTATTTAGGGGAGGGTGGGTTTCCCTGAACTCCTGTGCCCATGAAGTCGTCTCTGCATAGCTGAGCACCCCAAAACCAGCCCCCTCTGACCGTCCCTCCCCAAGGCTGGCGCAGGGGCTCTGCTGGCTGGCCTCCCCTCACTGGCAAAGCCCTCTGTTTTCACAGCCAGTCCGTTAGCATTAGAATAAGGGAAAAGAGGGAAATGCAGTTCTTCTGGTGCCAAACTGGAAGGAAAACCCAGCAGAGCACTGGAGGAAATGAGGCCGTAATGCACAAAGTGTCCCGAAGGCAATGGGAACTGGGGCATTTTTGTATAGTCAGCCTCAAGCAGCTCACGAGGTCACACTGGCAAAGCAGAGCTTGGGCTTCCAGACCTAGACAAGGACTGGGTGTTCCTCCACTCTTGGACTATGAGAGGAGAGGTACAGCAAAGGTTTGTCACTTGTTCTTCCTTGGATTTAGGAGCTCTCCTATAGGGGTGCTACTCCACGTCCCTCTGACTGGCAGCAGTAAGGCTGGGAGCCTGCAAACAGTGGCAGCCCTGCCTGTGAGACTACAGCAATGACAAAAGAGTTGACAAGAAAATTGCATGCTTTAACAAGAACAGAAGTGGTTTATTTTGTGCTGCTGAAGCAATCTCTCCTGGCAGAGCATGTCAGCCATCTCTGGCTGATAGATGCTGGCAATTAGCAGTGTTCGCAGAAGGGCAATATTCCCCAGATCTTTATTTGTATAACCTTTATACAGGGAGCAGTAGTTCTGAGAGCCAAGATTGCATTTTCTAGCTCGAGCCAGCCCTTCGTCTTGCATAGCATGCTAGTGAAGCAGAGGAGGAAAATATATACATTACCCTGGAGAGGATGAAACAAGAGCTGTGGAGAGGATGAAAGACAGTTCCTCCTGCTTTTTGGAGGGACTGGCTGGGACTATGGCTGGTTGCAGAGAGATGCTCTCCTCTGGCTATGTTGCTGAAAATGCTGCAAACCTGTCAGGTCTCACACGATGAGGATGATCTTGGGATTGTCTCAGTGTGACCTGAGTGTTAGGCACATCATCCAAGTTAATTGTTCAGGATCCCTCTGAAGGCAGTGAGAAGAATGAGGCCAAGAGAGAGATGAGACACCCCATGAGGCACCCTGGTCCCGGAAGAGATACCCGTTAACATCTCAAATGGGTCTGAAGGTGGATGGGTGGACAACTTAGTTGATCGTTCACTGTATCTTAGTGTGTCAGATTTGTGTGTCGAATCCTACCCTTAGCAAACAAACTCCCTTCAAAGTCAAAAGTGAAAGCAGGGCAGGGGCCTACAGAAGACAGAACATCTACCCAGAGACTGATTTTGTGGGAGCTCATGTTAGGTGAGATGAATCCTGGCCCTGTACCCTGCTCCCCCATGCCCTGGCTGTTTGTGGATTGAAATTAAAGTGTTTCACAGCTAGGCTTTTTAAAACATACTAAGCATAATTTGAACAAAATATGCTCAGATTAAAACAAAACATAAATAACACTCTGTCAATTATTAGTTAGATGTGATCCTGGGCCTATCTGCATACATGGCTCTGTACTGATGTGTGAAGAGATGGTCTATGTAAGAGGAGAATTAGGAGGCTTTGAAACACCCTGAGTCTTAGTGGTGTGCCCCAGAATCATCACAGGCAATGAAGTAAAATATCTGTACTTAAAGGGAATAAACTAAGAGAAAATGGATGTATCTAGAGCTTAGCCAGAGCTGTTTTTAGTCACTTCGTTTTACTGAGGAAATTCTCAGTAGGTTTGTGATGATTTGCAAGGGCAGGTGCTATGTTTTCTTTAAGTTTGGAAGGTGCCTAACAAACTGTTTTTCCCAACTTTTCTCTTCCACATCCTTTGCCTTAACTTCACTGTTTCAGACATTTGCAGCATTGGAAATGCTAACGTTTGCAGGCTGTGCTGCTCTTAGCTGTGGCTGTTTAGGAGCTTTCCAACAGACTAAATTTTGCTTATGGAAAACAAACCAAACCAAACCAAAACAAAACACATCGTGAGGGACAATCCTGTAACTGTGGGAAGCAAGGCCAGTAAGTCTTGTTTTGGGGAGTGCTCTGTACACTGCATAGATCCAATTACAAATTGTGGATTGCTACTGTGGAATATATAGCCTCCTGTATCATAAGGCAATAATCAAAATTGTATGTGCTTGGTACATCACGAGGCAATCTCTTTACTCAGCAATTCTGAATAGAGGGCCATTTTCCAGCTGGGCACTATATCTAGGCACCCTTTGGAGAATGGTTGCAAGCTTCTGGCTCTGGCTCTGTCCATGTCCCACAGAAAATGCCTGGCCTTGCTCTTGGAGCTGCTGAGAGGCTGAGGGAGGTGTTCCTCACAGCCCTGCACCTTGGCGGGGCAGCTGTCACTGTGCAGGAGCAGCCAGCACATCACTGGTGTGTGGGAAGAAGAAGGGGCTCCTGCCAGCCCAAATACAGGTGCATGGAGCTGCTTTTGCAGCCTACGTATGTCAGGCATCCAAGAACTGAAGGAAATACACCGTGGGCTATAATTAGGCCCCCGTGGCTGATACTTCTTCCCTGTAGAGGAACGCCTTTGTGAAGGTTCCTCTGTGTTATCGAACCATATTATCTCCTTAAGAGCAATCACGCTCGGGGTCACTGGCTAGCGGGGCCAGGCCAAGCACAATAAAATAAGCTGGGCTGCTAATTTGAAGCAGATTGCCCCAGCTCTGCAGCAGCACCAGTGCACATGGCAGGACATCACACTTCCAAACCCGACACAGGCTCCCTGAGCCAGCCAGAACAAACTGGGTTCCAGTCATACCTCAGAATAAACTTAAGTAAGCTTAATAAATATTATATTTAAACGCATGCGGCTCTGTGTGTAAACCACTGTAACCAAACTGAAGCAAACTGGAGCTTGTGTTACAAGCTCTGTGGAAATAACAGCGTTTGGCTCTTTTAATAGCCCGCTGTTTGTACTACCAAGCAACAGGCGCTCCAAATAAGAAGCCATAGCAAACCTCGCCTCCTTCTGACGCCTACTACCTAATGGAGACCAGATGCTAAGGGATGTCTTGCCTGGAGTGAGTCACACAAGGAGAAGATGGTGATATACATCCAAAAGGGGACATCGTGATGGTATGGGACCTGGTAATTCAAGGGACCACCAGTTGCCTCTTTTGTCCAGGGTAAGCTCAGTAGCCTGTTTGCCCAAGCTGTCATCTCTGACTTACATGAGAAAAAGATGAGACAAAAACACTCTTAGGGCATCATTAAAAGTCCTAAGAAGTTTATGATGGGTTATGTTTTTTTATGACTGGAAGCTTCCCAATAATTCCTCCTGGTGATTTTCAGGGTAACTTTAACGTTCATGCTCAGGTGTAGGCATTATATTGAAAATGAGCAATAGCAGCTGATTACTTGAAATTACTATTCAGATTCTTGAAGCTAACCCACCCCCTTGCTAGGAGGACAACAGGGTTTTGGGTGTGGGAGAAGCAGCCTGTCTGGTGTGTACCAGCCAGGGAAATCAAAGAAGCATGGTCTCAATGAAAATGTTCAACATGGGCAAAAATGGATTGGAAATATTTACTCAGAAAACAGTTAACAAAAACAGCTTGTGGTAAAATTGGAGGATGCACTAAGTGACCTCCTGGGGTAACAGAACAGAGACAGGAATGTCAGATGATGAGGGAGCATGAAGATAACATGGGCTGGGAAGAAAGCACTAAAATTTGCTTTGGAAGACAGCTTTAGAATTTAAAATTATCTTTACAAGTTGTAGAGAGAGACTGAAAAAATAAGGAGCAACTCAGGAAGGACAAGGAACCCCATTTAGGCATAAATAATGTCTGAACAAATACAAGAGCAACTGGTTACACAGCAAAATGTCTAGGGGATGCATTGAAATACAGGCTGGCTGGAGGGATTGATATCTTGCTGTCCCAGAAAGAACATGGATATATATATAAGCAAGAAGCATTCATGAAGAAAATTTTCCGTTTTGTTTAACAGTGATAAAACTTAGATTACTCTGTCAAGTCCTGGGCAATCTTCAACATGGAGAAGTTTGCTGGAAAGGGAAAAGCTGTAGTCAGCTTTTAATTCTCAATGTCCATCTTGTTTAGTGCAAGATATTATCTGGTACATGACCATCTTCTTTTGCTTTTCTTGCTTTGTGTGCAGTGTGTTTGTTTTTGTTCTCATGCACACTTGGTTAGGAACATGAATTTACTTGAATAGTTGTTTATTTGGATTGTTACAGATGTGCACAGACATTTTACAAAACGATGTGCAAAGACATCTGCATGAGGTTGTGAACGCAAGTGCAGTAAGGCTTGGACCCACGGACAAGTAACCACACTTATCACTGGGTGCAGAAGTCACCAGCTGCACATTCCTAGCACCATGTGTGAGATAAAACCTTTTCCAGTTGCCAGATATGATGCAGCTTTAGCAGTGGTCCAGAATTGCTGTCCTCCAGCTCTGTTGATGCTCATACCACCCAGGAGGCCAAAGGAACTCGGGACTGATGCTGAAGCCTGCTGTGTTTATCCTCCTCCTCTGTTATGCATGCACAGGATGTCCCTGCATCCTTCCCTTGCCTTCGTGTGCACCAGCAGGAGCCCAGCTGGCATCAGGGGTAGGATGTGATGATATATACTGAGAAAAAAACAAACAGACAAGTCCTATGGGTGTCTTCTGAAGATGCTTTAGAAAAAATGCAACTTTGGATCTATCTGAGGGATGGAAATTGGGAGTGATGCAAAATTGTTCCCGATGGGTAACTAAATGCTTTCCTGCACCTACCACAGCATCCCCCTGACCACCGACATTATCTTGTTGAGCTGAGTGGTGGGAGAAGCAAAACACTTAGAAGGAGATAAATGGGCTATATTTGAGTACCGTGTGCTTGACAAATTAGCTGTGCACCCTGGCTGCCTTTCATCTCCGAAGGAAGAAAGGGCATTTCAGAGCTCTGTGATCTCCCAGCCAGGGGACAGCTATCTCTGCAGTGCCAGAGGCAGCCAGTGCATTAGCCCCTTCAGCTATCAGTGCATTTAAACAAAGCATCTCACAATTAGCACTTTGCTATTTCCTCACCACTGCCTGTAATTTGGGGATGTCAGTGGGTTGCTTCGAAGGGGGTTCATGCCCTTTGGGTTGCTGCTCGTGACACATGACTGTGGTTTCCAGCCTCCTGTGCTTGAGGGACCATTTTTGTAAATGCTGCTTGTGTGCTGCTGCCATTCTTGATGGGAGAGATGCTTCTGAACAAGGCAAAAATGGTACAAAACCACAAATCTATGTTTCTTCAGACATCTGCCCATGTGTGAGGATCTGGATGTGGGTCTCACTTTCCTACAAAATGAGGGAATGTAAGAGCTCAGAGGAAGTCACTTGTGAGATTCGGAGGGTTTTATGTCTGTTCTCAAAGTAGACTTAGCCAAAACTTCATAATTTACCATCAAGTTTAATTCTTCTGCAGCAAAGCTGTGTGCTCTGGTCCTCCAGTTTGCTGGAGGGATAACATTGGACCTTCAGGAATCAGGCAAAAAACATTTTATTTGTTTTTTAAACTTAAAAAAAAACAAAAAATTTTTAAATCTGGTGGCATTAGAGGACTCAGATCATTCAGAAACAAAAATCCAAACTCCAAAGGCAAACACACTATTTCAGGAGAAAAACTGACTGATTCAAAGCACGGAAGATTTTTTTATTTTTACACAGCTAAATCTCTGAAAAAGTTTATTTGGGTAGAACTGAAGTGAATTATTCTCTGGTAGGTCAGGTTCTTGAATATAAGTTAGCTTTTCCTGCTATACAAAGATCAAAATAAAGTTTTTTAAATTAGATGGATCAGAAGTCCTTACCTCAATTTCCCTGATGGACAATGGCATTTCTAATGGTATTTGTAGATGTTTGTCTATGGACAATTTTTAAAAAGTATATTCCTGTTATAAAATCATTTGTGATCTAGTCATAGTGAGATCTAGTCCTAACTGAATCTTGTTTAAGGATGAAGTGATGATCAGGTTGTAGGAAAAGCAAACCAGGCCCCTATGGAATCCATGCAATTTCAGAATGTTAAATGTCCATCATTGTTATTCTTTTTAAATAACTATTAATCCTTCCAAGTAAGAGAAGAAATGTGCTAAGAAATGTTCATTAGCCTCTTGGTTGCCTTTCACGGATTTTATATTTATTTATTTATTTCCTGTTTCCAGCTAACAACATCTCAAAGAATGAGAGCACAGTCTTGATTCACGACATGTTATTTCCCCATTTTTCCCTTTGTGCCCTTGCACCATCTAGCAATTAGTGCTGCTTGGTTAATTCATGTATCACCACTTTAGATATTGAAGAACTGGAATTAAGCATCATGACCTTGACTGGCAAGGAGAAAGGCTGTTAAAAGAGCAACAGCAGAAGAGGAACAACACAGGTCAACAGCCTGAACTATCAAGGCACCCAAAATGCTGTGCTTGGGAAGACATCAATGTTTCCTAACATCACAGAAAACAGGAGTCTGCAGATTTCGTGACAGGGTGGCCTTCGCTTGAGACAAAGACAAAAAGACACGTATTCACAGATTAGAACTGTCAAAATATTTATGTCTTCTTTTTGGTTCCAGTAAGCCTGGAATTAGGAAATATACTTTGGCTTGTGAACACACATTTTATGTACTATGTACAGCTAGGAGATGGCTGGAAGAAGATTCCTATCTGCTGCCTATTCCTAGGGCTGACCCTAATAACCAGAGATGGAAAATAGGTGCACGCTGACTTTCACTTGAGGGGATATCCAGGTGAGCAGCATTTTGTTTTACTTAATTAAAAATATCTCCTGTTTAAAAGAGACAATCTCAAGCATCCTGATTAAGAAAATAGAACTGAATGTCAGCTCTTATACATCCAGCATAATGATGGACAAGTTTATTTAGGGAAAAACAGAAGTGTCCCACTTTTAATCCCATCAGAGTCCACAGTCGCAGCAGTGTGGTGCTTCAACACATCAACAGTTAAGAATTGTTATTCCTAATATCAAACATTTAACTTCTACCATTTGTCCTATTCATGAGAAAAACAGTCAGGTTTTCCATATTTGTCCTAAGGATCCAGCTGAAGGACATTGAGTCTTTAATGTTTTCACTATTACCACATGATCCTCCTCCATCTCTGCTGCTGTGCTTTGTGCTGGTTGGGACCCTAAGCCCTGAATCATCTCTGGGAAGTGGATGCTCTGAGCAGTCCAGTGCAAAGTGTGAAGCACGTCGGTGGTTGCTGTGGTTTCTTCTCTCTGTTTTGCAGGGCTCAGCTCTTTCCTGGTGTTCAGTCAATGACAAATACACTGTTTTGGTGTGGTTTTGTATGGATGTGTGAATTGTTTCTGCTGATACCTGCCTGTCTGTTTAGCCCTTCCAGTAACTGTTAAGCTTATTTCCACCAAACTTGACAGACGGATGAGAGTCTCAAAGATAATTACACTTCTACAGACTTCAGGAAAATCGTCATGTGGAAAGGAAAAAGAAACCCAAACTTGTGCCTGCTACTGTGGGAAAGCACAGAAAGCTCTGCTTGACAGCATCCAGCTAACAAAGCAGCCAATGCCTACAGCTAGCCAACACACATGTGGGCAGCCCCAGTGCTGCCTCTTATCCTTGGGTGTGTCTCATGGGACAGAGTTGGGGTGAGTTCGTATGATGCAGGGCAGCACAGAACAATTTATTTGAAATGTATGATTGCCAAAAATCAGACTGGGATGCAGGTTAGTGTGAAAAAAAAAAAAAATTAAATATGTGCTACACTGAATTCAACAACAAGATTACTAGTCTTGAACTTTGTCCACGTTTTGTAATAAAGTGACAGAAGAGTGAATTTCTAAGACTGAAAATTTAGTGAATACAACCTTTGCCATTGACAGCACCCCAGTTGTGTGGTGGGTGATTCAAAATGGTCTCCCTTGCAAAATTTGGGTTTTTATTTTATTTCGTAAGGCTCAGTTGCCAGCACAGATCTGAGCATTTATCCTCCTAAACTCTTAAACTCATTTTTATTTATTTTTGTTTTCTCAGATGAGATAAGAAGCTGATTCTCCATTTGGGAGGTGTGATGTATTCACCCAGTACTTGTTGGTGGGTCTTGCATGGGTCATGTATGCTGGAGTCCTGCTGCTGCCAAAGGACTTCAACAGGGGAATCACTCACCTGCCTTGGCTACTTGCCTAAGGGTGCCAAGATCTCTGTCTGGAGGTACCCAACCCTCTCTAGGACTGTGAGGGAAATCCTGATGTTGGGCTGGGTTTCTCGCTTTTACACAGCTGTGACGAGGAGTGGCATGCAGGAAGCTTCATTCGAGCATAAAGAGCTCGAGGATTCCTCATATGCAGGATTTTGTTGTGGGAAGCAGACAATAATAGTCTTCACATGACTTTTTTTTGAGGTTCACCGTCAGTATTTGCAAAGCATTAAAGGTCAGCACCGTTCTGTATTATGAACAGGCAAGAGAGCAAACTGGCCTGGTTTTGGAAATGTGTGACATACCGAGATATTTAAAAAGACCTTTTCAGACGAGCTTACTCTCTTCTACCATTTAAGAACAACCATCAGCTATTAGCTGTCCCTCCAACTTTTAATGCCCATGACCAAATACTTGAAGGTATTTCTGGAGTGCCCAGAACTATTTCAGTGAAAGTGGTAATTACAGAAACGATACTGCTTCCAGCCAGCAATATCCCACAAGATGAGAGCACCAGACAGCCCCTGGCCACAAGTAACAGAAATTTGAAAGAAAATAAAGGGTTTATTTTTAAAAGAAAAAAGATCATAACTTTATAATAACATTATTATTCAAAGAAAAACACTTCCTTATGAATTTGAAAAAACACTTTAGGCTTCAGCTTTTTTTTTTTTTTTCCATGCCCCAATTGCAATTAATTCCAAACCACGAAATAGATCATACAATAACATTAACTGGATGTGGGTGTTGTTGGTTCCCCAAAGGCTGTCATTTTGCTCTGGTCTACTAACTGGTTTTCAGGATTATACCCTGAAAACTTTGAAGGTGTATGAGAGAAAACAGCCTAAAATGTTGCCTCCTGGCTTTTTTTCTCACTGAAAAAGAAACTTGCTTGGGTGACACATCAATATTTGTTGTACATGATTTCATGTGTGCAAAATAAGTTTTCGTCTTTTTTTTTTTTTTTCTTTTGGTTCTTCCCAAATAATTTATGCATTTGTTTCAAATTTAGAAAAATGTTAAAGGGTTGACTGCTTTTTGTGGGCACTATTTTTGACTACTCTACTCATTATATCTGCACAAAATAATATTGCTTATGTGCGTATAGTGGAAAGTCATCCTCATGCTGAAAGCTGTTCCAGAGACTTTATAATAGATATCTTCCAATTAAAACCTGTTTGGAGCCCTTCTATGGGATGTAAGTGCTGCACAGATCTTTTGCTGTCTTCCTCTGAAGCAGCAAACTTGTCTTTTGTCCAAAAGAGTGAAAATGACAACCTTGCAATAAACCATCTGAGTTTATAGATGTCAAAACAATTTAATGACCAGTATTTTTTGTTTTCTGCTGTGGTGAGTTTTCCTGGTTTTTAGAAAGGCTGAGCCAGGAGTGATAGGGCTATGGATTATTGACTGGTAAAGGTAGCATTCCTTGGTGTCATGACCTAGGTGGAAGAATAATAAACCCAAGAGCCAAGACATACCTGATATTTAGTCCTAAAGGAAATGCCATCCCTGAATAAGAATACTTATCTTAGTATTCTTATTACATTTTTTTTAAAAGAAAATAATTTCTATTTTTCCTCTGCATAACAAACTCATTGTGCTATTACTGCTGCAAGATTTTATTTATATAGAACTGCCTGTAGGAACTAATTTATAGTGGGGAAAGAGGAAGGGAAGAGGGACTCCATTACCAAGTTTTCTGCAGTGAGATGCCTCTGATTTGTTCCATCGTGAGGAGTGGAAAGGCCTCACAAGACATCCTTGCAAAAAGCAGTGCACACAATTTATATAACAAAATATCATTTTTCCTCACTCTCGCTTTATCTGACTTCTCAGAACACTGTGTGCTCACTACAGAGGATAAGAGAATTCAGTGTGCAGCATTTTATAGTTAGGCACTAGTTCAGTCAGTCTTAAAAGCAGCCTTGATTTTCCAGGGATATACTTAAACTTGCATGTGCTCTACCTCTGGACCAAGACTTTGGTTTGTTATTGCACAGGGTTTTGTCAGTGAAACATCAGGGCTGATACAGCCTTTGTTAGACTGATTTGTTCTGTGAAAAATTGAGTTATTGTTTATTTTTAAGGCAAGACAGACTGTGCAGATCTGCTCAGTCACACATGTTAAAGTTGGGGTATTTTTTTGATTTTTTTTTTAATTATTTTTGATGCAACAATTGGTAGAGAGACAAATGACACAATGGGGTTCACTGAGTTTCTATTCCCATCCTCCAGAATGATAAAAAAGCAAATGATAAAATGCTGAAAAATATGTAGACCTGTGTGTTAGACAATTGATTTTACTCTGAAATCACAAGTCTGGCTGCAGAGGTATAAAGGCACCCCATTAAGCCTATATATTTCTCTAAAGGGAATAAATCACAGCCTTTACTGACAACCCACACTCTCCAGACAGAGGTCCAGAGCTTCCTACAGGAAGTAGTACTGACAGGAATGTACTCTGAACATCACTTATTTGTAGAGTTTTTGCACCAAAGTACAGTACCCGAGGAAGTTTCAAATCCCTGAGTGCTCCCCACAAACAGGGATCTACATCCTTTCCTTCAAGAACTAAAGCAGGATCTGTCTTTTCTTTCAGGACATCAGTGCATCAAGGTGATCTGTATTTGGTTAGTGCCCAAGGCTTAGAACCCTCCTCATGGTGTTCAAGTCTGTTGCACAGTCACAGGGCTGCAGCTTTTCCTGGATAGAGAAGAGCTGAAGATGTGTCACTTGGGGAATTATTGGAAGAAGTAAAAGATTAATGAGATGGCAGTGAACATGGATGATCCTGTCTGTGACTGGTGGGATAAGTGCACTCAGACTTGTTGAATGCTGTGTTCAAGTATTTTACATTAGAGTGGGTGAAATACTGAAAATTTTGAGCAAGGCCAGCATCTTGGTCTTGCTCTCCCACACAGAGTCCTTAGGTTATAATGCCATGTTTATTCATTCCCACATGTTCGCAGAAATCTGTCATTTTTGTACATAATAGCAGAACTCCTACTGAATAAAAGGGGGCTGATTCCCATTCAAGTTGGCCTGTAGCTAGCAATTAGGGCAGTTTTCAGAAGAGGAGGAAATTTGGATTTAACTTTTCTGAGGCAAGGACAAGAACTGAACCTTGGTTTTCACATTCTGAGTGACCTCCAGCCATCCAAGTGTTGGAAGGGTGAGTTGGGTTTGGTCAGAGATTTTATGGGTATGTCCATTTGCCTGTATGGGAGAGAAGCAAAATTAGAGGGACATGCCTCTGTACCACATCTGCCAGGCTTATTCAGATGTCTTGAATGCCCTAGGACATCTTGGACAGCTCCAGGCTGTTTACACAAATTAATCACATTAGCACTCCATTGAATATTATGGGAGCTTAGACATACATGGGGACTTCCATGTGGTGTGTAACTAAAATTAGGGTAAGTGAATGCCAAATGAGAATAGGTGGTACCATACCAAGCTAAGACATGGTGCAGGGTGCTTCCTAGGTACACACCACCCTGGGAAATTATGTTAATGTCTCTGCTTTTCTGCATGAAGCATTGTCACTGCTTTCAACCATTCTCCATAGGAAGACTTGCCCATCTCTTCTGTCAGCCACCTCTGTTTGTGATGCAGCCTTTTGGAGCAAGCATGCCAAACTTTGCATGCTGAGGGATTCCTAGTGATCTGCATTTTCTGTACTATGCCCATTCTACCACTTTCTTTTCTTGACCAGACAGAAGATCCTTTCTGGTGCTTCCTCAGCATAGGCAGGGGGTTATTTATAATCCCACCTTCCATTTCTGGAGTGAGCACAGCCCACTTCCCAGCCCAGACCATGCCAAACGCCCTCACCAGGGAGCAGTTGGATGGAAAATAACATTTTTTGTCTCCCTTGGGCCATTAAGTGCCCCATGCTCTGACACCTTGCTATGTCCAGCCAGCAGCAGTGACTTTACACTGAACCCAGAGCCAGCCGCTCTCACTCCTGAGAGCCAGGACTGGCTGCAGTTCTCCCAGTTCTTGTGCTTGACACAAAAGCCATGACACTCTTAGGCTTCTTTGCTCCTGATTGTGGCTTTATTAGGCATAATAACCATTTTTCTCTGAGCATTTAAAATATCCAGGGACACAAACAGGTTTTGCTGTGTTAGATCCCTGTCAAGCAGATGTTGGTGGCTCACGGTTTCTGGCTTGGTTATCTTCATTACTGTACAGATACATTGATTTTGTCTTTCTCCTCAATAGCCCTACATGAGGGAAGCTTAACATGCCAGTGAGGCAAATGATAACACAGGGCTGACACAGTATCAAATTTCCCTTTACAAAGCTGGAACATATGTTTCAATACCCGAGTTCATGTAAGTCCTAAAACATGATACTCTGCTAAGACATGCCAAAGACATGAAAGGGAATTCCTGAGTTTGAATACAGCAGAGGTTTGAAGGTTTCTTTCCCTGCTCCTCCACTGCTACCACCACTGACAAAGAAATTAGAGTGACACCGATGGCTACTAATGTGTTTAAACAAAGCAATTTGATTCTTTCTAAGTGCAAATGGAAATTTATTCCTTTTTTTTTTTTTTTTTTTTTTTTTTTGGTTGTTGTTGTTGTTTATTTGGGGCCATTGAAATTTGTGGAATTAATCTTAGCTGACTGTAGGGGTTTATGTCTGACATAATGCCCAGAGATATTTTTCATAGTCAATGGAGAGAAAGAATCACTTTCAAAGTGTGATTCATGTTATCCTGAAAGAAATGTTCAATAGAGGCCAGATGAGCTACTCTTTAGAAATGCCCCTCTACCCACTGACTATTCAGAGGTCTTGTAAAAGGGGATGGTTTATCTGTTAGTGAGACAGGAGATTCATCCCACCTTGGCAGCCTCAGCGGCCACATATGAGGTATTTGCTGCGAAGGTGCATCTTTGGCAACAGCAAAGCAAGTTGTGTTTTCCTATTTCCAGTCTTGGAGTTGCTTTGAGTCAGGGCAGAGCTTGCACTATGGGCACAATTTCCTCAGCCCCCACTGGCATCTCAGAAACCTGCACCTGCCCAAGGAGAGAAGACATGGCTGTGGTACTCTGCTGAGGTTCCTGGGTGCTGCAAAAATGGCAGGCTCTACTTCCAGAAAAAAATATGACAAAATAACAGAGGCTCTACCATCTCTAAGGTCCTTACTGTGTTATGACAGATAAACAGCAATAATGGTGCTTAAAAGAAAGAGGGAAAAGGGTTACGCTAAGGATATTTAGCTTCCATTTCTTGAGCATACTTCCCCCAAATGCCAAGGGAAAATGGAGAGTTGGAGCTATTCACAACACAGATTATGGAAAATCCATGCCATGGAGAGCAGAAAATATTTGCAGAGGGTGGGTCCCACTTCCAGACACAGCATGGTACAGGGAAGGAGGCAGTGACTTGGGAAAACAACCCAGCCTTCTCACGGCACCAGGGAGTGCCACATTTCCACCCCATCCTGGGAAAGAAACTCATCCAGCTCTGGCATTTGTCCTTTCAAAATGTTCCTGAAAAATTGGAGCAGGTGGAGGAGAAACAAACAAACAATATGATGGTTGCAGGAAACACTGTGCAGTGAGACCCTTTGGTGAACTCCAATTCCTTATTTCAGTTTGTTAGAAATCTTAAAAGAGGACTGCACTATAGTGCATAATTCGCTATTTCTCTCTGGGAAGAACATGCTGCCTATCCAATGCAGGAAGCTTAAAGAAGGCAGTTCCAAACTGGAAATAAAGCACATTTTAACTGTGATGTTGATTAACAGTAGCAGTGAACCATAGAAAGATTGATAGATTTCTTCATTTCTCAATGTCTTCAATTAAAACCGGATGGCTTTCTGAAAGACTTGTGTTAGCCAAATAAAACTTACTGGAAAATTTAAAGGCTGCACAGTACAGGAGTTTTTTAGGGCTTTTCCACAGGGAAGGAGAATTTATATGGTCACCGAGTATTTTATTGTTTCTGTTTACTTTCTGTAGAAGAGCTCAAATACAAAGAGATGCTTGAGATAAGTGCAGAAACAAACAAGCCAACTCTTGTCTTTCTAAAGATAAATGTCAGCAGAAGTTAGTGTGGCTAAATCAGATTTGGAGTTTATCTCAAAGAACCTATATGATGAATCTGTCCTGGAGAATTTTATTTAGCTATCCTCATAGATTTTATTTGAATACTTAGGGGGGAAAAAAAAAAGGAACTTCAGAACTTTAGAGTTGCCATAACCAATATCTAATGAATTTGTCTCCTTTCTCTCTGATTTATAAGCTCTCTTAATCATAAACATTCCTCCAATTTTGCTAGCTGACCCAAATCAAAAGGACAAAGTCAAAGATCGTTGTTGCACATTTTAAAATGCAAGACTGTCTCCTTCTCAATAAAACATGATGGATTCATGGTCCAGCACAGAATTCACAATCATAAAGCCGGGTGATAGAGGTTAACCACCACATTGCAAATTCCAGGGCTTCAATTCATAAATTCAAAAATAAAACATACTTAAAGAAAATATGGAATTTGCAATTTTGCAAACTATTGACCTACCTCAAAACTGGACCTACCTTTCTGCTGCTTGTGAAGTACCCGATTCCAAAATGAAATAAAGGCTTGGTAAGTGGGACTGTATTTTTGAAACCATGAGGGTGACATGCTCAAGAAGTCAAACCCAATTCCCTTCCATTTGTTTCTCTGGTTGTTGCTGCATACATCAAAGCAGACAGTTCTCTTGATCTATTTAGCAACAGATTTACATAGAGCTTCAGGGATCTCAAAGGCTCACAACTGTGGCCAAGAAAAAATGGCATTCAGGAATTTAAAAGAAACGATCCCTCTGTGGTCATTTCTATGAAACTATTTTAACTTAATGCTAGCCCTGATGAGGTGGAAAGCCCCCCTCCCCTTTTTGAAAAACAGAGGGAATCTAAAGCTGAATAACATACCGATCAGAGCTGTTATCATCTCACTAGTATTTCAGGATCTGTGCTCTCTGCTGTAGGAATTTGCACTGTATTATGATATTTATTGTACTTTTCGCACTTCTTTCTTTGTGGAATATTCCAGTGTGAGATCATGGTGCTCTAGAAGTAATTGACAGAAAAATCCACTGACTTCAAAAAGTAACCTGCAAAGAACCTGTACCACAGTTATTTCCACTTTTCTCTTACTCTACTTCTGCAGCATAGAATAACACAATTTACCATAATTATATTTTTAACCTTCCTCTTTTTCCAAAAATTGGTTCTTTATGCTCTGCTAGTGCTTTCTCAAATAAATTGTTTATGACTAGTCTCTGCCATCTGCAGAGTCCTGAGGGGCAGACTGGGGCTATTAACTTAATTTTGGATGAGTGTATGTGCAAGGTAAATGCACTTGAAAAAGCAGCATGGATACAAGGATCAGGTTCATGCACACACTGCAATTTCCCCTAGCTTAAATGAGGATTCTTTTTATTAAAATAAGAACTTAATTAATACACATGGGCATTTGAGGATCAAACTCTACATACCATTCATATGGACTTGATTTAAAGATCCTGAATTTAATTAAAAGTACTGGTAAAGGAGTATGTTTCTGATGGGAATAATACACTGATAACTTTCATAGTTAGGGCATGCAGGAGGTTATGACTGGCCTCTCAAAGATTAAAAATAAAAGTAAGGGGTGGCTAATGCCTTGTGGAGAGTTTGATTCCATCAAGCTTGACTCCACAGTGCTGGGCTTGTCTGTGCATTTCAGTCCTATTCCCAACCCTGAAAAAAGGAGAGGGGTACTCTAGGTCCACTTTGCCCACAAGGATGATGACAAATTTTCCACTGATTAAAAACATCTCTGTTTTGTCCCTTTTCCATCCTAAACTGAACACATTTTGTCTTGTTTGTGCCAAGAAGCAAAGCAGCATTAGAGTTGTATAAAACTTGAATAGGTGACCGCATGGAGAATTCAGCTACTGTGGGAATAAGTCAAGGACACGAGGGCAAACCCTTAGTAAACACTAGACCACAAGCACTGGATGTTCTTGTCTGCAGCATCATTTGAGGGCTGCCTGGAAGTTCTCTTCAAGACCAGATTTGCTGTCCTTATGAAGAGTGCACCTCGAGGCCACAGACTAAATAGGGAGGTGGACACTTCTGAGAAGATGCTTGGGCAAGCTTAAAGCTTCGTCTGCTGTTCTCCAGCCTTGCTGCCTCTGAAACCATTTCAATACATAAGGGCAATGAGCTGAGAGCATTCTCTACTTGCACCCAGACATCACAGGCTCTGTATATCTCATCAATGACTGTTTTGTCCTGCTATATGAACTAATCTGTGAAGAACACAGGAGAAAGATTTTCTATGGCCCAGCTCCTGTAGACAGGTAGAAGGCACTATGGCACATCACTAGCTCAGTGGCTGCATGGACATCTCACAGTGGAAATCATGGTGTGTGCATTCAGGTATCTGAGTCTTTTGCTGCAAATTCATCTCAAGAGGCTGGGTCATCCCGAAGTCCCCCAAACGTGACTTTGGACTGGAGCATTTAGTACAACTGTTGAAAAAGCAAGAAATTTTGTTAAGCAGATGCCATTTGGCCCTTGCCTTCAGCCAACTGGGTTACAAAAGTACCATGTTCATGAGCCAACTGCTGCAACTGGCTCAGAGAGAAGTGGTGGTGGTATCAGACACCCCACAGTCTCTGATTGGGCATCTGGGTTGAAAAACTAAATATCTAATGGAACATAAATTAAATAGATCTTCTAAATAAGGTCCCAGTCCAGCTTCCAACTTGTCATGAAATTTCCATGGTCTTAAAAGGAAGAAAATGAATAAACCAAACACCCAGCATGAAGCCTATGCAGACTGCAGGTTAATTTTGCCCTAAGTAGCACTTTGGAGTTGTGTAGACCTTGCTCCATCGGATATACGTGTTTTGCCATAACCAAAGTAAAAAGAAGTACTGACTTCTAAAAAAACAGTTAGAAAACAAATTCAGTGATTTGTATTTGTCAGATGAAAGAGGGGGGAGTGTGTGTGGTGAGAGCTCGGTGCTGTTGTGCTTGGCCTCCTACTAAAGAAATTACTTTTTTTTTTTGCAAGTGTTGAATGTGTTTTTGGTACTGTTCACGAGGCTGGCACTTCACACAAGTGTGTGTAGCCCTCTTCTGTTTCAAATTTGCCAAATTTTGGGTATGGTAAAAAGTTTTTTTTCTTTCTCTCAAATATTTTGCTTCCTCTTGGGCTTAGGAAAATAATTAAAAGAGGAATTCTCTCTGTCACTCTTTGCAAGGGCATGATATGTTTTCTGCTCTCTCATCAGTTACTGTGCTAATTTTTTGGAAAGGCTTCCCTTATTCTTCTTGTAAGTAGAAGGTGTTGGTAGCCAAAACAAACACAGAAAGAAGCCAAGGAAAGAATAAGATATAACTACTCGTACAAATGATCCAAAAAGGGAAATCTCCAAAAACTACTGTAAGTGCTATAAGATTTCAGATGGTGAACTCATCCAAAATTAATGGTTAGCAAAAAATTCAGTTCTTAAACACCAGTAGGATAAAAAGATCAGCTTCTAACAGTAATAAAATAAAATAAAATAATTAAAATAAAATAAAATATATTATTCTTTTAGTGTGGAAGTACTGTTTTGTGGTTGAGGCACTGGGCTTGGATTCAGGAGACCAAGGTTTAGTGCTTCTCTCTCCAGAGAGACCCCATGTAAGTCCCATTATATCTTCATTCTTTCTCTAAAAACAGTGCTAGCACTTCTTTCTTAACTATTTATTTCCCTCAGATAACCACTGTGAGCTCACCATTATTATATTTGTATGGCACCTTAAACTAGAGGCCTTGATCTTATTTTGAGTTTTCCAAAAAAGGGTGGAAACACTCTTTTTTTTTTTTTTTTTTTTTCAATTAGATACAGTATTTTTTAATAGAAAATCATCTTCGCTGAAAGTTTTTGTTTATGACCCCCAAATTACACTTTTGTAAAAATTCAGAAGACGTATATTACATTGCGAAAGTATCATGAAATCTCAGGATCTATCTGAATTTATATTTTTTCTCACATGCAGTTTTCCACAAGAAAGGAGCTGAACTGCCATAATGTTCTATAACTATTTTATAAATTTCATCTTGTTATAAATTACCTCTTAAGAAAGTTGATTAGTGCCAAATGTAGCGTTAAGTCAGAGGGAATATATGCTTCCTCTGTAAAAAAAAGTGACCTTTTAATTTTGCTCTTCATGGTGTCACTTTTATTTACAGAGAAAGAAGAAAGAATAAAACCAACACAACATGTACTCCTATTTTTGCATGCAAGGGACAGAGACCTAAGAAAATCCTATTGTACACGAACCACGAAACATTCAGCCTGAATAAACAGAGCTTCCAATCTGTTGATGACACACACGTGAAACTGGGACTATGTATTGTATTGCATGATAATATTTATGAAAGCAAGTGTAGTCTGAATAAACTCATTCCGTCCCGTAGACTGAGAATGAAGCAGCATTTCAACGGGAAAACATGAGCAGGGTTTTCTGACACACCCCAGGTTGAGCGGTGCATTGGTGGGGGGATGGCGTGTGTTGACATTTTCCTTTAACAGGTCACCAGTTGGCTGAAACCAGACACAGAAAGCATTAACCTCCAGAGAACTGCTCTGTGAAAGTTAGCTGAGCTGGATTTGCCTTTTCACAACAATTTCAGCCACCGGTCCTACTGCCCTGTCTCTATCCCACCTGAGTTTTCAGATGGATGCTTGGGAAAATCCACTGGGCAGTACAGATTTTATCAACTCCTTTATAAACAGCTCTGACATTGTCCTTGACAAAATCACTTTCTTTTAAAAATATATTATACTTTGGATGCTGTTCTGGCAGGTCACATACAAATTCCTGCTAAGAAGAAGATCTGAAGAGTAAATAAGCTTCCTAGACAGGACGGATGGAGAACAGAGGAGTTATTTATTCACCTTTCAGTCAGAGTTAATGCTGTAAAAAGCAGGCTCTGGAGGGGTATCCCCAGGTCCGTGTGGCCAGGCAGTGGGAGGACACCAGGAAACCTGTCTGCCCTCTGCTAACCTGACCCACCTTTCCCCACCCGGCTGGCCTGGCTGACCTCCTGCTGTTACCACAAACTTGGACTTGGATCCGTCTCTATTTTTTTTTTTTTTAAATATGTGGCAGTTTGTTTTTAAATAGGAACTGATGAAAGCTGTTGCTGTTCTTATTTTCCTTTCTATGAACTGAAGTGATGACAACAGTTTCTAGTAAATTATAACATAGGCAGTCAGTTCCAGAGTTCCAGATTAGTTTTGAAGTTGAACTTTTTTTCTTTTTCTTTTTTTTTTTTTTTTTCTTCATTTGGGAGGGTACAAAATACAGCCAGACAAGATTTAATTAAATACTTGTATTTCATAACTGTAATTTATCTAGCTCAGTATGTCCTTTCCCATGGGTTTGTTTGGATATGAGGAATTTTTAGATTTCAGACTGCCAGGCCTGGAAAGTTCTGTGTGTCCACGGGACAGGTAGAAAACAAGGAGTAGCTATGCTTGCATGCCCACACTGCCCTCTTCAAGGGTGTTCCAGACCCTCCTTGTTGCTCTTCTCCCTCACTCAAAGTAACCACCTCGAGGGATGCGAGGATCATTTCTAGGCCATTTAGCATCTGGTCTCTCCCTTAGCCTGCCAAGACTGTATGTTTACCAACCGAAACAAGCCAACATATTTTCATTGTATCTCTTACTACTGTGGCTCAGAAATAATTCCATATGGTTGCAGTCTTGCTACAGCTCTTTATGGGCTGGATCTGGAGCTTGCTGGTGTCAGTGGAGAAAGTCCCAGTGATTTCAGTGAGCTTTGGAACAGACTTGTGTACTTGAGTAAACAAGAGTTAGAAAAGGATATATGTGGTACGTTATCTTTGATCCTGTTAGTTAAGATGTCACTGCTCATCACATTTACAACCCAGCTCTTTGTTCCTCCCTACCTATGAGTCCTAACCTGGTGGTGGTAGCTCCTAAATGTAGCCTCCTGGCATGACTGGTGCTTGGTGCTGCTGTCTTTGTGGGGTGCATTGCTACACCTGGCTCTGCAGCTTTCTGAGACCTGAAGTGGGTTAGTTAAGAGCTGGATCCAGACCTTCTCCCACCCCTTTCACATGCCTACCCCTTTATTGGAGAGTGGCTGAAATATGGAACATCTCCCTTCCGCGGAATATTACTACACTTTCCTAACTAGCAGAATAGCACTTGCAGTTCATCATTCATCCGTAACAACCACATTAGCTGCTCTTGCCTTTCTCCAGATCAGCTTCAGAAAAGTGCAGTTTTCCTGCCAGCCATCCCACAAATGCCTAAGACATGTATGTCCATACATACTTTCCTATCTAATACTTTCTGTATGAAATTCATTCGAAGAATTCATTTGTCTGGCAGCCTGGAAAATGCCAGTTTTCCTGTGCGTAATGAGGATAAATGAAGAGTTACGTCTTGCTTGTCATTTCTGTTGAGTGGTCAGCATGGAAGGAGATTGCTATTGCTTGTCCAGTCCCCTGTGGACCAATGCCTTCCGCACAAGGAAGAGCTGGCAACATGCCCTGAGGCCACAAAGAGGGGAATCACGCAACTCTTCTTCTCCAGAGATGATTCCTCTGGGAGAAGATGGGGGCCCATGGGCACAGTGTTGAGGGAAAACTCTATTGCAGGGGATAAGTAGAGGACTTTAGTGTTCATGACCTTTTACCTGGCAGCCCTCTTCAACCCGCAGTCCTAAATAAATTAATTGCCTGGAAAAGATATGAAACAGGATGGAGTTCCTCAAAGGGACTCTCCTCTCGGCTGCTGCAGGACCTGCTGACTGCACACATTCTGTCCTCTCTCCTGCCTGGCTCCTAGTTATCTCCTTCCCTCCTCAAAAGATTACAAGTTTGCTTTTGCGAAATTTCTGAGCCTTGCACTTGGGGACTGAAGGATGTTTCATGAATAGAAACAGAGTGAGTGACGTTCCCTATAACAGATGATACTGGATATCAACAGGCAAAGAAAAAAATGTAGGGAGACTGCCATAGACATAATCAAAGTATGGCTGCGATTTTCAAGGGGAAAAAGATAACCAGAGGTTTGTCTGTGCTGAGATTTTCTTTCTTTTTTGTCCAGGAAAATTTTTGATATCAGGAGCTGTAAATAGGACACGCGGTTGGAATGGGGCATCTATTCCAGATGTTAGAGGCTGGTCTTGCTTGTTACTCAGCCCTTACAAGAAAGCACCAAATACCTTCAAACCATGTTGACATTAATGGAAACCAAAGGAACTCAGCACCTTGTGGGGCTAGATCTTTAATGGCAGGACAAGGACAAATGGAAAGGACATTGGTGTCGCAAAGTTACACATCCTGATTTTAAACGCTTATGTGCTTTGCTTTAAGAGTGTTTTGTATGGAATAATTTGAGCCTGGGGTTGATCAAAGGCTTGGAGAGTCAAGGGGCAAGGTACATCACAGCTCAATTTATAGTGCTGTTGGGTGTTATAAAAGTGTTTTGTACTGTTGGGCTTGCTCTCCAGAGAAGCTGTGGGCTCCTGGCTCCTGTTGAAGATGACAACCACTTTCTAAAAGTCATGGTCTTTGCATTTTTTAAGAAATCTTTTCCCCCCTACTTTCTTTATTTTCCTGATGTTTCATTTTAGAGAAAGACCTTGATTCAAAACCAACAAGATTTGACCCTATCTCTGTACAGGATCAATACAGGCTCCCACGATTGATATTGCAAAGAATGGGTCCACTTTTTGCACTGTGTGACTGAAGATGGGCTAAAAACTGTGGCAAGGCCACAAGATTTTGAGGTAAGACACATCTTATTTCTTCTTTCTAGGGCTGTACTGCAGTTTTAGTGAAGGGAAATGTAAAAATATTGCTTGGATCCTGTTACACAGCAATTCATAGCAATTTACAATATTAATTTATGGAAGAGATTATTATATGACCTGCTTTATAAAAGTTCACTATTAGTTCAATGTTTAATGCTTACAGACTTGGCAGAGTTTCATGCAAACTGGATGCTGAACACCCAGTGAACTTCACTTGTGAACACAGTGTATGGAGGTTAGGGGTCTTGTAGACAGAGGCCACCACCCAGTTGTGTGTCAGCTAATGAGCCCACTTGTCAGAAGGAATGAAAGGATCCTGTGCAAGGGTTTAGAAAGGCTAATAACAGTAAAAAATATATCTTCATAGTATCAGTTCTGTGCCTGAAACATAGAGAAAAAAGAAGAGGAGAATCTGCCAAGCACAGGGAGGATAATGTTGTCACACTCTGAACTTGTGTCATTGCCCCCTAAAGAGGACTGAAGGGCTTCCTCATAGGTGCTTCTGATGCATTGTGAGTAGAAGATTGTGGATGGTCAATTGATCATAACGCAAAGAAACTATCAGAAAGCTAAGGGGGAGGCTGACTTGGAAAGAAACACTTCCGTTGTTTTGTCTTCCCCTTTTGTTTGGCTGGATTTTATGGCACAATGATTGACTGCAGGCTCTTTTTTGCTAAGATGTTTATATTGGAATGGCGCTATCACTGTCATGTCCCAGTTATTGTCTATAGCTTGTTTTGATCTTAAAGAAGCCCAGAACAAATTGAATACTTCATAGACCTATAGCTCATGCATGTAGCTGTGGTTGCAAGGGGAGAGCTCCAAACCATTGGCTTATGTTTAAAATAGACTGTTTGCACAAGCATCCCCCAAAATTGTGGACAAATTGTGCCTATTTCATATTTATAAGTATTAGCATGCACAGAGTCTGCTCTGCATCTCTGCACTGAAGCCCGACCATGTCTCAAGAGGACCTTTTTTTATGAGGGTACGGACAATAGTGTTACACTCTGGGGAATGCACATTACTTCCTTAGGGCATGAAAGAAAGAGGGACACTTTTGCTGGTGGGAATTCAGAGCGCTAACTTAGGTTTTATCTTGAGTTACCCTTCTGCTGTTTCCTTTAAATATAAAAGGGGACCAGTTTCTGAATTCAGATGTTCAAATTAGGCATATAAAGTTAAAAGGTGTGACCACTCCCAACTCATTTCCTTGTCTCTTGCATTCAGTCTTGAGAGGAAAATCTTTGTAATGGATGTTTATGGAGTAATAACGTTAATTTACAGGATTCTTTGGGAGGCTATTACTCAAACTTGCTCCAGAGATTTGGCCACCCATGGGAACTGTCCTTTCTGCTGTAAAACATCACCCCTTGCCAAGTACCTTCCTGCATGTGACCCTGGCAATACCTTGGGCATGCTCTTCAGGTGGTGCACCCAAATGGAACCTGGAAATGCAAATGGAAACCCAAATGGAAGCCTGCATGGAACTTCACAGCTGAGAGCACACACTTTTCTGTAGGGATTATGTCCTTTTTTTTCCTAGCCCTGATGATCAATAGGAAAAGAGACATCTCCTGGTAAAAAGATACCCAGACAGAGCTGGAAATCACTGCAAAAGCATCGCATTTTTGAATGGATCAAAATGGTCTGTCTTCAGGGGTTCATATATATGCTCATTTTAGACTCTTGTGGCCTTGAATTATGAAATGGAGGTGGGTTTTACTCTATTTCCTACATTTCTGGTTTGATTTTTTTTTCCTGAGTTGCTGGCAGTGATAACGACCTTGTTTATAACAAAACTGGAGTGGGGATAGAAAAGTGAGGTTAGGTTGTTTGGCCACTTTGAGCATGGTTTCACTTATTTCAGAAGATAAGCAAACATTAACGATTGTTAACACTTACATGCGCCCAGACCTTATACATACACAGACACAAAAGCTATTAATAAATATATTTCTTAATGTTACCGAATTGTTCTTGTGGTAAAAATTTGGGTGGCTTCCAGCTTTTCATAACTAGGGCAGGCTGAGCTAATTGGGATGAAATGAAAACCATCCTCAAGCTTCCATGAAAAACGTTGAGATAAAAAGAAAGATCTGTTCAATATTTCCCCCCTCCTTATTTTTCATTTTCTCTTGCCTCTGCTCCTCTGGTCACTAGCCAAATCTTAAATATATATGCACATCCAGACTATTCGGTTATAATTAATGATAACAAACATTTTGGGAGGGATATTAAACCTAGAGTTGCAGGATTTATAGTACTCTTTCTAAACATTAGAAGCCAGACCTCTGTCCTTCTGTCTCTGCTGTGGCTTTAGGTCTACCTCTGAATCAGCTCTTTCAAGCACTCAGAGATGATTCAGAGGTAGAATGCTAAACTGCATGAATGCCAACCCAGTAAGTTCTTGTTTCTAAATGAAAATGAGGAAGAATTGAATAGCAATAATATTCCTCTAATTCAGGTCTTGATGCATTTAGTCTGGAAGAGGTAGGTCTGCAGGTCCTGGTTCTGGTGTGTGCATACAATTGATCAGCATTGCTTGCCCAAGCTTGAGGAAGATCAGGCATCAGTGACAGCGTATACAAGACAGAGCTGATAAGCAGATGGAGAGTAATGTTTTTTTCCCAACTACCGGTATCTAGGGTATTTAGGTTGCTAGAAGATCTATGGACAAGCTGTGCTCCACTTAAATCCTGTTTAGGCTTGAGCATCAGCTGAGATGTAGTAACTGTCAGGGTGTGTGCCCATGGCTAATGTGAGAGAATGCAACTTATCTTAGACTCCTTCCACTGTGGACTGAGCTAAACTGCAATAATTCACATTTTCTGGGTGAGCATAGCCTACCTCAGCTACCACAGCTAAGCCGATCTGCTGCTAAATCAGAGGAACGTGCTTCAGTGTCTGTGCCTGCAGTAATACCAGCATCCTTTGGACCTAATCTTGTGATCCAACTGGAAACACTTGGTCCTGTTGAGCTCTGACAAGCACCATCATCTCCTCAGTGCCTGGCAGAATCAGAGCTTTCATAATCTTTGAAGAGCTCTGGTGGTTAGAGATGAAGCAGGTCTGCATATGCACATAGCTACAAAGACCCAAATGCCTTTTACAGTAAATTATTCAATCTCTTTCCTTCCCCCAAAAGTTCAGCACCCTGTGATTTATACCAGCTCAGAGGAACGCATCTATCTGGCTGAACTGCAGATTACCCTATATCCTATCCAGACATTTTGGGCAAATGCAACATACCAACGAGTTGTATCTGCATCAGGCTGAGTAATACTTCCTCACAACACAACTTCCTTTGTTCAACCAAGATAAACAGTGGAAGAGCATCCTGTTGGGCCACTGGGACGAGAGGCTTCAGTTCTTATTTATTTTAAAAATATTTAGATTTAGTAAATACCTACAGCAAGTAGGAAGTGCATAGTTTACCCAAGCAGCCCATCACATGCCTGTGCTTGCCAGCAGTATGTTGTTCAGTCACTAGATGTCTCTGTGGGCTACCAACCTTGGGGTCTCTGGTAAGCAAAGACAAAGCTGGGACTTGGGCAGGATATAAAGCCTCTCTGGGTGTGGGTCTGCCTGCCAGGCACAGTTGTTTGTGCTTAATAAATCATTTGGGAAGGTCTGTGTTCCTTCAATAGCGTTGGTCCCTGTTGTATAATCCCATCAGCCGTATAATTCAACAGGTAGCGCTTACTATATGCGGCTTTATGTTTATAAAGCATGTAAAGAACAAGGAGAAATCCAGTTTCAGGTGTGTCTCTGAGAATTTGGATAACAAGTATCGCAGGAAGAAAATCAGGCAGAGAGCACATGTAGAGACTGAGCCAGTTCCTTAGGGAGGCTGGAGAACAAAGAGGGCCACAACCCAATGTACCCAAGTCCTCTGTATGGGAACACCACCCAGCGATGCAATGAGAAGATGATTGCACCAGAAATCTCACAGCAAAACCCAGGCATTGAGATCTTCAAGTAAGTCATGACATTTTGCTTCGTCAGCTGGGAAATGTTATACAGAGAAGAAAAACAAAATGCCAGCTCTCATTGCATGTCTGGGGACGTCTCTGAGGAAAGGTGAAGGATGTAAAGCATGAATTCATGCATGTCTTTCCTTCTGAGAGAGTGTGAGGAAAGAAACAAGCATTTCACTTCCTCTGGGAAGAAGTAGAAAGAAAAAAATCATAGATGAGAAAAGTACAGTCTAGAAAATTGTAGGTGAAAGCTCCTTTGAGCCACAGCGGGAAGATGCAGGGTAGGCAGAGCTGTGATTCACTACAGTCACAATATTGCAACTTGCTGGTGCCACAGGATGTGTGTATGTGTATACACATGTTAAAATTATATCCCTCTTAACTCTTGTAAGCGAGTGTTTGCATTTCTAGATAGGCAGATAACTAGATGCTTGGATGTTTGCATCTATTTCTGGCTTTCCTGGGGTAATCAAGTGTATTGCAACAGCACAAAGGTTTAAAAGGCCTTTGATAGGAAAGTAAGGCGAGCACTCAGTAGCAGAAGAACAGATAGACAGCAAAACAAGATACAAGAATAGAAATTAGATATAATCCAGACTGGTAGCAAAGGGACTGTCCCATTTCCATCAGAGCAGTGTGTGGCCTTTGAAGAATGTAAAGAGAAAAAAAATCAGCTCCCAAGATTACCATGGAGTAATCAATGTCGTATTAATTATACTTGACACTTCAGAGCCAAACGAGGCAACTATTTAATTAAAAGCACAGCATCACCTTAATGAGAACAACCCACACTTGTCACATCACAGGAGGGTTTATAGCCTCCCTCCCCACCCTCTATTCTTTGAATCCAAGTTCAAATTCAAGGGAAAGTTTGCCCATGGATTATGTCCAGATGTGTCTGATGTTTTAACTCTTGTTTTTAGCAGTTCCCTCTGCAGGAAAGATTTGTGCTGTTCCTGAGCAGGCTCTGGTTTTCTGTGACAGAAAGCCTTAGAGTTTTCTAGGGGCTGTGAAGCAAGCCTTAGGCTGGAACGCAGTGACAGTGTCACTTCCAAATTCTGCTGAAATGGACCATATCAAAAGGTCCCATCCAGACCATCAATTCATATTAATTGCCCTCTGTCCAATTACAGTTTGAAGCTCTTTGGCTCTACAACTGGAATTGACAGGACACTACTTTGAATAAGGTAAATCTCCCTGGATTTAGGCCATCTGGTCCAAGATGAAGCCCTGCCAGGAGGGTCTGAATGGTATTCCAAACAGTATTTGGGGCACTGAAGAATCTCCATGGGCGTCCTAGTTATGAGGACGGATGCCTTAGCTACGGCAGCTCAACTTTTATGGGTCTCAGAAGTACTTCCAGAATCCATGGTGGTCCATGAACGTGTAGGGGGACGTCAACCTCCATGATGCCACTGATATCACAGACATAGGACACAGAACATGGACATAGGACAACTCTGGAGTTATGTCTCTAATTACTCCTTCAGCATGTGTCCCACCAGTGCTAAGGAGGTCTCCTGTGCTCTTTTTTTTAATTATTTTTATTTATTTTATTTTATTTTATTATTTTATTTTATTTTATTTTATTTTATTTTATTTTATTTTATTTTATTTTATTTTATTTTATTTTATTTTATTTTATTTTATTTTATTTTATTTTATTTTATTTTACTTTATTTTTTCTACCCATGTTTCCCAAGAAACTCTTCTACAGTCACAGGTTCAGAAACTACTATTTTTGATATCTACCATTCATCCAGGAGAACTTCAAAACCAGCAGAGATCATTTTCCCAATCTATTATGTATGTTATGTTGCTGGCAGTTGCCAGGAGCAGCAGTAAGAGAGAAATTTTGCAGCACACACCTATCAAGAGCCTGGAGCATGCATGGCTTTGGGTGACATTAATACACCAATGGGGTTTTATCCTCTGGTAAATCTGGTCCATGGGAACATAGTTTTCGGGACTGGAAGGGTTCCAGAAGAGGTAAACTCCAGCTGACAGAGGCAACAGACATGTATAATCTGGTCATAAATATATCAAATCCCTTTAATTATTTTTTTCTCCAGTTGCCCCTGTTAGGATGTTAGGATGTCTGGTTAGGGACTTTAACTTGTACCTTACATTAGTTCTTACATTAACTTCCAGTCAACAGTTCCTTCTTTGCTACCATTTTTGGGTTAAATATTTGAAGTGTTCACTCTTTCTCTACTAACACGGTGTTCTTTGCTTTGAGCTACAGCAGAGACATGGCTGAAGATGAGGGAAGGGTTTAGGAGCTGTGGCTTACTGGATAATATATGAGTGTTCCTTCTATTGGAAACCTTTTCTCTTGATCTTAGTTTTACTTGTTGATTGCAGGTTGATGACCTCCAGCAGCCTTGGCTAATGCAACTGGCTGAGGGAAGAATGTTAAGAGAATGAGTTTAAAATTACAAAATTGTCCACTTAGCTTGAATATTGATACTGTCTTTGATATTTTATAGGATTTTCCTTGCAAGATCTACAGAACTCAATGTCAGTGAGTCAGGGTCTTGGTCAAACTTGCGTAAATATAGTGTAGTTTGCTGGGTTCATTATTTTCCCCAGGAGTCTGGAAATGTCTGATTTTCTTCTAGTGGTCTGGACGAAATCTTGTCTGGCAACTCTGGTATTTTATCTTCCTTAAGTTTTTGACCTGAGAGTCATTTCACTGGTAGCACAGATTCTCTTTGGAATTGTTTTCTTTAAAAATTCAATTACAATTCCTCCTTTTGATGAAAGGAAGTGAATCATTAACAGGCAACTCTCCAAAGTTTCCTAGAGTTTGTCCCAAACCAGCAGTGCTGCCCTCTCTTCGGTGGACTGCATCTTAAGCAAATCCTAACATAATTACTAGACATCCTGGGATTTAGCTTGTAGGACAATATATGTATATTTCTTATTATTGGCCATTCAAAAAAAATCAAAGGCATTAGTAACCACATGATGTATCCCAAAGACCTCATCAAGAGTAAATTACCAGATGTCTGAGAAGCCTTGCTGAGTGGACATTTTGAATTTGTGGGGAACCTGAAAAGTATCACAATAGGTGGCAAATACACTGCTGTTGCTACAGTACTGTGAGGTTCAAGCCAATACCACATGCATTTCGACAGAATCTTGCCTTAAGCTCCTGTATCTTTGCTGTCATAACATCTCTCTCCTGAGATGGTGTTGTCCCTCTTACAGCTGGATAACTCCACAGCCGATCTCCAGAGGACGCTTTGTATTCCCCAGCAAAATGGAAACCACAGTCCTTGCATTACTGAGGGGGTCTAGGACAGTGACTTTAAGTTATGAGGGCTTATCCTATTGGTTGGGAATAAGCTTGTTAGGACAACCTACAACCATGGGATTGAAATCTCTTTTGGGATTAATGTCCTTTAACACCAGCTGTATGTTGGCATTTACACAAACCTCAGCTTACTGCAAATATGGTCTTAGCTGTCCTTTAAACACATAAGAAAGAGACATTGGATTTAGGGTACTGGAAAGGCTCATTTTGGGTCTGGGATATACAAGTTCTGGTATGGAACCAGGGGTTTCAATTTTCTCTTTGTAAAAGTAAGACATTCAGTGCAAAAATTCTTAATATAAAATTGTCAGTATAAGATTCTTAGACCAAAAGACTAAGTGCCAAGTTGAAGTTCAAGTGGTTGTTCAGGCCTCTTATCCTGGTGCAAGCTTGTCTCTGGATCCTTGGATGGAAGTTGAATAATTTAATATATGACAGTGTAACTACATCCAGTTGTAATCCCTTTAATTTTAAAAGAAAGTATCATAACACCTTCAATGTTCAACTCTGTAGAAGAAAATCTAAAGGAAAAAGTCATTTATAATCACAGCTGTTAGCTGGCTTTTCTTCTGAAGCACGACAGCTTCTATTTTCCTGATGTTAAAGGCAGTTTTCCCAGTAGGTCTTTGGGCTAGGCTAAAAGACATATGCAAAACTGACAGAAGAAAAATCTCCTGTGTTCTCTAAAGTATTAACAAAACAGACTTTACAGACTTAGATTTTTTTTTTTTTTTAAGCTTCTAATAATTTTGTTGCATCTTTCCTGTGGCAAGGACACAGGGGAGAATATTTTAAGCAGTAACTAACTGGAAGTGCATGCACCTGTGCAAAGACAGCACATGTTTGCTTGTGCCAACTGGATAATTAAGCACACATCTGCTTCTGCAGTTATCTGCGTTGTACATGCAGACGCTTTTTTGGGAGGAGAAATGGAAGCGCCAGCCATGCAGGTGTGTGGTGCAAGTTTTATGACTGTTTCTGGAGATGTGCTCCTACTCTCAGCAATATGCAGCCCACATGGGAGTAGGACACTGTGAACAAACAAACCTGTAGTCCCCTTTGGAGGTATTTACAAACTGATGGAAGCTCCCCCCCCGCCTTTGTTATGGGTCTCAGAGCTATATAACCTCACTCACATCACTGTCTTGAGCATAGAAGTGGGTTAACCTCTGCTACATGCCTCCCAAAGCTGCTTCACATCTTCATGTAAAGACAGAGAGATGTGGTCATAAGAACTGAGGGTCCTTGACAAATGCTGTCCAGCTGTCATCAAGCATGACTTACCTCTCCATCATTAATGCTACAGCTGACATCAATATCTTGCAGCTGGGGAAGGTAGGAAAACTTCCTCAGGAGAGGTGAGAACTAGCTGGGAATTTGTTATTCCTAATGTCCTGCTTCCCACTGCTCTCCCAGTTTGAAGAGGGAGTGGGGTAAGAAGCAGTGCAGTCAGCTGTCATTTTGCTGAGGTGGCACAGGCAGATGTTATGTTTTTGTTTGAATCAGAAAAGGGGAAAAACTAAAAGATGCAATTCTTTTGTAGGTTTTCACCAACTAGGACAGGGTTCAGTGATTTTCTGTGTTCATCCTTGCTGTTTCATGCAGGCATACATCTCCATCTGAACCACTAAATGCACAGGTGTCTTCAGGAGCACAGAGAACATGGTGGCTAGTAACACAGCAATGCTGACCATACTGAAAAACCCCACCAGGGCAAAAACTGTACCAAGAATCATATTTTTCAGCTATAATTATTAGAAAATATCTGTGTGCTGTGGTTTTATTTTACACAGTTGACTTTTGTTGTTGTTGTTGCAAGGTTCCCATGCCTAAAAATTTCCTAGATGGAATGCTTCTGCTTTTGGTTTGACAATTAAATTCTGTACATTTTCTTCTAATTTCTAAAAAGCCACACTGCTCCACTGAAGTGTCTTTTTATTTGTGTCCACTAGAAGCCTGTAAATGGGTGCTCAGCAAGAGTTTTGGTGCAACCAAGGGAGAAGTAAAGTCATTAAGGCACCATCAAAGTTTTTCTTTCAAGTGAAGACACCATGACTGACATTTCCTCACTATTTTATTGTAGGGATGCTTAAAACACTGAACAAAATGTAAAAAATATTTGTGCTGATATATAAACCCTGATAGGTCAGAAGCAGGTAGCCATGAGCCTCAGAATCCTGCTTTAAAAATATATATATTTTAATTTTAATTGCTGTTCTGTGTCAGGACAACAATCTTATCATCATGCTGGAAAAAAAACTCTTCCCATGGAGCAGATTTCCCAGGCAGCTTGAGCAGAGCTCCTGACAGTATTGCCTTCTCTCCCCGCAAAGCCACTTGTAGTGCTACTCATTGCCTAATGCTTCTCTGTCATTAAGGTACTTTCAATGGAATGAAATTGTTAGCATTTAATCCTAAAGGCTCCCCACAACTCTAACCTACTGTGTTTATCATGTTTGGCTCCATTCCTCAGATACAAGGATCTTCTTAGCAGTCTTTTGGAGAGCAGATGGGAAACCTTAGGAAAGAATCTTCTGGTATCCATGGCAAAGTCCTCCTTAGCACAGTATCTGCACAGCAAAGGTAGTGATTTACTAATGTAGTAGACTGACTGATAATCTACAGATACTTTCTGTTAGTGGTGGAGACTGTAGGAAGGAGAAACACCCAACTGCTGCAAATAATTGTTCAAGCAAAGACTCCTGGTGGAGATGTTTCTGATGCACATAAAACATGGGAAACTGTGAGAAAGACGTAGACAGTTTCTTAGCTGAAATGGAAAATTCCTTACACAGAAAATGTGTGAAAATTCTTAGGGATGCAGAGAAGGATTAACTTGGAATGTTACCTTCATCACTGTAAAATATCTGTGGTACTGGATTCCCAAGCTCTTTTTCCCTCTTCTCCCAGTAAAGTCAGCCTCCTGCTTTCTGAAGCGTGTCATTTTCTAGATTCAGAAAATATGTATGTACTGGCATATCCTTTTAATTAACCTAAATTTACATAACTTCATATTACCAACTACTGAGGCATTCAAAAAATCCCACAGTCTTATTTTCTGGAATTTTGGGCCTGTTTCTCATTTGTACTGGGGATGCTTGCTATCATCTGACAGTGTGAGGGCGTTGAAAAGGAGTGGGCAAGTAATTCATGCTTGTCATTCTGTGAAATACTACCTGGAAGGTGGGAAAAATCCTTCTCCTGAGGGGTTTCCTGTTACTATCCATGCTGTACCAGTTTCTAGAAGTCCAGGTCCTTTACGGGGTTTTGACTGTGGTATGAGTTGTGTAAATGAAGCACCATTGGAAATGAAGGGCTCAGAAGGCTTTGCCTTTCTCCCCTTGGTCTTTCTTATGCCAGAGTGGGGGATAAATTACTTTTGGCTTTTAGCAGCTACTCTGAATTTTTTCATTTCCCTCACCACTTACCTAAAGCAACTCACTGAGATAATTTTCCATGTCAGCAACTAATCTGATCTATCAGAGATTGCATGCATTACTAAACTTTCTATACAAATCTGCTCTTTTTTCTTTCTTTCTTTCTTTTTTTTTTTTTTTTTTTCCACAGTCCTCATAAAAATCTAACTTGCTGTTACCACTGTCTACATCCAAAGGATACAATTAGGTATTAGCCAACAGTATGCACCAGATGTCACTGACCTGTTTCTTTGTGCTTTTTTCTCTCTATCTGGGGACATAAGAAAGCTGTAGTCCTCCTTAACTTCTGGTTGCATAAAGGATTAAATCATTATATTTTGTTGCAAGAGGCTCCTCTCTGGGTCTGAGCACCCCAGGTCTAATCTTGCTTACCATTTGTGTGCTGAAAGAACTTGAATGATTTCAGAACAACTGCTCATGAGTTAAATTGGTCCAGCTGAATGGGGTGTCAGGCCCCTGTTGATTTATTTATTCGCTAAGTCACTAGTCATCTTAGTCCTTGATTCAGCCAAACTAAATACTTCCTGATCCGCATAACTAGAAAATAGCTACACAGTGAAAGGATTTTTGCTTTTAGGTATGTTTCCCGAATAAATTTATGATCCCTCTTTGTCCCTCTGTATAGTGGACACAAATGCATTGCTCTCCTCTTTAACCTAGACTTTTCAGATGAATTACCTATAATCTCATCCTATTGCTTTCTGTGCTTCAGTGCAGACATACCTCCAGACCACAAATCCTTCCTGATCTACCAGGGCTTCTCCACTGCTCAGTATTTCACATTCTTCTTTATCCATTGGGGAAAATGAACTTCCAATTAAATTAACATTATTATAAAGAGCAGTTTCTTTCTCTAGAATGTTTGCTCTAAAACTTAAAAAAAAAAAAAAAAAAACAAACACAAAAAACAAAAACCAACACATTTTTAAAAATGTATGTCTGAAAATTTATACTCTATTTTTACCTGACTGGAAAACATTCATTTCACTTAAATGTTTCCTCATAAATATCTCCTGCCTTCACACTTCAGTGACTTGTCATCTCCATATTTAATGTCAAAATGAAGCAAAACCTTTGTTATGAACATTCTTGAACTCTAATGTTTCAGCCAAAATCCAGATCACAGTTTTATAATTTGAGCTCAACTCCTGCAAACATACATAACACTCACTCAGGGATCATTTAACTGTTTGTAGACACTTGTATTTGCTTTGAGCTAGGTTGTCAGTGGGGTTAATTTGGAGTAGTTCCATTGCATTAAGTTGCTTCCATTAATGATCTACTTCTACCATTTCAAAGGAATTGTTCCCCCCAAAATGGAAACAAATATTATCTGTACTTTACATTTTCCTGGGAAAGTTATGATAGTGACCTAATTCCACCATCCTTCTATTCCATATTATTATTATTATTAATAATAATAACTGTTATATCCTTTCATAGCAGAGCGGTAGCAGAATTCACAGCCTCAAAGACCACCACTCAAAAGTGAATGGCATATTACTCCTACAGTTTAGGCCTGTTTGTTTATTTATTTATTTAATCCTGCTCCAATTTTTTATTTTTGACAGCAGGAAGCTGGAATTTCAAGCTGCTCTTGGCAGCTTCCCTTTAGCATACATTGCCTCCTTACATAGCTAGTGTGTGGTATCAAGGAAGCTCAGAGCTTCTGCTCACAGGTAAAGTACCATTTTTTCACCTATACAAATCTTTGTGACTTCCACTGTTCTCATTTTAGATGATTCAACTGACACGAAATGTCACTAGTGCACAGGCTAGGCCAGCAGTTGTTTCAGGCCACTTTAGACCTGGCCTTGCTCAGTCCTGATTTGTTTTGGCATTATGGCTGGCTCTGAGATGTTGAATGGTTAAAAAATAAAAAAGTTGCATTCACTTGTGTTTAATGAAGGAAGAAATTGCTAGGACAAGGAAAAATCTATCTTCATCCTCTCTCCCCATCATGCTTCACTTCTTAGAAAGCTTATCTTGGATTTTTAACAGAGATTCAGGTGTGTGCTCCAGACCTGCCTCATTCCTGAGCTCTGAGATGTGCCTTGGGACACAAAACAATTGCTTGTTATTTCACTGGGAGGTTGCTTCCAGTTTCTCTAGCTGAAGCCACTCCTTCATCTCTGACTGTCTTTAAATATGCAAAAGGAGACAGACTCAGACAATTATGCTCCCAAATTTCAGGTGGATGATTTCACTACTGCATTAGGAGTCACCCATTCTCCAGCTGACTGAACAATTACTGTTTCATCATGGTGAATGCTATTCTGTCCCCAAAGCCAGAAGTCCCATGGAGCTGTGATGGGAAGAGCCCTCATTATACTTCAGTGAGCAACAAGCTGGAGCAAGGCTGAAGTATCCTTTAGCTTTATGTCTGTCCGTACAGGAGTTTCTAGACTAAGACTCTGAGTCCTGCTTAGCTCCTGACGGGGCTGGAAGGGATTGACTTTACTGTTTTGGTCAGCAAACATTTCCTGGCTTCCCACTAAAAGCCCCAAGCAGGCATGTCCCCTCCCAGATGCTGGGAGAAGCTCTATCTCAGGAAATAATATGTAGAAAATGCTTGGGGCAGACATCGTTACTGCCCAGACAGAAAGCAGAACTGCTGGGGTGCATCATGCCATTGGCTGCAGGATGGGAATTGCCTTTCTTGCTTCTCCATTGAGAAGTACCATGAGGTGCTAAATAAGCTCAGGTCATTGCTCCTTCAAAGGTGGTCCTGCAGGCTGGGCTCACGCATTGATAGGGAAACTGAGGGGTAATGCAGTGCTGCAGCTGGTTCTGGGTGCCTAAGTCTATGCAGGCAATGAGATCAACTAAAAAATGTATTTTTCATTATTGTATAATTTAAAAAAAATGCAATATACTAGTATATCCATATCTATACCTGCATCTGTATCCATATCTGTATCTGTCTACACCTAAACCTACACCTGTATCTATATCTATGTCCATATCTACATTTTGCACTGAGACACACCCATACAACCCAAGGACTTGTGTCCTCATTGGGATTTCTGTCCTTCTCCTTGTTGCTCTGTGTGTGACCTTTGCCACTTTCTTTCAGGTCCAGGGAACAACCCACATCTTGTATCTCTTAGATGTGGGGCAGGAAGGGAAAAATTGGCTACAGCCCCAGATGTTACTCATGGGTAACGATGGCAGGGCCAGAACTGCAGTCCACACCCTGGAGAGCATTTGTTCCACCTCTGCATCATGACTTAACTAACATAAAAACTGTTCCCAGGCTTAACAAACATAAAAACTGCTGCCATCAAAAGCTTAATATTGACACATATAGGATTTGTGCTTCTTCTGCAAACTTTCAGGAAAAAGTGCATTAAGCCATAGCATCTGTGCGTGAAATAGTTTAGCAGTCAGTGATTTAAACAAGTCGACGGTGTAGCGGTGGTGTGTGTATGTGATGTAAAATAATTTGTTCTGTGGGATGTGGGTGCAGAGACCAAAGGTTAGTGTCTGTTTTGGAAGGCAATTTTTTTGAACTGCAGGCAGCAAAACAGACGGGTTGTTGAAGTTTACAAAAGACTGTCATTGCTCTGCTATGTAATTTTTAAATAAACACATTTTAGTCATTAAATACACACTCTTCAAGCCTCAGTAAGAAGAACATCAGAGTTGTTAGTCAATCTTTAATTCATCTGGTATGGGTTACGGCTGAGCTAAGGCATGTTACAAATAAGAGGAGATATTTTCCAAGGACAATCTATCTGTGATAACCTCTAACACAGCAGGAGGCCAAACTCTAGACTGTATCCCCTTTATTTATGCATTTTGGTTTTGGTCTTCTTGTTGCTATTATTTATTATATAACTCCAGAGAAGACTAGGGGATGAAATTGATCTCTTGAGGTTCCTTTGAGACTTCCATTTCCATGATTAAACAAGTCTATAAATTGTTGAAGAGGTCACCACACAAATGAATGCTTTATTAGGCACCAGTAAATGACTACAATAGCAAACCGAAGTTGTGTTTGTACAATATTTCATAAATTACAGACAACGAGGAGTATCTTTCATATGTGGGCACATTCATTCGTCCCCCATCCCCAGACCCCTGTGGGTTCTTGTTTCATTTGGTTTGCAGTGTATGTGAATGGGTCCTGTTTCTCTGAAGGAATATCTTTTTCAAACTGAGGTTGTTAATTTAGAAGTGGTTTGCTGGTAAGCTCATCTGGTGTGCCCAGCTTTAAACCCACCTATGCAGTCCACAAAGAATTGAGGGGGAGTCAAGAAGGAGGATAAGCATTGCCTAGATAGGGCATGTGGTGGAATATATTTCATCTCTCTGAATGTAATGACACTAATTTAATTAAAAATCCAGGCTGGCCAGTACAATTTACAGAACAACATGACTAATATTGTTATGCTTATGTAAGCAGAGAAATTAATTAAAACTTTGAAGCTTACTCGTTGGCATAATGAAAACTCATTTTATGCTGGTGAGAGATTAAGGAAACCTTCTCGGTGGGTTCTTTTGCAGAAAGGGACAGAAACCCTCCCTGCCCCATTCTCACAACCAGGGAGCATTTAATTAAACTCAGCGGAGAATGTAACAGTGGGAAAATGAAAGCAGCAAGAAATATTTTTGTTAATATATTAGTTCTGGAAAAAGAGCTTTGGAATAGCCAGAAGGAGCTTGACACGAGCTCTGCTGGTGTGAGAGATAAAGGGGAGAGTCATTTGTTATGAGAGTTGCAGTGATGTGATGCCGAAGGAAGGGTGCAGCCAGGGGAGCACTGGTGTTGGGGGTGAGCTCCCTCATGGCAACGTTACAAGATTCTGCAGACAATGACTTAGATGGGTTAACTCCCTGCTTGTTTTCAGGTAAGGGATGCCAAGGTTGGATCCTCCTCCCTGGGGCTCCCAGCCTTCACTTCTTTCTGTTAGTTCCCATACCTGCTTTTACTCACCTTTCTGAACAGTATGAAGATACCACTGCGAACTACATAGCCATAGGAAATATCTGTAGTAGTCACAATGATTGTAATTCAGTTAAAGATCTATCTAGCACTGCAAAATGACCATGTATTTGGCCATATACATATATATATGTGTATATATATGTACATGCACGTACATGTACACATAAATGTAGAGTGTAGCTGTTGACATGGGTTCCTTATTAACATGTATCCAGATTTCCTCACTAAAGCAACTGGACTCACAGCAGAGTTGTCTGAACTAACACAAAAAAATGAGGATGTTCTGATTCATGACAAGGATGGGTGCAGGTCTTCCCAATTGCTTGGGCTGAGAAAGGAGTAAATGGTAAGGGATAACTGCACCACACAAAAGATCTGGAGCCTAAGCTCCTCTGTTGGATGAGAGTCTTCAGTTTTCCTAAGGAATAATGCCTGAGAGGTTTAAAGTCACTTGGGTGGAAGGAGGGGAACAAAATTCCAGATGTTAAATGGCTGAAATTGCAAAATTTTCTAGTTTTGAATATTGCTCAGGACTTTCTTCCATCAGAAATTTCCCTTTCAACACAATGATACAAAAACTTAGTAAAAAAGAAAAGAAACAAAATTCTCTTCACTTCTAACCTGATCAGCAAGGTAAACATAAACACGTTGTATATTCAGAGACAATGTAGAAAGAGTGCTCTTGGCAGGAGAGGGAGCTCTTTGTACCTTATGTGGTCATCTGAATCTTCCCAGTCTGAATGTCTTGCTCAAAACCCATGTGCCAGAGCTTACACCTGGGCATCCCACATCTCCATGAAATCAGAAAGGTCCATGCTGGCTGGTTCAATCAAGTTTGCTGAGGAAAGATCCAACACAGGTAAGTGGATTTCAGGATTTGCAAAGGGTAAGTAAATAAATAAATAAATCCAGCATTTATTAAGAATCAGCTTATTATTTCTGGGGATCATCATGTGAAGCCAATGCCCAAAGGTCTGATTTTAAGTGGATGTGGTTGGTATTACCATTCTCTGCCATGGGAGTATGAGAGGTTGTCCCTTGGCTGCTGTGGGTGATGCTGTACGTGTCTGGATTCACTTCTCTCTCCCCTTCTGGCCCTACTGCATGCCAAATGTGCTCTTCCCAACATCTGGCTGATGGGAGCTACTGCTATTCGCAAGAATTAGATATCCTCCATATCCAGGTGTCTTTACCAAGCTCTGTTTCAGCCTCAGGGCTCCCCAGCAGTGTGATTCCCCATGATGACAGGCAAGATGAGCCTTTTTTATGAGGTTTTAGCACAATATGAACACACTGTAGCAGTTACTGTCAGGTCCATTTTCAAAATGGCAAATGTGGTTAATATTTTAGCTAGGGCTGAGAGTCTGTTTGCCTAGACAGAGCCACTCTTCCCTTGCTTGTGTCTTTTGCTCGTATATCTTCAGAAATTGCTACTCCAGAAGAGCTCTCATTTACTTTGTGTCTCTGTACAGTCTTGGGATGGCATTTCCCAGGTACAAGCTCTGAGGTTTCATCTATAGCAGCGAGTAAAATGAACAGGGGCTTGTTTCCCTGGCCTTCAGGCAAGTAACGTGGTGGAGATCATGACTTTGCAGCTAAATCAGTTTCCTTCCCAAAACAGCGTGGTTTTTGTCCGCATGTTGGTTGGACACAGTCCTTGGCCTGTGCTCTCCCATACCAGGAGTGGTGCCAGCAAATGAATGGTGCATATTATCAAGGGACAGTGCACAAGGCTCACTCCGTGAGCTTGCATGGACACAGGTACTTAAATACCAGTCTGGAGATGTTAACAGTGAGTCTCACAGATTGCCTATGGAAGTGTCTGAACACTGCATGTGTATACATGTATATCTGTATTGTAGGGTGAAGAGTTCAACTGGACCTCAGAAATATCCAGGGAGAGGACACTCCTGAAGGTCTTGGAAAACAGAATTTCCTCAAAATGGAGGAAACTGTCTCTGTTTCAGGAGAGAGTCAATGGATCTGTCAGGGCAGCAGTGGGAAGGTGAGCATGGAGATTAGGGTGGCAGCACTATGTGAAACAAGAAGCTAACATCTCAGTGTGTCTTGGAGGTATGGAAGGAAGGACTACATTCTCCACCTACACAAATAGCCAGAGGCACAGTTAGCAGTTCCTCCTTGCACCCAAAAAAGGTTAACCACTAATTGTAAGTTACTGACTGTATGCATAGGGAAATGAGATGAAACTTTTACCTTCCCATAGGAGGTCCCTCCAAACCTGTCATGTAATTTTTTCACCTGCTTCATGGTCTCTTCATTTTTTCATCTCCTACCATCAGTACCAAGTATGAAATATGTTCAGGTTTTTAGGAGAGTCTTTGAACTCAAGAGCTCCTGTTATGGAAACAGGTACAGTATTTCTGGGTAACTGATAAACAGATAGGTATGTTATTGGAGGAGTCATTGTTAATATTTGACACGCCTCATGGTTGACAAGTGTTATAATAATTGTTTCCTTTAACTGGTTGCATGAAGTATTGCGTATTTCTACTACCGGGAAATTAAGACAATTAAAGAACGCAACCACCAGGCAAGAAATTTACAGTGACATCTGAATGACTGTTGTTTTCCTGTCCACCCAAAGAACAAAGTCCCCAGGCACAGCAGGTGATCAGCAATACTAATGAAGCAGCTGATGCACACGGGAGTCCTTCCCTTGTGCACTCCACCAACCTGCCTGAAACGCCTTTAATCAAAATTTCCCTGCTGGACCACGTGGCAGTGCTGTGCTGATATTTTCTGGAGGGAGCACTAGAGAGGGTTGTGAGTGTATATGTTTTTCATTGGGAAACTCTACTTCAACTAGCAAGTTCATATTTCCAAATTGTGGGATTTTAAGAAAATAAATCAATTTGGGGCTTGCCATTTGCCACAAAGTGCTGCTTTGTCATTTCAGAAATTCAAAAACAACCTTTTGTTGCATCTAAGGCTTTTTTGTTTGTTTGTTTTGCTTTCATGCTCCTCAGCTGAATTCTTGTTTTGGGACTTTTATTTATTTATTTAGTATTTTGATTGCTATTTCCATTCTGTAAAAGAATCTAATTTGGATATCTTAACATGTGTAGCAGAATGAAAATATGTTTTCCCAGACAACATGAGTTGTGAGTGCTTCTCTTACAGATGGGTCTCAACCAGCCCCGCAGCAGTGAACTTGCAAACTGTCTCAGCGTAAGCTTGAACTCCCTCCATGGCTCCTAAATTTTGTGATGGACAAAGCCAAAACCTTGAATTTTTGTCCCTGAAACAATGTGAATATTTTTCATTAGAATAACTGGGATCCTGGCATAGAGTAAAAAGATGATCTCTATACAAAGCTTTATGATTTACACACCTTTGGAAGATGTCAATGGATGTGTAGAGATGAGAAAACTTTGGTTAGAATGATGGATAGCAAAATAAGCAAGCTAAACATTGACTTTTTCTTTGATGTTTGTTTCAGTTTTGTTTTGTTTTTGTTTTGGAGCACCCAGGATAAAAGGAAGTTTTTCAGAGATTTTGGAGCTAGAAACCTAGAATCATATAATTGTTGAATATCTGGAGTTGGAAGGGACCCACAAGGACCATCAAGTCCAACTCCTGGCTCCTCACAGGGCTACATATTTCATAACACAGATTTTTCTAGATTTCATCTTTTGTTTAAGCCAGGTCTTCAGGAAAGCAGTTCATCCTCAGAAACACTATAGGCTAATTCAAAAGTTAATTTATTTCTCAGCTTAATGCCAAGGCGGGGTAAAATGTAGAGCATTTTCTTCTCCTTACTTTCTCGCTATTTATCAAAGGGCAACAGCTGAGAAGAACAATGCTGAGCAGCTCCTGCCTGTTGTGTAGCAGAGAGCTGTAATCAGGGGATGAGAGGTTACACCAGGTGCAGCCAAATATCTTGTGCCAGGGCGGGCTGGCCCCAGGGCACCCCATACAGCCATGAATAAAGAGCACGTGCTGTGCCACATCTCTATCAGCACCAAAACTTTCCAAGTGAAGATGGACATAAAGAAACCTCCCCAGCATCCAACTTTTGCTGCTCCCAACATTTGTTCTGGTGTGAGTGAGGACTTTGAGGTTAGCTGCATGTTTATTTGTTTTTGGTCCTGGGATGCTGTGTGATCTTTTTTAAGCCTGGAGATGCAAAACACAGCTTTGTCTTCAACGGTTTCTGCCAGTGGCAGTGACTGATGCCTTTTGCAAGGGCACCCTGGGGGCCAGGAGATGTGTGTAGCTGAGTGTTTGTCCGGGTATTGGTTAGCAGCATTTGTACCGAGCTGCCTTCTATTATTCCATATGTCAGGAAGAACATTTGCGCTTCCAGGCCACTAGATGATGATGGTACTGTAATTACAGCTGCATCTTAATTAACATTCCCACATGAATAAAACATTAGCATGATTATTCTTAGGATTTTATCCAGTGGGCTGTGGTCTTATCTTATTATAGCTACTTTCTTAACCAAACCAAACCGCACACCCTAACAAATGAAGAAGAGAAGTAAGCACGGAGCACCCATGAAGTACAGCTCACCTTTTTCACATTTACAACTTGGAGTTGAGCAGGGGATTGGTTAAATAATATTGATCACTGTGTGGACAAAATCAGTCCCATAACATGAAACCTATGAATTTTAACCCTTCACTACATGCCTCTGCTAAGTGTGTGATGGTTAAAACTGCAACTGAGGACTGCCAATTGCAAATATTGGACATGTAATTATAGCTTTTTCAAATGGAAAAACAGTTTTCACATGCAAATATTAGCACATTGCATTTACACAAAAAGTTAGGGCCACAGGCATCTGTGTATGAACTTGGAGTCCCAAACAGCACAAAGCCAGGTTGAGGTCCCATTTGTGATGTGCTTGGGGTGGAGGGGTTGCCTTTCATCTGCGTTGCTGCCCTGCATTCCTTACGCCGTGGGCTGGACCAGCAACAGCCTACGGGAGCCTCAGGCTTGAAAAGATTTTTCAGGTCTTCATAAGCTGGAGCCAAAGGTGTGACTACACCTCACAGAAATGTACCTGAGGTAGCTTCACGTGGCATGGCCCAAGTACTGATAGCAATGTGGCTACAGCAGCGTGCAGGTGGGCATGAGCTGCAGAAAACCACAGAAATGCACTAGTTCTCTTGCCTAAATTCAGTGTTGTTGTGGATGTCTGGTTTTCAGTCCCAGTTGGCTCTTGCTGTAATTTTATCTTTGCATTAGTGGAGGAAGAAAGGTATTTGTAGGTTTGTGAGTTAGTGGCTCTCATGCTAGGTGAACCTCCCATTGATGTGAAATCAAATTTGGTAAAAACAAGTACAAAACAAAGATGATGATTTCTGTCTTTCTGAGAAATCCATTAATGGCATCATAATCTTCTTTGACGGTTTTTGGAATTTTAGATTTTCCAGTCTTTACTGGCCCCCTTTAACTTCATTTTTATCTATAGAAACTTTTGAATCCTCTTGCCAGTTTCATCCAAAACTGACAGAGCCATAAAGGTCTTGAAGACACCAAGTTTTAGAGTTTTCATTTAAAATGGTGTTTCAGTAGACAAGAAAGAGAGAAGCCTCATCATCTTGCTGTCAGAGAAAACATCGGTAGCATGAATACAATTCTGCTATTGCACACCAGGGAATCTTCACCTGACAAAATGTGAGAGGAGAGGCTAGGGTTGCTTCAAAGGGCAGAGAAGCATTAATCAGAGCTCCTATTTTCTTAGATACAGAGGTCAGCTAATGACAAGACACCAAGCAACCACGTTCGGCTGCTCATGAACCTACACAGATAATTTAAGAAAGTCAGGTGAACTTCAGACTCAGCACATATATGCAGAGTGTTGGGAATAAGGGGCTTTTCCATTGTTCACAAAGCCTCAGGATGTGAAGGAGAGCACAGACACTGTCAGTATCTTTCAGTATTGGTTTGAGAAAAAATTGAACCCTATAGAGAGTCCACAGTGTAAAATCTGATCATAATGATAGGTTAGAAGTTAGTACCATAATTGCTGTGAATAGCCTGAACCCGAGTTTGAATCATTATAAGAATAATACATGTAATAGGTAGCTACATGTTCTCATTTTGGCTAGTGATAGTCTTCCAGGGGACACATGGCTGTGGCCACACTTTGCTGAGTGGTTTGGTTTCTTGAACACTGACCACAGAGTTGATTTGGCAATTATGTGAGCAAAGTAGAGCCATAGCTTCTTTTTATAGCAATCTCAAACTAGATCCACATACCAGCCTAGATGACATGAGTGGTAAAGCACAGCATCCCTAACAAATACTACAAAGTGGGTACCAGTGCATCTGTCTTAAAGGATTCAGCTGTTTCCATCATTAGCCTTTTAACTTTGGCTTATTATAAGCAACTTCACATCACATACAATGAAAATTAGTCATCTAACATGCCTTTGAGCAACTGAGTCTTAGCCCTGAATCTTTTACTTTGTGCAAGAATTTCCAGTAGCTATTCAGGACAAGGGATGACAAGAAAGTAAAGTGAAGTAGTGGCTGCAAGTAGAAGATAAGGTTCTTTGGGTTTTAGTATGGTTTCACAGTTCATATTTATGTCAGGCTCACATTTAAACGGGGGTTGTCAAAGGTCTTGTCTTTGCTGTTCCTTTAACCATATTTAGAATAATGTGACTTAAGAGTGTACCTTTTCTGCTGTGGAGATATAGCCTAACTAGATAAGGAAGAAGGTAAATAGAAGAAAAATGACAGCAAGTAATTTCTCATCTAGGCTTGAAGGAAGGGAATGTCTAGGTTCTTTGTGGCACTGTTGGCTTCAGGGGTTTGAGGGTCACCCAACAAAGAAAATGTGCATTGCTTTAAGTTGTTCTTTCCTCTTCTTTCCAATTTTTAACATTTCCCCAAGCTTGAGTGTTGTCAAATCCTGTTTGCATTTATTCTGGGTGCCCAAGAAGGGGAAATTCCACCTGTGGTTTACACGGGATTGAGTCACCTGAAGTCTGGGAAACTTGAAAGAATATGAGTTATGCTTTGACACAGTGAGGCGCTTACCTTGCAAGTCCCTTCCTCCTATTCTATCCTTCTGTCCTTTCTGAGCCATCAAGAATTACAACAATGGAATTACTGACCTATCACAAATACCTGCTTGGGCTCACAGATTTTGCATGTAGCCAAAAGAAGCTGTACATGGTAGAAATGTTTAGGGAATATTCTCCCTCCTACATCTCAGCACAGAAAGCAGAAAACAAATTCCTTGTAGTCTAGAATGGCATACATATGCAACAGGAATGGTGTTCTCCTCCCTCTCAGACATCAGCAACAACCCACAAGGAATTGTGGAGCCTCCTGACACAGAAAATTTCAAATGTCAAGTATATGAAGTAAACTAAAAAAGACTAAAATTTGACACATTAATGGGAGGCAACTCCATCAGGACCATTAAACACACTGCTGTGGGTGCAGCCTCAGGCCAGAAATACTTATCTGCAAATTGCCATTCCCTAAGAAGGTACCAATGGGAAAGGTCTGCAGTGTTCCTGTCTGTTTATTTCCAGTTTCTCCTAAGCAGCTGCCTCTGGATTCTGACAGCAAGTGAACGGACATTTGGTCAAGGATTGTATAGCTGCTCTCACATCTTTTCTTTCAGGCAGGTCTGAAATAAGCACATGAATTCAGGACTGAAATTTTAAGGCATGTTTAAATACACCATAATGAAGGTTCCATAATTCTGTAATTCTTCTTCTCTTTTCCTCAGCAATTGATCAGTTCTCACCTATGTAATTGGGTGATGGGAAGTTTCATTCTTCATCAAGTCTACTGTTTATTTCAGATGACTTTCTTACACTCCTAGATGTTCAGTCCTACTGCAACCTAAGGTCAATATTATTCAGATTTAACCTGGAAACTGGACCAAGAATGAAACTATCACTGCATCTCCATCCTACTCTGGAACCAGGACGTGAACCCAAACTTCATGGAGGCCTTTATCTTTGTCATATCTTTGTTGCTGTCTGCCATCAACCTTTGGAACGTGATGCTGAACCTCTAAGCGAGGGTAGTTTTTAGCTAAACCACAGAAAAGGCAAATGAGTGTAAATTGAAACTGCCTTGGCTTGCCTTTTGCCCATTTCCCGGTATCATGGCTTTAGGGCTTTCTCCACTAAGGTATGTGTCCAGCCAACAAGTAGATGAAGAGATGTTTGAGAGCACATGGGCCAAGTTGAGCCTGAATCTCATCAGCTCATGGTCACCAGAATGACTGGGGTCTGGGAAACACCTTTATTACAATGAAATCTGAATTTTCTTGATTTCCTATTCCACTGAGGGAGAAATCAAACTCTTCAGAGACTAAAAATGCAAGTTATAGAAGTCTTCTGGGGAGGATGATAGCTTTGATCACTGAAGCTTTCTTCCATAGTAATTTATCTTGTTTTTGTTTATTTACTTGTTTGATTTTAACAGTCACATTGGCTATAACAGGAGAAAGAACACCTTTGTGTTAGAAAAAAAACAAGCTGGATTAACCTCCTGAGAAACTGGCATGAGAATCTGTCTTTGCCCTCCCTTAAATTATATACTTGTTCTCCCCCACTGCTAAGATAAAATACAATGAAAAAGAGTCTTTTCAATTTTTCTTTCACCAGCGTGTTAAGATATTGTCAGGTCAGCCCTGGTGGTAGGGTAGCAGATGACTAATAGCTATGTTTTTTAATTAAACACTATCAGAAGCGGATGATAGATTAGCATTCCCACCCCCTGCATTTCCCAGAACATTTCAAAATTACTTTTTGAAAAATGGACTTTAAAAAAAAAAAAAAAAAAGGCATGAAACAATGATGGGAATTCCTTGTCCTTCTTTCTGGACTAGAATAAAAGCTTTCTAGCTGTCAGAGAAGGAAAACTTCATTTGTTTATTTATTTATTACATTTCAACCCAGTGCAGGCCTGACTTGTACCTGGTTGGGATTTCTGCAGCAAAGCTGGATCTCGCCTTCATAGGTCTCTGTTTTACTGCAAGTATTTCTACTGCCACAGGAAAGTTTTTATCCTATAAATCCTTGCAGCAAACTATCCTATAAATTATCCTGTAAAAGATTTTATCCTATAAATCCCTGCAGCAAGCTCTGGTGACTCTGCTGGTGTAAACGATTTTGGATCCCACATCAGGTAAGTGGGAAGAAGCTGGCCCAGAGGTTTTATCCTGCTCTGCTTTGCAGGGCACATTAATTCAAGACGTCCAATGATATTTAGTTAAGTTGCATGTTTTGTTCTGCTGCAGATGAACACTGAATACATCCTAGAGGAGACGGCATAACAGGCACGATTCATGTCAATAACTCTTACATCTGCAGTGCTGAATCTTGACTAAAGAGCCCTAATTCTCTCTATGGGCATGGGGAGAAAAAGCTCATTCTGGACAGTCCCAGGGTTCATACATGAGCCCAAGGACTTTTCCCACACCACAGCTGTAAAGTGGGAGAATTACACCAGAGTTATTTAATTTGGGCATAGTGATGAAAATGGTGCTGTGGTCACATAAGCAGCTGCTTACAGACAACTCTCTGTAAGCACACAGGTGGTGACCATGTATGAAAGGCAAACTCTGTTGCCTATTTTTTCTTTACCTCTCCAGCAGAAGCGCTACAAAAGAGTGCAGCTCCTCTTCCTCTTTCCTCATTACATTATTATGTAAATCACTGTATCACTAAGAATAAGCACTTTGCCTATGCCTGAGAAGAGATGTTATCTGGGTTTCTCACCTTACAATACAAAAAAAAAAAAAAAAAAGAAAAGAAAAAAAAAAAAAAAAGAAAGCATTGTATCCACAAAAGGAGATGCTGGCTTTCATGATATTTAGAGTGTAACCCCTGAAAATAATAAAACATGGGACGCTGAGTGAGCCTCACATTTCTACTGCTGGGATTTACTGTAGTGAATGGGGAGATTTACTGGGAGTGAATGGGGTAACGTCTGAACTCATGGAATGTAAAAGCTCTCTTTCATATCCAGAAGTAACTCAAAATTCAGGGCTACAGTTCTGCACCCAGAAGAAATAAGGGTCCAGAGTCTGAGACTGTGAGGCAAGAAACCAAATATCTCAGTGCAAGCTGAGTGGATCACCATTTTCTCTTGAAAGAACTCTGGCCTGTTTTGTTATGGCTATCAGTTAGAGCACTCAAGCCATGAAGACAGACGTGAGGTCTAGACTCTCCATCAGTTTGAACAGAAAGCTAAGAATGCTATCACCAGAAAGTAAAGTCCATTAAAGTGACTAAAGACTAAAGGGTTTAGTTTTAGGTCAAGCCCTAAAGGGTTAGTTTTGGGTTGCTTTTCTCAATATAGAAGCTTAGATTCTTCCTGAGCTAAACTTTAGGTCCCTGAGTGCTATTCTGGATATTATCCAGAATGAACAAGTGGTGGAGAATAGGGATGTAAATAAAATGGGCACATCATTATCTTTTTATCTTCTTTTTTATTTCTATTATTCAAGATTTTAGCCTGCAGAAGTTGGTGTTTTTGTAATGAAGGAGATGCAAGCAGTTTGTAAGGCACACTATAGATCTTGGAAAAGATTGGAAAACTGGGCTAGTGCCTACATAGATGATTATTTTTTAAAAAATATGTATTTATCTCTCTTTCAATGAAAAGTTGTGTCAGTGCTTAGAGACAGGAAAACGTTTTTTATACTTTTCTCTGCTAAATATCTTATTTTTTTAAAAAAATATTTTATTTTATTTTATTTTATTTTATTTTATTTTATTTTATTTTATTTTATTTTATTTTATTTTATTTTATTTTATTTTATTTTATTTTATATTTTTCTGAGACTTCTCCATCCTCAGATACAGCATGCATGTGCCATATAACACACAATGTTTCAAAGCATCAGAGTCCTATCTATATGATGAGAGCTATCTATATGATGGTGCTAACTTCCTGGATGCCTTGTGCAGTTCAACAAATCCTGAACTGCAGCACACATGCCAATAAACTCCTGCTTACATGCAGTGGTGAGTGAAAATACGATCTAGGCTCTTCCCACTGCCAGCTGTATAACTTCTGTCCAAGAAAATTCAAGTGAGGTACAGTTCTCCTGGAGATGCCAATTCATTTCTAGGCCCATCTCAAGTGTGTTGTTGCAAGAAAAAACAGAAGAAACTATAGGGTTTGGTATTTCCTTGATTTTTTTTTTTTTTTCCACTGGACCTGTTCTGAACTCATTTTGATTGCACCAAAATACCACTTCAGGAGTGAAATAAAAGGAAAAGGCTGCTACGTTGCTGGAAAAGCATCTGCGTCAGAGTTTACCTGCTTTGCATGTAACGTGGTGACACAAACAGAGGGGCCTTGTATGCTGGTCACAGTGCCCTGTGGCCAGCAACAGAAACGGGTATTTCTAAATTAATAGACCATTTCTGTATTAATTTATCACTCAGGTACACACAGGGCTAACTATTTTCCAGAAGCTGGCTACTGCACCTCATATAGCTGACTGAGCTTAAAACGGTATGAAAGAAATACAGTTGCTTTCTTGATGTGATGTATTTGGCCTCATGAAAGGGCATTTTGTTGAGGTAGCGCATAGAAATCTTAGAAAGTGCCTATGGACACAGATACGATCCCTGGGGGAAGGCAGCAAACCTGAGCAGGGAAAGTGGCGTAAATCATAGGACTTAATGTGCAGCTCGTAAATCCTGTGCTTGTACGGAGCCCTGATAAGGCAGGACGATGTCTGAGGGCTTTTGCTTCGCGTAACGCAATGCATGGCATTTGCATCCACACAGCAGCGAAACGAGCTGAGATTTGCATCTCATTTTGACTCCTCCACACTATGGGTGGGTCAGACTCCGATCTTGACTACATCAGTATAAATATGAGAAAAGCCCTTGGTTTCACAAGAGCTACTCCAAAAATAACCCCCCTATTTGAGATGAGGGTCTGACCCCCTTCCAGTTCCAAATTATGCTCGTTTGACGTAAGATAATAATATCAACCTACAAATTTATGTCAAACATCTGTGCTTGCTACTCACAATAATTTGTATATATGCATATAAATGCTTATTTTATATTTGCATATTGTGTATTTGCATATTTGGAGGGCAGAATGCTAGATATTTGCACCAATAAGTTTTCATGTGCCTGGGGCTGTCTGAGAGGTCAGGTTGTTACTAGAGGACGGCTGGATGTTGCTTAGACAGCAAGAGTCTGGTGGCCACATAAAGTAGGCAGTGCATAACTCCTGGGGATTTGGGCATGGGATTTGGGCCTTTCTAGATAGCAAAATTTGCAATACTTTGGGTTTCTGGTGTTGTCAGTGTTCCCTTCTAAATTTCTTAAATAAACCTTCCTGGATATCTTCTTTTTATCAAAGGTGTGACCAATGTCAAAGGAGAGGTAAGAAGAGCACTTTGTCACTCTCTGTCCTGCCATCTGAGGAACATTTTCATGAATAACCTCCGTGTCCAAGGTAAGTTACCTGTGTGACCTGTTGTAAGGTGAGGGAGTTGCCATATGCTCCCTCTTCCTCTCCCTACATAGTGAAAAAAAACATTTTTTTTCTCAGCTCCCAGCATTACCTATGGTGACTCGGAGTGAATTATGATTTATATCATCTCTGCAGATGCCCCCACCATAGAGAGAGCCCAGCAGGTGTTAGGGCTGTGGGTTTAGGCCCTCCTGTGTGCTTTGTGTTCTCCACTCATGTGCAGTAGAAACGGGATGGGATGCTGCCCACCACCCTGCGATCCCAGGGGATGTGGTCATAGCTCTGACAGATGAAGTGATCGAGGTCCGCAGGCCGGGTGCTTGTTTTTGTTTATGCTCATGTAAATTAGGAGACAGACCAAGGCCCCCCAGGCTTATTCCTGACCTACATCAGAGTGTGTCAATAGATTTTGACCCCAGGGACTGGACATTTTAAACATATTCTAGCTGGCATCATGCAGGCTAAACAAGTAATCAAATATCCTGTCCTCTTCATTATTTCTTCCTGTTCAGGCATTGGTAGATCTATTAAATAATCCCTCTAAATTAAATCTCTCCCTTTTGTAAGCCCAACATGGATATCTATGCTTTCAGGACTTAACTGAAAGAGTGTCTCTGAAGCTAATTCATTTTCCTTATCCACTTTCACATGTTAACCATGGAAGGCAGTAAATGCTTTTTTCTTCTCCAGCACAATTAGCTGTAACATATGTTTGTTGCATAGTAATTTATTCTAATGCAGCAAGACAGTATTTCCCTAATGATGTATGCTTCTGAGAAAAGATGAAGCGTCTCTCCTTTAACAAGCATAGGCAGTTGGATGAGAAGCCACTGTTTCCTTTAATCTGTCTCAGGCAGACCCAACCAAGTCATAAAAATGGGTCCAATTCTCTGTGTTCTCAATAAGCATAGCAGTGATCTCTTCTTCTTGTAGCATCCAGCATTTAACTTGTACTTTATGTGAGAGGAAATGATAAGGGAAGTTAGCCTAGAAGAATTTTTGTCTATTTACTGTCTACTATAAAGTTGTTTTATCTTCTGCAGCAAGCTGTCATGTAAAGTTTTGTGATTTGGACTTTAATTTAAAGAATTAGCCCCTTTTAAACAAAATGCTCTCCGAAGCATGTCTAGGTGCTGCACAGTTCTCCATATAGAAGAGAAAACTAGAGAAAACTACATAATAAATCTGGAAGTGTATGTTGTTCATTCCCACTTTTTTTTTTTTTTTTTTTTTTTTTTTTTTTTTCTAGTGTCTAAAAGACTTTTTCCTAATTTCCAAACTACTTTTTAAAAAATAATAAGTATTTGTGCCTCTAGGGATCTCACTTTACTCTGGTTGATGGAGGAGCCTCAAAAAAGTCATTGGAGGACCTATACAATGAAAAAACATATTAGCTCTTACTCCACGTTAAGAAAGGAAGGATGCTCGTTATGCTGTCTGAATGCTAGAAGCCTGATCAAATTCCTGGAAGACTAGCAAATATCTGTATCATCAGAAAACCATTGCTTCTTAAACAGTGCCAGCATGCAGTGAGCAGCAACAACTCAGATGTCAGCATCTTCCAGTGATCTAACCATTTACAGCTTCATGAAATCAAAGACGCCAAAAGTGATCAAAAAACAGCAGATGCCCAGAACAGTGACACAGCAGTGGAGCTGCAGATAGGGAAAGCCAACATCTGCCTTGTGCTGCTCTTTTGTACAGCGTAATGCCTCCACATGAGCACATGGGGAGATGCCTGAGCAGGTGCTCTCACTTCTGCAGATCTCTCACTTTCTATTCTGCCCCTATTGCCTCCAAGGCTAGGAGCAATGCCTTGGCTTAGGCTTAGTTTTTGGCCCACATTTTTGGCCCACTGTTGCAGATATAAACTTTTAATCTCTCTGTGATACACTGCCTTTTCATTTTTTTTTAGGAGAAATGCTGCTCCAACACAATAAAACAGAATCTGTAAAACAGATTTCCTTTCATTTCTTTTATTTCTTTTCTTTTATTTCCTTATTTCTTTATTTTTTTTTCCACTTTTCTCCATTATGGTGTTCCTCCTGGGAATTATTTAGGGATACAGAGGTATCTCTCTTTCATGAGTTCTTAAAACTTTAAATGCTTGTTGTCTGGGAAAAAGAAGCATTTTTCTGATCTAATGATGGTCCAGAATCAGCCTGTATTCAGCTTGATGGCATTTTAAAGGATTGGGAGTCCTAGCATGGCTTGTTGTAAAAGGCTTTTTTGGCAATGACTTGTACAAAACTCAGCAGTTCCAACAGTGTTGAGGGGCAAGGCTGGGCACATAAGTGCCCGCAGCCCAAGGTGAGGCCAGACAGAGCAATGCATTGCACAGACAAGGCCTACAGCACCTCAGCCTGTGTAGAATGAGTTGCTATGAAGTTGGAAAAAATCATTGAAGTGCAAAGAAATATAATGCAAAGGATGAATCCCCTGGTGGAGAGCTCACAGGTGGTCACCAGACAGTGCCTAGAGGGAAGATGTAGTGTGTGGCATCTGGTGGCACCAACTGGTGGTCCCTGGTCCACACAGCCTTTCCAAACCTCTGGTGGGGCCTGGGTCCCTCCTGGAGTTTTGAGTAGCTGAGTTTCGGAGTATCAGGCTTCATTTATTCTGGGGATTTTCTTCTCTTTCTCTCCCCCCCCCCCCCCCCCCCCCCGCTTGCAGAGGTGCTAAGTATTAAAATAACAGTGAGGAAGGGGAGAAATCACATCTTGGCATTTCTCAGTGAAAGCCTGCCAGACATTTAATAAACTGTTTTATGTTGAAAACATTTGAAGAATGACTCTGCAAACAGTGATAATACTTAATCGTTAAGCTTTCAAACAGCCTGGCCTGACAGCCTTAACCTTTGCACTGTGCAAGTGAAAACATAAGGCACAAGTGAAACCCCTTCCTGTAGTAACTCCACTGGGCTGCGTAGCGGATTACACCAGGTATGAATTCACCCCCTGGCATTTGGTTCGTTTCTAGCACCAAGTCATCGTGGCTTAGATTAAACCCCAGTGCCCTGATATAAGGCTCCCAATAGAGTTAATTACTCAGCTCTTTATAATAATCCATCGCCCAGTCAACCCACAAAACATTTCATCACAGTAGCAGCCTGAATGTTCAGTTAGGGGGCCAATTAATCAAGTTGGCATTTAAAAAATATAAGACTGCATTTTATAATAGTATAAAACATCAAGGTATTAATTTTAGTTGCATTTGGCATGCACAGCCGCGTATACACAGTATCTCTCTACCATTTGATTTATTACATTTAAGACTGAATGGCTTTGGAAATCAATTTTATTAGACTTCATTATTTTCAAACATAAAATAAAGTGAAAGCATTAGTTAATAATAGCTTTTAAATTCTAGATAAAGATGCCCAAAGGGAAAATATATAAACCCTGGTGCATTGTATATTGTACATTTTTGCACGAAACAGCTTGGTGATTTGGAGAAAGAAATGGTGCAAATTAAAGAGCATATAAGGGGATGGAGTTTGTAGGTATTACCACTCATCCAGCATGCCCAGGAATGAATGGAAATCATTTCATTGTCCCCAATGTGCTTTGGATCAGAAAACATAAATGCGTGGCATCTGTCTCATTTAACTACAACAATAACAACAGAAAGAGAAAATGAATGAGGAGTTGTCCTTTAAGAGACAAGAGAAAATCCCTTCTTTATTTGCAGATGTTTCCCCATCCAGAGCTATACTGGGGGGAGGAAGGGGTAGATTAGAAATTAATGAAAGAGAGAGAGAGATCTGTGCCGCAGCACTGAGAAACTGGCCCACAAGTCATTCCCAGCAGCCTGTAACGCGATCTCTCCCGACTATCAGCACCTGTGCGATGGAGAGGCCAAGAGCAGAGGTTTGTTGGAGGTTTGTAGCAGCTAGGTGGGCAGCAATTCCCATCGAGGCAGTCGATGTGCAGGTTGGTTGAGCAATCAGCACAGGTCACCATGTGGGGATCAGTGCAAGGCCTTCATTGGCAAGGTCTTGCTAGACAGTGAGCACGGCCTAGGGGTTTAAAAACTTTAAACACACACACAGGTATGTGTGTATGTGTATATGTGCATTTATATATACATTTTCCTATCCAGACATGACTAGAATGAAATGAATGTTATCTATGGCTATTCTGTGCCTCCAAAGTAGACAAATGTGTATATAACATATTTTTTTAACAACTTACAGGTGTAAGTACACTTAATTTTGAGGTCTGCTGCTGCTGACATTACCACTGGGAGGAAGGACATGGCTCAGGAGCGAGGTCAGAGGGAACACAGGACAGCTGGACACAGTTTGATGCTGACAGAGGTGCTGCAGCAGGTGGCGGGTATATATATATTTGGCCATGGAAAGATGAAAAGTCAAAGGCTGATTATAGCTTTACTGGTGAAGTTCATGTTACCCAGATTAACCTGTCCTGGCAAGAAATGCGTGTATGAATCCAGATCTCGAAAAGCAGAAATGGACCGTGCTGTTTTATACCTACTATTTGGTTAGTTGTTGTTGTTGTTGTTTGTTTGTTTGTTTGTTTGTTTGTTTTTAAATTAGAATTTGAAGAGAGAAGAGATTCACCTGCTTTAGGGTGAGTCCTCAACAAACTCTGGGTAATGAGCTCAGCAGGAGAGTCTGAATTTATGGCTGAGATCAATCACTGTATTATCATATCAGTCTAATCCTGTCAGCATTACTAATGCTTTGCACCAAGGAACAGAGCAGGACCAGTGGTGTTGGCAAACCAAGACCTGCCTGAAACCTGAACTCAGTTTTTTTCCCCATTGCTTGCAGTGGGCAGCTTCCCCGTGTGCTGCTGATACGGTGTGGTTTTACCCTCGGAGGGTTCCCTGTCTGCTTCCTATATTTCCAGTAAGCCTCCTTCCTTTTGCTGCAGTTTCAAATTCTCAAAATGCAGATTTATATCTTTTTTTTTTTTTTTTGGAGACGGTCTAATCTCAGGACCTCATCTGAACTCTCTTGTGCTAAGACATTAATCTGCATTGCATAACGTTTCAGAGCAAACAGCGCTGGAGTGAAAGCAAGCTCTCCCCATCTGTATTTTACTCACTTTTCTCCTCTCGGCAAACACAGATGACATTTTTTGTGCACAATAGGCCAACACAAGAAATAGAGGGGCTCATTCTGGGAGGGTTTTTGTGTTTGCAAAGTCCTCCCGCTATTTTATAAAATGAAGACAAGTCCAGCTGGGCCTCAAATGCCAAACAACATACCAAACAGCTTATTAGTTAAGGGGCAGCATCAGCCCCTTTGGGATGAGGTTAGAGGACAGCGGAAAATTGATTTAGGAGAAATGTGAACAAATAAATTATCTACCTAGGATTTATTAAGTGTATGCTTTGTTTTCTTTAATCTTTGTTTTATTTTCATCCCAAGGTTCTTCCCAGGGTTTGCAGCTGCTACCTGCTCTGCTGACTGGTGCTTGCTTGAGATCCAACATTAGTTATCCAATATTATAACTAATTGGATATTCATGAGGGTTGTACTACTGGGAGTTGCCTCAACATGGCCACTCCAGGTGCTGATCTGGGTGGCAGCTCCCTTAGCCTCAGGCAGGGACTTTTTCCCAGTTAAGCTGTCTCTTCTCCAGGAAAAAAAAGTCTTTTGGTGTCACAGAGCTGAGAAAGGGCCTTGTTGGCACTAGGAGCAGCCCAGGGCTGCGAGGAGACACAGAGTTGGCTGGGAAGGGAAGGGAAAGGGCAAGGCTGACGTCTGTGAGACAGCGACTCCTTCTCCAATTAGCATCCCTCCAGCCAGGGCTGCAGCAGCTCAGCTCTCTCCTATCTCAGTTTTATCCTTTTTGTCTTTTCCTGCCTTCTTGTGAGATGGTCACAAAAGAGGGTCTTGGCATCCTTGATTCGGCAGCTTTCAGTGTTGCACATAGGGCTGAGCTTGTCCTGTTGAGCACAGGACATTGGAGCCAGTCTGGGCTTGCTGAGAGTGGCTGTAGGATGTAGACTCCTCACTCATTATTTAGTCTTGACTTGCCTTCAGCACTTGCTTTGAAAGTGTTATCATCCTCTGCTTCTTACTTTCAAAAGCTCGCATGAACAATTCCCTACACAAACTGGCATCATCTGGAAACTGCAAGTGGGAAAAAGGACCTCATTGAAAAAAATCTCATTGTCTTGTGACATGGACAAATGTGCTACAAGGATCCGAACCCACACAACATTTCCTATCCCAGCGTATTTTAAAAATACCTTTTTGAAAGGCAGAATTAGAGTAAAAGGAGAATACATCTCCACTGGCACCACTAAAGATGGCCAGGACATGCCTCTCAGAGCACAAGCTAACCATACCCAGCACTGTTTCCTTCATGTGCTTTTATTTCTGGCTTTTCTGTAGCACTGAGATATATTTCTGCATTCCTGCGATGGAACTGTGATTGTCCTGCTGTTGGGAGGAGCTACCCAAATGTAGTAGTGACCCGGTACCTCCAGACCACTTGGGATTGTTTCAGCAGTGCACCCCTGGGAAGGGTGACGTGGAGGTCAGGCTGCCCTGGGCCACATTTGGCCACTGCCTAGGTTGCCTCTGGTCACAGCTGACCCTTGATAATGCTGTTGGCAGCACTGTCCAGGGAGGGCATGGCCCAGAGAAAGCTTATTTAAGTCTAGGTCCTGGTCACATGTGGCTGGGCACAAATGGAGGAGAGGAATTGCAGGTGGTTTTGCATGATCTTCTCTCAAAAGATCCATTTGCCATTGCTAGGACACTGGTTCCCTTAGAGAAAAAAATCCCTGCCCTCTTTGAGAGCTCCCCAAAAGAGCTGAAATCCCTCCCTCCTGCACGCTGCAGAAGTCCAAGCCCGTGAGACGAGCTGTTATCAGGCTCTAGCTGCAAAGTACAGCCCCAGACTTGAATTCTCTTGGAGTCTGGTGGATTCAGTGCTGGGAATTTCCTTCCACTCACGCCAGGGGTAAAAGGATTAGCTGCGAAGCCCTGATCCCACTCTGTGCTCCTCCCAAAACTCAGGGCAGCCTGGGCTCCCGGGCTGAGGTTCAGGCCTCTGAAAGTGGTTAAATGGGAACGTCCATCACTCGGGCCAAATAAAAGCGAGTGTGGCTCTTTTAAAAGAGAGCGATGACTTGATCAAAATGCTGCTTTGTCATATCTGTTTCATAAAAATTTGCCCCCTCCGGGCCAATCCGGCTTGATGTCAATGGCGAACGCCAACCACAGCCTTGTCTCGGTGAGTGCCGCACAAAGCCTTAATTTCACAGCCTTCAAACAACAGTGAAAAATCACCAGGAACTCTCTCCCCGGCTCTGGGATCTCCCTAGCAACCTCAGGCCAAGCATACTGTAATTCAATTTACGCCTTGAACTCCCTCAGGAGCCTCTTCTTTAAAATCTGTCACAGTCAACGTGCCTTGGGAAACTATTACGAGCGCCTGAACCTTTGACCAGCCGGAGGGAGCGAGCGTCAGTATAAATCTCCGCGAGCACGTTTGGCCTGCTTTTTTTTTTTTTATGTTTGCTGTGCGGTGCGTTTAACATTCAGCCCGTGGCCTCCCATCTCCTTTTCTGCTTGGGAAAGGCACCCCGCATCTGTCACGCCGTCCGGACGGAGGCGCGGGGGAAATGCCTCCGCTCAGCCAGAAGAATGGCTTTGTGCGGAGATGCACGGACACGGCCCCGGGCGCGTCAGGAGACGGGGTGTCATGGGAAAGATAAGCAGGAGTGACCTGGCAGGTTTGGGAATGTCTCAATCCGGGGCTCAGAGTGGGCTCACAAAAGAGTGAAAGCTTAGCAGGGGAACACAAGCGATAATGAACTGCTCGCTGTGTTTAAATAGCCGTCCCCCGAATAGGGCTGCAGCGAACATTGTCAAGTTGCCTCAGTCAAAGTGAGGTTTGGAAGCCTGTAATTTTCAGGGCTATTTGCTCAGGAGCCCTGTGTGAGCATCTTGAAAAAATTGCCGCTTTCGCTGACAAATGCCATTTTTAAATTAGCCATATGACACAATATCTTATAAATAGGATCCTTTGCTCTGCGTTAGCTCCATGTCTCGAGTGTGGTCAGAAAGAGAAGGGACAGCCTCTCAATGAGAAATGCTTGACGGTAAACGGGTTGGTGTTGTAAATCCGGGGGCAGATTTAGGCTAGGGTCAATCAGGGAAGAAGGAGGAGGAGGATTAGGAGGAAGATCTGCCCCCATGAAGGTGCCGGGACACTCTCACTCATATAGGCTTTGATGGGATGGGCAGGTGCTTTGCACCTCTGATTTGGCTGCTGAAGATTTGCGAGTAATTGCTATCTGGCTGTATTCCAGCCCAATCTGAGCATTTTATCCCTCTCTCCATCACACTGGGTTGGCCAGGAATAGTGACGGGATTTTCCAGCAGGATCAAAAATAGACATCCCGTTTATACCCTGTTGTCTTGCTGAGCTGCAGAAAGGCATCCTAAGTAAAATGGTGTGGTGTGATAACACACCTAAGTGCTGGCAATTACCAACAGCTCATGTGAATTGAAATTGCTGCTTCCAGAGCTGAAGGAGGGGACCACGCTCAGCCCATGCAGCCCCTGCTCATGGACTGGGGAGGGTTCAATGCTCAGCACAGGCACAGATCTGATCTCGGCACTCTTTCCTCACATTCCTTAATATGACCATATTTATATTTTCAGGCCTGCTGTTTGCTTTGATCTTGGGGAAGCTCTGTAATGCAGGCTGGGGATGGTATTTGGCCGGGCGGTATCTCCATCTACTGTCAGAGAACAACAGCCTGCAGCTTTTTCCAACACTTGGAGAAGTGCTGAGATAAGGACAGCATAAAATCAGTAAGGGTCTGAATTCTCATCTGCAGCTGAGTAGAGACTTGGCATCGCTTTATGCTGGAAGAACCTGCTCTGACTTTAGTGAGGCTTATGGGGATTTGGCATTGCAAAATAAGTGGCTGCTGAAAGGCAGACAAGGCCCTTAAGAAATGACAGGGTAACATGCAAAGCCATGGGGCTGGAAACTGCAGTGCTGCGATTTAGTGCAGCAAAGCTGGAGCAAATGCCAGCTCAGGGCAAATGCAAATCTGTTGTGAGTTTTGCTTTCCCCCCCCCCCGGCATTTCTTGCTTTTGTAGATCTGTGCAGAGCCGCTTTGCTCTGTGCTGTGTCCCTGTGTATAGTGACTGGTACAGCGTGGTGCTGGCACGGGGAGTGCGGAGGTGCAGTAACACCGTGTCACTATTCATCCATCACAAGCACACAGACATCACTGGAGTACCCCCGGGTTCCCATGGGGCAGGGCTGTCCTTCATCAGGCTGTCTCCAGTTTAAATAATTCCTCCCCGCTCAAAACTGAGCTGTAGGAAAAGCATGCATATTACTAATTAACCAGAGATCATTGTTTTACCCCAAACAATGATATCAAAACTCATCAGTTTCAATGGAACAGGACTATTTAGAGAGAGATTAATTAGTGTCACATTAGCAATGTTCCCTTAACTGTTTGTGCCCTGAACAGCAGCCTAATCATTACACAGGACACGGGGACAGATTTCATTCCCAAAATGGGTTACACCATCAGCGTTAAAGCTGGGCTCCCATTTATTTAAGATAAACCGTGCACAAGCAGCAGACAGAGTTGGGTAACTTCATGAGCTGCCCAGGGCTGCCAGCACTGCTCTCAGCAGAGATTTCAGCAGCCAGCCGGGGCACGGGGGATGCCTGGTGCTTCAGACCCAAACCTGAACATTTGCAAAGCCAGGGAAGCAGATCATAATAGCTGCTTTGCACCAGGGACACTTTGTTGGCTCTACATCAAGAGAAAAAAAAATTAAATATCATTTATCTTTCTCTGGGGAGTTTATGGGCCAAGTTTTGAGGGAATTATCTTTTTCGCATCGCCTGTTCGCTTGACTGTATAAATACAATACCTGCTTGAGAAAGGAACAACAGTGCTCCTTTCAGCCTTGCAGGATTTCAATTCACAGTAAGTTTATCTGACATCTCTCATGAATAGCTGTGAACTTATCTCAAGCAAGAGAGAGGGGTGGGGAGAGAGCAAGAGCGAAGAAGATAAGTACCAAACAAAAGATTTTTGTCTATCTCTGTTTGCTGCCTTAAACAAGCCCAGTCTGTCAGGTACTGAAATACAAAGCAGCATGTAAATTTTGGAGCAGGGAGCAAGAAGAAAGCATGATATAGGAACCCATTCTGGACACCAAATACATCTTAAAGGTTATTTGTGTCCCTTAACAAATTGTAGGGCTAAGTTCATGTAGTCAGCGGGAAAAATTATGTGAGCAGGTAAGACCTTGCTTTGAGGTGCAGTGGAAGATTCTCAGTGATTTGGGTAGGTGTGGGTCAGAGCAGGACTGGGGCAATTTGCAGCTGAGTCCTGCAGCTTGCTGCAAGGTGGAGCTGTCCCTCTAAGGACTGCAGGAATCTGGAGGTGACCAGCTTTAGAGCCTGATCCACCTCCCAGTGGAGGTAATGAGAAAGATCCAGGTTACCTGAGTGGTTTGAGGAGTCAAGTGGGCATTTTTTACCATTTGTAAGGCCAGGGATTACTGTTGTTTCCACCACTTACAAATCAGAGGACATCAAATGAAATGATCACAGAGACATCCTAAAGCACACCAAACTGAGTACCTTTTCCCACCACCCATAGCCTCATAGTAGAATTCACCTCCACAGGGTGTTATGTCAAAAATTTAAATTTATTCAAATATGTTTAGACAAAGCTGTGAAGGAGCTTCAAGAGCAAGTAAACACATAGATGCAAATCCATCCCCAATGAATTTCCTGAGCTAGGCCCTGATATTTGGACACATGTAGGAAGCATTGTGCTCATCTGATTGAGCCTTCTGTTAGCATCTGCTGCTGATCACCTCTGAAGGAGGACACCAGCTGAGCTGTACATTGGTTCTATCTCTATTAATAAATCCAAAATAGAAGCAGAACACCTTTTACCAAAATTGCTTATAATTTTTCAATAGAAAAGAAAAATAGCTTTATTTTCAGTGAAGTGAAGCAGTGCAGTGTACACTACTGGCTCGATGCCTGCAAGATAGCTGTTTCCAGGATGCTCCACACTGTGGTGCCTTATATTATTCAGGGCCTTCTCCCACTGTAGACAAGAAGTTATTCCAGAAGAGCCCTGAAGGAATAGTTGTTCCAGAGATAACTGTCCCTGAGTAACTCCATATGTAGACGTTGTTACTTCTGGTTACCAGCATCTTCTGCGGGACTAATCTAAAATGTCTCTCTGTTCTCAAATATGAGTTTTCACCCATGTGTAATTCAATTATTATTGCTCTCTGAATTCACCTTGCCTTTACCATGAGAGGCCTATAAGTATAAAGGGGCCCAAGGACAGAAGTTCATGTGGTAACAGCTGGCACGTGTTGATTGCTCATCATTTCACAATATTAATTACGTTTTGTTCACAAATGGCTTGTGCTGGAGTCGCTGAATGTACTTTGAGAAATCACAGTGGAGTAAGCAGTCTTACTTCCATTGCACAATCAGGGAAAAGTGAGGAATAAACACAATAAGGCACAATTTTCCAAAATGATTATTAAGATGAGATATTCCATTTTGGGCAAAACTGAAGTGCAGAACAAGAAGAGTTGGACTTTGAGATAACGGTGAGCATCTCCACTTGGAAAGCAAGAACTTCTAAAGGGTCTAAGAATGGAGGCAACAAAGCTTTCTTGTCCCTCCTGATTATGTTGGCTGATACAACTTGTCACGCAGATATTATTAGCATCATTAATGTAGTTACAGACAAATATAGATCTGGGGATTCTCATTGCTCTACACACTCAGCAAACATATGTCAAAGAGTGGTCCTTTGCCCTAAAACCTTCTTCTCCAGACAGCAACACATAATCACAGGGCTGAAAGTGGGTCAAAGAAAAATAACAGTTGTGCAGTTGGGAGATGCTCAGGAAGACGAGAGCGGCACGCTACCTGCTCAGCTGCAGTTTGGCTGCAGTTTCTTGCCGGCTGTATAGAAGAGGAGGGAGCTGGCAGGAATCACGGGGCAGGCTTTGCAGTGCTTTGGTGGGGACCTTTCCTGTTTCCCCATGTGGCAGGAAAAAATGGTCTGAAAAGTGATTGTTAGAAAGAGCGGAGCAGGCGAGTGGGGCTGGCCTCATCTCCCCCACCTGCCTAGCAACTTTGGGGAAGATTTGGGAAGCAGCACAAAACCGTTTTCTTTCTCCCTCAGCCTTTTCCCCCTCTCGCAGGCCATAACCTGAATTGAATTCTGTCTCCTTCCCACTGTCTTTCTTCTGTTGCAACTCCAGTGGCGTATCCTGGCACTTTCCGAAGTGAAGTCAGATTTTGGCAGCATCCCTTCAGCAGTGATGAAAGTTACAACAGGGAGGATAAGTGGAATTTGATAACAAAAAGCCTCTCGAGGCCTTTTCATCTTTGAACCACTGGCAGTCCCAATAAAGTCCTGTTTCTGCCTCAACATCAACATTCACAGTTCTGCAGGAAAAAAAAAAAAGAAAATGGAAGATAAAATAAATAGGAATTACCACAGCAGATCCCCTAAAAGATTTTCCTTTTACTAGATTCCAACAAATTGCTTAAAACACATCTTAAACTGCCTGTATTCTCAGGAATGTAAATACACCGAAGGACAGATTATACAGTCACAGCTTTCGGGGCTGGCATGTCAGAAGTACCAAAGACGGGGTTGTAATCCTCCCCCTTGTTCTTCCTGGCAAAATATTCTTATGTGGTCAGAGTGACCTACCGTGCAGTCATGTCAGCTCCTAAGTGGTTTAAGATAAGTGTCCCTTGATCACAAGGGAAAATGTGTGGAAATTTTCCAAGACATAAGTGTTTGGAAAAGCTATTGACGGTTTGCAATGAAGAAAATACATTCTCAATCCCCACTTATTGCTGAATTTCTATGCTCAAATGTAAATATAATTTAAGTATAAAGCAATACTTTTTTCTTCAAGCACCAACCTAAACAACTGCTAGAAAAGAGAAAAAAAATCAGACTGAACTCTAATGACCTTTGTGTATGTGTATTTGACAATATAGCATCTGTAGCCAAGGTTTAAAAATGGTTCAGTCTTGCATCAGAGGGTAGACTGGACCATATTTCTAAACTGTGCTGCAGTATTAGACATACTCATTTATCTTCTGTTTCTGCAGTTAGATTTCACAGAAATAAAGAGGACGTACTTGCCAAAGCACATGTTTCAGAGTAAATAACGATGAAAAAATGTCGTGTTTTGTTTGCCAAAGTGCAGTATTTTGTGTTAATGCACAGAGGACTCCCATGGTGGGAATGTCCAAACTGGGAGAATATCCTGGCTCAGCAAGAGTGGTGGTGGGGCTGCTTAGAGGAGCTCAGAAGGTCCAACACCAACCTGGAGAGGAGGCACAGGGCTGGCAGCAGCCTTCATTTTGCTCCTTGGATGGGGTCCCTTTGCCTCTGCCAACCCCTACCATCACAGTCTGCAAGAACTGAGGTAGAACTGAGATCGTTGGAACAACCTTCCTTGGAAAAATAGCTAGAAGTGCAACTTGGTATTTTCTATTTTGGTATTACTACATGCCCTTCTTCAAGAGCACTGTGTTGGCTACCTGGAGAAGATCAGAAGATTGTCAATGTTGAGTTTCCCTCTCTTTCCCTGCATGTCTCCAGCTATATGTAGAGGAGAAAACTCTGGGTGAGCTCATTTCTCTACATGGTCATTACCATGGTGTTCTCTTATTGATGGCCAAAGCATTTGCCATCAATTGCTAGTCTCTGAACACTGGGAGAAGAGAATTAGACAGCCTGTGCTGCACACCCTGCTAAGCACTCTTGACTCTGGTTTTGTCAGCCTGAGACAAACTTCTGAGCAATAACTGTGAAAATGCTTACTCAGAAACCTCTGGAAACTCATTGTCCATCAGGCTTTTGAGTCTGGGGAGCTTCAGGAATATGTCCTCAGGGTTTGCAGAACCATGCTGTCTCCTCTATGGTCTATTCACCCTCTCACATCTCAGAAGAGGAGTGAAGAAAACTGCCAAGTTACCTGAGCCATTTTTCCACTGAAGATTTAGAGATCTCATCATTATTCCAGAGGCAACTAAAATCCAGTATCTGTTAATAAAAACTTATTGTATATGAATCCCATTTGGGCTGGAATATATAAAGCTGCTCTGCTGCAATAGATTGTGTTGACGTGATTAAAAAAAAAAATAAAATACAAGATGCCAAGTGGAAGGACAATTTTCCACTCGATTTTGTTTTCATTGTTGTGGTGATAGTGATAGTGGTGATAGCAATAGTGATAGTGCTCTCCCCCTTCTACTGGTGTACTTTGCTGGCACTGCCCAGCTGGAGGGCTTCAGTGGCCACCAGACTTTGCCTTGTAGTTTTCCCGGACTTCAAGTTTCTTTGCGAAAGTCTTTGATATGAGTAATACATCCGCAATACAGTGACATCAGCCCAGGTTGGAAAGGGAAAAATGCTCTCAGGCCTTCCTTGTTTATAAGACAGGCGATAAGCCAGATTTCACCCTGGCTTACATCAAATTCAGGGCTGGATGACGTAATGTAGGTCAGGATTCAGCTGTGCAAAACCTGGGAGAGGACAGAAAAGACGATACTGACTTCCAAATGCCTTAATAAGGGCATCTTTTTTTAAAGGGAGAGTTAGTCTAAAGTAACTACTCTTATGCTAACAGTTATGACTAGGCAACTCTAAGTGTTTAAATCAAGTGGGATTTTCTATTCAAGGCACTGTGAAAGACCACAGTTTTTAACTGCTTAATCTGGTAGCCCAGGCCTGCTTGGGAGTGTCATTTGTTAGGAAGAGCAAGATTTAAAGTGGAGAAACGTATGTAAATGGCTTTAGTCATAAAAAGCAGCCCGGATAGTTCATGAGCATCTTAACGTAAAAGTATAAATTACTAAACCCACAGCTATGCTTTAGGGAAAAAAATAAATTAGAAGCTTTAATTCAGCAAGGCCTGCAAAGCTTCATGCTTTCTGTAATTATCTGAAATACTTCAGAGAAGACTTTATGCTCACAGCACACACACACGCACACTCATACATGCAGATACATGGAAACTCACTAGTAATGGGTGTTTTGAACTGCTGTAACATCCCCAAAGCCTACAGAGCCCTTAGCAGAAGGGAATTGGAAATGTTTCACCTGCATTGCTCTTGCTGGGTTGCAACTGCATATTCATGCATTATAATGCCAGCTCCAATCTGATGAGAGTTTAATTCACCTCCTCTCTTGATTCAAGAAGTTGGGCTCTCAGAGACTGCTGAGACTTGAAGGGCAGGGGAGAGCCTTGCTGAGGGTTCCCAAAGTCAGTGCTTTGCCCAAAAGGTGCATTTGCCTCGCACCTTTGTTCTGCAGCTGTCCAACAGAGGATAAAATAAGGGAAAATAATCAGGGAGACGCCAGTTGGTCTACAGCTTGCAGTTCGTTTTCACCTGGTATAGACGTAGCTGTGTGGGCAAAGATTTATTTCCATTAACATTAAATATGCCCAGCCCACCTCTGATCTGTTGCACTAATGCCTGTCCACAAGAGAAGCATTGATGCAGGGGGCTCATTTCACCCCCTTGCTCCAGCATAATATTGGTGGGTCTGAGAAGAGATTTGCCCTGACACCTTTTGTCTGCAGCTCATGGACACCATTGTCTGTGGTGCATAATCTGATTTAGCCTAATCCAGTCCTAATGGGAAGGAACTCCCACCTAGGAGATGGGGGAATAGAGATACTGTGGGATTTCCACTAGGTCATGGTGGTCTGTTTTGTTTTCAGTTTTTGTTACTTTTTAGTAGCAAAATAAATAAATAAATAAGTCATGCCTGAGCTCTTGATGGATAGCATTGATAGTAAAGAAATCCCTAAATGTACCTTTTGTCTCCTTCCTCTGCAAATAGGTTTCACCTAAGACATGTCTCCTTTTAAAGTACAAAAGGCAATATTCAGTTCTGTTTACTATATCATGCTGATTCCAAGAAATAAAGAAACTCTCACAAATGAAACCCCTGGATAACATTAAATATATTTATCATCAGACTACTAACTGTTGTAGTACTAAATACATAAGTGAATATGTATTACATCAAAATTATTTCCAGAAGCAAAAGTGAATCTTCTTTCTGTGGAAACAAACAGCATTTTTAGACATTCTTTTTTTTTTATGTGCCCAAATGCTAATCATTTATTCTCCATTTTTATTATTTCTTTTTCCTCCTGTTAATCATCCAGGCTTCATTAGTTGTCACAATATCTGTGTTTCTGTCAGAGACAGTTGCACACAGATTGCAGCCCTCTGAGGATGGTCCCAGATGAGGCTGAGACGGCAGACTGAAGGAAATGAGTAAAATATCACTTTTTCTTCTGAGAGAGCCTTCCCTGGCAGGGAGCATGAGAGGAAGCTCAGCTTCTTGCCTGCATCTCAGATTCATTGCTGTCTGCTCCCATCACTGGGGCTTTGATCTAGCGAAAGCCTTAAGCGTGCTCTTACCTTCGGATTCATGATGAAGTGCCACGAACTTTGCAGGGTCTCGAGCACCCACTCAAAAACAGGCACGTGCCAGAGTGCTCAGCTGAACAGGAATCCAAGGCCCAGATCCAGCCTGACGCACTTGGGAACCAAAATTAGTTCTCCCTATATAGTCAAAGAAAGGAAGAAAGTATTTCTCCAAAACCTTCAGGGATAATCCAGCCTGTCACCTGAATTAGACGTATTGGAGAGGAGCCCAATTTTTTACACTTGCTCCCGTTCTGCAGATTGTTGGCTGGCTGTACAGTGCTAAGAATAAATACCAAAAAATACTCACTCAGAGGCATGGTGGCTTTCAGAGAGGGTGTGTGGGGGAGGGTGTCCTGCCACCCTGGGCAGGATGGTGGCAACCTGCAGAAGGTGGTCCCCTTTACCACTGCTGTACCCATTCCCACCCATTTATCCCACATCCCACAGCAAGGTCATGACAGGTCATGAATTTATCCCTAAGGTTGCTGAACCTCCTGCTCACCCTTTGGAGGGGAGAGGAGCATGGCCCATGGGCCTGGCAGCCCCAAAAAGTGTGTGTGGAAGGAGGCACGGTACCAGCATGACCCTGGGAGATGAGTGTGCTCCTGGGGGGATCAGTGATCCCCAGCAACTCCCCCTGGTCCCCAGCAGAAGAGGAGGGAGGCACAGGGTGCCCGCACTTCTCCCCAGCAGCCCCTCTGTTTGGCTCCTGATGTCCTTTCACTTGGCACTTAGCAGAAAGTGATAACAACAACAAAACAAACTTTCAGCAGCTCCAATTAAATGAAAAAAGAGCCCAGTGTTTTCTCACTCAGAAGCACCGAGAGCTGAGATGTCACCCGCCTATCAGCGATACCTGGAAAACACTGTGCTCAGTGCCAGAGAACGTGATGTGTTTTTTTTTTTTTTTTTTTTTAATTTTAATGGCAGCACTCTGAAAGAACTAGTTGTTAGGTGCATTGTACACCATGGGAATGAGGTGTGGGGTCGTGTTGGCCCTGGCATTCTGTATTTCTTTTCACTTATCCCAGCAATCTCTAAGGGGGGGAAGGAGGCAGTGGGTGCTCTGGGTCAGCCGGAGGGGCTCTGCCTGCTGTTCCCATCACACCTGTGTGGCTGAAGGGATGAGGAACTTCTGTTACACACACCAGTGTTTCACGGGGTGATTAAATCAAACGTTTTGTGCTGGCACAATAGACACAGTTAGAAAGATGTGCAAAGATTAGCGCATCACGCAACAGGAGAAACCTTAGAGCAGAGTAAGATGTAACCAGTAACGGATGGCATTGTCTCCTGTGTCCCCACGGAGTGCACGTTTGGGGTCAGATAAGGCATCCTGAACTTCTAGAAGAAAGAGCTGAGTTTAACATTGCTTGGGATAAATATCAGCTATTCTACTAAACTCATTCTCTTGCTGTAAAACCTGTTCCCTGGCAGAAAACCTGGGATAGTGCATCTGCTTACAGGGCAGCAGACTCCAAATATTGATTGTTACTCTAAGAAGTCCTCTCCTCTCCTCTCCTCTCCTCTCCTCTCCTCTCCTCTCCTCTCCTCTCCTCTCCTCTCCTCTCCTCTCCTCTCCTCTCCTCTCCTCTCCTCTCCTCTCCTCTCCTCTCCTCTCCTCTCCTCTCCTCTCCTCTCCTCTCCTCTCCTCTCCTCTCCTCTCCTCTCCTCTCCTCTCCTCTCCTCTCCTCTCCTCTCCTCTCCTCTCCTCTCCTCTCCTCTCCTCTCCTCTCCTCTCCTCTCCTCTCCTCTCCTCTCCTCTCCTCTCCTCTCCTCTCCTCTCCTCCCATAGCACAATTCTCCAGGAAAACCATCTCCAATCATATATATTTCCCAGCTCTATTCTGAGACACAAACAGGAAATTAGCTTATTTTTCTCAGTGCTTTGTTCTAGAGTTTCTCCCAACCAAGCAAAGCAGTGATTGATGATTAGATACAACTTTTAGCTTTTAAGCACCCTTATAAGGCGCTGCCATTATTTCTGATTTCTGCTTTTTTCCCCAGGTGGACTGTGAGCTCTCATCTGTACCAAGGTCACCGCTGTGCACATTCACCAATTACAGGGCTAAGGATCCCACAGAAACCTCTGGGCAGCTGCAGGTAAGAGGTGGTGGCATTATCTACCCCTAGTTATATGTTTCAGGGCAGTATGAGCTGAGTTAAACCTCCTTGGAGCTCTGCACTGAAATGAGTCCTGCTGGTGAGCAATGCACGTGAGCAAGTGCCGAGTTAAGCCTTAAATAATTAGAAAAATTCCGAACAAATCCCTCCTCTGGGTTTCTCAGTCACATCCTGCCTTTCTGAGGCTTGACACGTAGAGTGCAAGTCCTGGGAGACAGCACTGTCTCCGTTAGAGCATCCTGGCCAGCACCGAGCAGGCTGCCAGCATTTAACTAAACGCAAAGCATCCATAACCGTAACAGCTCCCATGGTGCAGCCCACGCAGATATCGATTTATTCATAGCGTGCCCTGTTCTCTGCAACCAGCAGGCTAACACACAGCTATATTTAACAGCCCTGTACTACGGGCTGCAGTCTCAGACACAAGCACTTATGGTCCCAAAGAACAGGATGCATTATTTTATGAGGAATTGCTACTCTCACATAGAGTTAAGCTTCCCTTCATCAACCTGATGCTCTTGACAATGAACTTGCACCGTTCAAAGCTTAGAAGAGCATCTCTTCATCGTAAGGTGCTTCTACAAGGGTGACTTTGTGACACAAAGCTGCTGCTTAAAGTTAATTTTGAAAATAATTTGTTTTAAGCCCTGATGGCCTTACCCAGGAATAATCCCTCTTCTTTGTCCTAATATGAGTTTCTTCAGAAGTTGCCTCTTCAGAAATTCTTCAGAACTGCTTTCTTTTTCTCTTGGGTATTTAACAAAAATGAAAGCAGCATTGTTTTCTTAGTATCTTCTGCAGGAAAGTTTAATCTTCTCTCAATAAAGGGTAATTTATTTTCAGCAGAATACTGTGTTTTGTTTTGTTTTGTTTTTTAAATTTTATTATTTTATTTTATTTTTTTAAAGTCAGAAATGCTAACATTCCACTGTGCAGGAATTGCTATGTAAGTGCCTTATACTCACATTTGCCTCAATCAACCAGACTTGCTCAGATTCTCTTTCCTGTGATATACCGCAGTCTTCTGTCATGATGTGAGAAAACAGTTATGTTGTGGGAGATAAAACTTGGCCAAGCTCATAAAAGAGAAGAGGGGCAAAAAGGAAAGGATCTGAAAGTCCCACCATTTGCTGTGGAAAACAAGCTGGATCTAAAGATTTTTCTTTCAAAGTAAATATTTCAATTAAAGGAGTACTTGGCATCTTCCTCAAAAAGAAGAACTTTTGGAAATAAATTAGTTCAGAAAAGAAAAAGAAAAAAAAAAAAGAAAGAAGAAAAAAACCTTCCCCTCCCTCCCCCCTTCTCCCCAAATACCTAACAGCTAATTTTCCACTGGAAAACATTTTTTGGTGGAAAGTTCTGATGATCTCCATGCTTGTGTGCTTGAACCTACGCATGTGCTAAAGTGGCTTTGCTGATCAGGACCTCAAAATTTTGTATGATGTAGAATTCATATGTTTGATTCCAGCCAAACCATACCATATAAAAGCTGGCTTATTAGTAGCAATATTGAAGCAACTGGCTAACAAGGCATCTTGGATACTGCACACATACGGATGCTCTTTATAGAATAAATTCTCTGTGCTCTGATGTGGCAAATGAGGTCATTTGAGTGCACTAACTCCAGTCTTCCTCTCCCTGTTCTACTTGAAAGAGATTTGAATGTGAAAAGGTTTTGGCACTCAGGGCTCCATGGTTTGGAACGGTTTTCAAAATTGGAGGCTTAAAGGTCACTTTTCTCTGAAGAATTAAGGGACACAACCCCAATACTAGCCATCAAAGAAACTATTTAAAAAAAGATGTTTTTAAAAAACACACTGAGTCGGCTAGGGACGAAGTTATTCCCAATAAACATGCGAGACCTCTGCATTGAGAGTATATTGTTTTATCCCTGCAGCATGACCCCGTCTGTCAGATAAGGAGAAGCAGTAAACCAGGGAGGATGTGGTCTCTGTCTTGAAAGTTGGAAAACAAACTGAAGCACAGAAGGGTTGTTTTTTCTCCCCTAAAATTAAAACCAGCATTCCTGTTAGCTTTCTAAACTCCATCCAAACTCAGCTGATACTCCGACAGAGAAAAACAAGATTTCAAAAGCTATTCCACATTTGCCAGTGGTGACAGCTGGCAGGGAGGTGCTGGCGAAGGCACAGGACAGTAAGATTGCCTCGTACCACCTTTACATTCTCATTTTACACCTATACATTCTCCCTCATCTACCACCTGTCAGCTCTAAGGCTCAGCTCTGTGTCCCTGGCTCTGTGACTTGTTGAGGCTAATCCTGTAACAGTGACATGTATGGCCTGAACTGAGGAATATACAAGATAACACAAGTGTTAAAGATTACCAGTTTCTTTTACACAAATTGTAAATGCTGCAGTTTTCCTATTTTGACTCTACTGAAAATTATAGCTGATAATTTTCCTTTTACCGTAACGTCGACTTTTAAATTTTATTTCCTGAGCCTGGAGTCATATCTCAGACAAGTTTTGGGGATTATCAAATTGATTGACAGACTCTCACCCACATTCAGGAAGAGGTACAGTAGACAGCTTGCTGCTCTTTGAGGACTGAGTTGGTGGTAGAGTGAGGAAATTGCTTCTGAACCCCCCAAACCGCCTTTTCCATCACGGACTAGGCTGCACCCCTGTTGGGTGGGCTGACAGCAAATCTCCATGTTCAAGCCTACTGCACATTGAGCTGGTTTTAAATTTCCTGCTCTCTAAACCATGCTGCAAAACGAATCAAAACACTTTCATTAGAGGGATGAAAATAAATCCCAGTGAAGCTGGATTTTATCTTACGGATCTATCAGAGACTAGAAGACCGGGTTATGTGGGGTTCAAGGACATGGCCATCAGTCGCAGGAGCCACATGTGAAGCTGTGGAGGATCCATGCTGCATGCCCGGAGACCAGACTCAGCGACCAGTGCCACCAGCTAGGAGAGCCAAAACTGGCACACAATCATGCCATTCAGTTTTTGGGAAAAATTCATTCCCATCAATGGAAATGGGTCTGGCAGAATCATAAAAACAGCTTTGAATTTTGCTGAATTTCCAGAACTAAAGAAACATCTTGGTGGCATTTCTGATTGCCATCTAAATGCAAATTTAAGCCTTGCAGCACACTTTTGAGTAGGGGGGTGGGTTCTTTCAGGCATGCCTTCACATCAGGATGAGCACAAGCTCTAGCTTGGGAGCTGCTCCAAACCTTTTCCTTGCCCCCACTGAGAAATCATTCTGGTTAGCTGGTGCTCCCAGCTGGTACAAGCTGCCCCAGCAGGATGCATTGCCTGGAGCATTTTTTTGCTTTCACTTAGAAATCTGCCACTGCTCCGGGGAAGATTTGGATTACATTACTCAGCTGATAATAACTCTCCCATCCCTTCCTGCCACCTCCACCCATCCCCAGGGGAACAGTCCCAGTGTGCTGGGACAGCCCCACAAGGCACAGAGCAGTGTGGGACACACGTTGCAGCAAGAAGGCAGCTCAGCAGGACAAATAAGCACTTAATTTGGGAGTTGTGGCTGGGCTAATTTGGGGCTGATCCAACCAACATCATAGGTGGAGATGTTGCTGTTTGGAGACAGGTCTTTCTGGGAGGCAGGAGAAGGTGTTGTTAGCTTAGCACCACTCTGCCCTGATCATGCAAGCACTGGCTGTTTGCAAGAACAATTTCAAAATACCGTGTAATGTTCTTAAGTCAGTGACTGTATTCGTTGCTACAACTGCAAAAATGTACAAGCATGTAGACACAAACGTACACAAATGCATATTATTATGATTTGCAGCTGTCAGAGCAGTTCCTATCACCGAAAGAACTAAATTTAATTACCAATCTGGAACGAATCATGATCTTAAAATAAAAAAGAGCAAGCTGCTTAAGTGTATCCACATTCTTTCATTATAAATCACTTGCCAAGAATAGAGGGCTGAATCCTCAGTTGGTGTAGACTGGTGTCAAATTTTGACAGCTAAATCAAGTCAAAAGAAGCTGTTTCCTGATGGTGCTAGCTGCAGATCTGATTCTGCACATTTTCTAATCTATTCATGAGGAAGCCTTTCAAATGCTATGAGAATATCATAAGGGTGATGTTTATTAGGGGCCACTTGCTTCCTCCAGCACCCATTTGCCTTGGCATCTAGTTGGGACTGAAGAAGTCTGGGTTTTATTCCTGACTGAGCCCCTAATGTTCAGCATGACCTTGAGCATGTCCTTCACCACCAGCCATAACATTCAGACCAGAGTCATCAAACTTCAGGTCACTACACAGAGCAAAAGACGCCCTAGCTCAAGACTAACCATTGCACAAATATGAGGCTGTACCCAACCTTATCCATCCCTGCCACATATGTTACTAGTTTCCAAGCTCAGACTCTGGATTGATGGCTCCAAGTACTCCTGCAAACCTCCCCTCCTATTGCGTTCCCTCTTACCAGCACCCTCAGATGACCCATGCTGGACATTTCTTGGTGCCTGAAGGAAGCATCTCCCCCAAAATGCAGGTTGATGCTCCTGTGTTCACCCTGGAGGTGGCTGGCACACCACTAGCAACACATGAGGCACAGTTTGCAGCCCCCTTTTTTCAACTGTGAGCCCTTCATCAGGGCTGTCCTCCTCACTATGTGTTTGTACAAGACTTCATGCACTGAGGCCCCGCTATAAAACCAGCAATAAATAACAGCAGACCAGGACAGGGTGTTAAACTCACCGATGGCATCTGAGTCATCACTTCTCCCTCTCGATGGCATGACCTTGGAGGTAGGCTGTTAAGTCTGTAAAAAACGTTTAGAAAAATACTAAAAAGTCTCTCAGGTCCAGTGTCGTGCTTCAGTGATAGCACAGAGGGTAACAGGGTAACAGGAGATTGTTGTTTTAATGTTGTGCAGCCTTTTGAGATCTTGTTTTTGTTTTTGTGCAACGAGCAGGACTTTATTGGCTTGTTTCTGCGTGCACACACGAAGTCTTTCATCAGTGCGTGTTTCGGTAATGGGCCCCTGGATATCAGTAACATTGACACATTCATACAATATCCCGCTCCGTGATTTGCAGTGCTCCTATGACTTGGCCCTATTAATGTATGAGTGACTCTTTTCATTACCTTGCCATAGATCAAGTGCTGGCCTCTAATTTTGACAGATGATTCAAATACATCTGGTTTTCCTAACTTGAGCCCATTCAGCTCCTCCAGCTAGTGCTAAATGATGTTGTTTGCCAGAGAAGAATAAACTATTTTGGAGGGACGTACAAAAGGCACTTTGATGGCTGAGCTGTGGCCGGAGCTGGGAGCAAACGTGGCTGTGTCTGAAAGGGGGAGCTCAATGGGGAGAAAATCTGCTTGTGTGAATTTTTCTCCAGGACTGTTAATGTTTTGCTGGGGACAGACAAGCTTCGCATGAAGAAAATCAACAACGGTCCCATTTATAACCTAGGATGACCATGAGAGTTTCATTTTCTGCATCCAGTGAAAGGTCCCTCTATCTGTTGGGATTCCCCCAGACATTATGTGACAAACGCACCCCAGCGTGATGCCAGTGACTGCATTTTTCTTCCACTTCTGACATACCACATCCTAAGTTTAATTGCTTTAATTTGTGAACATTATTTTATACTTGACAAGCATCCTTTCTAAGGTGCTCACTGAGCCATGGCAGCTCGCTCTCCACCTTAACGCCAGTGAGAAACTGAGAGACCCCTGTTGAAGTCTGCTCCGGTGCTGCTGACTGATGCAGCTACTTGAACTAGTCTATGTATTTGTTTTAAATAGGAATAGGATAAAATTCTGGAACAAACTCCAAGAGGAAAAAACATGCTTTACTTCCCCTAGAGGAACCCAAGCTATCCGGGCACAGAGGTGTTCTCCTGTACTGCTTCTGCTCTCCCCAGCACCATACAGCTTGAATGCTCTCCTCCAAACTGGAGCAGTTGTAAGCAGGAGAGTTGAAACGGGCCCTTGTCACCCTCCACATGTTGTGGGGGAGGCAGGCACTGCCCCCCAAGATGGGAAAATAGGTGTTTGCACTCTCTAAGCCAAAGGAAGGAACTGAACATGGGTTTCTCAACTCCTGAGAAGGGGCTCAGCTGATGTACAAAGGATGGGCAGCAAGGGCAGAGGAGGAAGGATGACTTCTCAAAGGAAGTATTCCTGGCTGTGTTTTGGGGATTGTGTTCTAATGATTGTAAGGAGGACACGGTTCTGTACAACAGCTCTGTCTCCCTGGAGAATGCTTGCACTTTTGCCTCAAGCCAAAGACCCATCACTGAACAACTCTGGTACCAGTGACTAGCCCTGAAGTGGGCATAAAACAGAGAGAAGGGCACCGAAGTTTATCAACAGTGACAAATTAAAGCTACATGCTGATCATACAGTGCCTTCTACTTCAAAGTCTTCTGTCTCCAACAGCATCCCCAGTGCATAGAACATCTCTAAGGCTCTACCAGTGCCCTGTCCATCTGGATGCCTCTGGTTGTGTCTACACTTCAAGGACCACATATTATATGTCAAACAAAAGTGGAGCTGAAGAAACTTTTCAGTTGGCTTGTTTGGGCACTGGAAATAGGGTACTCGGCATGGACTGGGTGTGGAGCTGACTGAGAGGCTGAACAAGTAGCCAAGGTAGCCTGAGCTAAAACTGACCTGGTCATATCCACATCCATGCACATCTTAGCCCCTGCACTGTCTGAGTGGTTGGCTCTTTGCAGCATCCCTGCACAGGGTAAGAGGGCCAGGCTGTGGTGACATTCAACGCCAGCTCTCAGGCTCGACCAGGGCAGAGTCATACATCAGAGCAGGCTTTGCATTCATTCTCAGTGTCAAAGCATCCTGACAGCCACAGCTCTTCTAGGTGGATTTTAAGCTGAGGAATGAGTAGCTAAGATAAATATATCTCACAGAAATGTATATACTGCTCAGCCAAAAATAAAATCTTCAGGAATACAAAGGGCCAGGAAAGATGGACTTTGCAACCCTAGAAACTTAATGTGAGGAAATCCTTATCCTACTCAGCTCTTACCATTGGCCTCAGAGAGACAGCACTTCACCCTGGAACTCTGGCAAGGCTCCTACCAAGTACCTGATGAGCTACAGAGGGCTTAAACTACCCAAAGACTTTCAGGAAAGCCTCGAAGGCATTTGGATTTGCAGGGATGCAGAGGGGAAATCTTAGGTACTTAGGTAGTTACATGCTTGACTACCTCTAAAGTCCACCACCTCACATGCAGTTAGAGAGAGCAGTCCAGGCCTCCTCATGGAGGCATTTATGCCACCCAGCTGGCATAAATGCAGTCCCTTGCCCTTGCTACCCACGGCAAAGCCTCCAAAACCTGTGCGAACAGAGTCTTTGCCCAGCTCAGGGCATTGGCTTGAGGCGTGGCCAAAACCAGGAGAAAAAAACACAAAAAAGGAGCCAGGAGTTGTCCTATAGAACAGTGGTTGCCAGATCAACCTGGCATTAAATCCAATAAGCAATAAAAATGTTCACACTTTGGAGCCTAAACCCATTCCCTCTAATCGTCCACTAGAGGGTTTCTTGTACTTTCCAGTGAAATGCCTGGCATGGCTGGCTCTTAGAGACAGGGTTCAGGGACCCCAGAGGTGGGATGGCCAGCCCTGTGTGGTGATGGATGCAGGGACAGCCCAGGTACCAAGGACCACCAGAGCCTGAGCCCACACTGGCATCCAGACGAGGGACTGGTGTGTGTAGACACATACCCACGCAGGCTTACCTGGGAGCTTGGGTGATGGCAAGGGCAAGTGCAGCCCCATCAGAAATACCAAATCCAGAAGTCCCAGGGTCCCAGGGCAGGGGCATAGAGAAGGGAGAGTAAAATGATCATTTTTGAGCTGGTGCCTAGAAGAGTGTTTAGCAGATGCCGTCGTTCAGATTAATTCCTTGCTGCTGCTGGGCTTACAGGCGCCAGTCACACACACTTCAATTACTTCATGGGTGTGAGGACTTGACAGGTAGAGGGATGGATATGAGAAACAGTGGTGTAAAATACATCAGTGGACATTTTTACCAACGCTGTAGGTACAGGGTGGTAGGGTGTGGTACTGAAAGCTTTATTAGCTCCTGTGTATATACCCATAGACTTTCTCCATCTATCAGGAGTGTGAGCATTTTAATCTTCAAGCACTTACCAAGCATGTCAGTATCACTTTCCCCTTTAACCAGCAACAGAACAGATCTGGAAGGAGGTGACGTGTTTTGATTCAGGCCATCCAGCGGGCTGCTGACAAAGGTGGAGCAGACCTTGGCAAACATGAGAAAAAAATACTCTAAGTTCAATGAGATATTTTGAGGGTGTTTTTTTTTTTTGTTTTGTTTTTTGTTTTTTTTTTTTTGTTAATGAAAACATGAAATTTAAAACAATTTAGATGGGAAAAGAATCTTAAAAAAAAAAAAAAAATCAACATTTCCTTAAAGAGTTTAAGTAAAATGTTTTGATTTTTTGAAAAATAACCATCAAACATGAGCGCCTGGTTTTCTCCTGATGCAATCCGGGAAACCTGATTTTTTTTTTCACAGCAAAGTGGCACATTTCTGCAGATGTGATGGTAATCTCAGGCTCCTTGGCTGGAAGCTCCTTCAGGCTGTACCTGGACAGCAGAGCCTCACTTGTAGGGTGCAAGCCCATCCCCGAATAGCTGCACTGGCAAAGTCCCAAGCCTGGGCTGCGTCTACACTGGGAGCACTTTGCCTGTATGACTATGCCATTATCATCAGACTTGTTTGTAAAATGTCTAGCCGACACTGAGCACGAGGGTCAGATTTTTAAAGCACGTAGTGTTCGTAATTGGAGCCAGATTTCTGGAGGAGCTCTGCTCCCATCTAAACACCTCCGGAGAGTGACTGGGTTGTCTCCCCCAGCTGTTCCCGCTGCGGGAAATGAGAGCTGCTACAGGCTGACTCTGGCCCTAGATAAATAATAATGAATGAAAGTCATTATAGGGGATGAATTTGCAAATATTTAAGGTTTCAAAGCATGAATTTTGTTAATTAAATAATGCTAATAATGCAACGTTGGTCTGACCTGAAGGTTAATGTGAAATCGCCGACGTTGGTGAGAATCTCTCTCCTCACAAATTCCCTGGGGTAAAAGAAACTTTTTTTCAGATTTCATCTGGCTTTGAAAGCTGAACTGATTGAACTGAAACCTTTCTATGGGGTTCATTCATCCTTCCTGTATGCCTCCAGACAAACCAGTAGCCATCAAGAAATAATATCGCCTGCACAGAGTATGGATTCAAAAGTTTATCTTTCTTTATAGCTTTGATCAATTCTTTTCTAGCTTGTTTTACACTGGGAAGGCTGATTTATAGTGAACCCATGTTAGGATGTTGGAAAACCTCGTTACTTGTGCAGAAAAAAAAAAAAAAAAAAGAAAGAAAAGGAGCAGTCTTTCAATATGCAATGTAATTTAGTTTAAGTACTACCAAAATAATTCTGTGGCTCTAGTTTAATTTGTCTGGTTTTCCCCAGACCTTTCCATATGCAGTGAGAGACAGATACCATAGTGCCATGTGCTCTAAGGAAACTTTAGCTACAATATTAGAAAACTCTATTTAATTTGATTATGGATGTCGCTAGGTTCAGTAATATTTATATGATTTTGTAGCTGTTACAAAAAAATTGTTTGTAAATCCAGGATTGTATTTTTACTTTAGTGCCTTAAAGGGTCTGAATTAAAATTAACAAAAAGTGTTTTAAAGGCAGAAAGAATGCTGTGACTTTAGAGAGAGATTCGGGACACAAAGTCCCAGCTCTATCAGAGTCATCTTGGGTCGTTTTTGTGGAACTGGATTTTTTTTAAATACAAATATGCTTTTTATGCTTTATGCTTTTGTAATCTTTTCAAAGCCTGACCCAAGACTTTGTGCTTCAAAAATCTTACCTCTAATCCCATATCTCAGAGGGTCGATGTGATGATAAACACATTCAAATTTGGGAAATGATTAGACACTACAATACTGGGAGAGGTGTGTTTGCCCCCTGCCTACAACTCAAAAAACAACTCACAGCACAGACGCCAGAAACATACAGTTAGTGGCACAGCATTTACCCTGAGATATCCTGATTTTGCTAAGGGAGGCTGATGATTTCCAGCTGTGAATGTGAGCTCCTAGCTCACTTCTCCAGGCTGTAAAGTGTGTGCTGAGGGATGTGCATCACACCGAGTGCCCTCTGGCCATGCAGCCCTCCTGCAGGTTGAAGCATGCTTCATCTCAGATCTCTAATGCCTGTGAGAAATAAGAAAAAGAGCAGAAATGTAAATCTCTGCTTAAAATTTTGGAGAGAAACCCTGGCTCCATCTCTAACCTGATTACAATATTTAGAAAGGTTGGAGTATTTTGAAGCCCCCTCCTAAATTCTGCATGAGTAGAGCTGTTAGGCTAATGCAGGTGTACTCTTTTCGAGGTCCAAGCTGGTGCCAGTGAACTGTTACGTTTGGGCACTTGTAGTTTTCTCTCCCTGGGGCTCTTCATGCATCAGCTTACAGAAATGGGCTCTGCATCAGATGCAATTGGTGTTTAAAGTCAATGGATTCCACTATCCCTTTCCAAGCCCCTTGAAGACACTCCAGATAAGAAGCAGCTTTTGAAAGCCTGTGACTACATAGCCCTTATCATTCCCCTCTAAACACCCATCAGATTTGCTGTGCTGCTTTGGTCTGGCAGGGCTTGTATCTGAATATAGTATTTTAGGTCACACCGCAAGCTTGATATCACGGGTCTGCAGAGGAATCGAAGACCACACCGTCTAATTGCAACCTTGTCCAACCACTAAATAGCGTTCTGTGGAGCAAAAGCCTATCTTTAGTCCTTCCCAAAAAACACTGAGCCTTTGCCAGGAGGTGAAAATGCTGGGAACATAAACAGAACTGAAGAACAAAAAATGGCAAGACTGAGAGGAGATTTTCCAATAGACAGCCTGTAATTTGCCATGGATGTGGTAATATAGCCAAAATAATTGAATTCTATGTGTTTCCAAAGGGTTTCTGTTAATTTTGTTGGCACACTTGGATTGGGTGGTTGGTAATGTGATATGAAATCTTTCATCTTGGGTTTGCTGCTCTGAACACCACCCCAATCATCACCAACAATAAGCATCGCCCAATCATAAACATCACAGTTGTTCCCCTCGGGTGGCTTTTTTCGGTGGTATACATGAAATGCATGAACGTTTCTCATTCTCCAAATGGAGGAATGCTCCCCACATCCAAGAACACCATTGGTAACTGGTAATCTCATTGGACTTCAAGTTACCCAGCTCCTCTTTAGGAGTTTTATTCAAAATGGATGGGAGCCAGCTAATACGTTCAAGGGGTTTGAAGAGAAAGCTTTCTGCTGAGTGGACAGACAGCTTCCCAACTGCTTCTTAAGGGAAAATAAGAAACAAAGACATCCTAGTTGACTGAAAATATTTAGTAGGAGGAAAAATGGAAAATAAGGCTAGAAGAGAACTTGAGAAAGCTTTTTATCCATTCCCTGTCCTGAGGCAAGATTTTTTAGACCTGGCCAAGTCATTACAGAGATGTGCCTAGTCTCATGATGGGCACTGCATGACTTGCCCAAACTCAGCCATTGGCCTCCTCTGGTCTTCTAGTTAGAAAGGCTTTTTTTCTAATGTCTAAATGAAATATTTCTTTTTGCAGTGTCAGCACCCCTCTTCTTGTGCCAAGGGAAAAACAGACAATGGTTTATTGCATTCCTGAGGTAGTGCTTTTTTTCAGTCCAAGGTCAACTGATAACGATGGGAAATGATTTGACACACTCTCCCTGTGTGTGCAATGTCTTCCTATACCATAGGCATGGTGCATAATTAAGCTAAACTGCTCCCAGCCCCCTTTTAGTGCTCCTGGAAACTTGCTGGTCTCACAGAGGATGCCATGTCCCATACTAATCTAGGCTCCCATTAAAAGGTAGTCAATGGGTTTATTTTAGGCAATGATATCTCCCTAATTCTCATATGAATATCTCTGCCACTGATGCATATAAGTGGACATCCTAAAGCTTACTTCTTATCCACGATCAGGAGAATATAACATACACATCCCCATGGCACAGAAAAACACAGCAGGTTCCTAGGATTGGAGTTTTTTCTTCCTTTTTATATTAAAGGAACACATTATTTTTATGGCCAGTAATTAAATGAGCTTTCTTGGGTACCACAAAGAGAGTGAGTGAAAACCTGAGTCTTTAGTTACTTATTGGAGTAATTTTCACCCTTTTTAAGATCAAAGGAACCCAATTCACTACTGTTTGCATTAAAAAGTAATTTAAAGTTACTTCACATGGAAATAAAGTTTTGGATAATGGAGACTTTTGCTCAGTGTGTTGCAAGAGATGCATAGAAGGAAAAGATGAGGTGTGTACGTCTCCTGTATGTAGTCCTGGCAGCTTTGTGTGAGTAGTGGACCTATAGGTGCAAATAGGGAGTTTCAAAGTGCTATCAGTAATCTGCTGAGTGATCCTAGGTAAATTCAGTTCATCCCTTTAAGTGTCATGAAGTGGGGGTCATTTTTACTTAATTTTCCCTGTTTGAAACTAAGTGAAATTGTACCTATCAGTTTGAGCCATCCCTAAACCCTGAATTTTGCAGCTGGTTCAGAGAGAACCAGATACCATCACAAAATACACCTCTGTTGGGTTGTGAAGATGCCTTCCTTGCTGATGCAAGAAGGCAGAGCTCAAGCTAAGGTGTTAAGTAGTCCCTCTCTCCCCTAGGAATGCTGCTTCTTGTCTGTCTGCTGCTGTGCCTTGGTTTGCACCCGTGCATGGCTGAGGGCTGGGTCCCCAGCAGGGCTTGGGTGTTTTGCTGCCCCTTCCAATTTCTGTGCTGCATCCCCCTCCCAACTCAGCAAGGCTATGGAACTTGGCTTGAGAAACTCACAGGTGTTTAAATGAAAAAATAAAAACCACCCTGAGGCTGGAAAAGCCCAGACATGCCTTGTTGCCTTTCAGCTTTACCATGGCGGTACTGCCACTCACCTTATGTGACTTTCTCTGCTGTGGGCAAAAGGAGAAACAGAGCCAACCTCTCAGACTGGTCCATCCCTCAGCGATGTTATCTGCCTTTTTCTTGCTTTTATCAGCCTGACCAAATGAAGTTCCCAGCATGGGTATGGCACCATCTGTAGGAGCAGACTCTATTGTTCTCTGGGCTGAGACCCGCTGGCTATTTAAATAAAACAACTTGTTATCTATGACTTCCTACTCTGTAGCCTACTGGTAATTTTGAATTGCTGTCAGAACATACTGTCCCCACAATCACTTCCCTCCTGCTGAGACATCTTTTCCTGTGTTTACCCATGTCTTTTAAGTAATACTTAGAGCCAAGTGTCCATGCTGTGAGAGAAACACATATTTTAATGGTTTAGCTTCTGTAATGCTAGGAGCACTCAGCAGAAAGGAGAGGGATCATTAAACTGCAGTGACATGCCTACAAATCCTGCTTTGAGACTACAAGGACGGAAACGAAAGTCATTTTGATAAGGACATGCTCAAACCGAACAATCTTCCTTCATCTTGCTAAGTGATTTTTGCCCCACTCAGAGGAAAACTGCACAGCCAAGCCTCGGAAACAGGTCCTGTAATGCAAGGCATCTGTGCAATATCATCTGGGTATGCAGTGAGATGCTGAAATGTCTGAAGAGTCCCTAATGTGATACAGCCACTGATCTTAATGTAGGATATTCAGGGAAGGTGGAATCGTGGGGTAGATTCTGATATTGGTGGAGCCATTCCTGTGACACCCAGGACCACCCTCCCCACCCCTACCATGTTTTAAAATCATGATGAGTCAGAAGCATCAACCTCTTTAGCATGCCACTGAAGCCTTCTCTCCTCAAAATGCTATTAAGGGGTTGTCTGCAAATAGGTACAGGGCAATATGTTTTAAAATATGTGGACCATTAGGGCACATATATGGGAGCTTCTGCCACAGATTTTAGGGGGGGGGGATGAGCTTCATCTCTCCTGCCATGTGCAGAAAAAAATAAATAAATAAATAAATAAATAAAAATAAAATAAAATCAACGGCTTCTGCCCTTGGAAATTCCCTGCATGGGAGAAGCAGAGCAGGTGGCTTTACACAGGCACTGGATCTACGTAACTGTGCTTTGATCCTCATGTGAATACAAATGAAATAGTGCCTAGACACACTGCTTTTATTTCTACCTTGTTGGAAAGATGTGAAGGAAAGTGGCAAAAAAAATATTCTTTCAGTATTGGTGACTGAAATTCTTCACACTGCATCATGCATTGCAGTCACGGAATGATGCATTTTAACTAGGGCTGTAACCAGAGCAGTTTGTTGCTTCCCTTAGCCCGAGCCTATAATGTGCACGTGAAATTGTACTTCAAAGCCAGCAGTAATGTAATGCTCAATAAAACTTATGCCAAGATCAAGCTTAATATGACATGGATCATGCAGTAAAACAGCAATGTGGGGAGTGTAAGTGGCTTTTTTAAAAATGACACTATATAAAATTAAAGCTGAAACATAATTTATCCCTTTACAGAAGAAGTAAAGAACTACTGACTGTACTATGATAAAACTAAATTGCATTGGCCCATGACCGTATCAAGTACTGTTACAGACTTTTTGTTCGTGATGGGCTATGACTGGAAACATATGACACTTTGCTACTGTTTTAACAATTGGTAGAGACAAACACACAGAGGATCATTGTTGGTTTGTTGTTGCTTTTTTTTTTTTCTTTTTTTTTTTTTCACACTTAAGTGTGATTTCTGATTATCATCATGATGTAATTCCAAAAGGGAGTTGCTTTTGTCATTATGTTTGGTCCTTTCCAGGGGACTATTTTTGTTTCATGTCCCTGTTTCAGCAGCTCCCTTCTGATTTTGGCTCTCCATCAGCCATGCTGAGGGCTCCGGGCTCGAGGAGTTGTGAAGTAATTCTATATCCTCCGAGGCTTCAGAGAGGAAATAGTCACCGATTTATTGGGCTTTAAGGGAATTCTGGGGGAAACCAGATGAAGGCATCCTGCATCCTGGATTAAATTCAGAAGAAAGTCAATATGTTATTTTATATAAAAGATGTCACTTAGGAAAGTTATTTTAGAATAAAAGTAAGATTGAGACTCAGAAAAAAGTAGCTGACAAAATATATTCTTATGTGTAAAATTCAGCATATAATTTATATCTGTGGGGGTAGAAATTTCATGTCATCTGATCATATGCACTTTTATTATGAAATTACAAACTCTGATTAAAGTCTTTTATTTATGAAATTTTCATACTGACTTCTATTTGTAACCTCAACTAAAGAAGAGATGATCTTTAAGGTGATGAGTATTTCAGCAGGAGGTAGTTGTGTTCCTGTCTTGCCTTTCTGTGAAGAACAGTTGACTTGTCCTGCAACTCGGGGTGAACACAACCCTGCCTGTCACCATGCCCAAAGAAAGACACCATAGCTGCTGCTGCAATGGTGCAAGTGTCCAGTGCATGGCCAGCTGCTGCAGAAGCCAGCAATCCAGCATGATCGACAGAGAGTAATCCCCTCTCCTTTGGCTCATGCATTGCTGACCCCTGTTTGTTGTGGTTCATCTGGTTTTCATTCGTTTTCCCCAGGTGCCCTCACTGAACGCTTCAATGGCTGTTTAGGAAGAGAGTAGGAAGGTTTCAAGAGATATCTCAAAGGCAGATCTTCAGACCTTCCATAGTGTCATTACTCACAGTGATGACCTTCAGTGCTTTTCTTTTCCCTCACGGTTCAATAATAAATTGAGCTATAGTGTTTGACCCATGTTGTCCCCTAAAGGAGATGGAAACTATGCGTGCAGAGGAATAGCTATCCCCTCCTGTTAAAGAGCACTAACTGTGCTTCTTTGGTGTGTTTTGCCTGCCTTCACAGCTCCTGCTTGCCCAGAGCTATTTCTCCCTCTTAGCTCCTGGCAGGCAATTTGTTGAATTCATCAGGTAATCAATGGAGGAGCAAAGAAAAACAGTGCAAACCTTTTGGAAAGCTGCGCGTGAGGTTATCCCTTATTTAACCAGGATAAGCAACATCACAAACTTTTATTTTTGAACAAAAGAAGAAGAGAATGAGAGAAAGGAAGGAATATTTTGGGTTGAAGAGCACAGCTGCAAAAAGGGAAAATGGACACAACTTGGATTCTTGGTGATGGAGTCCAGCCACACCGCAATTCCTGGGAGGAGAAGCTGCACAGTGAGGGCATATCTGCTCTGATAACAAGAGCTGCTAGACAGTATCTCATCCAAAACTTGCATCAAACACGGTGATTTATCCTTGCTGTGGAGGAGCTGGTGCTGGTGCACTCAAGGCCTTAGGACATCCTCTGTCTGCAATGTTTATTGTAGTGTTGTTTGTTTGTTGTTTTTTTGATTATTTGTTTGCATATATAAGCACCAGAGCTCTGTGGAAGGCAGTGGGGAGTCTACACATGAGAGAGGTTGATCCTAATTTCAGCAGTGCCTCACAGATGTAACTACTGCCCCTGAACAAAGAAGTGGGTAGACTGAAACTCTTTCTACCTGAAAGCAACCAAAATCTTGGAGAAAGAGTTAGCTGCAGATTAATTTTCTGGAGGACTGACCAGACAGGTAATCTAAAATGCTGCTGTACTCTGAAACACTCCTGGGTAAAGGTGACTCCTTCATATGGTGCAGACCTGGTCTTGGGCCTTTTCTTGGACTGGGATAAATAGAGTTACAAGATTTGAAAACTGTTAAAATGTGTAAACACAGTGCAAGAGCTCAGCTGGTTTTAGTTGGATGGCAAAGCTCTTCATCTGTGCTCACAAGCGTGTCCACCAGCTAGTCACACCACCAGTCAGCAAAAATGAAATGTTCTTTAAAGGGATAAATCTGAAATTCAATCACAAAAATAAGTTGTGGTGCTTCTTGGATAAACTTAATTTAACCAAACTTTAGGTGTAAACTATATAGTGAGTTGCCCTTGGCTCATCTTAGGGAAAGAAAAGTCTTGTCCTTTTCTAGGACAAGATTCATTTTGCTGGAAAGAACCACATGAAGTTAGACAGCCTGAACTGTGGAAGCTCCTATTTTTCTCCATGGAACATAAAGTGAGCTGAGGGAGGCTAGCTCTTCTGCAGTCAGGTCAGAAAGATTTGTTTGAGTCTGGGACCTCTGAGATGGTTCCTGTGACAGACGAACCAGTAAAATTTACAATTTCAAAGGTTCTCAAGTTTCTATTAAAAAATACAGAGTTGAGCTTCAAAGATGGCTTAGAAGCAAAAGTTTCTGAAAATAAAGGTTTAACCTTATTCTGCAAATGCGTTAGGGATATACTTAAAAACCAGCCACAGATCTCATTACCATTTTCCAAAAGCTGTGGCTCTGAGTCCTCTTCTCCTCTCAAAAATTCTAGTCATGATTTTGTCCTGAGAGGACAGTTAGAGTTTGCCAGACTTGTCTAAGCCCATCCGAAGTAACGGAGTTGATAAAATGTCAGCAAGAACTGAATCTGGACATCATGAGGTTGAACATAATGAAGAGTATTTGGCTTCCTTCACTGGTGGTGATGAGGCAAAAGAGGGAATGAATCCAGCTGGGATGTTGCAGGGCTGCCAGGAGAGGGAAAAAATGTGTAAACATAAAGCATTTGCTACAAAATGAAGGGAAAGACTAGGAAGATGGAGTCCCAGGAGAGGTGTCCTGACAGTTGCCGTTTGGAGGAGAGATGGGTTTTGCATTAGACGATCTTCAGTGCATCTCAGCATGACCTGCCTTACTCAGGAAAATGGGTGAAGATTGATCTGCAGCATCCTGATACGCTTGCCCAGATGTGAAAATGTCTTTTCACACTTTCAAAAAGACCCAGTCATGCCTACCAAAAATGTGGCAGAGCTTACAGCCAAGTAGTTTCCTGTCATGTTGCCCAAGATCATCTCACTGTTCCCCGTCCATCTACACCCCAGTTGGTTCTTGTCCTGTTTATGTTATAAATATTTGATGGTGGGGACTTTCTTTTGGTAATATGTTTGCAGAGTGACGTGCACTTCAGAGCTCCCAGGGGGTCACTGCAACAATAGTATTATGTTTTGTTAACTTAGTACAACCTGCCCTTGTTCCCTGGTACAATCAGAGAAGCTCAGAGAAAGACAGGAAGTAATTTTGTAGAAAATGTGTTATTTTGCAATTCTAGGACCCTGTGATCCTCAGCATGACATTTATACATCACTGGGAAATTTGTACACTGAAGCTGTGCTTGTAACAGTGAAATAAATGTCTTTGGGAACATCTCTGGTCCCACAACCAGCCACCTGCTGGGAATGGTTCCTGGAGCACTTCAGCCTTGCTTGGGCACTTCCCGGGGGAGTTTTAGCTGGCACAGGGTGAAAGTTTGCAGAGGACCTCTTTGCTGGCTTTACAGGGTGGATGGTGGAGTTTCATTTAAAACAGGCACAGCCATGAGTCAGAGCAAGCGGTCTTAGCTGCAACAAAGTTTGAAAGATATGGGAGCCTTCTTGCTACCATTTCTGTACACTTACCAACAGAAAGTTTGATCATGTCAGGCACATTAGGCTTCTTGAGTGGTGATGAATGCATTCATCTGTCAGTGAAGTCAATTGCTTCCAGATAGCTCACTGACAGAAGACAAGAGTTGGAATTGGCTGTTCATAAGGTCCCAGAGGACTGGAGGCTTGCTGATGTGTCTCCCATCTACAAGAAGGGCCGTAAGGAGGACCCAGGGAACTACAGGCCTGTCAGCCTGCCCTCGGTTCCAGGGAAAGTTACAGAGCAAATCATCTTGGGTGAGATCACACGTGGCATCCAAGGGATCAGGCCTAGCCAGCAAGGGTTCATGAAAGGCAGGTTGTGCTTGTCTAACCTTATCTCCTTCTATGACTGTGTGACCAGACTGGAAGATGAGGGGAAGGCTGTTGATGTAGACTTCAGCTGATGGGAACAATAAACTCCCAGTTAACCCTGAACTTGTGTGGGATTTGCTGCTGCACCTGAATGCATAGAGGTCCATGGTACCTGATGGGAGTCATCCCAGAGTACTCAGACAGCTGGTGGATGTTACCGCGGGACCTCTCTCAATTATTTTTCAATGACCTTGGGGATCTGGAGAGGTCCCAGTTGACCGAAAGCTGGCAAATGTGATCCCAGTTTTCAAGAAGGGCAAGAAAGAAGATCTTGGATCACCTCTCCTGAGCTGCCAGCAATGCCATTCCCAATGCAGCCCAGGACAGCATTTGCCTGCTCTACGGCCAAGCCTCGTTGCTAGTTCATGGACAAGTTGGTGTGTGGCAGGACTCCTGGGTCCTTTCCAAGCACATGTCCCCAGTTTGTCCTGGTGCTGGGCTTGTTCCTCCCCAGGTGCAGCAATTTGCCCTTCTCCTCGCTGAGCAACTTGGGGTTCTCCCCAGATGCCCTGCGAGAGCAGCAGCACCAGGCGGTGACTGCACGGGTGGCATCTGGGTGCTGCCATGGTGAGGCCACACCAGCAGTGCAGGCTGGCAGGAGTGCATAGACCCAGCTGCGGGGTCAGAGGCTGTGGTGAGGAGAAGACCAGGCTGGGATGACAAGGCCGGGGCATGGGCTGGAGCCCCCCAGGCTAGAAACACCTTCCCGGGAGCGGCCAAGGAAACGAGTGGGTGCTGTCAGGGCAGCAACGCAACAGGGCTAAGAGTGGGCACGGCATCAGGAAAGGGAGGAGGAAGGTAGGGGTGGGGATGGCAATGACCACTGTGCAGTTCACAACACTGACATGTTTTATGTGATTTTATTTGTACAATGTGTGGTGGAATAGGACCCTGATGACCTTTGGGTCCTTTGGGGCCGGCGTGTGTTCCTGATGCTGTCCGGCCCTCTTCTTGGCAGGTCTTCTATTGTCGCCGGCGGGGTGGCCTCTTGTTGGGTGGTGAAGAGGCCTGGGATGAGGTGTTCTTCCTTTTGGGGGCTCGCCGGGTGCCCCCAGGTGGGCACGCCCTGCCCTGCCTGGCAGTGGAGGGACCTGCTGTTGCCTCTTCTGGCTCCTCACGAGGAGCTGCCTGCTCCACTGGGTCTGCAGCAGGGGTGGAGTGAGGGTGGCTGGCACTCTCTCGAAGGCTGGCTCTTGAAGTGCTGCGCACCTCATCCCCGTTGGAGCTCGCGGGCTGGTGAGAGGGAGCTGGGTTGGCTGCAGGAACCACCACTTCAGGGCCGGATGGGCCAGGTTCTGGCATGGGGATGTCCTCCCGATGCTCGGCCACAGGTGGAATGTTGAGACCCAGCAGGCGGTGGGCCTCCCTGCCGCACTGTTGCACGGCGACGTTGAGGAGGTTCTGCACAAACATCGCCGCGTTCTCACCAAGGTAGAGCTCCAACAGCTGAACCAGCAGGTCTTCCTCCAGTCCAAAGAGGCACAGTGTCTCCATGATGGCATTCTCGAAGATGAGTGCCTCCGAACGCCGCCTCCGGAAGATGTTCCTCAGCTCCCGGTGTATCCAGGAGAGCAGGGGCTGGAGTAGAGCAGGGTGCCGGCGGAAAAGTTGGCCCCAGGTGTCCGGATGGAGGCCACCCACAAGAGGGCTGGGTGCCTGGGCAGGGGGCCTGTTGGCATCAATGGATGCTGCTGCTGATGGACTGATGACCAGCTCCTCAAACTGGTCATCAGCTTGCACCGAATGCACAATTGATGTCAGTCTGCGCTTGCAGAGCGGGCACTCGGGCTTGCTATTAGCCCACCGCTGAATGCAGGGGAAACAAAACTGGTGGAAACATGGCAGAGTATAAGCGGTGCTGCCCCAGGTGTCCAGGCATATGGGGCAGCGGTTGTCCAATGCCGCATCCATGCTTTCCACCAGCTGCGGTGGGCTGGGGGGAGCAGTGGATGACAATGTGCTCCCTGGTACTGGCACTGCAGCAGCGGGTGTCACTCTGGAAGAGGAAGAGAGGAGCCACCATCATTATCTGGCCTGGGGAGGGTCCCTCAAGGAAGAACCCCCCCACTGCCAGCGCAAGATGTCCCCACACTACCCACCTCTGCTGCTGCACGTGCACCTCCGGAATGTCCCAGCTGCCTGGTCGGAGCAGGGCTGGGAGAAAGGCACAAGTGGCTCTGGGGACGTGAGTCTCTGAAAGCCGCACGAAGCAACCCCGAGATCACGACCCAGCACCGAGGCACGCCTAATTTCTCGCTCGAGACCTCGCACAAATGCTCAGCCGGACGAGAGGCACAAGGCACTGGACTGAGCTGCAGCGCCCGTATTTAAGCAGTGAGGGCCATGCAGTCACAAAGCATCGCCTGGAGACAGTGCAGGGCATCAGAGGGATGTCACAGAAAGCTGCCGGGCACACCACCGCCCACCAGCTGGGCACCTCATCGCCCACCAGCTGGGGACGTTGTTACAGGGATGTCGCAGTCCATCTCTGCAATATCACAGTGGGCCATCCTCACCTGCAGCATGTTCTCCAGCAGTGCTTAGGCCCCAGCACATGTTTCTGGGGTTTCTGCAGTGTCACAGCCCACTCTATGTGCCACATCTTGTGGGCTTGGCATTGGTGTTTCACATTAGCCCCCGAGGCCTTGGCCATATCTTCCCAGGGCCCCTTCAGGCTGCTCTGCCTATGGCATGCAGCCGCAGGCACGTATAGCAAGGGGGTTGGTTTGCAAAACCCTCATGCTTCCCTCTGAGGCTGCAGGACAAAGTTGTACAGGCTCTCCCCATCTCCAGCACTGCTGGCCAGCCCTCTGTCCAGGTCCCTCCCAAGTCAAAAGCAGTCCCTGGCAGGCTCTTGGGGGTCTTTTCCTCCTTGCAGGACAATAAGAAAGATATAAAGCTGTTAGAGAGCATCCAAAGGAGGGCAACGAAGATGGTAAAGGGTCTAGAGGGGAAGACGTATGAGTGGCTGAGGGCCCTTGTTGTGTTCAGCCCAGAGCAGAGCAGGCCAAGGGGAGGCCTCATGGCTGCCTGCAGCTCCCTCACAGGGAGTGGAGGGGCGGGCACTGAGCTCTACTCTCTGGGGACAGCGACAGGACCCGAGGGAATGGCATGGAGCTGGGACAGGGGAGGGTCAGGCTGGGTGTTAGGGAAGGGTTCTGCACCCAGAGGGTGGTCAGGCACTGGAACAGGCTCCCCAGGGCAGTGGTCAAGGGACTGAGCCTGCCAGAGTTTAATAGCATTTGGACAATGCTCACAGATACAAGATCTGTTTTGCTGTAGTTGTTGTTTGTTTGTTTTGTTACTTTCTTCAGATTTTATTTATTTTTATTTTTGACAGCGGTCCTTTTGGGACCCAGGATTTGGACGGGGATCCTAGTCAGTCCTTTCCTGCTCAGATATTCTATAATTCTACAATCAGTGCTTCACATAAACCTTGCATTGTGTTCAACCATTGTTTTTCCAATGTGCTTGAGTGACCTTCCACATAGCAGTGGTATGAAATCAGTATAGTGTAGTATGAACCAATTTGCCAGCTACCACTTGACATGATCAATGCTTTCTGTGTTAAAATTGTCTGTCCTCATAGACTATCCAGCCCCAAATTTGTGTGTTTGCCTATATTGTCAAATAACAGCTTTTACACAGCTTCTAGAAATGTAAGGAAATTTACAATTGGAAAAGACTTGAGAGCTGTTTTTATTAATATTCATCCACATGACAAGTTTGTAGAACTTTCATTTTTTAATTTTTTGTTTTAAACAAAACATTTGCTTAAAAGCCAATAATTCAAAAGCCAGCTCATTTTCTGGAGATTCATGATCACTGGGTATCGCCTGAATTCTGTTCCCCGAGGATTTGTGGTTATGCACAAACTCTCTTCAGTGCTGAAATAGTCTGCAATGCATGAGGAAAGTATAACATTGGATGCAATTAGTTTATTATGCCCACAGAGGGCTTTGTGGGTGAATTGACTGTATTCAATAACAAAGGCAAGAAGGAGAAATTATATGCCAGTTTCCATCCACAAGGAAGAATTTTGGAGGAAAATAATGATTCAGGTCACTGACGGCTTATGGGAAGGCATTTGGGACAAGCTGATATTCTGAAGCAATCTTTATGACCAGGCACCCGTCATACCCCTTTTCTGTTTATTCTGGGCAGCTTTCAGTGATCGATAACCATCTGTTTGAAAGGTCTCTGCAAAAAAAGGTTATTTCTAGACATCATTTCCCAGAGAGCATCACCACAGCTGACACTGGCTGATGCCTCATGATATAAGAGGAGACTGAAAGAGCAGGAATCAAAACACCATTATATGTGCTAAAAGATATCCATGGCCTGATTCATGTGAGAAATCCATTTTATTAGGCACAGGTTTGAGTAGCTGTCCAAGCTCAGATGTCTAATTTTTTATTTGATAGAATGATATTTTGAAAAAACTCTAGTTCTAGAAGACATTTAATTTAGGGAAAACTGTGTTTATGCCATTTGGATTGTGTTCCGTTTGATGATTCCTCTAGATACAGTAAGACTTCAGAAGAGTTATGGGGTAAGAGCTAAACAGAAACATTTTTTTTCACTGGCATCAAACTTCTTTCTCATCAAGGTCACGGCTGGAACTAGAATGCATTTTTCACTTGATTTTTTTTTTCAAGCACCAAAATGCAGGTCTAGTTAAAGCAAGATGATTTATATTTTACATATTGGCAAAAAGAAGAATAAAATAAAAATCTTTTGAGTCTACTTGACAAAATCTTCCGTTCAGGTTCTTTAATTTGGTGAACAAACTTAAACTACTCCATAATTAATGCATTTTTGCTGAGAGCTACACAAATGTGGCTTCAACCTGTGTCCTGTCTGGCTAAGTCAGTGAAAAAGTTGTGCTCCAACTTCCACATTTTCTTGCATGCTTCCCTGCATTCAGCTTCATTCCAGAATGTACCTGTCACTGGCCTCATGACTTAGCTGAAAAAATAAATATTTCTCAAAAATCTGTCAGCGCTGCTAAAAGAGCAGCTTGTCACAGCGGTGCTGTGCTGAGCCGCCAAGCTGAAACTGTCCTTTGGAAAAATTAGTTTCCCATGGAAAATAAGCATCAGCTTCCCATAAAATATACAGACCTGGGACAAAACACTTCTTGGTTCAGACTTGTTTAGCCTGAAGTTATGGCAGCGTGTATGCTTTACAGAGAAACCTCCCATGATTGGTCTTGTGTATATCAAGGTTGGTTTCAATTTTATTGGTTATTTATTTACTGGATAGGCAGACTTGGGCATTTTTCATTTATACGTAGGTAGCTGAGGTTGCAGTTCAACAACAACAACAACAACAAAAAACGTTGAAAAAGACGAGACTCAGGAACCCTTTTCTGTACAATACTCATCAGCATAAAGCAGAGGCAGCTGTTTCTCACAGCTAAAACAGTCTCCTCTGGGTTTCATGAGGAAAACTCCTGGCCTTTGCTTGCCATAGCATGGGAGTATTGCTCAGCCCACTGACCTGCAGGACATTCCTGGGTGCCCACCCCACAGGTCACGGTTTCCCAGGAGCTCCCTCCTCCTCCAAATTACAAATGATTATGGCAGCTGACACAGCCCATCGGCAGGGCTTTCAAGAAACACAAGAAGCAAAATCAACAGAAATGCAACAAAAGAAAAAAAGAAGAAAAAAAAAGTAAATACCACACCGGAGACAGCACAAAATGCTGCCTCAGCCTTCATATATCATAGCAGCCCTAATATAGCCCTGGCGATGAGCCGTCCTCTGCGTAAATGCTGGGCATGGCTTGGCAAGCTGTGGGTCAGGAATGTACTTCATGTTCTCCAGCAGCCAAGGAGCGTTCAGTCCTCAGGCATGGAGTGGAGCTAGTCCAAATTGAAGCCTCCTGAAATACACAGAAATGTGGGTATCAAGTCCTTAGCACCATCTGGTCATTTTACCAACCAGCTCCTTGCTGGGGAAAGGCACTTGCCAACACAAACAGAGCCTTAAAAGACATGGGCAACCTGGGACAAGCAAGTCACATCTTCCTGTGCCTCATCTTTTCTGCCTTGTAAGCATGGGTAATGGTGCTAACAGCCTTTTTTAAAGGTAGCTTCTGATTTTCTGATAATAGTAACAATTATCACAATGATGCCATTGTTCTGATATAATGATCATCATGGTCGGGAAATTGAAACTATTTTGTCTTTTTTTTTTTTTTTTTTCCTTTGTTACTGCCCTCTGGCTATCATAGGTAGAAAAGCCAAAAAGCTGTTTTCTTTGAAACACCACTCTACATTTAAAGGAGAGAGAAAACATAACAAATGAGAATTCAGCCATAATATTCCATATCTTGCAGAATTATTGTTTAAATAAAAATATTGGCAGACAGAAAATGAAATATTCAAATAGTGAGTGCTGACAATAACAGTTTACTTATGTTTAAAGATTTTTAATAGTGCTTACTGGGCAACTTCATATCTCTGTATGAAAACATTAGAGTACTGTAGTTTTTCATAGGAATATACAAATTCCTACGAATTGAATTTGGGGTCAGAGGGAGTAGGGTGAAACTTTTACCTGTCCTTGAAAGGCTCTGTTTCTGGGCTTTAGGAGCAGATTCTCTCTTGTCCAGTGACTTACACCTGGTGACATGTCATGAGCAGAATAGCTCATCCATTGTAGACCGCCAATGATCTGGTAGTGAAGGAGATGACAAGAAACATATGGGATTAGTTTATATACCTTTGGTCAAATCAAGCAGAGTTTGTGTGTTGGGGTCTCACATCCCATAACATTACTTTATGCCAGGCTAAAGCTTGTTCTGCAGATAAAGTGCTGCTTTTCACTGCTCTGAATGATCTCTTGTTCATTATGATGTGGAGCAGGAGCTTTTAAATGTCCAAATCTTGCTGGGATATAAAAATCTCCCATGGTCAACAACTCCCTCAAAGTCTAATTGCAGTGACTGAACATACACGGGAGACTATCTTCAAGTATCAGGTTGCTCTTGGCACCACACTGGCATAGGCTCCGAAGAAACTATAGCCTGTGAATGCTGTGTTCTCATGTGATTTAAAGTAATCTCCATGGAATCCGCTTAGCAGAACCTATGTAGCATGAGCCTCCCTTCAAAACTGGCTCCTGGCCCTCATGCTCACACATCATGTGGAAGCAGAGTGTACACCGAGCCACACCAGTTTGCTTTTTTCCTCAGTATTACTGGAGATGGCTATAGGTAAGTGATAAAATATGTTAGAATAAAGAACAGCCTGAGATTTTAACATCTAAACAAACACAAGCTAAGCCAAAACAAATGTTACCTGATGTCTAATTTCTCATGGTAGCTATCTGGCATTCCACAACTGTGTCTGACGGATGAAATGCCTGGGAGATGCAAATGAGAAGAGCAGCTTGCTTTATACCATTTGAGGGTGTCTTTTAAATTACTAGGTTACACGCGCAAACATGCAGAAATGGAAGACAGGGAAATAGATTCAGTCAGAGAAAACAGGGCTGGTTTGGACAATGCACCCAATGGCCAGGCTTTGTCTGCTGAGATGGGTCTATTTGGCTGCTGGAGGAGTCTGACGAGAGGGTGTGAACACCTGGGGTGTTTGTTGCAGACAAGATTAAGTTCCTTCTTGCTCCACAGGCTGGCTGATCACTGACATCAGCAAAGACTCTGGGGGGGAAAGGAGTGGGCAGGGGGCACGTAAGAAGACCTTCTAGGTCCTACGTGGCTGGACGGGGAGGGAGGTGACAGGGAGTCAAGCCTTCTTTCTAGTGGGCATGCAGCCATTTCTTCTATTTTCTTCCAGCCTTTTCTGGCACAATATGAAGAAGGAGGAGAAGCATTACTGTATTGAGACCAGCTGGAAGCCCCAACAGGAGGCTGCATAGACCTAAGTCCAAGATGTTTTCAGGTAAAAGACTTTTTTTAAAAAAAGTAACACAACAACAAAACCTTCATAGGCTGAAGTTAATGCTCCCCAGTGAGATCTAAAGGCTTCCTCTCAAGTTCACTCTGAGATCCAAGCATGGAAACTCAGATTCACCTCTAGCAACAAGACAAACTGTACTGCAATATTCCCCGACATGTATTCTCAACACTACTGCACAAATAAATCATCTTGATCCACTTCTAATTCAATATATATTTTTAATGTTTTTGAAATGGTTCTAGTTTCATTCCATACATTTCTGGCTTTATGAACTCAGGCTAGTTGTGTATATTAAACTTTATACTGAAAATAATGAGTTGAACTTTTCTTTGGACATACAAACCAAATCCTAACACCATGGCTGGAGGGAAATACATTCATTACCAGCTCAGAAGGCTCCAGTCTGGAAACATAGAGAAAATTGTGTGTCACAACAAAGAGTTACTGCACAGTGTGTATCTTTCCCTGTATGTTCTGGATATTGTGATACAAAGGAGGAGAGAAGCCAAAAACTAAGAAGCACAATGAGTCCTGAGAAAGCCTAGCCTCTAGTGTTGCTTTATCATCCTTTTCCCACAGGACAAATCATCAGCCTCCCATTACTGGAATGCTCTCATTGATAAGCAAGGACAGTGATTATGAGGTCTGTGAAGTGGTTTGAGGACAACCCTCCCACATGGGAGGTAGCTGAAATATGCCACCTGTGTTGCTCTCATGTCATAAACAACATATCTTCATACTAGTTCTGTCATAAGTTTTTTTCCACCTGGAGGAAGAAACTCAAATGTGATAATGCAAACAGCTTTACATCAAAATAATAATGGATCTTTCTGTCCGTGACAGCCCAAAGTGCTACACAGATGATAAGGGAGCAATCCTGTCCTGTGAAGTCTGTGGCAGTTTGCCAGTGTTACATCTTTTTAAAACAATGAAGAAAGCTTTTTTTTTGTAATTGTTTTATTTTATAAAAGCAGCCTGAGGAATTTGGAATAGACAGATGTATGCCAAAATTAGAGACGCTATTGAAAGAGTTCCTATGGCCCCAATCCTAATCTGGTATATATGTATGTTCTCGTACAATAATACTGATAATATGAATAACCATAATACAACATGATGCCAATTCCCATTAGCTGTTACAGATACCATTCTTCCATTCTATGTGTGAACATGCAATCTGACAGCCCTTTACCACATAATTCCCCCTTGTGAAAACGAAAACTAAAACCTCAGGAAAAAAAAAAAAAAACAAAAAAAAAAAACAGACATGTGCAGGCAGTATAATCATCTAGTTGTATCTGTTAAAGACCTTTTCAAGGCATCTCACCATTATCAAGTTCTTTTTTTTTTAATTATTATTTTATTTTTTTAAAAATTGATTATTTTGAAAAACAACAGAGAAAATATAGAAATCTTGACATATTTGGGCCTGCAGACTCAGAAGGAGAAAAAAAGCTGTGTCAAACTTGGAGAAAATTGATCCAAAGTACCCACTGATTGTAAGAGACTACCCAGCCATCCTTTACCCCCAACACACCCACCCACTGAGGTTAGAGTTTCTCTCGCCTCAAGGGCATGCATTTTTTGCAGTATTTTTTTTTGTTTTGTTTTGTTGTTGTTGTTGTTCCTGGAGTTTGAATTCATGCAAATGAATTTTGATAAGTTTCTCTGAAGTGTTTTAGCAGTGTCAAACACATTATTGGACATCAGGAGAAAACAAGGGTTAACTATACTTGGAACAGAGCATGGAAGGAGACTGAAGGAGATGCAAGGATTTTTGAAAATACGTAGCATTTGTTCCACTCCAAAGTCAAATAAACTGAAGAGGATTTTGTCAAAAATGGAGATTTGGGACCATTATATTCTTGTGGGACTTAAGTATTTTATGTCCATGGGATTTCCTCTTCTAAACTCTGTGCCCCCATTGTTCTCCAATTTCTGACTCCTCTTTTATGGGCTAGAAATTAATAGCATTTCTCCCGAGCATAGTACCAGTTACTGCAGACTATGGAAATAAATTAACCTGGTTTTGGAGGCTTGGATCCATGTGTAGCTATCACGTTCTGCCTAGTGTAACAGCCTGTGCCCAGCAGGAGCTATGCTGGTGGCTCCAGGTCAGCTGCTTTCACTGACTCCTGACCCCTTCGCTGCTGCTCTGAGGACAAATCATCCCAACATCAAGCACTGAAATGGTTGGGGGGGGAGGATTCACCAGGCTGCTGGGGTGGGATTTAGCACATGGATTACAACACAAAAATTAAATGTTAAAACATGGACCAAAGGCACAATTCGCAAAGGCGTGGGGCCATCTCAGTAGCTCTTGCTGTCCCATGTGGCTGCCTTTAGAGCACAGGTCTTCATGGACTGTGTCATACCTTCCAGCTCTGGGTCTGGTGCTCCACAGCGTCAGAAAGGTCAATAAATGTCTATGTTAACGCAATCGAATCATGCTATAGACCTTTACTAACTTCTGTGGGAGATTAGGAAGAGCGCCTGTGTAGATACTGATATGTGGGTATTTTTTTTTCTTCTTAAATTTTCAAACTGTACCACTCCTGATAGAAAAAATCCACCCATAAAACTTACTGTAAAGGAAAATTGTCCTCCATCAAGGAGGAAGGTGGGTAAGGAAAATCTGCAGAGCAGTTCTATGATTCTACAAGTTGTTCCTTGTGCCCTGTGCATGTAAAATTCTTTAGCTGTTAGACTGCTGAGGGGAGGGTTGAAGGATTAATTAAATTACAGATCTTTGCCTTTTGGTAGCTTACCTTGACTTAAGGAACTGGCAGCACTCTGCACTCCCTGGTAACTTTTATCCTTGGTGATCTGATGTGTTTTGGGAGTGATCCAGGCCCTACCACCAGCTGGTATAGGAAAGCCCATCTTGCCTCTCCTGGCCTCCAGGACAGGGAAAGGCCTGCAAGCTGCCTTTGAGGCTGATATTCTTGGGTTCACTGGTGGAGACACATCTGCTGTGTCCTGCAGGAGCAAACCTGTCCCAGCTGGGACTGCTGGTGGAAGCATGGCCTAGCTGGGCTTGCTGATTCAAGCCTGGCTCACATGTAATGAGTTTAACCTTCACTACTGAGGAAATTGCTGCATTGAGAGTCTTCCATTTTGAGTCACAGCATTAATGCTGTGACAACAGGCTCAGCAGGAGCATGTCACCTCTTCCATGCAGCAGGAGCAGCAGGGGACATGCCATGCTTTGCTAAGTGACCTAAACACTCTCATACAGCACTCCTCTGGAAGACAAGGGGTTCTTAGCTTGCCAAAACACCACATAAATCCTTGAAGATTTGCTTCTTCAACTGCAATGGCAAGATCAGCAGCTTAGCTCCAGTGAGAAATGTAATCCAAAATTTTTTGTGAACTTGTCCACCTTTCCTCTCTGCTCCACTTGGCTTGGGAAATATTTCACAATATCTCCTCTAGTCTGCTGACACCTAGGGAGCAAGGGAACAGGGTGATTCAAAAAGGTAAACATGAATCAGACCTTTTCTTCCAAAAATCACGTCATCTATTTGGGGTAAAGGATCAGTTCTTGATTTTCTTGGACTTTTACTGACCCAGTTTAAATCTGGGATGACAACCAAACAGGCATGACAGCGGGGATGATCATTTGCAGCAAGAGAAGAGAGAGAGGATGGGCAGATGTGGATGGGAGCAGAAAGGCCCTTCTTGTGCTGTTTCCGCTGCTGGAAAGTTCAGCGAAGGCAGCTTCACACACACTGATTTTAGCAGGTGCCTGCTTTTGCTCCAGAGCTGGATCCAGCTCCAACATGGAGCAAAGACAATTCAGCCATCTCAGTGTTATGCTCCATGTGCAGGACTCCTGAAAGCTAACAGAAACGTTGACTTCTGATATCTTTTCCTTTTCAGTGAAGTGATTTTTTAGTGTAATATCTGCTTCCTTGGACTTTCCTTATTCATTTATTTGCCTTTAAGTGGCTGTCTCCACCATTGTGTCTGCTCTGCTTGACATATCCCTAATCTCTTTTCCAAGGAGTGGAACTTCCTGTCTTACTTTAAAAACTAGATATGCGCAAATCTCTAGGCCTGAATAATTTGACTGCTTGGTTATCTCTAGGATTGCCATTTTCATTTTGCTTGGCACAAAAAATCAGCACAGAGGTACTAAAGTAGACAAGCTGTAGTCCTCAAATCATTCGAGGTCTTGCAATAGTTTTTAGTTTCTGATAAACTGAAGAAAAAAACAGAAATCCTTTACCCTATCTTGTTACCAAGACACACCTCTCTGGCCCCAGCTGTGTCTCTGGAAGAGGCTGCTATCACCAGCTGATCGTTTCTCTCTCTCTCTGCACTGTTGCCATGTCCTGGCTTCTGCCAGCAGATTGGAGCATGTAAACATCGCCTATGTCACTTCAGTAAGATGAGCCATGTTAGATGAGCCCAGTAATTGAAAATCCTGGATCAGCTACCTTGGCTAATTTTCCTAGAGGTGGTGAACATGGCTTTTGCATAAACTGCTCTGCAGATGGGGTTGGGAGATTACCCCTGGCAGTGGACTGCTAGAAGCTGCCATTAGGGAGAGTGTTTTCTAGCAGTGTAGCTAGAAAAGCTGGAAGCCTGTTGTGTTTGCCAAAAATAAAAATGAAAATCTACTATTGGAAGAGGGTTGACGTCTGGCATTTTATATTTCTTAGAAAGAGATGGGTACTTTCATCCCACCCTGAGAGAGGAGGAAAACAGTTTTTATTGGAAAATGTCTTTCCTTCTGTCAATCATGTGGACTCTGTTAGACCAAATGTCAAGCTTTCTGATTGCTGAAGCTGAGTGAGATATCCCCCACTCACTCTGACACTATCTAAACAAGATATGTCAGGAAACATAATTATGAGAAGTGTGAGTGTAGACTGGTAAACGCCGTGGTATGGATCCTCTGTGTAACTGCTACAGGACATGGGATGAAAAGATGAGTGGAGTAAACTTTTCTTGTCTGAGCACATTTACTTTCATCTATATCACAGCTACTATTTCTTCCCTCTCCCTAGCAGGGTCCTGGGAGATCAGCAGATGACCTGAAGAGAGGTGGAAGGGGCTGTTACTAATGTCCATATGGATGCAAAGGTTGAGCTTGTGACCTTGCACTCAATGACCAGTACAACCGGAGGGTTCATCCATATTACTCTTCCTGGATGAAAGAGAAAAGGGAAGAGAAGAGAAGAGAAGAGAAGAGAAGAGAAGAGAAGAGAAGAGAAGAGAAGGGAAGGGAAGGGAAGGGAAGGGAAGGGAAGGGAAGGGAAGGGAAGGGAAGGGAAGGGAAGGGAAGGGAAGGGAAGGGAAGGGAAGGGAAGGGAAGGGAAGGGAAGGGAAGGGAAGGGAAGGGAAGGGAAGGGAAGGGAAGGGAAGGGAAGGGAAGGGAAGGGGGAGGGAAGGGAAGGGAAGGGAAGGGAAGGGAAGGGAAAGGAAAGGAAAGGAAAGGAAAGGAAAGGAAAGGAAAGGAAAGGAAAGGAAAGGAAAGGAAAGGAAAGGAAAGGAAAGGAAAGGAAAGGAAAGGAAAGGAAAGGAAAGGAAAGGAAAGGAAAGGAAAGGAAAGGAAAGGAAAGGGAGAAGGAAGGAAGGAAGGAAGGAAGGAAGGAAGGAAGGAAGGAAGGAAGGAAGGAAGGAAGGAAGGAAGGAAAGAGAAAGAAAGAAAGAAAGAAAGAAAGAAAGAAAGAAAGAAAGAAAGAAAGAAAGAAAGAAAGAAAGAAAGAAAGAAAGAAAGAAAGAAAGAAAGAAAGAAAAAGAGAGAGAGAGAGAGAAAGAGAGGATTCTGCCCCCTCATGTCCTAGGTCTTCCTCAGGTAGTTCAGCCTACACTGCCCCTCCCTCTTGGCCCGCAAAACTCCTTAGGCTTGGGCTGTGCGTGGGCACAAAGTAATATGTTATTCAAACAAGCAAATGTACAATTTGAGATGCCTGTGGCCTTGCTACATCCCAGCTAAATATATTAATAGGTCACAAGTTAAGCCTAGGTGTCTGCTCCCTAACATTTTGAAAATAAAAGCCTGTGTTCCAAGCATTGTCAATAAGGTCACTTGCACAAGGGATCTATTTAGTCTCAGAGACAGCAAAGCCAGAGCAGTGGTTTGGGAAGAAACAGCTACTTGAACTTTATAGGTTAAGAAAATCCCCAGCTAAAGGGGATCATCATTAATAAGTTTCCAATTACGTCCAAAGAACAGTCAGCACTGATGTGTGATCAGGATGGTGAGTAATTTTACCTACCCACATTTTTCTAGGCTTTGGTTTTACAGGGTGTTCCTAGATTGAAGCAGTGTTGTTCCTTCTCAGGTCCAATGTGCAGATTTCAAGTGCAAAGCAGAATTTCTCTCTTCTACTCATTCCATTTTATATCTAATCTACACTTAAAGAGGAGTCTCAAAGTCTCCCTTTTTTTTAAAGCAGCAAGTCATTGCTGACAACTGGGAACTGTAAACATGATCTTTTGGGCTCATCTGACCCCTTTTTAAAGGCTGAACTGAACTGTGACTTCATATTAAAAGTTTGCAAAAATCAAGCAGTAATTCAGTCATTTTCTAATCTCTAACTTTTATGTCTGATGCTATAATAAAAGACCACCTGAGGGACAGCCATAGCAGCATTTGTACTTCTCAGTCATATTTCATGTTTTTACTAAAATTAATTAATTAGAGCTTCCAGAGAAGCAGACAACTGATCATGACAGACATAATCAAAAGCTTCACTGAGGGCTGGCCAGAAAAATCACAGAGAGTGAACAGAGCAATGGGAAACAACACAGACAAGCCAGAACCCAGATCTTGGTGGATTTATCTGGGATAACAACCACGAGTTGGCTATTATTCTTATTGTATTTATTACTAATTTACCGCCATATATCCATGTGATACTTCACAAAACAAACTAACATCACACAACATAAACACTAAACACACTAAGATGATTTCTTTTTGTTAGATTTACACAGACAATTAGGTCAAAGATGAAAATGTTTATCCACACCAATGAGCCAGTCTTGGCTTCCTGATAGACTCATCAAAGAACAATAATTACTTTCCCTGAGACCTTTCAGTCTGCTCCATTCTTACAGCTGGAGGAGGAAATTGCTTTTCCATCCTGGGAAAAGTTAGAAGATTTTGATTGCTTCCTCCTATTTAGTGGGATCTTGGGGATGTATCATATTACCAGCTTCAAGCACCTACCACAAGAACTCGAGTCGAGTGCACGGAATGCCTGGCAGAATTTGTCCCAGGTATGGAGTCCCTCCTTCAGCTGGGATGTATCATAACAGGGCTGAAGTGAATGCAGACATAGCCTTCTCCAAAACAGTGAAGATAAATCTCTTGAAGTACTGTGGAACACTTTTTATTATTATTCTTTCCCTATCTCTGAGCTGTAAGAAGCCTTTGAGATGGGAAAAGCCTTTCATCTTCTCCAAGACAGAGAGTGACTAGAAAGTGAAGAGAGCAGCAGTTTCCCATGCAACCCCCAACTTGGGAAAGCAGGTGGAGTGGAGGGGAGAAGCCACCTTTCAATTGTGTTTTAATGAAGATGTTGTTTGTTCTTCCGTGTCCTTTGATGAATGGGTGTTTTCCTTCAAAAGCTGACGTTTGTCTTTCATTACGCCCAGCATATGCTCTACTAGGCAGCACCGTTTTTTCTACTCTAAATAAATAAACATGAAAATGAATTTATCTCGTAGAAGCATGTTCTCTTTCAAGTCTTGCACAAAACCGCCCTCTCCCCCAATAAATCTCTGGGTAAATGTGAACTCCTAAGCAAGCCCTTCCCCTTGTGACAAGTGGAGACATTTTGTAAGCTCCCAACTCCGCACGGCTCAGGAGAGCTGTCACTGACTCAAGAGGCATTTAGAGACAGTGGTTTAACTACAACTCAGAGATGAATTTGAGAGCTCTTTATCATAAAAAAGAAACTACTCCAATACAATAATAATAATAATAATAATAATAAAATAACCCCCTTTTCCCAGCTAATGGCAGATAGCATTTTAACCCTCATATTGCAGAGGTGATGTGAGACACCACTGTCTGCAGGCTCTTGCATGGAATCTGCTGTTGGCTGGAAGTACAGTGATCCCTTGCTAAAATTCCCAATGTTGTCAGTTCCATTTAGTGTATCTCTGCTTGAAGTGATGCATGCAAGTTACGTGTTTCCTGATGCCCCACTGGCATGCTCTCTCCTTGGAGCCAGGAACCGTGGCTTCTCAGAAGTCCAATGAATTCCTCTTTAAGGAATAGCCTGTTCATTTGGTGCATGGACCCGTGGATAAAGCTGGCTGGATTATTAAATGTAATTCAGTTTCCTTCCAGACTTAGTCCTCTGTTATTTTGCATGTTTTAGGTTCACAACCTGGTCTTGGTTTTCCCGCTTTTAGATGTGACAAAACATGTTCAGAAATGACAGTCCCTGAACCATTGTGTGCCTTAAACTCACTGCAGTGTACACTGAAAGCAAAGTAAGCTGGAGGTATTGCTACACAGTTTGCAATTACTCATCTTCAGTACATGGGTGATGTGTCTTTTGAACCAGTTCAGACAAAGAGGGGAAGCTGGATGATAGGCATTTTTATTTGTGGACAAATAATCACTCAACCTTATGTCAATGAAACTTTTGCAATTCGTCAGTATTTTCACAAATACCATGAGTAGTTTAATCAAATAATGACCCTGATTCATGAAAGCACTGAAATATGTGTTTGACTCTAACCTCACGTTGATGTCTACTTGAAGTAAATGATACCGAGGTGTATCAGAGATTACATGCACGTTTAAGTGCCTCTGAGTGCTTAACTATCATGAATAGGGACAGTATTAGTCATTCAGTAGCACCTGTCCTATTATAGGAAAGTATTAAATCAACCAGGTCAAGCTGTCTCTTAGCTCATCTATGAAACATGTTGTGATGGAAACCACTGAGCAGTGTGGCTCCTCAAGCAGACAGTATCTATTACAGCCACATCCCTGATGTGCAGGAGGTGGAGGGCAATTCAAGTCTTTTTGAGAAAATTGATTTTGCAACAGGATGTCCAAACTGGATCATTTTATCTGTTTCCCTCACTCAAGATTTTGGATCCTGAGGCACATAAGAGAAATTAGTCAGCACAAGTAAGTGTTGTGCTCACTGAAGCTTTCAAGCTGAATTGAAGTCAAACCCATTACACCTCTTTTGCAAGACCCTGCTAAGTTTCAGCCCCCTTGATTAAAGGGTAGCATCACTGAAAACAGCTCTAATCACTGCAAAGGTTAGTGTGATGTCTTAGCCTGGGACATTCCTCAGCCTTACCCTATGGTGACCCCTTGAATTTGCACCACCCACATATCAGTAGTGGCACCATTGCTTATAAATTGTTTGTACAGCAAGGCAGAGAGAAAATCACTTTACTTGGCTAAGAAGTTTGACTGCATCTTTCCCTGTTAGAGGAGAATGACTTTGGCTGGCTTGCTGATGATTTCTTTCATAGTAACAGCTTTATTGAGAATATGAAAGTGTTAAGCTGTGTCTCAGCCTGTATTTTGCCCTTAACTGGATTACCATACAAAGAATGTTACAAGGGGCTCTGAGGTCTGCCAGGTCAGCTTGGTAAATGATAGCACCTCTTGAAGCTATAATGTATGAGAGGATCCTTGATAAGATTTGACACTTGTACTATATAAGCTGTCACAGCAGACATTTCCCTTTTTTCTTGATGTTTTTAAGGCCATAAATACTGGTCTCTAATGTTAAGTATGCAAACCTCACATTAATCACGCTGCCAGAGAGAGCAAAGAGCTTTGCTCATAAACTGAAATGGAGCACAGTTAATCTATCAATGTTTTGTAATGAGGATTATTATAACAAAGTATTTAGGTTGATTTACTGATGGGCTACACATCTCTGCTAATGATCACACATCAGTACGAGAGCAAAGGGACCATCTGGATCACCAGAACTTTGAGATTTATTGAATACTGTGCAGATCCTTCCTTATCTCTACAGCAAAGTTCTTATACGCTGTATCAGTTCACTTTCTCAGGATCATTCTGCTCACTGTGGCATCACTGCTGTCAGAGTGCTATGCCCAGCTGACATATCTGGGTAGCTTTTCAAATATTGCCTTTGGTTCCAGAGACAGGACAACAAAGCTGTTTTGCTTATCAGAGAGCTATTTCAAAATAAAATTGAAAAAGAATTAAAAGGAAAGGAAAGGAAAGGAAAGGAAAGGAAAGGAAAGGAAAGGAAAGGAAAGGAAAGGAAAGGAAAGGAAAGGAAAGGAAAGAAAAGAAAAGAAAAGAAAAGAAAAGAAAAGAAAAGAAAAGAAAAGAAAAGAAAAGAAAAGAAAAGAAAAGAAAAGAAAAGAAAAGAAAAGAAAAGAAAAAAGAAAAAGATTTAAAATGAACCAGCCTGAATACTTTTAATAATTCTTTATACTTTGTAATCTGTGCCTAGCATCCTTCTATAGACATCTGATTCCCTGTCAGGTGCTGCTGCTAAATAGACAGAGAACATATCTGCAGTCCCTACCCTGGGAACTCAAAATCTAAATGTAAGCAGGTATTTCAGCACAGTAACAGCCACAGGTGAATAGGTAACTGTACATCCTTTTACATTCCTGCCATGGAAATGCCTGTGCCTGAGCTACTTACTCATCCTTACCCGTGGACACCTCTGGAACATCCTAAAGCAGTGTCCACATGACAGCAGGTGAACCATGCTTGCCAAAGTATGTCACATCTTAAAATTATATTGGTTTTCCTCTGTATGGAGTTCTGCCACAGGGTCTCTATCCCTGTCCAAGCAGCACCAGGCAGCACACTGCCTAGTCTAGAACTGGGCTTGAAGTGAACTGTCTTGGAGGTACAATCCTGGATATACATGGAAGGAACACAATGACAAGTGAAGAACCAGGACTCCTAAACCCCAAACAATGTTAATTTGAGGAGCTTTGTAAATGAGTCAGTCTTCAGGGCACCCACGTGAGAGTGTGAGTGAAATCCCCTGCTTTCAGCTCTGCTTTATCTTGGAGGAACTTGATAATGTTGATATGAGTACACTTGTGGTGGGTGTCAAAATGAAGTCACCGTGTTTATGCACAAGCTCCTTGCCTTTCCCACCAGGGATCATCTGTGGACCATCCACACAAGTATGAACATGGGCACTCCCTTTCTCATACAGAAATCATAGCTGTGCTTGGAGGCATTTTGATTACTGCAGGTGAACTCAGTCTTGGTGAGGGATCTGTGGGTTTGATTTTCTGAAACCAGCTGATAAAACTCTATGTTCCTTGAGGGCACCAGGTGAGCAGAACAGCCTTAAAAATAAAATAAAATAATAAAATAAAATAAAATAAAATAAAATAAAATAAAATAAAATAAAATAAAATAAAATAAAATAAAATAAAATAAAATAAAATAAAATAAATAAATAGTTTTCTCCTACTCCATTTGCACAAGCCAGCAGTGGAAAATATAGGACCTCTCAGTAAAACAAGGAAATGAGTTCTCCAAAAGCCATATGCAACTGTGGGCTGTCAGGCTCCTCCCTACTGTGGATGTGCTCCTGTCACTGGATGCAAAGGAGTCAACTCAGCTGCACACTCATCCAGCCTGTGCAATGCAAGGCAGGCCAAATTTGGTTGGAGAATTGGGGCAGGACAGTCATTTCTTCTGAAAGGTCATCAGTAATGCAAACATACTTCTTAAAAGACACGTAATGGCTCCTTAGTTCAAGTCTGGCTCCAGTTCCGCAGGAGAGATGGTCCTGCATGCTCCTGCCCATTCTGTGCTCTGCTCTGTGCTGAGCATGTTGCACCACTCATCTGTAATGAAAGGCTGCCCTCTTCTCCAAGCTGGCCAAGGTATCAGAAAGGATGCCAGAACAGAAAACAGAAGTGGCCGCAAAGCCACTGGGACAAAAAGGGCCAGAGGACATGGCTGAGCAAAAGTGCATACTTCTCTTGCCTGTCACATCCACAGGAACCAGCCACGGATAAGAGGAGAAAATAATTTGCTTTAACTCACACTGGGGTCTCTGGTTAGAGTAAAAATAGTTGGTAGGCAGTGCTTGCTGCACCTTACACTCACTGGGCAGTGAGAAGTTATAAGTCTTTAGCAGCTTGAGAGATAGCTAGCTCCAATAAAGGAACAACATGGGCAAAGCAGTTAGAAGAGAGGTTTGAAAGAAAATTCAGCCAAAAAATAATATCATTCGTATTTAATAAAGTGCCTTGCTTTGTGTTCTTCAGGATGTTGTAAGAATTTTTTTCCCCTGATTTTTCTCCTTTCCTTCATTTTCTCTTTCCTTTTTGTTCTCTCTCTCTCTCTCTGAAAAGGTATAAGCAGCATAACTTCCCACTCTGCATCTCTCAGATCTGAATACACCGGGAGTACTGGGTCTGAAGCTGAACTCAGATCCATATTTCACAGCTTATCTCTTTGCTTTTCTAACAGGTGATTCTTCAAGCAAATACCTTCAAACTGTGGGGGGACACAGACTACCTCTGAGCCTGTGTGCTTTTATTTCTCTTCTGATGAGAGCAAAATAATACTGAAGATGACTTTATTTTATTTTATTATTATTTTTTTTTGAGCTATAGGGAGGGCATCTTAGTGAGGAATAGCCCAAGCCTAAATCCCCCATCTCCTCCTAAGCCCAGCTAGATCACAGGTAGCTCAGCAGGTCAGTAATGATACTACTCACCCCATTCTGTGTTGCAGCCCCTACAAGCCACCCCCATGACTCCCCCCCCCCCCCCTCACCCCCTCCCCAATTAAAATCACTATTATTATCTGTGTCAGGGTAACATCTAAGAAATTTGATTCTTGTGCCTACCTGGCAGGGGATGGAGATAGCTAACTAGGCACAGGGGAGCAAGGTGATATGAAGATAGCTGTGACTGATATGATAAGGAGTGGTCAACAGCTGTCTGATAACTGCATGGTTCACCACAAGGGTCATGGTAGGGGCAAGGTTTAGGGAAGGATTTGAAGGGAACACCTGGAGTTTTTCCAGGTTTGAACACATCATAAAAAATGTCAAACACCTATCAACAAGAAACTAAACACACAGTTGAAAATCAGCTGGTAATTTGGAGAATTTACATCCCATTGCTTGGACAATCCTTGAAAGAGTGCATAAAAGGAAACTTCACTCTCCTTGTAGAGAACAATAAGCCCTGGACATCATTTTTTTTTCCCCATATATTCTTATGAGGGTCTACACTGAGCTAACCCCAGGAGACTGCTTCAGCAGCTTGTCTCAGTACCCATGATGAGGATGGGAATTTGCAGTTTGCCCAAAACTACAGCCAATCCCTGTCACAAGTCTTTCCACTGAGCAGAGGTGACCCTGGTTGGAGTGACATACTATAATGCTCAGTGGGCTTGCCTGGCAGAGCTAGTTATAGGCTTCATGGTGCAGGACCTAGGTGAGGAGACATCCAGGGAGATCTCAGCAGCCCCATGGCCTGGTGCATCCTAAGGAAGAGGATGAAGGGTATCCATGGAGACCTGGTAGCACAGTAGCTGCACTAGTACTGCAGATATATGGACAATCCTGGATGGCAACAGAGCAGTTACAGCAGGGTCATCTGCAAGCCTCACCTATAGAAGCAGCTGTGGGAGTGCTATGTTCTTCAAACAGTTGTTTGTTGGCTGGTGATCCTGACAGGAGGCTTTTGTAGCCTGTTCTGAACAAAGACATCTTGGTTGTCCCATCTCAAAGACACCTTGGGTTCCCAGAAGATACTGGGAAACATATAAAACAAACAGCATTTTTTTCTTGGTATAAAACACCTGTAAAGCCTCTGTTTATCTCAAAGGTGCTGAGGGAATTAGCAAATCATTTGTAAAAATGCCTTGGCCTCATTCATCTATTACAAGACTAGTTATTTAAGCAAGGGAAATGCTCACTCTCTGGGCCATCTCTGCAGACTACAGCAACAGTCTAAACTGACAAAATTTAACTTGGTTATTTCATTGGAATACCTAATCTGGGTTTATAGAAGTGCTGTATTCATTCTTTAGTAGTGTCACTGCCAATGCAGGTACTTAAATATGCCATCAACACCTTTCTTTTACATTGACCTAGACTAGATGTTACATCTCTGAGATGCTAATGATTATAATGATTAATATTGTGTAGTGCCTTACAAAAGATTGTTAATTCGCAGGTAGGGATTGCTGGTAATTAGAATAATGCCGGGAATATTTTACCTTACAGTCTTCAGTTGAAAAGCCTTGTATGGAAGGCAAGGCATGTTACACTTTTGGCAGACAAATCATCCTGGAAATAGACTTGATATGTTAAAATAGCCCTGCTTGAATGAGGTTTATTCAACAAGCCTAGGGGCTGGAAATAGCTCAGAGAATATATGGCTAAGTATGGGCTGTCATATATTCTGTGCTTTAGAGACTGATTTCTCCTCAGGAGTCACAGTGTGTGTGCTCTCCAAAAATCCAGCTATATGCTCAGCTGCTCTAAATCAGGCAACTGCCCTGGGGTTTAGTTTGATTGTGTATTCAGGCAGTGTAAAGGGAATGGGCAGATAGGAATGTTGGACTCCATCTTTCATTAAAATCCCAACCACGTTTTCTTACAAGTTTCTCTACCAAAGAGGCTGCCCGGTGCCCCTGCTTTGTGTAAACAGGCTGGTGAAACCCCAAGGAGCAGAGAGATATATTTGGGGCCCAAATTTGGAGTTGATGTACAGCAGAGCCGTCAGAAAGGGTGTAAATCAAAGACAAAATCCCCACTTAACCCTGACAAGGAGGTCTAATGAGTGAGTGCTCGGCCCTGGCTCGACTTGTATGTGTTGCTTCCCCGTGGAGCTCCACAAGGCCCCCTGCACCCTTACTGTCTCCTCTGCAGCATACCTATTTTGAAGAGAACTTCTGTATGAATACAAACTGTGATTTCTACACCTTAAAAACCAACAAAATGAGGTGTGGAGTAAAAATAGCTCGAGAAGAGTTCAGCTTCTTGAGGTGGCAGGTGGTGATGGCCAAGCACCTCATGAAGTTGTCTTGCTGGTCTCCAGCCCAGCCTCTACACAAGTTATCAAATGCCAAGGTGTCAGAGAGGAGTGACACTTGTTATCAGCTGCAAGGGAAGAGAAAGGAGACACGACAGCAGTGAGTGCCTTGATGAGCCGATGAGCACTGGGGAGCAAACACGGGCAGCAAGTGCTGCGTGTCAGCAGGCAGAGGACCCTGTTTGCCCAGGGCTGGGGCAGGCGGGGATGTGAAAGCTGGCTCTGTTGTTATTGTCGTGTTGTAAGGAGTAAGTGCGCTGGATTCTACATGCCTGGGTGTTTGATCAGGAGAGCACCGCTGACAGAGGATAAATAAACAGAGATAAAAACAAGATTAAGCAGGTCCTTCTCCTTATCGCTGCCTCTTTATCCCTATTGATCTCTGCCCAGTCCCTTTTCATCTAGCCTGGAATTCCTCACATGCTTGAACCCTGAGCTGTCACATCTAATTAAAAATGTGGTATGAGGCTTAGCATGCAGCAGCGGGTATTTTCCAGTGCTGGGCAGCTGTGTGTTCATTAGGGCCTTTCACCTTCCTTTGCCTTTCTCTATGAAAACTCATTTTGCTTATGTGAAACCCACCTGGGCTGGTAGCCAAGGAATGGCAGAGGTGAACTGGAGGAAAACAGCCTGGTTTTTTTTGGTTCTGTCTTCTTCAGGACAGATCCAGGAGGTGAATGCAAATGGTGGCCACCTTGTTTGAGCAATGCAGGTCTCTTGCCCTGGGAGACAGAAAGTGCTATGTCTACCTCTACATCTTTGGTGGGGATGTTCCTCCCTTCTTTGGGTCCCAAGATCTCTGTTGCAGACAGGCCAACATTACACATAAACTCATGTCCTGTCCCTGCTCACTGGCCATCACTTTCCATCCACCAGGATCTTTCCAAAGAAAAAGTGGTCACCGCCTGTCCCATTTCAAGCCTATTCCCACTTCAGTATGCTGCCAGTTTTCTTCTGGGGCTTCTCAGCTCTCCGGGTAACCTACTGCCTTCATACCCACCGAACCTCTCTGGATTCACTGAATGAGCTTTTAGTGCTTAGGACAATTAAAAGATGACACAGGTCAGTATCACTAGGTTGCTGTGTCCTTCTTCATAAAGGAGATGCCTTTCAAACACCAAGTGGGCTGTTGACATTTGGGTCCATAAATGACACACAAGTCTAAGGTCTGCCTGGATGTCTAACAACATCCAAGACATTGCTTCAGGTTGCAAATTAAGTCATGTTAAGACAAACAAGGTTAAAATAGAAGGTTAGCAGGATAAAGGTAAACAACACAGAAAAGGAAACACAAATAGCAAAGTTTATTTTCTTCCTGACTTTTTCCTTTCTGCATTTTACCATATTCTCTTTAAGTTTATTAAAACATAAATGATCACTTGGAAGCAGCTTTCCCTCATGCACTCATGATCTCTGGAAACTATTAGAACTTTGGGTTTGGCTCTGATTTTCAAAATTGGACAGTGGCTTTAGGTGAGACAAGATTTGTGGAGTGGGCAATGCTATTTGGCAGATTGGCAGAACTAGGGAATAAAACCAAGCATAGTTATGGGGACACAGCCACTTGTGTTTGATTCACTGTAGATGTAGCACTAGGCATCTTCATTTTTCCAAGGCTAAAACATGCTAGTAATTTTGAAACCATGTTGAGCAATTCCCCTTTCTGAAATCCAGCCTCTTGACAGTGTCTTAGGCTGGGCACCCAAAATCACAGGCATTTTGGAAAAGGTAGATCATGTCACTCCGTTGCTTTTGCAACTTTTTTTTTTTTCTTTTCCCTAAGGATAAGACACTTTACTTCAGATTTACTATGTGAGCCAACAGGCAATCAGTATGAGCAGGGCCTTTATTTATTCTTTCCTATGCCATCATTCAAGGCCCCACAGTATATTGCTCACTGTTAAAACAATATCATTAGACATGAAATATATGTTGCCAGGCTCTCCCCCCTCTCAGCTCACTCCCTCTCCCTCCCCATCATTTTTTTTTTTTCTGAGGAGAAGGGAAAGAAAACTTCTTTTCAGGATACATTGTAGGGAGTGCTCATGAACTGGCAATTTATTTTCTCCTGAGTTTGACACTGCCAGGCCCTTAGTGCTTTTATTGACTCTGGCTAAACACAGTGACAATTATTTTTGTTGGTTTCAAATCGCCTTCTCCAGCAGAGTGTGAAGTCAGCAGGTTTTTTTTGCATGCTGAGCATACCCTTTCAGACACCATAAGAGGAGCAGAGGGAAAGAGGATGGCTTTTTTTTTTTTTTCTTCTTTTTTTCTTTTTTTTTTTTTCTTTTTCGTTTTTATCCAGTTGCACTTTGGCATTCCCTGAACAGACCTTTTGTTTCAAAGCAGGGGAAAGTAAGGGAGAGGTTTGCGGCTGAGACACGGATTGATAGTTGGGGGAGAAAGCAGAGCCAGAACACCCTTATCTGATGGGTGCTGCTGCAGAAACCTGCTTTTCCACACGTACCCACTGCAATGCATCCCCCTATGTGGGATGGTGGGGGGTTTTGTGTACATAGGGTCCTCCCACCGCTCCTTGCTCATGTATGGTCACCCAAAGACCCAGCCAGCAATCTCCAGTCCTTCATCTTCCTCCCTCCTGGTGCCATCAGGAGTGTGGTGCCTCCCAAACCTCCCTAACCCTCTGCTGGGCTGTGAGGGGTCAGGATGGTGCTTCTCGGAAGAGACATTTAAACAACCCTTGGCAAAGGTCCCCTGGAGCATTCATGGCTTGTGGGATGTGCATTGACCAAAGTGTTTGTTTGAAGCATTTAATTTTATCCTCTCTGTTTCCACGTATCTGTTACCAGCAGAGCCCAGGAAAGGGCAAAACCCAAGTATCAACTCTGTAGATTGAGCCAAGGGAGTGCTCCACAGACTGACCCACGTATCAGTAACAGCCATTCTGAATACGACCTATAGATGTTTGCAGACCAGTAAAGCTGCTTTGGAAGGAGATAAATAAAAAAGCCAATCTTTCAGTCTATCACTTGGATGAATTGGATGTGCTTCTTTATAGTCTTGTGTAATTTAGATTACAGACACTGATTAGTTTTTCTCTGCCTACCCACTCTGCACAGAGGCTTTGACCATTTTCTGTCCTTCTAAGTGACACAAAAACCCAGAGAGCTTAAATCAGTTTCTGGCCTGGAAACACTGTAGATGAAAGTATGTCTTCTCTGGGAAAGCAGATGGAGAAAGGTCCGAAAACGATTTTGTTAATATTTCTTTTTCAAACATTTTTTGTTGTTTATAACCCTCTGCTGCCTAAATTCTGAGAAATATTAACAACCAAAACATCCCAAAGTTACGTGTAAAAGTAACTGTCATAGTGAGAATTGTTTTTTACTTTGATAGAAAAACTTCCTGTCAGTTAAAAAAGCATCTGTTCAAGAGAATCACCCTCTTCTAAATTTGTGATATTGAGTAAGGTCTGAAGTTTAAATTGCCATCTGAGGACTCTCTCATTATTATTGCCTTTATAAGTGGTTTTATGAAATGCTAGGTCTGGAGGCGAGGTTTGCCTGAGATGCCCAGATTTCCTGGCAATTAATCATTCCTGCTACCGCTAGCCAGTGTGTAAGTACAGAATGCTGTAGGCAGATGCTGTAGACCAGATCCTTAAAACTGGGTTAAAAGCAGCCTTCCAAAAAGAAAAGAAAAAGGAAAAGGAAAGGAAAAATAAAAATAAAGAAAAAGAAAAATAAGAAAAAAAGAAAAAGAAAAAGAAAAAGAAAAAGAAAAAGAAAAAGAAAAAGAAAAAGAAAGAAAAAAAGAAAAAGAAAAGAAAAAAAAAGAAAAAGAAAAGAAAAAGAAAAAAAGGAAAAGGAAAAGGAAAAAGAAAAAGAAAAAGAAAAAGAAAAAGAAAAAGAAAAAGAAAAAGAAAAAGAAAAAGAAAAAGAAAAAGAAAGAAAAAAAGAAAAAGAAAAGAAAAAAAGAAAAAGAAAAGAAAAAGAAAAAAAGGAAAAGGAAAAAGAAAAAGAAAAAGAAAAAGAAAAAGAAAAAGAAAAAGAAAAAGAAAAAGAAAAAGAAAAAGAAAAAGAAAAAGAAAAAGAAAAGGAAAAGGAAAAAGGAAAAGTGGTTCCATCACACCATGGGGCAGTGATTGTTGGGACAGTAGCAGAGTTGGACATTCAAGGTGCAGAAGGTGATGAGAACTTCTCTATCTGCCTTTGCCAGCCTTCATAGACCCATCTTAGGCCACATAGGACAGAGATCTGAGTGAAATTCCCCTAAAATTACAGGCAAAGGCCTTAGTGGTTTGGGGCTGAAGTCACCTGGGAATTTTGAAAACAGGATTGATCCTGCCTCCAAGAGGATCAGTTACTTCAACAATGAAAGGGGGAATTTCTATTTATTTACACGAACAAACAAGCAAACAAAAGCATTTCTGATTTTATTGCCTCTCTGCCTTCACACAGAACCATAGCACAGGCTGTGCAGAAGTCATCCCTCCCTGTGCTCTTGCACCCAAGGGGATTTCTCTGTGGACTTGCCCAACATTTGGTGCACCACAACATGAGGGGCTTGTCCAAACTGCTTCTCCTTGGCTGCTGTTGAGCTCCTGACAACAGCTTTGCAGTTTGGATCAAAAATTGCTCATGATTTTGGAGCAAAAACAATTCTTGTACTGATTTTCCCCTTCACTCTCTTTTCCCTTGCAATGCCTGTCTTCAGCATCCAAAACTTTCCTATTCCTGAAGATGATATCAACTTCATGCCCTTGGCATGTACTTCAGTACGACTCTAAACTAGAGGGAGAAATAGTAGATGCCTGTATCTACTCCCAGTCTGGACTCTCTGTGCAGCTCTTACCATGTCATTTGATTTCCCTGAACTTTGTTCTGTGATGCAGAGACATAATTTTCATTGCCTCACCTAACCAAAAATGTACAGATTTAGATACTCATACCTGACCACTTTAATCCTGGTTTCAGCAAGTCTTCAAGTATATGCCATAATGGTCTTCTGGAGTACTATGAAAGGTCAATTTCCTTCTGTGTGTTTTTAATTCAATAAAAAGGACTTCTAGGTAAAAGAAATGTGACCAAGATGAGGTGCAGTATCTTCACTGCTGTACAAACACATAGAGCGAGAAGCAGTTCCTGCCTGAAAGAGTGGGCAGAATTTCTAACAACAGAACTGTTGCTGTCGTTGTTTTATAGATAGGACACGAGGGAAAAAGAGCAAGTCCTTTGCCACAATTCAGGAAGAAAATCATCAATGGGAGCAGTAAAAGAACTCACCTCTTCCATGACATCTTAAACTGGGCTGCATTACTGCACCTGCTGGAATTAATTCACCCTGATTTGAGGCAAGCAAAGGTGACAATATTTGGATCAAATGTTGTATATATATAAGCAGTGTATGACTTCTTGAGTTTTTGAAGAACATGTATAGATTGGCAAGGAACTAGAGAAATACTTTGGATGTTTATTCTCCCTAAACTTCTAGACGTCTTAGTATTAGTAGTTGACATGAGCATTTCCAGCAACTGAACTTCGGGAATTATAATTCCGAGAACAATCCCATTCATTATTTCAGCCCACTTCACTTGGAACTCTGATTTCCAAATGAAAATTCAAGGAGGAAAAGCACACATTAAAAGAAAAAATAAATAGAAGGATTCCAACAACTGATTTTCATTTGAGCATCTTATATTTATTTTCTTCCTTTATAATTATGCAAAGCAGAGTGCATCTTTTCTTAATTAAATGGGTAATGACTAGTTTGGTAGCCAGCAGAGCAGTGCCTTCGGAGAAAAGATAGTATTTGAATGCAGAGGTTACGCACAGAACCCTCTCAAACAGATCTTTGTGCCAGAGGCTTTGTTTTGATACTAGAAACATTTCCACTACAGCAGCCTCTGATGGCAGTCATGTGCGGGATTAGGAACTGACTCCATTCAAATAACAGACAGCTGTTTGGAGTGAAAACTCGTCTCTGTCAATTTGCACTCAAAGAAGGCAGAGGGAAAGGAAAAAAAAAGACCCTGGGCCTGGGAATCATTGTAGCTTAATCCCTCCTTTGGCAGGAGATAAAACTAGGGCTTTCCAATGCTCTATAATTTCTTGCATTGACCTGGAAAGAGATTTCTCTATTCACTGGGCTGTAAACCTCCTTTTTTATATTTACTACATGATGTACAAGAACTGAATCTCCAGCAGAGAAAACATGCCATGTTGGGCTAGGAGCCTGGGAAGAAACTTAGTCTCAGTTTAAATAACTGAGTGCAGCAGGGACACACAGTAGCTGTTAAAACCACTTGCAGATTGTTCTTTTAACTTCCAGCGGAAGGTTTTCTCATTTTCTGCAGAAGTGGCTGAGATTTCCAGAAGTGGTTGATGATTTATGGCGGTCTTCTCTTTGGATGTCAAACTTCAAACCCTAGAGCAGGGCCTGATTTTTGAGACTGGCTGCACAGCTCTTACAAAAAGCCGAATATCTTCTGTACGTCTCAACTCCCTGGTAGTTCTAGTCACTTGTGTGATATGATTTAAAAAATAAATAAATAATAACATAAAACTACAGTGAAAAAGTGGAACCTCCAGAAAGTGCAACTGCAGGCACAGCTAAGGAATCAGCTGTGCTGCTCCCGTGCAGCACACAAGGATTTTTGGTTAGCATGGTGCCTCCTACCAGCATCATAAACAGGCTCTTGCAAAAGGTGTTTCTGTTGTTTTTCAGAAGAAAAATTGGCTGTGCCAAAGGACATCCCTAAATACAGCATAATGAATGGCAGAGCTATGGCCAGGACAGGCCTGTGAGCACCTGGAGCCATCCCTTTTCCCTTGTCCTCCCTTTCAGAATTTCATTCTAAAAAACAAGAGAACGGCATTTAATCTATTAGAAGTGGGTTTTGTTAGGAAAGTAAACATCTCCTCTGAGGCTACCTGGGACAGCTTTGGTGGAGGTCTTTCATAGTTCTGTGTGTCATCTCAACTGGAAAGTTTTGCCAAATGATATGAAAAAAGAGGGAAAATTCTGAGGTTTTTAGAATGTGCTGTTTTGACATTTTGAAATTAAATTTGCATTGGCATTTCTTTTGGAAGTAAATTTGGATTTACATTTTCTCTTATCCCTTGTCATAGGCTTTGTTACCCAGCTGTCTGTGGCATCTCCATGCTGGTAGTGGAGAGGTGCTGGGGCATGTGGCTGGAGGTGGGCGTCGCATGGGGCTCTCCCATGCCCTCACCCACAGCTGACCCCTGTGGAAACACTCAATATCTAAAAGAAAACCCACCCATTTCCTTGAAATAAAACATTTGGAACAGGCCAAGAAAATATATATATTTTTTAATTTATCTATGAATTAATTAATTGATTTGTTTATTTGAATGGGGTGAGCAGTTTCCTCTATGGAAGACTGTGGAAAAGGCTGAGTTTCATACCCACGTGGAACAAAGCCAGTTTACAAAATCCTGAATCTCCCTGCAAAGCAGCACTTCATCCCCTGGGGGCTGCAGAAGCCCACGAGGAGGGTGTCCAAGCAGCCAGGCCACAGCCAGGAGAAACATCCTCTGTCAACACGACACAAGGAGAAAGAGTGGGAAGGAAGGGGATGGAGAAGCGATTTTGCATAACGTTCTCCCTGCTTTGTTTGGATTGGAAGCCTCTTTCACCATGGCCCAGCAGACAGCCCTTGGATCACTTGGAAATTGTGCCCAGTTCATTCTTGTATAGAGGCGAAGCCGGGACTGTTTGCTGTGGCCAGTGCCAAGGAGCTCGGCAACCTACAGGAAGGAAGGTCTTGTTCTTAAAAAAAGCCCCAAACCCCCCTTGAGCTCAGGAGCAAGGAGACATGGATCCTGTCCCAAGCCCAGTGCTCATTCTGGGTGGCCTTGGACAAGTCACATTGCTGACTCTGTTCGGCTCTGCCTGAAAAAGCAGGATGAAGCACGGCAGGGGGGTATCGCTCCCTGCTCGCAGCGATAGCACTGAACACCAGGAACTGCCTGCAAAGGCCCTGACAGATGAAATGGGCTCTGTAGTATTGCTTCAGTTCCCTGCTGTTGTCAAAATCAGACTTCTGGTATATCTGCACAGTCCTTGGAGAGGCATCCCAAAGAGATGGCATGGGATGCTTCCCCATGGGCTAGCTGTTGTCTCAGGCCAGGCTGCAGGCAGGGAGGAGCTGTATGCACCAAAATCTGTAACTTGGTGGGTACACCAGGTCCCAGAGCCATGTGGACCAAGCTGAGCATGCTATGGGACATTTTATGAAGACAGGAAGAATAAGGATTTCCATTGCCTCATCTGAATTTTCCAGTATTTGGTGTCACAGATTTCATGCTGTGTCATCTAGATCACTCACACTGACAAATAAAATTATTGACCATCTGAGTGCAATTAAAGCCTATGGCAAGATTTTCTTGATAGTATCCTTTGTATGGAAGCTGGTATTACAGAAATGGCAATTGGAAGTTGTCCAGGCTCAGTGAGGACGCTGGACCTCTACCATAATGCTCATGTTTTTTATGTTGTTAACCCTGTACACCTGCTTGAACAAATTCTCTAGCTCCTCAGTGTTAGCCAAATAAAATGTTCTTTCATGAAGTTCAAAATGTGGTGATAGATAATGATGAGTCCCTTCAGGGGTAGATGGAAAATGAGTGAATCTTAAATCCTGTTATTTTGGATTTTCTTCCAAAATGTGGAATGTCCCTTTGTGGTTTGCAATCCAGCATGAAAACATGAAAGTCTCTCCTTCCTTTCTTTAGTAAAGAAGAATTTTCCTCCCAGTCTTCCCTTTCTGGTCAGCCATTTTGCAAGTGCTCAGGTAAATCCTACTCTTACCTCAGCAGTGGCTACTTATGAGACAAGGCTCATCATAGCTGATCTTACATTCTTTTGGGTCCTGAACATCTGAAAACATACTCTGGGAATTGTCTTCTTTCCATCTGTACAAGCAAGTTTGAGAATACAGGTGGCCTCTCATTGCCACCCTTCCGTTGCTGCCATCCATCTCCAGGAGAGATCCACCTCTCCTGCAGCATGGGCAATACCTGTAACTCCATGTCTCTGGGGACTCACTGAATTTCAGGAATTACTGGAAAGTATTTATTTCTCTGAAGCATCGGAAAGTCAGATCCATCATAGAGGTGGTGCAAAGCACTCACAAGGTGCAGCCGATTTCCATTTTTTTGTGTGTGTGCGGTAACAGAGTCCCATAATGTTGGTGTCTTGATAAAGACATAGTGCCAAAAGAGGAAACATACGTGGCTGCAAGGCCACACAAAAATGTTACTATTTTTAACTAAATAACTATAATTTATTTATGTGTTATATTTCTTCCTTTATTTACCACTGAAAAAAATATCAAAAATTGATATTTTTTTTTTTCATTCCCAAATTTTTCTTCTTTTAGCCTCTTTTTTTTTTTTTTTTTTTTTTTTTTTTTTTTTTCCCCAAATTATCTTTATATTTCAAAGTTCAAAGGCAAAATTCTGAGTGACCTGCACTTTGTAAACTCGCATACATTCAAAAAGCTTGGAACATTGTTGGTAATGGAGCTGATGTTAATTTGCTATGTTGCCTTTTTGTAATTTTACCAAGCTAAAATAAATTTTAAGAAATCTACAAAAGGGAAAAAAAAAAAGGAAAGAAAATATCAAATAAACAATAAAACCAAGATGTTGATTTTATGAAATGTTCTCAATTAGTTTTTCAAACCAAGTGTTAAAACCTTTAAATGCTGATTTCTTTGATACCTCCCAGGCATGTGCCTCCATGCTGTAAGTCCTTACTGGATGCCCTGATCTCTGCACTCCTGCTCTTTGGCCACAAAACCATCAAGTGCAGCAGAGGCACAGGCAGATGATCTTACTTAGAGGTTTCTGTCTTGTGTACTTGTGCCAGGTCCTTCTCATTATTTCACTTGCTCCAAATTTGCATTGAATAATCTGTATCTGCAAGAGATTATTCCATCAACATTCATTTTGAGAGGAAGTCTGATCCAGTCAGAATAGAAGTCAGGCTCATCCTCTGTACACATTGTCTGTATAAACTGAATGGAGGGATGCTTTCTTCAAAGAACCATTTATTTACGGGGAACTTCTCTAATCCATACACTGAGGATCAAAACCTCACTGCAGACTCTCTAAACCACGAGACAAAACAGAACTTATCCCCCCGTTAGATCATTCATCTTGAAAAAACATGAAGGGACAATATATATATATATACTTTTTTAATCCCTTCTGATACTAGCAGCCACAGAGTCCCCAGTACTATGAGGGGAAATATTGTGAAGATGTGTACATAACTTTGAGTCACAAGGCATTGTACATACATTCACCTGGAGATGGAAGGGGGGGCTCATATAACTGTTAGTTACCCGTGCTATGCTGCTCTTTTAGTTAACCTCCCACTGCTCCCACAGACACAGCTGTACAAGCCCTATGCACATCTGGAGGTGAAAGCCCAGGACAAAGCAATTTTTTACCTCATGGAGCTGTCAGTATGAACATAGATCATTCAGCTTGGCCTTGTGAACTGTTAGACTCTGTAGGGAATGGTGTCAACAGGTGAGAAGCTATGGGCTTGGCCTGCAGGTCTTCATCATCATCATCAGGCGACGAAGCTGGTGAGGGGTCTGGAGAACAAGTCCTACGAGGAACAGCTGAGGGAGCTGGGCTTGTTCAGCCTGGAGAAAAGGAGGCTCAGGGGCGACCTTATTACTCTCTACAGGTACCTTAAAGGAGGCTGTAGCAAGTTGGGGGTTGGTCTGTTCTCCCACGTGCCTGGTGACAGGACGAGGGGGAAGGGGCTTAAGTTGCGCCAGGGGAGTTTTAGGTTGGATGTTAGGAAAAACTTCTTTACCGAAAGGGTTGTTAGACATTGGAACGGTCTGCCCAGGGAAATGGTGGAGTCACCATCCCTGGAGGTCTTTAAAAGACGTTTAGATGTAGAGCTTAGTGATACGGTTTAGTGGAGGACTTGTTAGTGTTAGGTCAGAGGTTGGACTCGATGATCTTGAGGTCTCTTCCAACCTAGAAATTCTGTGATTCTGTGATCATGTGCCTGCTGCCTTTGAAACATTCTGCTTGAGCTCAGGCTTGAAGCCCTCAGGCTAGGTGGCTCCCTCCAGTTGTCACCAAGCTGTCTTTTGGCTCCAAATTCAAGTGTTAGAAAGTCTGTCTCTTCAGCTAACATATCAGGACATCCTTGAATTTTATTAATTCTTTCTGGCACGTTCCTCTTCTTTGTATTCAGGTCACACAGACATGGGTTTGGCCATGTAACCTGCTAGAGTCACCTCGACATCTCATGCCCTTACCATCACAGCAACATGCTGGAAATGCTCTTATGGCTTCATTTACCCCTTAAACTAGATAAACACAAAAACGTGAAAGAACAGAGAACTCCTCAGGTAGGTAACACCAGACCTCTAGCATATAACAGCTCTACTCCTCTGTCAGGTTAACAGCTGCATTAAGACTATTTTGAAGTGTTCATAGTTTATGCATTATCTGCGTAAATCAGTGGAGTGAGGAGTTTTCAGCAGCCTTTCACAACCATTTTTTTTTCCCTTTTACATTGTGCTTTTTTTTTTTTTTTTTTTTTTTTTTTTTTTTTTTTTTCTGGAGAATTGCAGAGGATAACTGGCATTGCATTGGGGATGGTGTTTGTGAAGCTGGATGCTGTTATCTCCATGCTTCATTTTCCATAAGGACAAAAACAAGGGTAATGATGCTTTCCAGCTCTGTGAGATCCTTTGAACTCCACTGCCAAGAAGGGCTAGATAATAGTGGATAACATGGTTACCATGAGCTTTGTTGCTCAAACACATCCCTGGGGGAAGACAAATAAAAACAAACAACTCCACTATAAATAATTTTCTTACATTAGAGAAAAGCAATGTTCTGGCACCACCAAGCAGACTGCCTGATTGCTGAGTAGCTGGCATCTGCCTGCTCTCTAAGGGAGAGGTGGCTGGAAAGAAATGCACAAAAGTTTATCTGCCTGCTAGCCCGTGGGTCACTGGGACACCAGCACTGTCAGTGCTGCCTTGTGGACAGGGCAATGCCAGGTGACTATGCTAAGAAAATCAGAAGATGCCTAGAACTTTCTTGAAAGTGCTCATCAAAGGACATAAAAAGTAGACCCAAACTCATGTTCAGCTCCCCTGTGTCCACAGCATTTTTTTTTAGAGCTGGGCTTGGACGTGTATGTCAGGAGTAAGCAGGAGCCAAAGTCCCCTGGACATGTCCCTGTTCTGTGCACCCCCCCGCAGTACTCCTACTGAGACGTTCTGCCCCGCCAGGAGACGTGCTGAGAGAGAAAGGGGAAGACAAGCACAGCCCCAAAGCCAAAGTTTCAAATTTCTGAAATTGTGTGAGAAGAGCCCCCAAGCAATGGCTGGAAAGTGAAAAGAAGAGCATGGTGACTTAATTATTTTTTCTTTGTTATAATCATCTATGGACTTAAGCCTTTTTTTTAGTTCCCCAAATCCAATCTGTGTCTGATATAATGAAGTACTGTATATATTTATTTTCCTTTTGTGATCTTTCTTTTCCATTTAACAAGCACATTTAGAATCAGAGGGAAGAGAGAAAGAAAAATAAACTAAAACCAAAGTAAAAATTGAGTTTTATTTGTATCAACAATCTGATAGTTTAAATCTGAGAAACCAAGCATATCTTAGTTCATTTACCCACTGAGTTAATAATTACAGTTCCTAAATAATAAGACATTCTATAGCCTGAAGTCTTCATTCTGAGTATATATTTATATTAGCAGTTAAGTATACTTTTCATGGGCAATTAAGACATTATTCGCTCCTAGCTATTCACAGACATCTCAGGAGGCATTGGGGGGAGAAGGAATTGTGAAGTCACAAGGATAATAACAGCCAAAACCCTTTTCCTCTTCTTGTGATATTGATTTTCAGAACATAAACAGAGGCACAGAAAGCTGAATCTTGGTAATATACCTATTTTAAATGCCAGTTGTTGAGTAAATAGACCTCTGTGGGGATATGTTTGTTTGAAAAGTCCTCTGGGATTAGAGAATATTAGCCCAGCATTCAGCCTGAGACCTATTTTGTGAGGCGTCTTTGTTACTTTGTCAGCTTTCTAAAGCCCTTTATGATAGGTCTCAGCCCTGGTGATATTTATTCAAGTAAACCTAAGAATCAGAGTTAAGATGCAGCTGTTCCAACATTGTGGACATCATTGGTTCTCAGTGCAGAACATCTCGGAGCAGACTAATAAAGTATTCATATTCAACATGCCACTGAGCCATTTTCCACAGTCAATACTTTTTGCTAATTAATTCTGGCCCTGTATCATTTTGCTCGAACACATGAACTAGAGAGTTATTTACCTACCACTGCTTTGCACACAAGGCCCTGATTTTTAACGAGGCTAATCCTGGTGCTGCTGTTTGCAGCACTGCATTCTGCCCTTCCTCCAAGGAGTGGAGGGCTTGTATTTTTGTATTTACCAGCCAAAGAAAATAAAGTTGTTTTCTGCCAAAAGGGCATCCTCTAGCTGCTTGCTTCACAAATTCATCTTTGCTCATGTGGTGCAGGCCATGTAGGAAGAGCATCCCTAGGCTAGACCAGTCTTCCCTCTCTTTCTCTTCTATAAGGCCAAAAGATAGCAGGGACATTTGAGTTAAATCAGTACTTAATAAAAGGCAGCTCTGATTAATTTTTTCCCATTGTTCCTCGTTCATTTTAAATGTCAAACTTTACCTGAGTCAAAATGCATTTATTTACTGACTTTGCATCCTGATTTGTTTAATTCAGGCCATAGAATAAGTGAGTACAATCCCAGTGTGACCATGACCATGTCTTAACTCAGAGGTAGCTGCCTCTAAACATGCTCCTTGCCTTGGTTTGAATATTTTATAAAGTCCTTGAAATACAGAAGAAGTTTTGTGCTTTTTTTTTTTGTTTGTTTTTTGTTTTTTTTTTTCATTTGAATGTGTTAGTGGTGTCCAGTGTGATAAAAGGAAAATTTATAATCAAAATGTTCAATAAGCCCAACTGGATGACAGTAGGTTTTCTCTACTTGGTGCTCCTCCTCTTTCATGTATCATGCATTAGATAAATTGAATGTCAAAAATACAGGATCAGTTTCATAACAGAGATCATTATTTGAATTTTTCTGCTATGCTGTGTCATGCAGTGAGTGGAAAACACAGGAGTGCAGCAGAGTTGGGCAGTCAGAGCAACCTTTGAGGGAAAAAAAGCAGAAAATAAGGACTCCTATAACAGCCCATGTTGCAATCCCACACATTTTACCTGTCCATCTCTCTCTCTCTCTTTTACTGACAAAGGGCAGAAGGAATTTAAAACCACAGGAGTCCTCAATTTTGAAGTCTCTCTCAAATGTAGGAGCCTACTGAGGCCAAAAATAGCATTTCAGTGAGCACTGTGGTCACAGTGAAATCACGGGTGTAATGGGCAAGGTTAAGGAGACACCACTGCAGAAGTAAGCAAGAGAGCTGCACGGCTCCTGATTCTGGGGACTTGGTGTGAGGCTGACCTCATGTTCACAACACAAGATGGATCTCAGGGTAAGCATCTGTATAACTTCAAAACTTGTATTTTCTTCTGTCCCACCTGTGTATCAGGAGGTCTATGATGTCTATCTCATGTGTGTTTGGTAAATGAGCATTTGGAAGGAGTTTTGAATTCCCTTTGCAGAAGAAACTACCCACCCTGAGTGTTATCATGAACATCCAGCCTCCTGCCCTGTATTTGGAGAGCGTGGTGTTTCATTTTAATAGCAAACCCACAGCTGCAGCGTTGTTTGTTTCCACAGGTGCACTGAAGTAGATGCTGTTTTAATCACTGAACCCAACCATGAGAAATCATAGACCCCAGTTCCAAAGGCAAGATCTTCCACAAACACAGGGCTTGCTCTGGGAAAGCATTTCTCTGGGCAGAACACAGATGGATTGTAGGGACAGACAGAAACCCACTGTTAGCGAGGCTGAAGAGAAAAACCTGGGCAGAATCCAGAACTTAACTCAGGTAAATAAAATGGTACATTTCTATGAAAAGCTTCATGAATAAGCAAAGATTTTTTAAAAAATAAACCCTTTCTGGAAGTTGCAGCATACGGTATTCTCTTCCAGGAATGGTACTACAAGACACAAGCATTACAGCTTTGGTATTTTCTCATTAAGTAACTGAACAGAAAATGCAGAGATACTGCCCAAACTGGGCAGGAGCTGAAATACCAACTTCAGCCTGCTCTGTTCTGAGTGCTAACGTAGCATAGGGTGGGGTTCATCCCCCTAAACTCAGTTTCCTTCGAAATCAATTATCTATTCCACATGGTCTCTTCAACTCATTTCACAGACATGGCAAGAAGCAGAAGGTGATCTGCCGTGTGACGTGCCTGTCCTTGGGAAGCTCATCTCTTCCCATTGGCAATGCAGGGAGCCCAGCCACAACCTCCCACTGAATTTGTAGGCAGCAAAATTTTAGGAATTCCACCCATACTGCACCATCTCTGGCTCTGGGACCAAGTCTCTGCTCCATCGTTCAAGAAAAACATATGTAAGTAGTTGTTCAACATGAGCACATACCTGAAACTCAGTGGAAATTAGGTGGATGAGGAAGTGCCTTGCTTAAATGCACAGTGCATGAATATGCAGGGGGAGGGAGGGAGGAAAACCAGACTTTTTACATTCATTTAGGTTAAAACATGAATTTGAACTTGACCACAGCCACTTTCTGTGAATATTCAACAGCTGAACTATCTGAGCATGAAAGTTTGTTGACAGCAAATGTTCAGCTATTTGGTGAAAGCAAATTTGGGAGTTTAAAATGTGGGTTGTGTTCAAAATTCATGCTACTTTCAGGAACCAGAGCTGTGTATTTCTTCATCTTTGTACAGATCTGAGCCCACTGGCAGCACTGCCAGAAAGAAAGAACAATAATTCTTTCATGAGATCACCAAGTAAATATAAGTATCATATTCATGGACTGTTCATATAGCAAAAAATAACAATAATTCAGGCGCAGATCATCTCTAATGTAATTAGAGCTCTGCACCTCCCAACCGCCGTCTGTCAATTCTGGCCACATTGGCTATTTATGTGCAGAATTTTTTACTGGTGTCTACATAAAAGAGAGAATCCTCTCCTTGTGGGTCAATAGGGAGAGCTAATTAATAAAAATAAATCCAACCCTCAGAATCTAAATACATCTGTCAGTAAATTATTAAATTCAACAACCTCATCATTTTGTGCTACACATGAATTCCTGAATGCTGCTCTCTATAGACTCGAGAGGACAAAATTAGTTTCATGAGTGTATCTTGAATGTAGATAAAAGCTTCTCCCACACTGCTAAATTGTTTTTGATCCATATGGAAGTGTCTGCACTAATACAATAATAATCCCACACTAATATAGTAATAATCCCAGGCTTTCTGATAAAGACAGCAGAGTGCGGAGGATGGATTAGATAGTGAACAGCATCTCTTTCTCTCTCTAGTTTAAGTACAGAGGGTCCATGTGGGGAAACCAAACTCCTAATCGCTCTACCGGCACTTCAGTAAGATACATAAAGGAATTTGGGACTTTCCTCATGAAGTTATCAGCCTCACATTCCAGAACAAGCAGACCTTCTTCATCTATCCGGATGTATTCCCTGGCTCCCTCCAAGCCCAAAATGATTGATTTTCACAGGGCAGGCTGGAGCATACACTAGCACTCAAAGGTGCTGGGTGCTGCTAAGTGCATGCAGGGACAGGACTCAGGTGCCACTGAGGTAGCTCAGATTTTTAATTTATTTTTTTTTTTTCTCCTGTTTCAGTGTCCTTACCCTTTTCTTCTGGCATCACCACATAATGCAAAACACAATAGGTTTATTTTGATAGGTAACACAAGTGCAGCATTTTTGAGCACTGCGTTGCTTCTCAATAACCCTCAGCAGGTGGTCTCTGTCTCTCTGTCTTCTGCACTTAGGGCTCTCACCCTGCATCTGGCAGGACTTTTTATGATTTTTCTGGAGACAGTCGTTCTCCCTGACCAATCCCTCATTTCCAAGGATGAAGAGCTAGCACTTTCCCACTAAGTTTTCCTCGGGGCTTTGGTTGCTGCCAGTGAATATCTGGCTCCTGAGGAGGACCTTCATCAGGGAAGATATAATACACCCTGTAAAGCTTGAGACTGCTCATTCTCTCACTGTTTATCTCAGTCCTCTGCCTGTGTTTATAGATCAGTGTGTCTTCTTCACCCCTTTCCTAGGACTGAGGCTTATTGCTAACAGTGCGTGAAATATCCATTTCCCAGATGAGGCTGAGTGACTCTGATGTAATCCCAGAGGAAATTCACTGAAGTCAAGTCAGAAAAGGCATCAAATTTAGACCAGGTCTGAGGCCTCTTTGAAATAAAGAAGCAATGTTTATTTTAACAAACACTGAAAAAACAAACAAACAAAAAAAAAAAACAAAAAACTTTTTTTATTACTTTTTTCTTCATTAAAAAAAAAAAAAAAAAAAATTTGGTCAGGTAGACTCTGGACTGAATTTGAAAGACAGCAAAGAACCACTCCCAAATCTGCAGCTAGAAATGAACAGACAGATGTCCCAGACAGATGCCCAGGTCTCCATATCTGCCAGGAAGGAAGCTGTGGGCATAATTCTCCCAATAAAAATATTAAATAGTTAGACATGGATATTGCTGTGGCATGTCCACAGAGACATTTTGTAGCACATCTCTGCACCAAAAAAAAATTAATCAAGAAAATATGTAATGTGTACCTATATATCAATTCAAGAACAAATTCTTATGGTTTCAGAACATGCTGTTTCCTTGATGTGTTCAGCTCTCTATCACAACACTTTTCCCACAGAGATGCTGTGAGAAACTACTTAAAGTGGGTTTTCACTTCACGTACAAAGAACCATTATGAGATGCACTTAGGCTGTGCTGCAAACTTCCTCATCAAGGTGAATTTCTTGCCATGTGTGTTTTTACTGCAGAAGGTAGTGAGGTCGTTTTTAAGCAGTTCTGGTATACACATGAAGCACAATTGCTCTGCAACCAGCCAAAACTCAGAGTCCAGAAACATTCATGCTTTTGCAAGTGGTCCTGGTAGCTCAGTTCAACAAGTAGAGCCACAGGAGGATACGTTCCTTGCTCCTCCAGGGACTTTAATGTGTTTTGCTTTCCCTCTGGAGTGGGCTGAGAGTGCCCATATCATCCCTTACTACAACTCAGCTCCAGGCAGCAGCTCCTTAACCTGCACCCTGCCGTCCTCTTTGCTTGCATCTGTGTGAACACATCACCAGAATTACTTTACTTCTGCACCTTGTTTCAGGAACCTCACACACGGTTTCTCCTGCACTGTACCCAGCTTTTATTAAAGCTATTTCGGTTGGAGCTGGACCCATTTAATTTGATCAGGTCAGATCAATAAATTACAGGGCTGTTTCTGACAGCTTAGAAGAGTGCATGTGGGAAATGTTCCTTTTTGAAGCATTTGGTAGGAAGTGTCCCAGACACACAGATGGGGAGCATGTGTCCACTGAAATTAAATGGAGCTGGGGCTACGCACCCAGAAAGAAACACTCAGCCCTTTGGTAGTGGAAGGACGTTAAAAAAAGCTCAGTGATGACACTCATGCAACCTAATATCTCCACTGATGATATACACTTATTTCAACCACCTAATGAAATTGGGAGGTTTTATTTTTTATTACTTTATTGCTTTCTTGAATTTAATAACATACGAAGGAAAAATTAAATGACCATTTTCTCCATGGTGGAGTCTCTGTTTTCAATTGGTATCTTGTTTCACTCATTTTCTTCATTTTTAAATGCTGTTCTACCCCCCTACGCTGGCAACTTTTGAGCAAATATACAACCCACAGAAACTTAGGAAAAGGGTTTCTGGTTTCCAGTCAAACCTTATTGAACCCAGTAAAAGCAACCCTATGGAAAGATTCAGGAAATCTCTTAAACATGGTCATACGTCCGTCCTCATTCAGAAAAGCCTTTAAGCACTTGCTTAGCTCAGCTTCACTGGGAATTATGCACATGCTAAAAATGTTTCCTGAAAGAAGTCCCCATTCGTCCAACACCTACTTGGGGATGCTCGGTATCTTCATCACTCAGCCGTGTAGGACAGAGTTTTGCTATGGCAGATATACAAGTGCTAACTGAGCGATGTTGGAGGGCACAATGAGGGGCTTGGGGAGGGACAGAGTATCTAGATTTTAAAAATAAAACACTGTGAATGATAAATTATTTAATCCTTAAGCTGCCAGACCTTGCATGTTTCTACCTTTATTTTGTTAGAGCTACCTACCCCTCAACATTGCCCATAGTATCTCACTTTTGACCACTCTGTACCCAAAGGGTCAAACCTGAAATGGACCATTCCAGGACAAAATACTCATGTACCCAGCTATAGGAGAGATTCTGAGTTTCTCCAAGGTCTGGGTATTTTTTCCTACCTTCACACCTCAGGGGAACAGTAAATCCATCATTAGTGCCATTACACATATTTCATCAATAAAGTACTTAATGCACTGCAGTAGAAATGGGAATCTAATAGCGTTAAAATCCGTTTGTCACAGAAGGAGCTGGCAGGCTGCCCTGCTCAGTGAAACAACAAATTGACATCACTTGTACTCACAATTAAACAAGTCCAACAGCCAAGTACAAGGCATTGCTCTGAACTGGCATGGGAAGGTTATCAATTATTTTATCATGAAAAAGAAAAAAAAAAAGCACAAAAATAACTAACATCTTGTAACCTTTAGCAGTATTCTGGACGATGTGATTATTGCCCACCCACCAGCTTTTTGGGGCCATTTTTGTAAAGCTGGAGGCCACATTCATGGCAGCTAATGCCCATGGGGCTCTTGATCTGCAGATGGGAAGCACTTATTTGTATAAAATGCACTGAATTGAACACAGAAGTCCCATGAAGAAATGACAAACGGTCTTGTGAGCTCCTAGTCTTCACTTCTCTCACTCTGCATCTCTGGCTTCTCCTGTTTCGTGGTCTCCATGAGCAGAGAGGAGTATCTCACATATTCCTTTAGATGTGAGAATCAGCTATGGCCAAGCTAAGGCTCTTGCTTTTTCTGGGTGAAAAAAGGGGAAGTTTAAGTAACAGACACACCTGCAAATTAACATCATTCCTTCCTATGGGATGTGAGCCATGCACTTCCCATTCACTCTTTCCCAGTGAAAAGGAGATGCTCAAGATCACGAAGATAAATGTCTTCTGCATATGATGGGTTCAAAATCCCTTTCAACATTTAAATATGCAACTTGGTCACCAGGCATCATCCGATCTGTGGTAATGGGCCATGTGTGCTTTCTAAGGCTGCTGCTGCTGCTGACAAATTAAATACATTGGTTAAGGACTCTTGCTGGGGCTTACACTCATGTTTTACTTCCCCTCCACTGCAGGTTAGCACCATGCTCCAGGCTGTCTGCAGTCTTTCCGCGACTTGGGACCTCTATCTCTCAAGCTCCTTCCCTCTGCATTTCTCCTCTGCAGGTGCCAGCTACCATTTCTTTCAGAAATGGGCTATCATACAGTCAGCAAACTCTGAGCAATTGTTGCCCATTTCCATTTCACTTTGAAGTCTGCTGCTTCTATTTCAGACTTGATGGAGGTCTTGCACAGCCAAACACTTGTTTAATTTTTCCAGCTGTGCCATATGGTCTAATAAAAACGAGTGTCTCATTCTGCTAGTCTTGCCCCCTCATCCAGTGGATACTGATGCTGAGGAAGTTGTGGTGTATCTATCTGTATCACAAAAATGTGCCTCTGTACCAGATAATGCTCCATCCAAGTTAGGTGTTAGAGACTGTGACTCTGTGACTTATTACCAAGCATGTGCATCAGTCAAAAAGGTACCTTTTAATGTATATATAAGCTTATCAAAAATGATTAGTGAGGTCCTTGGCTGTTGAACTGTAGGGTGGGGAGGGTCTTCAAGTAGCTGGCTAGGTCACATCTGGTTACCTAGAATCATTTATAACTAGGTCATTCTCCACAGGTTTGTTTCACCTGTTCTTAAAGACTTTTGGTGACAGAATACATGCAGCCTGCCCAGACAACCCAGACCACTGCAACCCTGTCCCTTTCCTCAGAAAGCCTATTTTAACCTGAAAAGATATCTTATCTTGACTTAATTTAAATCCACAGCTTGTCATATTCATCACTGCAGTTTCATGCAAAAAATGTCTTTGTACAGTACTCATTTATTTTATGCCTTTGCTCTTCTCTATTTGTTTATTATTCTTATTCTTATTCTTATTCTTATTCTTATTCTTATTCTTATTCTTATTCTTATTCTTATTCTTATTATTATTATTATTATTATTATAGAAAAATCTTACCCATGTGGGACCTGAACCTCTGATCACTTGCTGGGTGACCAGTTGTGCATGAGACCACTGGCACTGCTTCTTTCAGTTTCTAGGTTGGATCAGAAAGATCTGTTGAAGTTCCCACTGTGCCGAGCTCTCTTCTTTGGAAGTTAACAGTCTTAGACAAATTTTCACTTTGAGTAATTGAGGAAAAATCCTGTCATTATCTGCAGGAGTCATTTAGGTGCATCTTATCAGATGCACTACAATGCAGTACATATATGGGTTTGATTCTGATGATATAAATAGGACACTGGTAGGAATATCTTTCCGGTTTATGTTACATAAGTGAGAAAAGGTGATCTGCACGTTTCTACAATCAGGGAATGTTGTCCATTTCCTGATTCTGGCGCCAACTCTGTATTTAAATTCTAACCATATTGTTACAGTCCATTAATTCTTGTAGACTGAATCTGTTGCAGTGCCACACAAGGAAAATATGTAACACAGATGTGTTGGATGTTATGAATTTTTCTTTTAGAAATAGCTTCAAAATACAATAATAATAGAAACACTCCAAACAATCCATATTCAGGCTAAAATTAAATCCATCTCTCTCTTTGCCCAGTTGCAGATCTGTAGTGTTAAACTTGGGACCACTCCTGCCACCTATTTGCAGTGTAATTAGAGTTCATTTGAAGTCTGATAGAATTTTGCTCCTACTCCAAAGGACATCAGTTGCAATAAATGACTTTCTTGGACCAAAGAAAAGCTATTCCAAAAATTAAAAAGCAAAGGGCAACTATGCTGCAAACATCTGAGATGGTCTAGCTTGCTCAGCTTTTCATAGCTGAAATGAACTGCCATTAAAAGCAGCTCTGGAGCATTTGCTCAGAGGTGCTTGTCCTATAAAGTGCTCAGCTTGTTGCAGTTATTCTTTCTCTCTGTGGCACTAATTTTGAACAGCAGGATAAAGGTTGTTGGAGGACTTCACCTCAGCAGGCATAGGAACATTAGTTGCCAGAATAATTCCCTGCATTAGGAGGATGAGATAAAAAGGCACAGGGCCAATCTTAGTTTATAATAATGCCTCTGCTAGTCCACGACATATGGAAAAAAAACAATGAAGCTTGAATGTGGTACTTCTGTCATACAGCCCTCTCACTGCAGCAACAGGAATGTTACTTTCTGGAATTACACTGTAAATTAGCCAGTCCCTGCCACCATTTTCCATTGGAATTTGTTGCATAAAAAATGAAAATTGTGAATTCATTTACATTCCTTCCAGATCTGGGGTATCATTACTGTTTTATATGACTACAGTTTGTGTATTATTATTATTATTACTATTACTGTTACTATTACTATTACTATTACTGTTACTATTACTATTACTATTACTGTTATTATTGCCTGGTCATTAGCAAGAGAATGACTAGGATATAATGGAATGTCCTTTGCAAATTTCTGTTCATCCCTCAAGCCAAAAAGGCACTTTTATATCCCCAAAAGGCTAATTTAATATCCTTCACAAACATGCAAGATATAATCTATATAGTTTACAGACATCTACAAGCTTATAACAAGCATATGCCTATATAGATATAACTGCCAGTGAGTAGAGTTATCATAGGAAACAGAAGGTAAGTAGATTTCTTCTAGTGAGTATTCGTATGCAAGTTCAATATAAAATAGCACATTAGACTCCACTGCAGCCAGCAGATATAAATTTATTGTACCAAAAGAAAGCTATATATAGGTTCAGTAGTGTTCTTGTCATCTTTTCTTATATGGTTCCATGTTTTTTTTCTTGGTGAAGCTTCGTTCAATGTAGCATGGCAAGTGTTGTCATCGTGGTCCCGATGATTTAATAGGGTGATGACAGTTTGCATCTGCAGAAGATGCATCCCAGAAGAAACTTCTTTTGGAGTAAAGTACTTGTGTGGCCAGGGTTTATCAGGAAAACCTTTACAAACAAGTGCAGAGCCAAACAAGATGTATGTATTGCACTGATTTTGCACTTTACTGAGTGAAGTGACAGACTTCACCAAAATACAATCTCTTCTACAGTCTCTGAGTCATACTTAGCTGTGTCATCAGAAGTAATCTTTGTAAAAATGAAGAATTTACCAAAGCTATTAAAATTGTAGCAGTAAAGCTGAAAATCTTATAAAGTGGTAAAACAACTGGATACAATTCATTTTTATGATAAAACAATTCATTTTTATGATAAGACAAGGAGCCAGACTGTTCCTGGTGGTGCGCTGTAGGCAAGAGTCCATGGTGACAACTTCCAACAGTGGAAATTCCAGATAGATATTAGGATATTATTATTATTATTATTATTATTATTATTATTATTATTATTATTATTATTCACAATGAGAGTACTTAGACATTCAAGCAATTTACACAGTGAAGTTGTTCAATATCCACCCTCGGGGATATTTAAAACTCAGCTGGAGTAGGTTCTGAGCAACTTGATCTAAACTAACCCTTCTTTGAGCAAGTGGTCAGACTGTGATTTCTGAAAGTCTCTTCCAACACACATTACTCTGCTTCCATGACTGCAGTAAAATTTACACAGTTAACAGGAATAAAGTAGATCTGCTGTGTTCCCAGTTCTGAATCAGACTTCTCCAACAGTGATGGGAAAGCCACAGGAGTTAGTTTTAGTTTTTCTACCTGAAAATTGGAAAGTAGAATATTCTTTTAATCACTGTGCTGTTTTTGTAGTATACACAATCATTGTTTGCCAAGTGTTCCTGGTCCTTAGAGTATTATTATGAAACATATACCTAAACACTCTATGAATAGCTATTAACACATATATAACAGCAACACAGGAATTTGCTTTGAGAAATAATACTCAGCTGTTGGCAAATGGGGCATAATTCCCAAAAATGTGCTTGTAAGTACTGCCTGGAGAGCTGGGACAAGCCATGGGATGCCCATGACTTTTCTGTGAAGCCTGTATTATCCAGAAGAGGTGACTTTCATGCCTTCTCCTGCACCAGCGTATTGAGACTGCTCAAGCCCTGGTCTGCAAGGCTTCACGTGCCAAAATAAGCCAAGCCGGTCCTTACACAAGCAATGGAGTTCCCATTATTTGGAGTACGTGACTAGCTTCTGAGTCAGCTCATTTTGCTTTGAGCCCTTGACTGGAGAGACACTTTAAAATCTCAACATCAGTAAGCAACCATCAATGAATCCGGAACGAAGCAGAGTGTGAAGAAAGCCTGAGTTTTCTTATGCACAGCTACCCTGGCTCACTTCTACAGGGCAGGTATTTGCACAGGCTTAGCTCTACCTCAGCCCAGAAGAGGCATGGAGAGCACTTGAACACTACTTAGACTCTTAAAATAGGACTTAAGTGGGACTTAAGGGCTGTTCTAGCCCTCTGTACGGGTGGGAATGCCACCTACAAAGAACAGCATGGCCCAGACAAAGACCTGTTCATGGGAGAGCCCACAGATAATGAATAACAAGAGGTTTCAGTGTAGCTGAGACATGCAGCTGACCAGAATAGGAAAGAGATGTTCAGTGCTCTACAGGGACCCTGCATCCAGACCATTATAAGTGTGTGTGTACGTGTGTGTGTGCATACAACTATACAGAAAGAAGAAAACATTTATAAAACATGGGCACACACACTAAGTAATTATTATGATTATCTTAGCATGCTTGGGAAAGTTGAATGAAAAATAATGTCAGACTTGTTCTGCATTCAGCTATGGAGGATGAGAAGCGCTGCTGCTAATAAAGGCAGATTTGGCAGCTGCGGAGCCTTGGCAAGGGTACAGAGTTCCTTCACAAGCTACTGAATGGCTCCAGCTGTGCAGAGCTTGAAACGTATCTTGAAAGCACTGAAAGACAGCTGTCCTGCTCCACTGCCCCACTTGCCTGGCTGAGAGGGGATGAGGGGAGTTAATTGTAAGCTTATGCTCTACTCTGGGTTCTTCCCCTGCCCACTCTCCATCTTCCTGGAGAAATATAATATATTTTCCCTAATACAAAGGGAAGAAGTTATATGTGGGACAGCCATCAGGTGCGGTGTGACACAAGTCATCCCAATGCAGGGTGGATGCTACTGCAGGTTTGGTCTAGGTTCTGTTGGCAAAGTGTTGCCAGAGGCATGTGTTGTATTACAGCTTGGCTTTGCTATTCACCTGCTTAGTAGATTACATGGATCCACTGTTCTGCTCCATCTGAGAGAGAAACTGAAACATTTTTTTAAACTATGTTTGTAATAAAGTTAGCAAGGCAAGAGGAAGAGGAAGGTATGCTACAATGCTATGCCTTCCAGGGGAGGAAGGTATCCTGTATCCAGAAAAATGTCAGTGCTATTTAACAGGGATACAGTCTTAAAAGTGGCAGCTCTGTCCCCTGCTAGAGCAGTAAAAGCCCAGGGCCATCCCTGCAAAGCCTTTCAGGGTTTGCGCAGCTTTGCATGAAGTGAAGTCGGGGGATTAGCCATATACTTGAGTTAAATATGAGCTCAGCTGCTGAGAGGCTAAATTAGGGCTTAACACTTTCTAAGTCAAGTAGCAAATATATTGGCCACCAGTAAAGTTTTTCTCATACAGACTTTTTGGGTTCCTCAGATGGTCAGGATGGGCACAGCCTCCTGCTCCCACTGCCATCCCATGATACAGCCTCACAATGCAACAACCTGTTTGTCTCTGCTCTTTCCACTGGGATGCTGCTGAAAAATCTCAAGGGTCAGATGATTAGAAGTCATCTTCTGATTTCCAGACATGAGCTTACTTACAGTCATTTTGTACTTTTTTTTTTTTTTTTTCTTCTAACAATTTGTTTCAAATGCCTCTACTTCCTTTAGGTATTTCCCTGAAACATTTTATCCAGGTGAATGGGTGTGCATATTAGATGTGTGCACATGAGCTAAGAAAACGATTTCTCTAGAGCTGTTCTGGCAAGGCTGATGAGTTTATGCACAGTTAGAACTTTCCTTCCTGTTTATTAAGTCAATGAAGAGTTAGGATTGAGTGAAAAACATACTTTGTTGACTCAGTGCCTGAAACAGCACTTATTAAGGCACACAGATATCTCATGGCTGGGAGTTACCACCTCAGTGCTGGGCACCAAGCAGGACAATCTGGACCGCTTTAAACAAGTAGATGAAGAGTCACTCTGGAATGACAATGGTGACCTTAATGCCTTGTTTTACATAGGTCAAAGTTGGCATTGGTCATGTTCATGTTGCTCATTAGCACCTTGAACCAGTTCCTCCAGCAAGAAAAAAAAAAGTGTCAAGGTAATCAAGCCAAAAAAAAAAAGATATTATTTTGAAAAAATGCAACAAAAAGATTTTTCTTTCTTTTCCTTCTTGCTCACTGAACCTTGGGATAAAGGCAAACCTGTATTTTTGTGTCCTTTGAGATGATTTGCAAGGTGAAAACTAGGGTTTAATTTTGGGCAAACCTCAGGTAAAGGTAGGGATTATGGGATTAGAGTCATGGGGGCCAGAGGTGCACTAAACTGAAAGCAGTGTTGCTGGAAGATAAAACATGGAGTTGAAAAGAATCCTAGGGAATGGGCCAGCTTGATTAGAATTCTAGTGGGGTTGGAAAAAAAGTGCATTAACAAGCTGTTCCTTAAACACTGGGACTTAGGGAATATTTCTTGGGCTTCTTGTGGCTCCCTTCCGTGTGGATTTTCTCATGTCTAATAACTATGCTGAGCTTGCACTGTGACCTTTCCCACCAGTCTCTGTCTTGTACCCCACAGGTAATTTTCCTGAATATTTTAAACCATAATATTGTGATGCCTTTCATCTTCCATCAAAATGCACTGAAATAAGCTAACAGTCTCCATAATTATTAAGCAGGGGGAAAACCTGACAGACAAACAAACAACTACAGCACAGCTGCATAATCCTCATTTCCTCAGGAAATGAAGCAAAATATTAAAAATATTGTCCATGTATTAAAGCTATGTAATATTTTAATAACAAGGATGTAGATGGTCCCCCATTGAGACTTTAGCTGGCTTTTAGGCTGATCTTTTTGTCTTTCTTTCTCCTTCCTCTGAAGATTAAGAGCTGGGTTGCAGCTGGATATGGGACACTGAAAATGTCTATCTATACCAAACCACCTCTGAGGATTGCATATGCTGGGTTAAACTCACTGCCAGGTGTTGGGTCCAAGAGTAATTCCTTGATGTTCTTTACAGGGTAGAGGATTGAGGCTTTCCTAGCTGCATCCATGTATTTTTATTTAGGAAATTCTCTGATATTGCCAGGGCTCAGGACATCTTTCTTCTTGTGCTCCTGCATTGTGTCATTGCTCCAAAATCACCAATGCTGAAGCTCTGGCATTGTTCGGTATATGTTGTTATGCACCTTTTGGACCTACTTTATATTGCAAGATCACCTGCAAAACCAAGGAAGGGGGACTTGGTGACTCAGATGGTTCTCAGGTGGAAGAAAGATTTACACTGGTGTCCATCGCTTTTCTCTTCCTCTCTCCATACTTTAAACTGAATGATGAGAAAGCATTACCTCAAAGTTTCTTCCCCAGCAAGTGCTAGGGACCTTTCCACATTGGTAATCTAAATCAGGTGACTCTGAGTTTCAGAGAGCAGAGATTTCAGCTGAGTAAACTAATTATAAGGTGACAGTATTTTGTGGTCTCATCAAATCAGCTCCATATCTTTTGAGATGCATTTTCTATATTACTACTTACTGATATTTTTGTTAATCATTTAAATTACAATGATGATCAAGAAGTTTGTGATGCTTCCTGGAAACAGAGGTTCTTATTCTGAAATAGGTGTGGTGGAGAGGAAAAAAAAAAAAACACAACATGTAAGCATCTTGTTAGGATATAAATGGAAACATCTATTAGCAGTGTCATGGAAGATTGCAGGAGCTACAACATGTCAAGAAACAAAGGTGATACTTATAATCCATCTGATGCTTTAGCAAGAACCAGACAAGTACTAGGCACTTTACATCTTGCTTGGGGAGCACATGGACCTGTTTCTGCACAGGAAGTCCAACCTAATGGGATGGGCACCACTAACACGGGTGGGAGAATGTATATGATCTTCAGTTGCTGGTGTCTATATAACAGAGGTAGTAGCTCTTCATATAGCTTGTCCCTTATTGTTGGTTGCCTGTTTCATAGCAGCTGTCATGGTGGTGACTACCATCTCTTTGGTTACATAAAGATAAGAGTCCGGTGTTCTTGGCAGGCTACAGAAAAGTTGTTTCCTCAGAAAAGTTATAATCTACCCACTTTAGCACAAATGTGGCTTTCAAACTTCTCAACAAGTTATCTACAGGCTCTATTTTATGGTAACATTTCAGTGTTCAAGTCTGTGGAAGCTGGAAACCAAAATTTTGTCACTAAATACAACATTCGTCAGACTTGCTGAGAGGCCAGAATAGCATTTTCCAGCATCAGATGATGGGCAGCCAGCAAATATAGCCAGGAGTGTATGACTAGCTGAGCAGTCATAATTTTGAAGTGAAATCAAGTTGGACTGAGGGAGCTAACAGCTTATTTGGGACACCCAGACCACATGTCCACACTGCACAGTAATGTAGTATACTGCATAGTCTCTTCTTTTCCCCCAGGGAGTGCAATACACACTGTGACTGTCCCTGTAGCAGACATAAAACAGGAGAGGATTTAACTCGTCTTTTTTGGTCATCAATTAAACTTGATCTTTCTCACTTCAGATATGTGAACCAATGTGCATAAGGTGTCAGTATAGTTATTTTCGCTAGCTAATAGACACACAGACACCTCCAGAGGATGAGGCAATATTTCAAGGAAGGGAGGATTTAAGTGCCTCAGGCAGGCTAAATTTTGGCAGGATGCAGCTAAGTATTGGTCTTCCTAAAACCCTCTAAAGCCAGAGGAGAGAAACTGGGTTCTCTGGAGGTTCCTTCAAAGGGGTAGCTTGTATCAGTTGCTTTAAAACACTCTCTGGAAGAGCCTTTCCTCTCCTGTGGCAGAAGATGAATACTAAGGAGCTCAGCCTATTCACTCAGGCACCTAAATTTATAGGAGGACAACAGGCAGTGTGAACAGTTCCTTGAGGAGGCAATCTGGATTGTGTGCAGTGTCAGAAGGCAGTTCATGGCTGGGCCCTATGGCATCACTGATCCTCTTCCACAATGTGCATATGTTACAGACAGCAGACAACGCAAAGTCCTTCTTATGGGGCAAAGGGACTCTTAGCAGGTAGAAACTGGACAGAAGAATAGCAGTCCCCTCCTTCAGTGGAATTTAAATACATTTAGGTGTAGAAACAAGGTTTAAAAAAGAGTTGGAAGGTATTAGTAAATTCATGTGATGTAGCATAACTCTTTCCCAGAACACTGGAGCTTACTAAAACAGTAGAAAATGAGTAATTCCACGTCATTCAGCACAAACATGAAGCAAAAGTTAAGATTCAGGGCTGAAACCAAACTGCTACAATTATCTAAGGCTCTGGCAAGAAGGCACCTGCTTTGAAATTTAAGACAAAAGATAAAATTCTCAAGTTTGTGAGTTTCATGTCTAATGATTAATATTTACACAAAAGAGGGTGCCTGCTTTGTTTTGTATTGTTTTTATGTTACATCACAGTGATATTACCAAAGTCTTGATTTGTCTTTTTAACTTTGGTGAATCCTAGAGATCCTGTCTGATTCGGAGGTCTTAGCACCTAACACACCAGCATGTAAATAATGACCCAGTCCTGAAACTTTAGAAAAACGGTACTGCTCAAAGCCTGGGAGATGGGATAGTAAATGTACTACATTCCACACCCATGCATTCTTTGAGATCCACAAATCTGAGCAGCTTTGCTGGTCTTTCCCAGTCTCAACCTACCTGGAACTTTTTCAGAATAATGACTCAGGACAAAAAACACTTTCTAGCTAATGCAGATGCTGCTATAAACATACAAACAGGAACCAGGGCAAAAAAAACAAACTGAAGGTGAGGTCCAAACATGATGGACCATCACCAGTAGGAACAAGTCCATTTATAGTGTGAAATGGCTCTTTGTGTTCGGTTCTCCATTGTTCTAGTTGCCTAGATATTTTTATCAGGTGGCTTCACACTGTACCTATTTGGTGGAAACATAGGAAAGCTGGAAAATATGTCATGTGGTGAGATGGCAGCAAATTCTCTATGCAGTCACTTCATAATCATCAAGATGTCAGGAAATCGTGACCTCATGGCAAACTTTGTCAAGAATGCAGTCATCCAGGAGCCAGTAATAGTAGTGGTATCTAAACCACCAAAAAAGAACAATTCAAGACAGAGAGAACTTATATTGCTTGAGAAGTCAAATTAAGCCAATTCATAAACCTAGACATTCTTATTGAACTGCCTGAACTAACACATCTTGCTATTTCTAGCGTTCCAGTACAGTATATATATCCTAAACCACAAGGCATAAAGGATGGGGTTTCTAACCTCATTGGCAGCATGTTTTTTATAACACCATACAGTTCGTAAAAAGTTTGGCATGCATTGCTGAATTCATTTATATCCATTAGAGAAGACCAGATGAGCTTGACAGTTTTATTTTCACTTGAAGATCTTGGTACTGCAGGCTGTCCTGATGGCATCAGGCCCCCAGTGACAACTGAAATATTGCTCACAAAGAGGAATCAGAAAGACCATTGACCATACTGGCTGGAAACAATGGTGTAAAATTGCATGGAATTTGCATGGAAAGAATGTGCTAACTAAAGCTACAACTTCTCTGTCCTTGGACACGAGCCACAGTCCCAGGGAAAAAAAAAAAGGAAGATGTTCCCACCCAATTTCAACAACTTTACTTTGAAAATAAGTGTCCAGCTTGTCCTCCCAGAATCTCAAATTCTTCAAACCCCAGTGGTAGTCCTGGTTCACACCCATGAAGCTGAGCAGCAAATACTCTTTTCCCTCTGTCTGCAGCCTCCCTCTGATATAGCTCTGAATCGTTACTGTGTTAAGCACTTATCTCTAATTTAATTCTGAGGACTAAGTGCCTCCTAATACACTGGAATAGAGGGAAGAACGTAAAATCAATTTTGTTATTTACTGTAGTTTTCATGGGAGGGGTGTACTCTGTTTCTGTGAGGAATGTAGCCAGTTTCTAAAGGGTTGCATTAGAAAAGTGACTTTAAAGACATTTTTAAAGATACAAGCTCTTGATGCTATACTTCCACTGTGTCATGCCTTGCAGTTCCTCTACTGAGTCCAGTGGGAGTCTATAGGTCTATTAAGTGGAAATATCAGAAGCTGATAATTTAAGCTTAGTCATTAGGTTTATTATTAAAATTAAGACAACTCTTTGCTAGGCTTGAACCTTTATTAGACATGGAGTTAAGCTTTGTTCTGTAAATGTAGGATCTTCTCTTCTCCTTTCTCATTCCAAGAGAGAAACATTAAATGAATAGATTTTGCATGATAGAGCTGTTGAAGGACAGGTTTTACTAGTCAGGTTAGAAACAGAAGATAAACCAGATTCTGAGCTGATGTAAGTGAACTTCATTGAGACAGACTTGATGGAGATAGATGTACTGAAGACCCACTGCAGTTCTGGACCAATGATTGTCAGTTTCTTAGGACAAGTGACTTCCAGTGATAAAATGAGCTGTTTGCCTATTTACTGCAGTGACTTCTGGATTTTGTCTCCTTTATTAAAAAAAATATATATATACATTTCAGGTAGACTTTAATAGTTTGGATAAAATAGGACTGCCATGATTATGTTTGGAAGGGAATTAGAAAACTTACATAGGTCGTTCCCAAGAGAGGATCAGTCCTACATAATATCAGCCTAATATTTGTTTATCCAAGCTGTTTTTAAAGACTTCCATTACTGCAGATTCTGTGTTAAGGCCAGAGGTAATAAATCAAGCTACCTTGTAGAAGTGGAGTGAGGGGATTATGTCTTAAAAAAATCATGAATCTTCCTGAATTTTTGGCCACTCTAAAGTTCTCTTTGATTTGTGGGTTTCAATCTGGCTCTCCTGAAAACATCATGCATCCTCAACCCATACTCATTATCGTGATAATTTTGCTATTGCTCTCCTAGAGGTTTTCCCCAATAGCTCTCCCACAAACCACAGACAGATTCAAAGCCCTCTTTTGCCTTTGATCATGGCATGTTGTTCAGCAGGCAGTTCAGGGCCAAGACCTTTTATAGCAATTATTTAAAAAAAAATAAAAAAAGTAGACCAGATTCTTATTCTAGGATGATTGCACATGCTACATTGAATATCATAATGTGTATGAAATTCATGACAATGGGACTTGCAGGTCTCAGAGCCCTAGAGAGCACAAAAAGCAAACAGGCACTCAGCCTACCTGAATGCTCTTATAAATCCTATCCACAGCTATGTGCACCTGGATACTTTAAAGGAACTGTCTATCAGGATGGGATATTTGACTTTAGTGAGCAGTGGATTGGGAGAAAGTTGTAAAACTTTTCCACTCCTGCTCTGTCTTTCTATTCCTTTCAAAAGTTTTTGCACCTGAAGATGCTCAGTTACCATAGGGGACTGCTGAGTTAAAGTGGTTGAAAATTTCAGGTATTTAAAAAAAAAAACATCTTCAGGCATTCACAGACAAAACTAAACTAGGAATTAAGGACTGATATTATACCAGCAAAAACAAGGTTGAGCCAGACTCTGCTGGTGCAAATTTTGGGCAGCCCCACTAACCATCAGGGAGCTCCATAAATGTCAACAGCTAAGGTTTAGCCAGGGCATACTGAAATGCTGGCAGGGAAGATGCAGTCTGCATCTCCCTGGCAGTGTCAGGCACTTCAGAAGATTAGCATCAAAGGCACATCTTCCCATGGTTTTCCTTTGAATTAAGAACTGTGATTGTTCTCTTTGTAATCTCTGTTTTCACAAAGCTGCCTCTCCCCAAAGAGCCCTAAAATATTTTGCAAGCCAAAGGCCTCATTCAGATCTCTCTTATATTGATATAAACGAAAATTAGCCTGATGGTAGATCAGAATCAAGCCCTTTGTGTAAACAGCATTCTTGAAACTCAGCCTTCTCTTGGGCAGAAATCAATCAGCATGCTTGTTTGGCTTTAACCTTGCTGTCATAAGCAATAAACTTCTTGCACTGGGAATTGAGAGTGTGCATCCAGTAACGACTCTACACATTTAATGCTTCAGGGTTGACTGGGCGGGTGGGTAAAATTCCTCAGGACAGGAACGGCCTCTTACAGGAGGTCAGAAATGGCAAACATTACAAATGCAATCTAGTAGAGGGCTGTCAGTCCTAGGGTCTCTCTCCAGTTTCAGTGCAGATGACCTTGCAGAGTTGCACCTTGCTATAGAGGTAACCAAGCATTTTGATTTCCAGATCCCTGTGCTTTTGCTCAGGGATGTGCAGACCCTGAGAGAAACATTCCTCGACTTTCATTCTCACAAGTCCTTAATGAGCAATTCACAAGTCCAGAGGGTTGTATTGACTTGTAGGTTGAAAACCATGGCTTAAACCACCAGTCAATAGATGAGTCTTCAAAGTACTGCTGTGACTTACTGAAAGGGTTGTGAGGCATTGGAACAGGCTGCCCAGGGAAGTGGTGGAGTCACCATCCCTGGAAGTCTTCAAAAGACGTTTAGATGTAGAGCTTAGGGATATGGTTTAGTGGGGACTGTTAGCGTTAGGTCAGAGGTTGGACTCGATGATCCTGAGGTCTCTTCCAACCTAGAAATTCTGTGATTCTGTGACAAATTAAAAATAAATAACTTGTATGGGGAAAGGCGATGAACCACTGCTAACCAAGTGATGTTACTATTGAGCTTTCAGGCATTGTCTTTCTCCAGTGCATGCATTCTTCTCTGTGGTTTCAGTTTCAGAAGCCATTTGGGGACAAGGGCAGTCTTTCACTGAGTTTTGTCTTTAGATAACTGCAAATGTAAAAAAAAAAAAAAAAAAAAAGAGAGGGGGAGTAAAACAAAAACCAGGTATCCTCCCCACTTTTCTCACTTCACTTAAGCCTTAAATTGCTCATCACAAAACACTTCCCATTGGATATCCCAGGGTATCAAAAGGTCTTTTTTTAATTCACTGGCATGTCTCAGCTAAGGTAGGGAAAAAAAAAAAAAAAAAAGCAAGGGAGCATGTGCATGTGTAGGGGGATTTGTAAACAAAATAAGTAACCTGAGGAAACTCTGGAGAACAAAATAAACAAACATATAAATAGATAGCAAACCAGTTTTGCTTTCAAGGTGGGAAAACTGCCAAGGAGAGAGTTTGCTCACAGTTCCCTGTGGGGTCTTCCTAGATTTTGCTCTACACAGAACATGGAATACATTGAGAGAAGCAGGCTCCCACTCTGGGTTCACATTCTTCTTCCCCTGTAAACCCTTAAATTAAAATGCCCCTACCTTGGAAGCACAGGGCTCATTCTGAGGTCCTCAATGGAGAGCTCAGATCTCTTTTTTGCTTTCTCCCTAAGAAGGGTTTCTTTAAATAAATAATGATGTGCTGTAAATAAATCCAGGACTGTTTTCCCTGGAAAGATTTCTGAGCAGCATGGGCAGGAGCAGAATGAATGTGGAGGAGTGTTTCAAACCAGAACGAAAAGATATGCAGAGCTTTAGCTAGCTTGCACCACTAAATCAAAAGGGTTAACCAAAAGGTCCTTTTCAATCTCAAGCAGTGCACACAACAGCAGAAACTCTCCTTGTAGGTGCTGCTCCCACCATTTGCTCCATTCTAGCTTCCTCTCCCGATGCCTGAGTATGCCCAATGATATGAGAATACACCCGGAGCTGTTGGGTCTTACGTTTACTTAATAGCATCGATCGTTTTTAATTATCTGGCTGCAGTTAGGCTGCTCTGCCTTAGTGTCAGACAGTCCCTGGAGAGGCAGCGCTGACGCCTCGCAGCCCAGTCAGCCGAAGCCGCATTCCCCAGTGCTGGTGGCAATGACACAGCTACCAGAGGAACTCAGACCCGGCAGCATCTGAAAGCAATAAAGCAAATGAAAACTGCGGGGAAGCGTAAGCGGCAGGCATCTGGGTGGGAGCAGCCAACGCGTTTGGTTGTATGGAGAGAAGTCATTAGCAGCCATTTTTGTTCCAAAAGACATCCTGGTCTTGGAGATAAGATTCCTGTTGAGATATTTCCTTGTCATTCCCAGCTTTTGATCTCTAATTTTAATCTTTGTTTCAATTTGATTGAGCTCAGATGCCAGACTCTTCTCTTCCTCCTCTCACCAAATGACTTTGCAGTAGCAAGCCTGTTGGAGACCCAGACTTTCTACCACTACACTGAACATTCACAGGCACTCTGAATGTCTCTATGCCTGCAGCAAAAGGACATATATGTTCCTCCTGCCAATGCAAAAGCTTCCCCAGCACAAGCTAGTGGGAAAGAGACTCATAGCACATCCTGGAAAACACCACCCTATGAGGGCAGCAGGACTAATACCCATTCCCATAACAAAACTACCTGAAAAACAGACCCTGGCAATGTGTGTAAGCTTTGTTTGCATGAACTTAACTCAGAAAAGTCTCAGTGGTTCATTTTAGCTACAGACATGTCGTGCTTTTGATTTCATTGACAGAGCACACCACAAGCTTTCTTTTGATTCAGATTCACAGGATAATTGCAACCTGCCAATGTTTAGCACAAGCAAACACACAGGCTTCCAAAATGCACTGGTATCACAGCCTGCAGCCCATTATTTCCACAAAGACCATTAAATAATAGCAGGCAGATGGAGCAACAGCAACAAAAAATCTGGAGCATCCATGAAAATTCACATCTTGAGAGTGCAAACAAAGTTGCAGCAAGCTATTGTTTGGATTTAGACTCACATTAACTTCGCATACTTTTGTAGCTCAAGTAAAGAGAGTGAATACAACTTATCTTACTCATCTGAACATAAGTCCTTCAGGCGGTTTGTCCAATTTAAAGGTCAGGGAGGCATATATGATGCTGTGCAGGATGTATATCCGTTCCCTTTTAGCCTTTTGCAAGTTCTCCAAACCATTATGAACCAGAGGAACATTTAATTTCTGTTGCTGTGGAAAAGGACTGCTGTCTGATTTCAGAAAAGTGGCTTCTCCAGCTCATTTACCTCAAGCATACCCCTTGGAAGAGGAGCATTCAGATGTCCTATTGCTTCTTTCCAATTGCTGCTGGGGTAGCCAGCTGTCCTGGGCACATTGGTCTCTCTAATGTTTGACCAAGCGTGTTAGAGTAGGTGTCTCTGAGGCAATGCCACTTTTGAGCATAAGATGGGCCAGGAATGGACTGGATGTGCTTGACCCAGGAGATGCTCAAAGGGAATTCATATAGGAGGGAGTCTGAAGCCTTGAGAAGGATATCAAACCTCTCTATTCAGAGCAGAATTTAACACAGATTGAAAATTCTTTGTATACTTCAAGGCTTTTTACTTCATTTCCAGGGATGTTCTACATGCACGTCCGCCCTAATTAAATCATTCCCAATAATTACATTGTTTTTGAAGACTATTTGTCAAACATATACATATATATATAATTTGTAACGTACATGATCATAGTAATACATCAAGTTCCTGAAAGTCATTGAGCCCTGCATCAATTGCCTTCAGTCTAAATTGTTTTATGCTATTCAATTGGGTTATAAAACCTTGGCCACCTAGTGAATCTGGTCGCGGCTATAAATCTCTGCAGCTGGGAAACTGGAAGGCAGCCCTGCCTACCTTACAATGAGGAGAAACCCTGCTTCCCATTCCAATTCAGCAGTTCCTGCAGAGTATAAAAACCTTTCTGAGAAAAATCCTTCAAAAATAGTAATAAAGAGCTGAGGGGAGCCCAGGGAAGAACACAGAATTATAGATGGTATTAGGAGGGCTCTGGTGTATTTTGAAGGACATTTTGAAAGCCATGGCAGTGATAGGATGAGATTTTGCTCTGCAAAAGTGTGCAGGCGTCCTGCTGCAAGGCGTATTGACAGCACACATGCAGCACCGCCATTACACTGCCCAGTGATATCGATTTGTTGTGCCCACTGCTTGTAAGGCCCTTAGAAACCAAGCAAGCTACAGTGAATGTTGCTGAACATCCATTTCCCAAGGCTATTGAAATGGGATTTTTTTTTTTTTTTGGTGACTGGCCAATGAATAGAACAATCCTGACGGAAGAAAACCAGCCAATTCCTGGCTTCTGTGTCAGGGCTGAATAAAGAGGATCAGCTCACACAGTAGGCAAAAAGGATACAACATACTTGTGATAAAATGGTTGCCTTTTATTCCTTTTTCTGTTAACTTCCATGTTTTCAGTTTTTCTTCCTTCAAAAAATTATTTTAAAGCCTTGTATAACATTGAGGTCAAACTAATGGCTCTGTAGTTGCCCAGAACATCTTGTTCTCTCCCTGCTTTTCTTACTTAACTGTGGAGACCAAATCCTATTTTCCAGTTACATGAACTACCCATGACTGAATGAATGCATCATTGCTGCTGGACTAGCCAATTCACATGCTTCTTCTTCCAGATTTTGGGGACAGAGACTATCTGTCCCCAAGCCTCCCTTCCTCCTCCTATGTGGTCGTTCCCTTTTCTATAGCTTCATCCTCATTTGCTTTCACTTGCAAATTCACCCATGCCCTTAATCAAAATAAGGGTGGTGCTTTCATGAGCAGCTGAGCCACTCCACCACCACACAAGCTGCAAGGGGAAGATCCTGCCTCTCTCCTCTCTTGCATGTTCCCACTCATCCCTTGCACCAACTTGGGTACTTGCAGAGCAATTTCCTGAGCTGAATCAACATGCTAAAATGGCAGCCCCATGGTTTGCTGGGGTGGTTTTCTGGTGAGTGAAGGAGCTGGCACAAGACATAGCACAAGATTAATTGACTAACGTGGGGTGATGTGAAAACATGGCAGGGCCTCTGCTTGCTGGCAGAGGTAAGTTATCTCTTAAGCCATCTTGCCCCATATCACAGAACCATACCCTGAGGCAAAGCATTTGTTCAGTTTTGGTGCTGTATTTTCAATCTCTTTGCTTTCACTGAGTTGTTCTCCCTTATTCCTATAGCTCAAAAACCTTCTGCTTTTGATTTTAATTTCCTTAACAAGGTTTAACTCAGCTTGACGGTTGGTGGTTCTCATAAGCCCTCTGCGCTTTCTGACCTCTAAGACATGATTTCTTTTGCTGGTGAGGTCTGTTTTCACTTTCCATAACCCTTCCTTCTGCTTACTCCAAGTATCCTGATTGAAGTGGGACTTACTCTTGGTTCAGTTCAGAGCTTTCTCCATGATACTGGTCCCTATTTTGAGCAGGGCACAAGAGCAGAGGTGGTGTTCCATTCTAGCCTGAAAAGTATTCTGTACATCTTACACACAGGAAACCTAGAGCTCTTCACACTCATTAATTTTATAGCTAATTCCTCCAATTTCTTTAAATATGCCCTTTTGAACCTGAATTGCAGGTTCCTTCTAAAATACTTTCATTTAAATTGATTCATCTCATGATCACACATATAATCTCTTCTCAAAATCCTGCAGTCTACAAAAACAAAAATCTCATAATCTCATATTTGTTCTGTAACTAATCAGTGGATGTGTCAGCTCATACCCATGACTGCCTGGGCCTGACCTTTCTTGGTAGTATTTGTTTTCCAGTACGATGTCCAAAATTTAAGCTTCTCATGACACAGTTCTCACTTGTATATATTGCTCTCTATATCTTTAGCTACCTACAGTCCAGCCTGGGAAAATATAAGAGATTCTTTGTATAACTTAGCTTGAATGTCTTTAGCCAGCTTACCCTATGTCAGTTTAACCCAAATGTGTTTTGCTCTTCCCACAGAAATCAAAATCAGCTTATATTTGTTCTAAGCCTCTTCCAATGTAACTGTAGAGCACACATCTCCCACCAGTCTTTGTTTCTGTCTCTTTTGAACAACTTCTATCCCTCATTTCCCATGTTCCATATACAATGGCTATTCTACCATATTTCTGTTATCCTTATAATATCCTGTCCTACATCCTGCATTGGTAGCTCAAGTTCTTCTATTACATTGCTAATGCCTCTTAAAATAGCAGAAAAATGTTTCAATGTTTTTTATTGGCCAATGTTGGCTTTCTATCTGCATTAGGCAATGTCTATTTATTATCAAATTACCTATTTGATTATTGTTTGCAGCATTAAATTTCCTTTCCACAGAAACTGTTCTACCATCTCACATCCCAGTATGCACCACTTTTTCCCTAATGCACTGAATCTCTTCTTCCTCTGTGCTCATTCCAGGTGTGAAGTTTACACAGATGTCTCCCAAACTTCCTTCCTCATTTCCCATTTTGAATTTCTCATGAGAGCTTCGTACATTCTGGATTTAATCCTACAATATAATTCTCTTTACTGGGGTGAAATCAGTCCACTGAGTTTCTTTTTCATTAGTAATTCCCCATAACCAAATGTCTCATAACCATCCTTTCTAATGAGTTGAGGCACTTGTTGACCTCCATGTAATGACTTCACTTACAGTTTTTAAGTGCTGAAAGAATCATCCAAGAATCATTTCTTTAAATGTCTCTTCTAAATGGGCATAAGTATCCTTGATTCCTCCTCATGTCCTTTAGGGATTCACTTTAGCTTCCCCATCCTCATTATATTCCCTACTCTGTCTGGTCCCTGTCTAATGACAAGTCAGTAAACCCTTCTTGGGACTTTCCCATCTCCTGCATTTCTGGGACTGGTATGAGTCAGTGTTGCTATTTCTCCTGCCTGGAGACAACTGGATGAGTGAATAATCATCTGCTCTTTCTCCACTGCTTTTTATCTTCTTCCATCTTTGCAGCTTCTTGGGTAGCCTCCAGGGTAGCTCCTGGATAGCTCCATTTCTTTTGTTAGTTAGTTAGTTTGTTTGTTTTTTTCATGTTCTTCTTTTTCCTGTTGGTTTATTCTCCCCTTCCTGCAATGCAATGGACCTCTTCCCCAGTCCTGTTGCTCCTCTGCTAGCCTCTGGACCCACTCTGTCTGTGGGGGCTCCATGCATCTCCAGCAAGGTTTTAGCTCCCCTCCAGAACATCAATGTTCTCTTCATTGATACCCTAGATTTTATATGTCCTCTTTTTTTGAGGAAGACAAATAGCATGCACAAAAGCCCCACTATTTCTGAACTAAGATACATCCAGCATCTTCTGTGTTCGCTATATCACCACTTCTTTTGGTCACTTCTATTTCTGCTTCAGTGGTCCTCATCATTCCTGTTATTAATTAAAAATAGGTATCCATGCTCAGCCGTCTGTTAAAAACTCCCTTGATTATGGTTTCTACTATGACAAAATTTCTGCAGGGCAAGTTAACCTCACCAAGCATTTTGTGTTTATCATGGTGTCACTCCTCCTGGGCTGATGCAATTGTTGTGAAATATCCTTATTCTAGATCCAGCAAAAATATACTTCAGGACCTACTAGGAGTTGGCCTTCAGTGCCTATATGAATAAGCAACCTTGCCCCCTGTTACATACATGGAGAATAAGGGTGGAGAGCTTTGCTTTTCCCTGTAATGTGTCTGCCATATGGGGATAACTGGCCAAGCTCACTTCCTCCTTCTGGTAATTGAGGGAACCAGGGATTGCATTGTAGCTTTTGGAATTAAAAGCTGGTTTCATTCACATAGCTTGAGCAGCAAAGTAGCATGCTACTCATACCTAAGGGTTTGGGTTGGAGCCACAGGTATAGTGTTACAAGAAATGTTCCTCGAACAGCAGATATCTGGTCTCTAGGTAACTTAATTCTGGGTTTTGTGTTTGGTATTTGTGGGATGAGTTACTGTGCAGAGTTTCCAGTGTTTATAAGGGCTCTGCTCACAGTGCATCTTTCTTGTCATTGCTATCTCCTCTACTCAAACAACAGTTTTCAAACAACTTGGAGGGGTTTCATATCATGAGACTCTCAAAAAAAAGAAAAAAAATAAAAAGGGTAGAAAAAAAAGTTAGAACTGACTATGTGGCTGAGTAGTTATTTAGGAAAAACAGCAAACACACACATGCATACACACCCACAGAGGCACATGGAAATCCCAAGCACATTAGAAAACCAGGCAAGAAAAAAGTATTAATATTTATTCATCTTTAGCTAAGCACTGACAGCACGTTAATGTATTATCTTTGCCAATCTTCTTTTCACTTGAATGGTTTTCCTTTTATACCCTGTGGTGTTTAAGGTCTTCCAAAAGAAATACAAATGATCATTGGAAATGAATAGCTGGTTGTGCATGGGTGTTGGGAGAGTGCTGAAAATGGGCTTTCACTCTGCATTCAGTGAGAAAGTGAATCACTCTCACACAAAGCTCAAGCCTCGAATGCAAGGGGAGAGAATGAAAGCAGGATGTGATTCGGAGGTGACATTTGGTGCTGTTTATCTAGTGGAACAGTGCATAGATGTGGTGTAGAGGAAACACAGCATCTCACTGCTGGGGAGCAATTGCATTCATTTTGAAGTGATCTATTAGCTCTCAGGTCCTTTAAGAAAACCATGAATAACATGAGGAGAGGCGGAAAAGAGGGGAGGGGGGAAGTAGAAGGACCAATAGAACCAGTCTGAAGGCCTTGGGAGTCTGTGGAGGGTCAGAAATCAAGTTTTAATAGCTGGTGTCTGCCTCAGCTATGCCTGTACAGACAGTTTATTCCATTCTTGAACTTGACATAGAAATCTCAACCTTACATAAAAGTAGAGTCCCAGAACAGAAGATAAGGGATACAGGAGCTAGCCAGAGGCTTTGAGGCCATATGGGGTTAAAACCGACCTCATAATTCCACTTAAAGCAAGGATGGGCTTAAAACACAGTCAGCTGTGTGGGGTGTGTGTATATAAATTTGGCATGCTTGAAAACTGAAAGTGAGTTCAAGTGCTGCTCAGCAGATGTGCTGGATGGGATCGCTTCCTCTCCTCTTGCCTGTCCTCTGCTTGGCTTCTCCATCTCGTGCCGATGCCCACCCCCAGACATTGCTGGTGCCTCCAACATCCACCAGCTGACCAAAAAGGCCTTGTGCCTCTGCTCATCACCAGTTTGGAGGCTAATACTTTGAGTATGTAATGTCTGGCTGCTCGTGGGTTCAAACCCCAGCTGATGTAGATCAATTCATTGATTTCAGGGCCACCAGCTCAGCAAAGCCAGTCCCAAGCGACATGAGCACTATTAGCCTCATTTAGCTCACCAATTTCACCACTGTCCATATACAGTTTCACCTGTATGTTCCTGCATTGGGTGAGTAATGAAAAAAACAATGAATCAAAACCCAGAGAAATGTGTCTTTGAGGCAAGATATTCTAGCAGCCACAAAGAGGAGCAGATTCTCAGTTTGTAAGAGCAGAGACAGCTAGATCAGGAGTCACATCTACCCACATTGTACCCATTACGGACCTTTAGCAGGGTGTGATAGTCACTGACATCTCCTTCCAGGCAGTGTGGCCCTGACCAGAAATGAGTGTCTCTAACTGGCAATACCTTTTCTCTGGGGTAGTGGTGAGCCCTTGTAGCATGAGTTCCTGTATTTTTTGTAGGTGTGGACACTTTGGTAAAAGGATGATGATGAATTTAATAGAGTAGGAGAAGGCACTGCCCCAAAGCTTGCCATCTGCCTGCTTAGGTGGGGAAGACCAGAGGGAGATGTGCAGCCTGTGGCTTTCCTACTGCCAGCTGCAGGTGGGTCCTTGTCCCCCCCACACCGAGTGGGCAGGGGGTCCAACACAGCCCTGTGGGTGATGGAGAATGCTGTGCCCCTGCCACAACACCACAGGGCTTGGAGAAGGTGCTGAGTTACAGACCCCTGCTCACACCACACCCTCATGGCAGCATGAGCTGTGCCCAGCAGGTGCCTGCCTGCCTGCCTGCCTGGGAAGGGCGTGCTGTAAAGCTGGACTTTATGGCCAACCTCCTCTAGCTGCAGCAGAAAAAGTCAAGCTTTATAGGAAACATTATCTGCAGAGAGTGGGGAAATGTTTTTTTTGGGGGAAAGGAAATGTTTTTTTGGACAGGAAACTTGAAAATCTGATTTTCTGATTTCAGTGCTATGGCATATCTGAGTTTATCCATCTGGCTCCAAACCTGCAGATGGGAGGGCTGTATCCCGGCAGGGTATCCCCAGGGCTGTTCCCCCTCGCCAGGCTGAGCACATGCCAGCACACCCTCTCTGGCTTTGAATTTACTTGAGCTGTCCATGCTGACTGCACCATCGCAAAAACCAAGCCCATCCTCACAGAGAGCAGCATACCACCGAGTTTCTGGCTCCAGCACTCCAGCAAGCACTATTTGAATTAAGCACTTATTTTAATTTGTAGGATATTCACAGACTTTAATCAGAACTGGAGTTTCGTAGAACACAATTACTATTTTCTCAGTCTCCTTTTCACTGGTACAATGAATAGTTATTGGTAGATTGTCAAAGTTATGTGCAGCATCTGTCCTGCACTGTCCAGTGAAATAAAAATCCAGCTGCCTGTTTTGTAAAGCAGCAATTTAAAATGACTGGTAAAGGTGCTTTTGCCAGGTCAGGGTGGGAATGAGCACAAAGACATCTCACTTTTCCTTTTTTTTTTTTTTTTTTTTTTGGTGGCAGTGTCTGGGTGGTGGCTCATTATCAATTGTAAATTAGAGGGGGCGGAGAAAGGGACATGAATGACAAAGTTCAGAAACAGCATCTGCTGAAGAAAAACAAATGAGGTGGGGGGCAAGGCAGGAAAAAACAGATGAAACACTGTAATTGCTTGGCAACAAGTTGCTATTGTAATTTAGAAAATTGGAAGCATCCGTTCTCAAACAGTTCAAGCTTTATTTTGTTTCTTCTTTATTTTTGACTGCAGCCCTTGTTTTGCGATCAGCTGTGTCCTCCTATAGGATTACTGGCTCCCCCTCACACGGAGTAGTAATGGACCCCTCGTGTTTGGTTATGGGCCATCGAAGAAAGCATTTTGCAATTGTTTCACAGTGCAGTCATTTAACAAGATTAGAGATAATTTGCCCCTTGGAATGCAAAACTGTTTCTACAGGTGCTTAAGCTTCCTGGCTTTTGGATTAGAGGCCTCATTTTGTTTTGTGCCATTGCATTCAGTGAGGTCTCCGAGGACTGTAAATAAATGAACAGCTACCCGCTGCAGCTGTGAAACTAATTTTCTAGACTGAGCTACAAGAGTTGCAGCTTACAAAGCTCAGTGGTTGTAGATAAATATGTGCATGCTAATGTATTAAACGTGCTGATTAACTAATACTGACTGCGCCTGAATACAAGCCATTTATTTACCAAACAGGAGACTGGAGAAGCAAGCCTGACCAAGGAGAGAGCAGGCTGCTGGAGCCGAGCAGGAGGTGCAGAGTCATCGCAGCTCTTCAGGGTGGTAAAAGGGGTGAAGACCATGCACTCTCATCCAGGCAGACCTCCTTCACACTTTCCCACCTCCCTCAGACCTCCTTCACACTTCCCCACCTCCTTCTCCCACGGTGAAGAGAGCAAGCCCCAAGCTTTGGCTGCATCCAGGAGAATGGGAAGTCTGGTAGACATCCACTAAGATGGGAGACCTCAAGGACATAGGGATGCCATGGACTCCTTCCAAAGGAAAGGAAAGCCAATGCATGTTCCCCCAGGGAATCTCGTGCTTTGCATCCAGATGTGGTCTCTGGACAGTTCTCCAAGAAGTATCATGGATGCTTGGAGGGAACTGGGTCATAGGTTTCTTACTGAGGATTGAAGGAAGCCTCATTCATTGGTTTTCTCTCTCTCTCTCTTTTTTTTTTTTTTTTTTTTTTTTTTTTTGGCCATTCCTTTTCTTTTAATGTTCCTCTTCCATCTTTGGGTATAATTTGTTCATTTCAGCAATACAGAAATTGGACTCATGATTTCAAAACCATTTTATTTTTATTTTTTTTTTCCCAAAAGTTGCTTTTTGTTCAGAGGTAGAATGAAAATTAAACCTTCTGAAATTCCCCACAAGAAAAGATTATTTTCCTCTGCTCAGCCCTGTGACAATTCTTGGTTTGGGAACAGTTTGAGGGAAGACTTAATAGGATCCAAAACCCTTTCTGCTTCAGACACATGCAGTGGCTCCTGAAGGCTGACCTGGCTCTGACTCCGTGTGAAATTCAGGAACACCATGCTTCTGTAATTTCTGGCCCTTGGAGGCCCAGAACCCTGCCAAGCTAACAGATGAGGACAGTGGGCAAGAGTTGAACCCTGCATGGCAAGTGCAGCTCCATCAGGAGCATGGCCTGATGCTGGTGAAGTCCTCCTGAAACTCAGCTGCTTCCATGCAACACTTTTATACAGGTGAATCAGCAATGTCAGGGGCAATAGATGTTTTGTCATGATCAGATATTAAATAATTTCTCATTTGCACGAGACTGGAGGCAGTTAAAACCCTGCACACAGTAAAAGACTTGCTTTCTGTGCTACTTGGTAGCAATTCTATGCACTGAGCATAGATCCCCAGGCTCTAGGAGGGTGGCAGGTCCCCAGGGGGATTGCTGCAGGTGGGTTATGTAAAAAAGGCCTCATGCATTATTTCAGACCATGGTTGTCCTCAGAGAGTTGACGACAAGGAAGTAAGATCTGTTGCCGTTGCAGTTTGAAGCCAGTATTTACTCAAACCTGATACAAAGCCTGTTAGTTAGGCTGAGGATGTATGACCTCAGTGGCTTTCATTCAGGTAAAGTTTTTTTTTTTTGCTTAGGTAATTCCTGTATCTCTTTTAAAAGATCATTGACAGAAATGAATACCCACCTGTTAAAAGAAACATAATGTTTAACCAGCAGAAAAAAAAAAGGTGGAACCCTCCATTCCTTTTTGTAAAGCATCTCTGAAAAGAAAAAAAAAAAGTTTAGGAAGTGGGTGGAATGCATAAGAGACGTAGTGGAGATGTAGTGAGCGTATGTTTATTCCTGTGTTCTTGCACTATTTATTTTTTTTTTTAGATCTTCTAAGTCTATGGATGGTGAGAGTTTGGAAGGGAAGAAGTATGGCCAGTGATCTGGGGACTAATCCAAAATTTAGAAGATCATTGCTTAAGATCTTGCACTTGCTGTGCCAAAGGTCTTCTGGCTACTTTAAAAAAAATGCTGAACCTAGGTGCCTAAGGGACAGAGGACTTGAACTGCCTGAGTCTAGATAACAAAGGATTTTAGAAGTGATTTAGGAGAGATTTTTAATAAAGATTTTAACTATGTTCAGGCAGGCATATATGAAAAAGAAATATTTCATTAGAGCAACTGGAGATATGTTTAGCTGTAAGATGCCACTGGGAGGGATGGTTCTATTGCAGCCTAACCCTCGCTGCTTCTTTCCACCTTCACCAAACTGTGCAGTAGTGGTGAAGCTTTGGTAGAGTTAGCATTTGGGAGCTTACAGCGAAGTCAAATGAGCACCAACACCAGACAGAAGAAGCAACAAGACTTAGCAGACATAGGTGAACATGACCATCCCTTACAGCACCAGGTAGTGCTGTGGCTCAGCTGGATGGTGAAAAAACTCCTAAAAGTTCTGTTTGGCTGCGTATTTTTGGTTTTTTATTTATTTATTTATTTATTTATTCTCTTTTTAGAAATAAGGTTAGCTAACTTTTTCAAAATCTTGAAAAACTTTTTCACCCCCTAACCCAATAGATTCAAGAGAACAGACAGCTTCAGTTGATCAGAAGTGTATTTTTGGCAAACAAAGTATCTGCACAGAAAAATTTGTCCAGCTGTATTCAGAAGAGTTATTGAAAGCTTTTCTCACAGTTCTTCATCTAGTAAAGTAGCAAAATAGGATGTCCTTAATTGACACAGAGATTGCAAGAATAAATGCGTTAAGAAATGTGATTCTCACACTGCAAGAGCCAAAAAGACAGATGCCATAAATGGTGTCCCTGAAGAAATAATAACAATAAACAGTTTCAGAGCCTGACATGGCACCACATGAAAATAGCAAATTCCACTTAGTTCATAGCTTCAGACAGCTGAAGCCCTGGACTTGCTGATGCACAGTTTGGTACCTGTCTTTAGTGATGCTCCCAGCTCACAACTGTGAAAGCAGATTTTGTAGAGGAGGCATTTCTGCAAGAGGAATGACATTGAAATTTCCTACAAATCTCCTACAAGCCACCAGGCAGTCACTTGACAAGCAGCAAAGTTCATACAGCAGCAAGTAAAGAAGGGAGAGGAAAAAGCAAAGGTAGTACTAAGAAATCTGTCCAGAAACCACAACTCAAATAACCAGCCCTACTAACTAGACAGCCACATGGAGAGCACGTACACCTTCAGAACAAGGTGATGCCAGCAGGGAATGTTCAGGAATAAAGTTTCCAGATGGCTGCATATATTGCTCAAACTTCATGCAAATACCGCTTGCGTGATTTTAACTGCTTGTGTACAGAAATCTCAACCATCGTCCTTACGAATGCTTATGCAAAACAAAAGGAACAATATGATTGGCAGCATACCAGTAAATATGCAGGTTTTTTGTGACCCAGTGCTTGTGGATATCTGATAGCAGGCATCGGCAATCTCTAGTAGGAGCAGGGCAGAGAGGACTGCCGGATGATCTGTATTCTCAGGCCACTCAATCTTTCAGGACCCAGTTCAGCCCAGTGCAATGATTATAGGTGAGAATGTGCCTAGGTAGCATCCTGAATTAGGGTTTAGCTCCAGAACTGTATTCCAGTTTAATCTGTAGTCTAACCCATTAGCCTTAATCTTAATGCAGCTTTAACCACCACATATAACCCTGAGCATCTATGAAATAATCCTATTAAACACAGGAAGTTAGCATGATGCTAGGTGGGTGTAAAAATGCTAAAAAGCAGCATCGCAGCATCTGAATGTTATGCATTGATTTGGCCCACATAAGCTCATCTCCTCAGAGGAAATTGGTCCTGACATTCTGTCCCATGTGTCACCAATTGTATCCAAACCTTGATATTTCAGTCTGTCCTGGGACTTCAGGACTAACTCTGGTCTTCCCCAGGAATTATCCTATTATGTACACTCATGACTAGTCATCCCTCAGCACCCTGAGGCATCTCCATCCCTTCTAGTTCCTGGGCACCCAGAGTACATCAGCAGTGCCCAGTCACTTTTTATATTGCAATAACACTTTAATATCCCAATCAAGATTTATTTTTATTTGGTTACACAAGCTGCCACCAATCCCCATAGTTCCCTAAAACCAGAGTACAGGCAGATGAAAGCTAAGAGAAGAGAGCAACAAGGGCATGGGAAATCAGGGAGATTTGCTCCCTGTATAAATTGCTGTCTGCTGTTGGGAGAAGTTTGTGAGTGCTATGACAGAGGGAAAAGGCAAAGAGTGTGGATCCTAAAGGCTGCTCTCTTGGGAAGGAGGTGTCATAGAATCATAGAATCACTCATGTTGGAAAAGTCATCTAGTCATCTAAGATCATCTAGTCCAACCTTTGACCTATTACTAATGTCCACCACTAAACCATGCTACTAAGTTCTAAGTCTACACATTCCTTGAAGACCTCTAGGGATGGTGACTCAGCCATCCCAATAGACTTCCCCAGGCAGCTTATTCCAATGCCGCACAACTCTTTCAGTAAAGAAATTTCTTCTAATACCCAACCTAAACCATCCCGGCACAACTTGAGGCCATTTCCCCTCGTCTTATCACTAGGTGCCTGGGAGAAGAGACCAATCCCCACCTCGTTGTAGCCTCCTTTAAGGCAATTGTAGAGCACGATAAGGTCTCTCCTGAGCCTCCTTTCCTCTAGGCTAAACAGCCCCAGTTCCCTCAGCTGCTCCTCATAAAACTTATTTTCTAGGCCCTTCACAAACTTCGTTGCCCTCCTTTGGACACATATATCAGATGGCTCATCTCTCCAGCAGGAATTCCACCTTTAATACACAGGTGCATCTGACAGTGTTAGGAAAGCCTAAAAGCAAACCTGTGATGTAGCACTGTATTTGCTCTGCACTGTCTTTATTAGAGGGCCAGGGGTTGCCTGTGGCACGTGAGCAAGAACTGTCCCCAGCAGAGACACCGAGGGGCTCTTCTCATTCAGCTTCTCCAAGGGGAGAGGCTGCAGGTGGAGGCAGCTTGGCCAAGCCTGGCTTCACCACATCTAACTTCAGGCAAACACCAAGGTGTTTGTGATAGGATCCTCTCGTGGCATCTCTTTATCACCTCTGGAAAGGGAACACTTCCCCTCCAGAGGCCTTTCTGTACTGATTATATAGGGGCAAGACATTTCAGACCTACTGGTGGGGTAGCAGACTCGGCTGGGCAGCACTCACTGCCTGCCCCAGAGCAAGAGTCTTGCTTCCTCCCAACACCACAACCAAGTATTTTAGGGCAGGTTATTTTTTCCTGGGAGTTGTGTGCAGCCCCCATTGCCCAGAAGGTCTGAAGAGCATAAGTGAGCATTGTTTCCCCCACATTGTTCCCCGGCTCTCCACTTTTCCCAACTCCTTCTTACCTCATCCTCCCCTTACTGGCTAGAGAGCTGTAAGCCGCTGATTAGCACTTCATTTGACAAACAGGAAGTCGGGAAGAAAAGCATCATTTTCAGAATTAGAGCCTCGGAATGAATTGAAGAAAGAAAGGGGGAAGAAGGAAAAAAAAGAAAGCGAGCCCTGCACACTTTCCTAATTGCTCGTTAGAACCAATGGCCTTTGTGGTTCCTTCCCCCTGTGTCTTCTTTATAAAAGCGTTTGCACAAGACATTGCTATTGTCTGCCAGACAGCCTCAGGGTAGGACAAAATGAACTAATTGATTTGCAGTTATGTCGCGGTGAATGGTGCTAAACATCCATCTGCGGATTCCTTGTGAGGAGTGATTAATAATTTGCACTCCTGGGCCTAGAAGCCTGAATACCCCTTTTTCATGTAAAACTGAAGCGTTTCATTCTCTCAGCATCACAGATATCTCGTCTACATTGTGGGTTACAAGGACGAGGTCAGGAATGGCTCGCTAGCAGAGCCGCATAGGCGTTTGTCTTCGGAGGGGTGAAACCCAGCACGGTGATGGGATTAATGGGAATTTGTAAAGCTGACACGCGGTACTGTACAGCAAGCCCGCTACAGCCATTCCTGCGCAGATGTTCCCAGTCCCCTGTCATTGTTCCAGGGATGGAGGATTTCATATGTGTTTTCAAAGGGAGCACTGGGAGAGTTAAAATTTCACAGAATCCAAATCTAGATAGAGACAGTTTGAGGAATTAGGACTTGGATTCAGATTTCTTTTTTTTTTTTTTTTTTTTTTTTTTTGGTGAAAACCATTTCTTTAACCACAGGAGGGAAAATCCCAGTGCCAAACGTGTAATCACAGAGATGTTTAAAAGGTCAGTCCAAAATACTTCACTCAAATACCACCTACATGTTGAGAGTTACATGCAAAATACCTCAACCTGGCTGGTAACAGGGAAGTCTGCAAGACCTCTCCATAACAGTTTCTGCTCATCGGCCTGCTTTTTTTTCTGAGACATTGCTTTCACCCTCCAAACTTGCATCCCTGTCAGTACTGCACATTTAAATGGTTTAATGGTGGGACTGAGGCTGTAGGCACACTGCTCTTATCTGAGTTCTGTTGGCTGTGACCGCCTGTGGTCCCAACTACCAGCCACGTCTCATGGTCTTTGTGGTTGTGTCCTCAGCTCCACCACTCATTCTTGGTCCTTTCTGCCTCTACCTGGAATGAAAAGCTTGTAGCTGCTCTCTGAGCCATTTCCTGCTTCCTAATGAAATCTATTGGCCTCCTGGGGGAAAAAAAAAACATCAACTCAGCCAACTCTTAATGAAGTCATCTGTTTTCATGGTGTTATTGGTGCCGTCTACTTTCCCAGCTCATTAAAAAAATTAACAACCTTTGGATGTACCCAAAGATTCAGAGATGAGATCTACCTGGTCAGAGTAAATTACATGCAGTGAACAAGCATTTTTCTTTCCTTTGTGACCCATTTTTATGTATTCTTATATTACCTACATCTTATCCCACACCTCAAGCATTTTGTCTGGGTACACCTACATTGAAGCCTTGACTCGTTGTTAACTTGTCCCCTGGCTGGTTTGGAGTACTCCAACCAGCTCCCTCCAATATCATACCAAAGTGTAGTACTGGGAATGACACTCCAGGAACTGATCCAGTGTCTTGGATTTGGCAACCTTTATTTATTTATTTATTTATTTATTTATTTATTTATTTATTTTCCCCAAAGTCCTACACACCTATCTCAGCAGGTTTTGCACTTTTAAAGGCTCCCTGCTACTCCACTATGTATTAACCACTGGATCCCACGCCACAAAATACACCCAGTGGGCTGTCCATGTCACTTAGACTCAGGGCCAAGGACTGACAGATGTCCTTTGTGAAAAGTGTGAACACAACTTACATGTCTGAGGCAGGTAAGTATGAAGTGCAAGACACACGTCAGGTTGTGCCACATCTGAGATTGATTTCCTTCTTAGAAGGCTTGGATGAAATCTTTGCAAGCACTTCTCCCCCTGCAATAACCAGAAGGGCATACGCAGACAAAGGTTTTTAAAAGAGCACACCCATCCAAAACACTCTGATGCTGAACAAGCAAGGAACATTTATTCAATTTTATCAGACTCCAATAGTCAGCATGGTGACGCCTGGTTGTTTTCTTCTGCTGGTAGGTAAGAGCTGCTGGAGAAATTAGCTCTTCTGAGTGCTACACTGTAGTGTATTAGGTAAAAGTAATTACTGTAAGTGCTTTGTGGGAATATCTTTAGGTAATGTATTTGATATAGCTCTGGAAATTATTTTGTGAGGAAATAATGAGCTAAGAGAATAGGAAGAGACTATTTTAGAGAACTTTCCTTATAACCTTCTGGGGGTCACAGGCTCTGGCCACTCATTAAATATAGTGGGAAAGCTTTATAAATGTATGGTGCTGTAAGTGGAGTGAGATTAGATTGAATGAGGGTTTAAATGAAAAAAGTATCCATTTAGGAGAGTGTTACAGATTCAAGATTGATGGTCCCAGGGATTTCTGCAGACCAAGGGAAAGAGCAAGGCTATGAGTATGCTGCCATATTTTGCCTTTTCTTTCTCATTCTGGAGGGCTGGGTCTAATTTAGCACACAGCGATACAACCACCTGAGCATAAACAGATGGAGTAGACAGGCCTGGATGCTTCCTGGCAATATAATTCTTATAAGCCCATGGCCTCAAACAACAGTATTAAATCTTGTTAATCCATCTCTGAGTTTCTGAGTCTAATAGATGATCAGCATGTCCATGCTGCTGAATTGACTCATAAAACTCATTGCTACAGTAGATTACTGAGGCCAGAAGTATAGTCCTGTAAATAAAATCAGTAGGAACAAAACAGAAAATGTCGTGACATTCATTTGTAGAAATCTATACAGTGCCCATGTCTTGAATACTGTAAGCACTTTGGCTCTGTCCTCTTCAGAGAGAATACAGTAGAAGTAGAGCTTGTATACACAATAGAGACAAATATGTTCAAAGGTAGAGAACGGCTTTTGTACAAGGGTTAAGGGCACAAAAATTCTCTCAGGTTTGCTCAGATCAAAGTAAGCTAAAGGAGACAGCTCTTCACCTTATGTGTGGTTCACGTCTGGAACCCCCTATTGAAGGAGCACTGGGTGTACAAAACAAGTTTAAAAAATATTTACATAGAAGAAAATAATCATTGACAACTATTCAAGTATATAGCACCATTAAATAAGAAGATCTCAAAGTCTCAACTATCAGATTGCTATTGGGTGACAGGATGTTGTGGGTTAGCATCACTGCATATTACCCCATGCTTGTGCTCTTCCCTATGCACCCTCTCCAGCTACAAAGAAGAATCAAAATCCACATCTTTAGTCCTTCCCCAGTGACTGGGAAGCAGACAAAACTGAGCTGAATGGAATTTACTCTTATGTCTAGTTGGGACGTAAAGTCTGGGCATTGTTTAGTACAATAAGACACCAAAAATATATATTTTTCTACATTATTACAACCTGATAAGCAGTTAAAATAAGAAAGCTAAAGCAAGAAGGGCAGTATGTTGTCAAAGCAGAATGATTGTCTGGGAAATCTGACTGCCTTTCACCATCAGGGGATCCCAAAGTGGATGGAGAGTGGCCAGGCATCCCTCTGTGCAGGAGGAGGGGAAGGGCTGGGGGACCCGACCTGGTTAACCCACTGGCATGCGTGGCTCCTGCACCAAAACAGCTGTAGATGGCCATAGGACAGCACTGGAAGCCCACCAGCAGCAATAAGCTGGAAAACCCTCCTGTTTCTCTCAGCTTTCCCGTGCACCATGCAAGGCTCAATGACACTGGGGAGGGAGGAGGAAGGTGGCCCTCTCTCCCCAAAAGCCCTGGCGTCTCCGGCCACTTCAGACAGAGCCACTGAGCTGTGCATTGTGCCCCTTTCCAGAGGGCTGCCTCCTCTCCGTTTGTTTACCACACATCCTGTCTTCCTTTCTGTTTGCTTCACACATCATCGCCTTCATTAATCGTCCTCCCCGCTCCCCATTTGGGCCTTTGGATTTTTGGCTCGCCATGGGTAATTCTAATTACCTCAGGCATAAAAAAAATAAAATAAAATAGGAGCTTAAGTAGGTGCACTTCATTCTTCAACTGCCTTTTACAAGCAGTTCAGTGCTGGCTACTGAGGGAATCTGATTAAACTAATTACCCTGATTGGCTTGTTTAATCAACTGCTTGGTTTAATTGGGCCTCGCTAATGCGGAGTGGTGGAGTCCGTGGTGCGTAATGTGAGAACCAGGAGACCCGTAGCACTGGTGGTGACACCACTACAGAAACCAGCCTGCATTCCCAGCCTAACGGGTGGATTTTAATAAATGCAGACCTCAGCTGAGAGCCTGACTGTATTCTCAGGAGCCTGAATGGGCTGGAGGTTTTAGTGATAATTAAAATTGTTAGCAAAAAAAAAAAAAAAAGAAGAAGAAGAAGAAGAAAAAAAAAAACCTTTTCTCATTAAAGGACTTGTCCTTTCCCCCTCCCCCTGCTGGCTCTGCCCTCCAAACTCGAAGCAATATCGGGAATCCTGTCTGCCTCTTTCAAACAACACTTCAATTCATCAGGGCAAAGAATCCCTCCTCCTTCATCTCCCCCTACCCTTGAGGTTTTTCAGCCCCATTTAGAGCATGTACGGCCCAAAGCAAATACACAGACAAGGGGGTTACAAATTACCTTGCACTAGGTAAATCCGTTCTGAGTAGCTGGGGAGGTTTGTGGAATACAAACAGCTTCTGTGTAAGCATCCTGGGAATAATGGGAATTACTATAGCTCTAATTACTGGAACAATAATAACCTGGAGAGCTTCGCCTTGCCTCGTCCTGTCTCAGCTCTGACCCCCCTCTCCCTTCCCTGCCCTCCACTTGCTCTCGCAGCGTGTGGGATGGGGACGAAGAGCTGAACACACGCCTTGTTTTGTAAAGTTCCACTCATCTACGGGCAATGTATTTTACGGTGACACACAGACTGAATTTGTTACTCCCTGAGGATTTTCTTAGAGACAACAACAGACTGACAATCCAATAGATGTGGCCACGAGTGTTGAACCCCTGAATTCAACATTTTGTTCTGGCACAGGGTTTCCCCATGCCATAGTGCAGGACACTTGGGCATGAACAAATTCATACACCACTGTCATAACTCTCTTTTTTCTATCTGTAAAATGGAGACAATTAACACTATTGTACTTGTGTGGATGAAAAAGTGTGGGACCTCTGCAAAGATCCAGCAGACACAGGTGCAACCACTCACAGCCATGTTAGCAATCCTTGAGATCTCCTAGAATGATTTATGGAGGTGATATTACCAGCTTAAAATCTGAGGGTCAAATGAGCTGGCAACATTCAAACCCCCAGCATTTCTTTTGAATTGTCCACGAAGCAGCCTCTCTTCTTCACTGCAAGAATAGACACCAAGCTAAGGCAAAATAGATTTTCCAGGGAAACCTATTCTCACAGAACCACCCCAAAGTCAGACCACGGGTCTGAGAGTGTTGTCCATATGCTTCTTGAACTCTGGCAGGCTCGGTGCCATGACCACTGCCCTGTGGAGTCTGTCCCAGTGCCTGACCACCCTCTGGGTGCAGAACCTTTCCCTACCACCCAGCCTGACCCTCCCCTGTCCCAGCTCCATGCCGTTCCCTCGGGTCCTGTCGCTGTCCCCAGAGAGCAGAGCTCAGCGCCTGCCCCTCCACTCCCTGTGAGGGAGCTGCAGGCCGCCATGAGGCCTATCCTCAGTTAACTAAATGAGTTTGACTCTAGTTGAGGGATGTATACAGCTGCTTTGTTGAGGTGGGAATTCATTGGATCAATGGGCATCTAGGAGAAGAAGAAAATAAACTCTTAAAGCAGGCCTTACGCAGAATATCTATTTAAATTTCAGCTGCCTCAGTCCTTCATCAGACAGAGCCACTAGAGAAGGATTTGTCACAGCTAACTTTAGCCACAGAAAATATAAGTTTATATACTTGAAGTAACAGCTCTAGTCTACCTTTGTACTTGGTGCAAAGAAATGTGCCTTTCTGCCTGTTTCAGGTGTCCACTTCAGTTTGCCCCAGACGTACCATTTTTTTTCTGCTTTGGCTATAGAGGGAGTTGCAGACAAGCCTGGAGCTACACCACGGACAAATGACCCCCACCTTGGCTGCTGCATGGGGCACCCTAGGGAAGATACCAGAGCTCTCCACAGAGCCCAACATATGCTCATGAGTGCATTGGAGACCTGAGGTCTCACCAGGCTGGCTTTCACCCCTTACAGGCAAGCAGAACCTCTCCTGCCTGCCACCAGGCCCACTGCTGTCTTTGTGAGCTCCATGCACGTGTTGGCCCAGCCTCCCTGGCATTGGGCAAGGGATTATCTGTACGCACAGAAGGGTTAGGTGTTATATAAGATGGCAAATCCTGAGGAGAAAAAAAAAAAGACAGTTCCTCCAGAACAAGTTGAGTGAATTTCTTATTTAGGCAGCATACCTTCTGCTTACTGTCACTCTGCATCTTGGTACCACACACAGTGGGTTGCTTTACCCCCACACCTCCCATTGTCAGGTTTTCATTCTGATCAAAACTGTAACGATGCTCAGATTAGTGAAAGATGTGTCTGAATTCTGTAAAAATTCAAATACTTGGTTGGTTTTGGATCATACATTTTGGAAGTTTCCTTTGCATTGTCTCACCCATAATCCACAGCACGTGAACCCTGTGGTTCATAAACCCAACTCTAATTGCTTTGGAGAAGTCTCTCCTTTTAATTTTGTGGCTTGCTCTGGGCTGAAAAATGTCCATATAAGTGAGTAGGTGAAAGCGTTTTAAAACCACAGGGAGCCCCAGTGTTGAGCTGGAAAGGAAATCAAAACTTTTCTTCATGGACAGGGTATGTTTTATATTCCAGCTGGCCATTCTGGAAAGGTCATGAGGCACTACCCAGCTGGGGTTATCGCAGCAACTGTCCCAAAAGCACCAGCTGCTAGATGCCTAAATTACAGTGACAGCAAAAATCATTACAGTTTTTACAAGAATGAGCATGGCATTTTACACCAGAGTATAGCTGGCCAGACATGAAACAAAGGAATAAACAGCAATAACCACTTGCTAATATTTCTCTCGTTTAGGGTCGGTTAGGATAGTGGTGGGGTAATCTCCCTCCCCATCCTTCTGCCTGGCGGCATCTGTCTGGGACACCTAATGAATGATTGGTAAACATAACTTTTCCCAGCAAGACAAAATCTGTTTCTAACTCATGACCTACTGACACTCGTTCATTATGTAGCCTTCTTCTGAGAGACAGGCTGTTTAGGAAAACCATTGACTGGCTACATGCTCCATACAGCCATCCCCTAATTACCAGATAGTCTGTGCTAGTAACTGTGTGATGCTAAAGGGCTGCTGAGCAGATGTTATGTATAGGGTATCACGGACACTTAGGGCACAGCTCAGGAAAATGATTCTCTAAGGCGATGCAGTGCCGTGGGACCTGTTGCAGAAGCCATGGAGCTGGGGGAGACATCCGTGCTGGCTCTCATCACAGCTGAAATGGGGCCGTATTTCACCAACAGCACTGCCTCCTGCAGCTGTCCCTCCTCTTGTGTAAGGATTTCATCTAATGCCTATGAAGACCAATGGAAATTTTTTGTTGATTTTGGGTTAGGCATTATTTGAAAGTATCTTGAGATATATCCCAGTTCTTGTTAAATCCTCCATATTCACAGCACCTGACATTGTCCTTCATGCAGGTGCACTGGGAAGTCGGGAACAGAGTTCATCAGAGATATTCATTCCTCGTAGGTGATACCGCGGGCTCAGTTAAACACACCAGCATGTGCAGCACCATGTGTTTTTGTTTGCCTGTTGCTCAAGGATGAGGCCATAAAGGCTAAACAAAAAGATTCATCTAAAGCTGATCATTTCAGCTAGATATTCATTCCTGATGGAATGAGTGGCATTGCAGAGAGAAGAGCTGCTTAACAAACACTCTCATTTCCTGCTTTTCCCACTGAGCTCTTGGGAATTGATGCACACTAGAGATAATGCTTGTTCTTCTCTCCTCAGAGAACTGTGGTTCACCTGATGAGGTAAATCACCTCATCATTCTTACCAGATTTAGCTAAAGACCCTAGTAATTTGGAGATGTTGCAAACTTTAGTTTTCTTTCCAAAAGCTATTTATATACCTGTTTTTTATCTTTTTTATCTTTTTTTTTTTTTTTTTTTTTTTTTCCCCAGTTCCAAGAGGTAGCATTATAATACCTTATTATCGATAAGCAGCTAGCAGTGGAATGTCTTCATCTGATTGGAATGACTCCAAGTTATCATTACACTTTTATTGCATTTTAATAACCTTCATGCTTTCAGGGCTTTTCACCTTGGTATTAGTAAATACTGAAAATCCTAGAACTGTTGAACGTCGTACCATTCCTAGTGACCTCTGTGTCTCAATACAGATTTCCTAGCAGCTTGAAAGCAAAGGGGATTTGACCAAGGTTGAATGGAATCAAAACAATGGAAACACAGACAGTTGGCTCTAGAGCCTTGGCAGTGCCATGAGTAAATAAAACCACTCTGTGTTTATCACTTCATTCAGTCCAGATGGGTTGTTTTCCTCATGCTGCAGTTGTCATCCTGTACCAATACAAAGCCCCGAATGATATTTCTGTAGCATGCTGCTTCAATGAAGCTGTCCTAGAGTGGCTGTACTAGTGGTTTTGAAGTTGCCTCTGGGTGTCTCATGTGGTTAAGCTTACAGATGTCTTCTGTGGTCTCTCTTTCTCTATCAGTCATCATTTCATTCTCATGTCTTCCAGATTTCCAGATACCTCCTGCCTGTGTCTGCCTAAATGAAGGCTCCCTGTAAAGCCCTCCTATGTACTACAGAAAGATCTGCTTCTGGTTTGGCTTCACATAGTGCAATGTATGTTTTTTGAAAACCTAGGAACTGACAATCAGATTATTGATCACAGCAAACAATTCTGGCTCCACTGTGTCTAATTCTACACCCCCCCGGAAAGTGGTTTTAGATTTGTTGAATGAATCCGCAGCTGATTAAAGGCTAAGGTTGGACATGTAGGCCTGAACCAGCATACAGGGAGGAGCTTCTCATTTTGTTTGCCCATCTAATTAGACTCAGCCACAGCCTGTATCCTTTCTGCAGCTGAAGCCCCCTGTTTTTCTGCAGAGAAGCTTATATCCTCTCCATGTTCTGCACATGGGAAGTTCAGGGCACTGAGCACATCACTGCACCTGCCTGCTGAAAGTGAGGTTCATCAGACCAACTGCTGACAGTCGTGTTGGCTCCCTTTGAAAACAGACATCTACTCCATGAACAGATCAGGAGGGAGCAATCCATGCCAGGAACTGGGCTTTGAAAGCCTCAAAGTTCAAGCTCCTGCCTCAGCCATAGCTCTTGTGTGAAATTTAGGACAAAATGTTTATGGCACAGAGTAGAAAAAAAATCTGAGTATATCTTGGAACAACGAGAGGTCCAAGAGGACTGAAACTGCATATATGTGGGGAGATTTCAAGCTCACCTGGCTCTGCTCCCAGGTAATATTCTTCTCCATTAGCAGTAAGCATGTTAACAAATGGCTTTGCTATTATTGACATAGAAAAAACACTCTCCTTGTGTGTCTAGACATCAACTGAAACCAAGTTAGCGCTTGTGTCTCTGTATTCTTCTCCTGAGCAGACCTGATTATCTGGACATACTAAAAAGCTAGCAGGAAACAAAACTGCTGGATAAAAACATTAAAAAAAAAATCTCTCTCACACACACACAAAAAAAAATAAAACAACAACAAAGAAAACACCACAATTTGTAACCCAGTAGCATCTTCCTCCCGGAGTCTCTGATCCCACAAGGGAGCCTGCCCCACAAGTTGGTTTCAAGGTGTTTCCTCTCTAAAACCCTTTTTAAAGAGCTGAGTAACCTCATGGGCTTTGCACTGGGCTCTGCACTGGTGTGAGCAGGGCTGCCGGGGGATAATTCGGTACAAAATATGACCCTGGCTTAGTGCAGTCTGGCTCTGGCAGGGCTGTACACAAAGCCACAGAGCCTGTGTGAGAATGCCCTCAGTCAGCCTCATAAAATGTTGTAGTTTGCAGCTGAGAAGGGATAAATTAAACTAACAAGCATGACAGCTATTTAAAAATAAGAAATCACGTTTCATAGAGTAAAACAACATCTGAGGCCCCAGAGAGTCTGTACTTTGTATTTTTAATAGTCCTTTCACTGCAACAACACTCTCCCCTCCACTTAGCTGGGCTGAAGACCCCGAGTTCAAACATTTACCCACTGCTCTCTCCACAGTTTCCTGAAGCTCTCATCTTTACTATCAGTCTGGATAACTTTTCTTTTTTTTTTTTTTTTGAGGACAAGGGCTCATTAGCTAGGAATTGATAAACAAAGAGGCGGGTGGAAGCAGAGGTCCGGGGCTCCCTCAGGGCGGTGGTGGTGGTGGCTGTCCTGCGGTGGAGCCTCCCACCCAGGACGTTTCGGCGCAGCCCCCAGCTGCAGCTTGTCTGTAAACGTGTCGGAGGACAGGCTGTCAGGGCTGAGCCGCCACGCGTCGGCCCTTCGGGGAAATCGTGTGCCGAGGGTATGAAAAACCTCTGTTTCAACAGACTCGCAGAGGGTGAGGGCAGCTGGTCTTGCTTTGCCAGCGTCTGGTGGGTTTTGGCACCCAAGCTGCTGGGTTTGGCGTAGCACGGTGGTACCTTTGGGTGTAAGTGGTGGTAAAGGCTCAAATTCTTAATGAGATATGAACCCCGGTGCTGAGGACTTGGGGAGTTGTCTTCCACAGAAGCCTGTCTCTTTGTGAAAAGACCATGGCACCCATATCCATCTGTGTTGCCTGGGTGCTTTTAGCGCTCTGATGCTTAAAGGAGGGCTAAAAGTAACCAAGTGAGAATGCAAATGCAGCTAAAAGTAGTTTTGAAGCAATTTGACAATGGTCATTAATGGCTAGCTTCTTCAAAAAGGGATAAATTCTGTGGCAGGATTACATCAAGGAAATAGAAACCATCATGCAACCAAACAACTCATTATACACATTCATTTAGTTGCCATTTCTCCAGGAGACCAAATATTGCTATTCCCTGTGGTCCTTAAAACTGATAAAGACAAAAGACAGGGTGTTAATATTATTTAAGGCAAAGCAGAGACTTTCAGCCTGATTTCTCACGCAGTGACAGCTATGGAACTAGGGAAGCTGAGGCAGAGAATTGCAAGGAGAAATTAAGGGGTTAGTTACAAGGGAGGTCATGGTTTATTTGTATGCCTAAAAATTTCATTTAGGTTTATGATTTGAAGCTATGGAGATCAAAAGCTGATTATCTTTTTCTGAAGCTCTAATGGAAGAACTCAGAGCAGAGTATTTCTCTGTGTCATATCCTCTGCCAACTCACAGAGCCCCAAAGATGTGATTAAAATCAAAATTTGGAGGAGCATGCTGCTTTCATCTTGCCTTCTTTCCTGAAAAATAGAAAGAGTTTGGGGCTGTTGATCTAAAGAAGGCTTGAAGACAAGCAGCTCATTAGCCTGTTTGGTATTGCAATCTTGTCTTCCCAAAGGACAACAGGAACAGCAGGTCCTGAGTGTCCAGAACCAGCAGACACGGCCTCAAAGCAGGGCAGGTGAGTTTCCAGAAGCAATTGCTTGGTGAAGCTGAGCAGAAACAGAACTATCTCCAGCCATCTGCTTTCTGCAAACACCCTCACTCTGCCCATGGATTAGGAAGTAATTTTTCAGGGGCAAAAACTGATTTTTGGTCTGATGACAATCTGCATGTGGTCTGAAATGGAGCTAAGCTGTGTGCTGCGAGTACAAGCCAACTACAGCAAGCTTTCTGTGGAGTTTGCTGGAACATTTTTCATGAATTTTGTCTGCTTTTCATGAAAAATAGCTTCATAATTGTGGTAGAATTTTTCATGGGAAATTTATTTATTTATTTTCTATTTCTCAGATTAAAAAAATGAAAATTAAATGAAAGCAAAGGCTCTCTAATGTTCTGAAATTAAAATGTTGACTTACTTTTTCCTTTCTTTAATTTTTCTCCCTTTTCTTCTTTTACTATAAAGAAAAACACATTTCCCTTATTTTTTCTTTCCTTTCTCCTCCTCTTAGCTGAAAAAGGAAAATCAGGTTAGAAATAGAGAAAATTATTTTTTTTTTTTAGAAAAAACCCTCCTCCCTCCCTTCCCATTTTCCCATTTTATTAGAAAGTTTAAAAGTTTAATTTCCTCATGAATTTTGAAGCCATTTGCTCTCCCTCTATCTCTCTTTTTTTTTTTTTTTTTTCTCTTTAGGACAGCTTTGACTCCTAACCCTAACATTTTTCTTCACTGCTCTCAGTGCACTTGGAAGAACATTTTCTATAGCTACCAGGGGACTTATCAGATAAAATCTTATTTCATAAAATAACACAGGCACTGGGGAGCTCAGATTCAGCTGTTCTCTGTCTCTTGTGCTGACTTGCAAGAGTTGAGCAACCCACTGCCATACCACTGGGCATTTCCAGTGGCATTAACCTAGTGCACTGAGTTAACAGCAGCACTTAGGAGCAAGAAACCAGGGATGAGTGGTTGCAGCCTGCCCCATGCATGGTGCTGCATCCCCTGGGTGTTCCAGCTCAGGCTCAACATCCCTACCACAACCCCTCTTTTCCAGGCACAGTGCAGGCAGTCAGAGGATGGTTTTGTCCCTGTCAGGCAGCACCTGGAGCAGCACAAATGATAAAGGCTCTACTAGTCTAGGATTTTGACCCATGGGATCAAAGATGGTCTTTGTTGAAAGCAGAGAATTCCATGAAAAGATGTCAAGAAAAATAATTAGATCTAATGGGAAATGAATTCACCAGCATGAGCTTTATGTTGCCTGTATACAACTTAAGGAACGTGCAGCTAGCAAAGTACCCCTTGATACAGCTGTAACCTTGAAGCAACTGGCAATAGCTGGACGCCCATCTAGGCACCTAAATTTTCAGAAACATCTGACATCTGGCAGCTCTCTCAGTGAGTGTGAACCTGAGCGTTTATATCCTGGTTGATCCACAGACTGCTCAACGGCCTCGTGATGTGATGAGAGGCAAATGGACCTGAGCTGTGCGGACCCTCTTGCATCAGGTTAAACCATGTTTGCTTTCCACCTGCAAGCATGCTGCAGAGCAGGGATGTCTGACAGGAGTCTGGCTGTGTAGGTCTGGCGTATACTTGTCCCCCTTTCATTACTGAGCCTCCAAGTCAGGACTTTCAGGGTGTGTTGAAGATTAAGCACATGCATGCCCTAAGATGCAAACTATTTCTGTATGGGCAATGGACAAATCCCAGAGAATAAGAGTATCTCTATTTTTTCACTTCATTCTTGTAGACAGAGTTTACAAAACTTCTCTCCTTGTAAATTTTGAGCTATTTTTATGTCATGGCAGGGAGGGATGATGTTCTCCTTGCTAAATATTAGATTTTCTTTTGAATTCATAATAGAAAGACTCTTCCAAAACTAAGCAAGTTGTTAAAGATATCATACACACTCACATTCACATGTGCTCCATTTTATCACTGGAACACAATTTTTTCTGCTCTTTTTTGTCTCTGCCCTATTTTTCACCCTGTTTGTATTTTTTTCTCTTCTCCCCATTTTCAATTCCTTCACAGTAAAATGCTCCCTGGCATATCATTTTGTTACTTTCAGGTGGATTTGAAATTAATCAAATAAATTCATCTATCCTAGTTATAGAGAAAATGTTCAAGTGGTATTTACCCATGTCATTAAAATCCTAGAATTGATCAGCACTCTCCTCCAGCAAAAGAAGATGTTTCTTTGGTAAAAGAGTAGCAGATCATAAGGATTTGCAGTAAACAGCATGTGAGGCTGTCAGCCAAAAAGCAGTAAACACCCAAATGATGCAGCACATCAGGAATACTTCAAAACTGTTTCATAAAACATCACCAGGTAGTCAGTTGATAGCAATATGCATTGCTTCCTCTTAGCTAACTTAACACCACTTGGTGAACTTATGAATTTCTCACAGTTTCAGTTAGCTATAAATTAATAAGAATGGTAGAGGAAAACAGGATTTAGGGTGTTTATAACTAAAACTAAAACTCCTGTCTCTGTTTTAATATGTAACTGTACCTCCCCTTCTCAGAAGTATGTCGGTAACCCCCAGAGTTAAAGTGCATTGTTTATCTGAATTGTGCAGACAACTCCAAAAGCTGTTAAAAAGCAGCAGTCAGGAATATGATCCCTCAGGGCTTTCTCAATGGGAATTGCTATTCTGTTTGTGAGATAGAGGCTGTGGGAATTCCCCTTATCAAACTCAGCTAACAAGCTTTCATTGAAAGCTGGCCAGACTGAATGATAAAAAGGTTGGAAAAAATGACTGCAATCCCTCCATCATTAAGCATTAAAATACTGAATTCTAAAGCAAAGGAAAACCTGATACTCACGTAGGTGAGAGCAAGCACTTATTATCACAGTTTCTCAGTTGCCCTGAATTTCCCATAGAATCCACACTGTGCTGGAGACATCTCAATGCTCAGGAGCCATATATCAGTATATAGTGGTCTTTGTGTCTTTTCCCTTGCTGTGGGGCAAGGCCAGGTGGTCCCTCTGTCTTAGAAACATCTCCTGCTTGATAACTTTCTGCATTTCGGTCACATTAGAGCAGTTCTTGGGTTACTCCATTCCATACCTGCAGCTAAACCATTATGGTCAAGAGATCAAGATTGACAAAAGCATGAAATTATCTTTCAGCCACTGAACTAAATGATGAATAACACTCTAGGTCTGGCCCTGAATCTTCAATCTGCTCATTATTTGGGCCTTCATTTCCCCCTCCATTGCTGGAACTAGATGTGTCAGAAATGTTGTAGATCAGCTTTTGATTTCTAGGAGTTCTCAGTGTTGTTTTAGGTTGCACAGGCATCCCACCATGCAGTACATATTCAACTCCCCCCACCCCAGCTCAAATCTTTGTAGATTCACCATCACTTGCGCCATAGAGACTTCAAGCACCATAACTCAGCTAAAAGTGGTTTTAAGCCCAGTGTTCCTACAGGTAATGCAACTCCAGCCAAGGGAACTGCGAATGCTGCTGAGTGATGCTGAGATCCAGTTGACCAAGAGCCAGTGCTGATGTGGCCCCGCCAGTGCAGCCCATCAGGGATCAGCCTCTCCTTGATGTAATTGTGGAGGCACACAGTGAGGCACGTTTCCCACGGATTAAGGCCGAGCCTCCTTCCCTAAGCATCCCCCAAACAGCCTGATGGAGCAAGGTGCACATGGAGAACAGCGGCACATGCACACCCTGTGAGTTATGAGGCGTTAAACCCCTCACAGAACTCTGGTGACTTCAGAAACCACAAAAAATGATTAAATTATTTCCACATAATGAGAAATGTTTCCATCTTATAATTGAATACCTTATAGGGACCAGAACCCCTGATTTTTTTTCTCATTTCCTCTTTGTAGGCTCCCAGAAATTTCTCTCTTCTGCTCCCTGATGTGCAGATTGTTCCACGTGGTTTCAGCTTCTCCTGGTGCTTTCACTTGCAACAAGATTCTTCTGTCTTATCACTGATACCTCAGATATGCCCTCAACTGTTCCTGAACAAGTCTCTCCAGGAGAAAGGTTGCAACAAAGAAAGAATTTGGTTCCTTGATATTGTCAGTGGTAGTTCCTCATCATCTGGTAATTCTCATGCAGAGGAACTGCACATGAAATGAAATTCAGAGGAAAAGCAGCATTTACCATTCAGAAATTTGTCTTCATGTGGTTCCTCACTTAGAGCCAACAGCTGAAAACTGAGTCACAGTGTTTCTTTCAGAAAGAGATCCATTCCTGAGAACACAGAATTTACCACAATCTGCAAGAAACTAACCCAATATCTAATTATGCTCAGTGTAAAAAATTTACATTTTATTTCCTATTCAACTTTTTTTTTTTCCTGACTTCAGCTTGCAACCACTGGACCCTGTCGTGCCTATATTTGTGTAATTAAAGAAGACTGAACCTTTACATATCCATTGCTCTTGCACACAGCTGTGGTTCATGACCAAGACACCACTTAATCAACAGGCTAGAATAATTTACAATATCCTAAATATGCATACATTAAATACCAAAATCAAAACACTGGGAATTTGGAACTATATTGCTGAGATAGCTTAATACTGGATCTCAAATATGCAGTGTATACATAAATATGTATATTTTAAAGTTTAAGCAATTAAAATACCATGCAGACAGACTGCAAATTAAATTTAACAACACAGACTTTTGTTTAGCTATGCTATGATTCAATTTATCATGAATTTTTGGTGCTGTCATTTTGTTTTATTTGGACATTTCCTTAAGCCTTAAAAAATTAATTTCCATCTGTGTTGTCAAATGAACCACAGCCACATGGAGGCTGGATTCTTCATCAATACTATGTGCCCACATGGCCCAGGACAGGAAAAAAAATGTAGAAAAAGCGCAATTTTACAATTCAACTGATCACTTCTTCAGGGCATTGGTCAGTAGCTTAAGCACAGGCACATGAATACTCTTGGTATGCTGCTTCATCCTTGCTGCAGATCCTTCAGGACTGATGACACCTTCATAGAAGGTAGAAAGAGTTGTCCATTATAAGTAATTCACCTTTCATGCAAATTACTCAAAGACTGGATTTCGCTGCCAAGATCAACAAACTGCAACAAAATGGAGTTTGCAGAATATATTGTTTCAAAGGGATAAAGAGCAAGAAGTAACACAGTGTTTCAGAACTGAAGTCCACTTAGATTTCAGACTTACCTACTAACCTTCTCTCCCCTCTCCTCTAGTCTCACTAACATCCCTCCATGCTTTTGGTGGTTTACTGACAACTTTTCTTTTATTCTTATTCCACCTATAGCTTCCCATTTCAAGTGTCCAAACTGAGTCGTACAAAGCCAGGAGTGAGTGTGAAACTGGGTTTGAAAGTGCAAGTATGTCATTCACTGGGCACAAAAGTGACCAGGATGAATGTTGGCATAAAGTGATACCCATCCATTAGCTTTTACAGCAGTTCAAAAACACAAGTTTACAACCAAAAAGAAAAAGAAGAAAAAAAAAAACAAAGACTAGATGTGCAAGTGTAATGGACCAGTTCTAGATCTACTACTTTTAGAACTAAAGATTCCCAGAAGTGAACAGATTGCTCATACATTACTCCTTAGTATTATCTGGGGGCTTGAGGTTTCTTACATGATTTGCCATGTGTTCAACACTGTAATTGGTTAATTGCATTTCTTTATTGGTTATTCCACAAACCACATTTAAAAGTCCTAATGCCAGAAGTGGTAAGGTCATTTCTAAGTAAATTCTGGGAAGCAAAAGCCAAAAATTGGAACAAACTGATAAAAAAAAAAACCACCAGGCTAGTACAGTATATTTTCAAGTACTACAACTACTCCCCTAGAGTTATTGCTGTGTTCTGAAAATATTGTTAGGACATTGTAGCACTTCTCTACGTGGCATAATTCCTGTTTGCAATAACACACTAATGTATATTAAAATCAATGAAAGACCTTCGTATCCAAGTCATGCAATTGTCAACGTGTCCATATTTTAGTCACAATCCCTTGAGTGACAGGAATGTGATACCCCTTTTGAACTCATTTCCAGTTCTTTTTGTTTGTAAATAGTCTGAGGTCATTAATCAACATGGCTTCCTCAAACCATTAACAGAACCAGTGCTCCGCTTGGCAGTTTCTCTTTGAAGAGGATTACAAAACCATTTGCTCTAGTTTCAATTCCACATGGGTTCCCCCTCTGAATTGCACGCTAAGTTTTGGGACTGAGCAAATTCTTCATCTGGTTTCATGTCAAAACCATCTGAAGTCACAGAGTTCTGCACAGAAGTGATGCAGAGCCATAAACTGTCCAACTTCACTAGAGATTGGTCCAACCATATTTGCTGGAGAAGGCTGGGAGCTGAAGCAAAACCTTGAGGGAAAATGAGTTACATTTCAAACAAAGCTAAAAACCAGGCAGATCTTACACCATTTAAGGTTTCACAGCCAGCATAGTTAGAACACTTTTCCCTATCTTTTCATCCAGAAAATGGGACCTGGTCCATAGTGTTCTTCAGAAAGGCTAGCAGATCAGCTGAGATAGGGAAATGTGCCAAGTTTCTCTCGTAACTGGACAAAGTCCTACATTTTGTTAATCTAGAGTAGTCACGCTTCTTTTGTGTTTGCTTTCCTAAACAGCCACGCATACAGATTGGTGAACCTGACGTGTCCTTTCCCATATTCAGATATTCAGGCTGGTTATAATTGCAAGTAGAAGCAGAAAACAAAGGAGGATGCCATCTTTTTTGGGGAAAATTCACAAAGCCAGTCAATGTGCACTGGGTGTTAAGGATCAAAGACTGAGAGAAACAACTGCTAACTTATCAAAAAATAACTTTGAAAAAAGAATTCTGGGAAAAAAAAATCACCTTATATTTAACAAGTGGGACAAAGGCACCAGGTTACATGCTGTAACATGGATCTCACCCATGTATTGCATGCATCCAGGCCATTGAATCTGGACCAAGAGTTTATAAAAGACGAGGCATATCAATATATGTTATACATATATAAACATATATTTATCCAGATTAGTTTCATCTGGAAATAAACTATCAAATGTCACCAGAAAAGTGATATAAAACAAATAACTCTCTCTTCCCCCCAAACCTTTAATAAAAGAATATGCTATTGAGGTGTTGGAAATAGGATATTAAAGGTTGAGCTTCCTAGGCAGAGATATGTGCAGGGCAGCATATAACCCCAGTTATTGCTGTGCCAAACCAATCGGAACTTAACTTGAAAGAAAGCAGATCTCTTGTAAGTGCTGAGATCCAAACCCAATAGAGTTCTTGGGTTCCTGATGCTTATTTGGGCACCTAACTTCATACTGAGACAAACAGGAATGAACTGCTGGTTCCATGCCCATATGATCTCTGCCGCCACAAGTATGTCTGGATGTCTTCACTCAGAAGGGATAGCCACCCAAAAAGTGACACTTCCAAATTTTTTCAAAGCCTCATCTAAGCCATGAAACTTCCAGGAATAGGGAATGCAATCAGCATATTCTCCTACAGTTTGTCTGTGTTGGATGGTCATAACATTGGTACCAATCTTCCTAATGCTTCTCCGGGGCTAATCTTTGGCTCTGGGGGACTCCTCCATGTCATGAAATCTCATGAGTTTTTGTGGATTTTCAGTTCTTGAGTTTGGGCTGGAGAGTATGATCTAAAGCAAGCGTCTGCCCAGCTACAGCTGCATCTGGTGTCAACTTTGTGCAAACCCCACAAGTTTTTGTATGATATTCACAGAAATCAATAAGGTACCTGCTGTCTGCTTGAATCCTAAAAAGTCTGGGGGAAGTTTTGGACTTAGGACGAAATCTTTTCTGCTGGGTCTGATTTTTTTAAAGTTCTTCTACAACTAAATCAAAGTTCCACTATCCGTGCACACCTGCGTGTTTCCTTCTGAACAACTGTCAGTATTAAGCAGTATTAAATTAGTCTTGGCATTTCAAAGTTCATTAATTATAATCACATCTGTTGAAGAGCTGTTACAGTCATTTTGTAGAGGGATGAATATCCAAACGTCAATGTGTTTGATGCATGTGTTTGTTTCCCCTTAGAGTGACGGTGGGATAAACACTGCTTTAAAAATCTGTAATCTTCATTTCTCTTCCAAACAAACGCAAATTCTCCCTCAGCCCCTCTGGAGAATATAGCTGGGATATAGAAGACTCTCAGGGAAGAACAGAAAGCAAGCCTTTTTTGTGAATCTCTATGTGCTTGTTAAAACTGATTTAAAATGAAAATGAAATTCAGAGAATGAAAGAAAACTGAGGTCCATGCAGAGGTCTTGTGCTTGGGGTCAATGGGAAATAGCAGTCACTACAGCATCAGCAGTGTGGATATGTGCATCCCTTCACACTTTGCATGGTCAAGGACCATGTGCAGCTGTAGTGTTGTCTTATTTTACCTCTTGAACTCCGACTCAAGCCCAGCCTCATGTTTCTGGCATTGTGAGAGAACTGCCTTGCTCAGAAACAAGTTCATAAGAAAGATTTTGTTATCTATTTTAGCAAAAAAAAAAAAAAAAAAAAAAAAAAGCACCGAGAAAGGTAGAAAGGTTTCATTTTCACTTACACAGGTTTCTTCTTTCACAGTAGACAATCTTAGCAATAAGACCTTCTATTCACAGAAGAGTTTTAATATTCAAACAAATATCACTTTACCACACACAATGAGATATAACTACTTGGTGGTCTGAAATCCTGTGAATCCTGTGAACCTTTGTGTTAATGTGGATAAGAACTGATGATCCTGGAGGCAGTCAGGCTGTGCTGGTTTCACAGCTAGCTGATATGGGTCTCTCTGTGTTTAAACTTCAGAATGACACAGAACCTTTGCTGTGCTTCACATGAGTCCCTCCTTGACCGAAATACTTTGTCTCCCTTAAAAATAAGGTCCTCATAGTTAGTTAAAAGCTATTGGCAAAAGAGCTGGTTCTCCAGAGATATGCCATCTGTTAGCTTTTGGTCCTATGAGCAGCCCCAGCCTAAATTTCATTCCATGGATCCATCATTTATATCTTGCATTTAAATGTGTTTAGCCATTGACAGAAACTGCTTCAGCCTCTGGTGTCCAGCAGCCATATTTTGGGACAGGGAACAGCTGGTGCAGAGCACGCAGCAATTTCACCGGGGACAAGTGAGCTGCAAAGGGGTGGCAGGTCATGCAGAGCAGGCATCAGCCTGCTGGTGGTTTTGGAGCAATATTCACCATTAAATCAGATGTACCAGAATCCTCCTGTCTGCCTTGCAGTGGTGAGAGCCCCAGCAAGTCAGCAGAGGGACAAACTTGGTATATTAATGACTAAGGTAATGACTAGGTATGCTCTTCTTCAGACCCTGGAGTTGGATGTGAGCAAAATGGCTGTCTGATTAAAAAAGGACAGACTAGAGGAGGAAGAAGTATTCCTGCTATTGTCTAGAACTCCAGATCATATCCTTAGAGGCCATGATGCAGCTTATTCAGAGAAGGAAATAAAAACTGCCTGGATAAAAGCTTCTTACATGTTCCCATGCTCCACTCCCTTGTGAAAGTGATTTAAGCATAGGACTGCACCACTGTAATAATATGCACTTCTTCAATAAAAAGCATGAGTCATGCCTCTGCACAGGAGATTAAAGATGTGTGGAAACCATAAAAACACTAATCCAGCATGCAAAGCCAGATTGCTTATCTTTGTGGAATATTTTAATGTCTGCCTTGTTCTTCCAGGAAAGCTGTGGGACCATTTACACCTTTAAAGAGCCTCAGCCTGTAAATAGGTATCTAAAATATCTTTCCTAAAGCTGGTTCTATAAAACAGCTTTAAAAGAAGACCTGACACAGGATTTAATAGAGCGTTCTTGGCTTTAGCACCCTTGGTGTAATATTAGCCATACATTTCTCATCCATAAATATAATGGTAAGGAGACAGAAGTGGATAAAAAAAAAAAATATCTGGGAGAGCCATTGGAGTCTTGGGGATCTATCAGGCTGACTACATTACAGATGGGAACATTTTGGGCTCTGACTGTCCATGAGATTGAGCCTTCTGGGTCTGCAGGCACACAGCTTATCACACATATATGCTTACACACACACACACATCCTTACTCGCACACTGGCACAGCAGTTGCTGCCTCTTCATTGTGTTGAGGGTGACCTCAATTAAAATGTGTCCTTGCAATGTGCAGGTATCTAGAGAGTGCCAAGTGTCCTTGGACTTTAATGACTTTCATTACAGGCATCTGTGCAGCTGATGCAGAGTTTTTATTAATCTTAAACTTGTCAAAGGTCGACACAGTTCTGTTTTCTCCCTGCCCATAAGCATGGCTTCACTCAGCTCCCAACCACCTACACTTTTATGGTATATGGAAAAGGGAATGCAGTGAGGTTATTAAATCATTTTTTTTCTGCTTGTAAGTTGTTTCCACCATTTACTGCACTTTTATGTGTCTATTTGCTAGGCGTTTGACCACTGCTTTACATAGCCCAAAGGATTAAAACATGTTTCTAACTCCTTTTAAGTGAGGAGCAAGTAGTGAACAACAGTAAGGATTCACTTCACCAGATGTTTTCCCATTCTTCAAGGTTTGGACTTAACATTCATTGTTCCCATAGAAACAGTTCACACAGTTGTAGAGAGGGGCTCATGTTAGCCTTCAAAACAGGGCTGCCCTGTGGTCCTGCAGAGGTCTCTTGGAAAACTGAAATAGCAGCTCTTATTTAAAGCCAAGTAGATGCAGATGGGTGAAGGAGGCACAGACACCTAATGGTCTTTGGGGTGGTTTCCTCCCATATCCTATTACAATGTTCTTTCTTTTTAAGGGGAAGACATACAATAATTCTAGTACCCTTTAGAACATGACCCAGTGCTTGCCAATGGAAAGAGAGGCTCAGGAGTGGACCTCTACTGCATATGTGGAGCTGGTTTCAATACAAGTGTGAGACTGAGAAAAGAGATTTTGGGTGCTGTATCTGAAATAAAACATCTTTGGCTGGTACCACCACCAGAAACAGCATCTTCCAGCTCTAGATCATGCCATGTATCTTGTTGAATGCAGTCGTGTACATCTAATGGTACATGGAGTATAGCCTGGGAATTCGTCTATGGAAGATTTATAAAAGCAACACAGAGTGGATTACTATGTGGTTAATGTTATTCATTGCACTGTAATTTATTGATGCTGAATAGCAATTTCATCAATCATTTCTGTCGTGCAATACTTATAAAATCTGCAGCTTTACATAGAGAGGGAAAGCAGAGATAGCTCTATGGGCCATAATGTTTAGCAAGGGTAAAACTATATAAAATCATATGGGAGTCCTTGTATGCATGAAAGCGCTAGCGTGATTAAAGCCATCTCTGTATAGTATGATGCTTCAACATATTAAGACACTTAAGCACATGTTCGTGATGAGTTAGATACCGTCCTGAATTGCATGGTAGATGAAACATGGGGAAAGTCAGGCCCTGCAGGGAGGGAAAATTTTTGAAGTCTGTTTTCTAGTTCTTGGCTTTCCAGCAGAAAATCTGCTGTGAAAGCCTACTCACAAAAAGAATATTCATGGCTTTTCTGTTGGGACAATTCTTTAAATTGTGTATTTATTCCCCCAGCTCCAATAACCTTATAGGCATAACAAACCTCACCATCTTTTCAAAGGCCTTTTGAGCTGCTGGAGCTGCAGACATTACAGAAGAGTGGAGGGTTAGTACCCCTCCCTCAGAGGCTGCTGTGTGCTAGGATATTTTACACTGGATGCCATAACTCTGAAGAAACTCCATTTAATGCATTCTGGAAATGAGAGTAATCACTGTCAGGCAATGACACACACATGCACGTTGAGTTATTCTCCTGCAAATGGTGGTGTTGTGCTCAGCACGTGGAATCAGGAGGAGGAGGTGAGACCCACAAATATTGGCCTTTATTCTGGCCCTGGGGGGCAGTCTGGCACCTCCCAAAGTCTGGCAAGACTTCTGATGCCTTGGCAGCATTTTCCCCTGTAACGGATAGATTTCCACCCATCCATCTTTCTCTGTCTTTCTTTTCTCTTTCTGTCTTCCCTTCTTTCTTTCCTTCTTTGCTTTTCCTGCCTTGGTGCCTTGCCTTGCCTAGCCACCTTCCTAATTCAAAGACACCCAAGTTCCAAAGTTTATATCTGTGAACAACATCTTCACATGCACAAAGAAAGCCAGTTCCAAGCTTTGGTGCTCGCAGGAGTTGAGCCTGAAGTGTTAAAGTACAAACACTTTCTGATCAGCCATTCCCTTGATAACAGATGGCCCAATCTATGCTCCAAGATTGTCTTTAACTCTGTCTGACCCAACATAAAACCAAATGTTCATAAACTGCAGTTCCCCATATCCCAAGATGTCCATTTTTGGCTGTAAATCTGGAGCACATGCTGTTATCTGAGATTTCTAACAGTCACGTGCGATGCAGGGAGGCACGTTAGCTAACTTGAGGGGAATCTAATCAGCACAGGCAAGTCAGTGCTCCCTCCAGCAACTTCAGCTTCTTCCCAGAAACTTTCTCTGTCAATATTGTCAATGTGATATAGTTATCTTTGTTCTATTTTCCTAATAATACCTCATCTTATACCTGGAGTAAATGTACCAAGCCAAGTGTCCTGGTTTCAGATGGGATAGAGTTCATTTTCTTCTGAGCAGCTGCTATGGTGCTGTGTTTTGGATTTAAGATGAGAATAATACTGATAGCAGGGTGAAGGTTCAGTCACTGCAGAGCTCACCCAGAGCCAAGGACTTCCCTACCCCTGGAGAACAGGCTGGGGGTGCAGCAGGGACTGGGGGGGACACAGCCAGGGCAGATGGCCAAGGCTCTCCCAAGGGGTGTCCCACACCACAGGACACCCTACTCAGCAATAAAATCAGGGGGCTTGCTGCTTGGAAAATGCTGTTGTGGTTTAACCCTGCAGGCAGCTAAGCACCAGACAGTCTTTTGCTTATTCCCCACACTACACACAGTGGGATGAGGGAGAGAATCAGAAAAAAAAAAAAAAAAAAAAAAAAAAAAGAGGACAAACAGATGGATTGAGATAAAGATAGTTTAATAGGACAGAAAAGGAAGGGAAAATGATAATAATATTAATTATGATAAAGGAGTGTACAAAGCAGGTGATGCACAATGCAACTGATCACTACTCATCAACTGGTGCTGCCAAACCCCTAGCAGCAAACCCCTCTTGACCATAGGAATTAAATGCATTAAAGACCACAGGAGTCGCACTGCACTTGGATGGAAAGGCACAGCATGTATCACACCAGAATTTGGGTACAAGATCTGCAGGGATGAATGCAGCCTGTTTCCATCAGCATTGGTGTCTCATCGAGGACAGGTGAGCACAGAAAAAAATGCCAGATCCAGAGACCAGAGAGGCTACTGAAATAACACCTTGGTGTTAATGAATAACGAGGAATCAAGCCATAGCTCAGATGTCTGTGGCTGAAACCACACTTCCTCAGCACTCATTGAAGGTGCTCCTAATGGGCTGTGATTTTACACAGATGCTGCAAAAGGAATAGTGAGATAGCTCTGACTGGGTACTTGGCACCTGCTCATTTCAGGAGGAAAAGGGCTGGATTTCCTAGTTTTTTCCTAATGTCACAAATTTTGTTAATCGAGAGAAGAACGTACCCTTCCTATACCCTGTGAAGAAATTTCTGCTGCTTCGAAATAGGAGATAATTTGTTTTTTAAAGAGTCCATAAAATAGACAAGTGCTCAAGTTTCACTGATGTGAAAAAGGGCCTTTTCACAGGCATTACTTTTTGCAGGGCTGGGTGAAGGGGAGCTTCTAATCTGTTTACACTAGGATTAATATTAGAATTGAGTTAGTTTTTCCAAGGTGCAGTAGAGCATGAGGGGGAAAACAAAACAAAACTTATTTTCAGGAATGTTTACCAATGGGTTCTGGTCATGACTTGTGTTTTGAAACTTGGGAGGCCAGTTTTTGAGCCTCACCGTTAGTGTTTAACTTTGGGATTAGGAATTATTGAGTTAGGTTCATTAAAATAGCCGGGTTTTGTCCTTCGAAAATTTAAGAAAACATGGTGTAAGCTGTGGAAGCAAGGTCCCTCTCTGAGTAACAACAGAGTCATTCAGCTCCAAGCATATGGCAGTCTTTGTTTTAGAAACCTGTGTGAAAATGAGGGTAACGCTCCCCATTCCTGCAGAATCATCAGCTCTATTCTCAGGGATTTACATTGCTCTCAATAACTCTGGTTTAAAGCCTTGAGAAATCAGCTGAAGCCCCAGCATATTAAAAGTACTGTTAGGGTCATGGGAGTCAGTTCTTCCCAAAATTTCATGTTCAGCTCCCAGTTGGAGGGAGGAAAAAAAAAAAAAAGCTGACGTTATGGACAGAATAAGGCTGGCTCTGAGCTGTGTGATGGATAAGGATATTGGAAAGTCTGGAAAAAAGAAAGAAAAAGCCTTGAAGAGAGACTGCTCCCAGATGTCAGCATGAGGACGTCCTCTGGGATCTCACAAAGAGGCCAAACTGGGTTGTCCTGCTGTGATGAGTTGTGCTGCAAAGGGCAGATTGCAATTCTCTGCCTGGGCACAGGCTGAGGACAAAGGCCCCTCGCAGGCAGACCTTTAGCTGCATGGCCAACTTGCAGCGGTCCCGGTGGCTGTGTGCCCACTGCATGGTAGGATCTTTGCGTTTCCATCCTCTGCCTTCAGCCACTTTAATGTAACTGAATTCAAAGCAGCTGCCCCGTTACAGCGCAGACTGGGGCTAGCCCCAGCCTGTCAATGTGTGGTTGCGCTCACAAATGTCCCATTAATTGAGAACAGTCCCCAGTGGGTTTTCATTTCAAGAAGAGTTTTAGAAGTTTGGGTCACTGCAAACAAAATCGTGCTTTCCTCTGTTTTGGGTGTTTTACAGCAACTCAACTCTTGTTTTAATCTGCAGCCCAACCAGCTGACTGGAGCTGGCAGGAAGACAATGAATCCATTTTACGACAACTTTCAAGGTTTCAAAATGTGTTTTGGATCTGCCTTGGAGTAAAAACAAAACCTTCTGAACTTTTTCATGCAGTGAAGTCATGTCAAGACCATTTTTGCTGGGGAAGGCTCTGAGATTGTCTCCACAGTGTGTAGACTGCAAAGACAGCCCTGTTATTGTCACTGGGTGTCAGGTGGCTGCTTATTGCTCTGAAAACAGCAGCTCATCACTGAATAGATAAACCCCAATGCCCTCAGCCAGACAAGCCAGTTCATACTCTGGATGTTTTCTCCTGGAGGGATACTTGCTTTTTTTTTTTCCCTTGGGAATGCTGAAGTTCCTCCTAATGGTGTAAGGTCACTTTGACCACAAATTTCTGTGACAGCAAACCAGCCATGGGCAAAGTGGGTAGGGAGCCTAATTCCCAGCCTCACCTGCCACTTGTACAGATACCACCAGCTTGGTGATGAACTTGTCACTATTCTCTGGTTTCTACACTTAACAGTTACTTGTTGCACTGTAAAATAAAATAAAATAAAATAAAATAAAATGAAATAAAATGAAATAAAATAAAATAAAATAAAATAAAATAAAATAAAATAAAATAAAATAAAATAAAATAAAATAAAATAAAATAAAAAATATAAAATAAAAAAGTAAGAGAAGAAAGAAATTGTTGTATCAGTCCCAAAACCACTTCTTTTTACTTCCTTGTTTTCTTCCTTCTTACAACTGCACAGCTTGTTTCGCTGTTTAAGACAGATAAGCTCACTAACAAGTGCAAGCCCCAGTCCAGAAAGTACCAATTCTATGGTAATTATTCCAGGCAAACCCTGACTATATTAGAGCAAATGCCTTATTAGTGCTCAGTGGTATATCTCAGCTCTTACATAGGTTCAGACCTGCCAGGCGTTGTACCAGTGTTGGACTATAGCATACTCCATTTGGAAGAGAAAAGGCTCTGATACCGTAATCATTATTTAAACCATACCCTCTTGCTTTGTGGAAGAGCAATCTCCCTTCTACACATAGCATACCATAGGGCTTGCCTTTGGGAAAACTCCTTTTTTATTTCTTTATTTTTTTCAGCCAAATTGCTCATTTTTCATTTAATAATAATAATAATAATAATAATAATAATGCAACAAAATGATTTCAGCTGGGGGGGGGAGGGGGCAGAATAAAATTGTGCTGCGTACTTATTGATCTTTAGAGCACGGAGGTTTCCTGGCAAACATGACTCCACCTGTCAGGTGTTGTGAAAACACAAAGTTTCTTCCTGAAGAATTTCCAGTCTGAACAGAAAACTATAAGAAAAAATGCATTTGTGGTATATCTTTATTTTACTGATGAAGAAATAACATGGTGAGGAATTGGGTGTTTAACCAGAAGTATGTCTGGTTGAAAAGAAATTATTTTAAGGCAGAAATTCTTTTTAAGGCAGTCAGCTTAACTAAATGTAAGAATATCTTTCTTAGTTATTATGTTTCCAAAAGATTTCACATAATAATTTTTGCCATTTTGGGTGATATCACATCAAGTGGAAGAAACAACCTACTTGTCAGATAATTTACTAGAGTGGACCTGTCACGAGTTACCCTAAGGATGCATTACCTGTTTGACATCCATGAGGACATTGTGAAGTTCATGAAGTTCATGGTTCACCCATCTTTAACTTCCACACATCCATTACTAGCTCCTTTTACTTCACATCCTGATTATTCCCATACGCTGCCATAGAGCTCATCTTATACACTAGGACAAACTAGATCTGCAGGGTTGGACGTGAACCTGGTAGCTGAACATCTGGACATTAAGGCATTGTCCAAAGAGCTGACTTTGCAGCAAGCAAACACTAAATACCCCTCAGTTCTTCCACACCTAAATTAGTTGTTTTTCCTCTGCCTGTCCATCTTCTTTTCCCCAATCAGACACAACTGGACACCTATGATTTCTTGGCCGTGGAGTACACAGTTTATATTCAAAGAGAACCATTTGTAATAAAGATGACGGACTCACGTAAGCATCCAGTGAACTCATACAGTCTTCTTCAATGTTTATATTCACATATTGTGCTCTACTGTTCTCAAATAATTACATAACTAGCCACAGCCATTTTAAACAGCCCTTCAACCCACATCAGCCTAGTGTATAAACACTGGTGCTTATGCAGTCATTTTGTATGAAATTTGTCTGCAGGGCAACAGTTTGCTGTACTGTATTCATTTTGTGAGATGATTCATGCAGCAGTTAAGACTCAAAGTGCTTTTGATTTCCTTGCAAACAGTCTGTCTGCCTTCCCTGCTATCTGTAGCCCAAGATCTAAGAAAGGGTTGCCCAGTATGGTCTGTATCCAGAGTCCTGCTAATAAATCAGTGTGCTGCAAATAACAGGCACAAACAGATCCCAGGCATCTGGACCCCTCACTCTGTAACTGCAGACACAAAGTCTTCAATCATTTCTTTTAAACAGGTCCAATTTCAGCTCAAGCACCCGCTACTAGTGGGTCAGACACTGCAAGTGTGCATTTATATGGTTCTGTGCCCAAGCAACATTAATTTTTGTCTGATTTGGGGTGATTAGATTGGGTGCAGCCCTGCCTGCTCATAAATGAAGGAAGGCTGAGTCTGCCTGCAAAGGCTCGGTGGCTTTCTGTCCTGTGAGGAACAGTCCCATGCAGTAAAATTAAAAAGGTATGAAAAACAGCCTGCTCCAGAAAATGGTGCAGGGCATCCTAGCTCTCATGGAGGCAAAGTTGCTGCTGCTGGAAATCTTTAGGCATGTTCAAAAGCAAGAGCTTGACTGGAGCAAAGTATGTAGGGCGTCATGATCTGACTCCCACATGGCTTTTGGACTGGGATGATGTTGGAATGGTCCAGTAGAAAGTGAAAAAAAGGTCTCATCCTGCCAAGTCTGCTCAACTCACACAGTAAAAGCTGCCTGGGAGGCAATGAATCCCATCGCTGTGAGCATTTAGGCACCGTGGGTAAGGACTAGCAGAAGGCATAAGTGTCACGTAATTCCAATTTAAACCCTTTTTAAACATCATTAAAGAGAGACCTGAGCAAATGTCTTTGGCAGGGGGACAGATTCACGTCTCTTCACCTTCATCCTGAAGGGGTGCAGTTGCCTCTCAGAGGGAAGAGGACATTGCACAGCGCCAGCCCTTATTCTTGCTTGAAAGGAAAGCTAGGGGAAAAAGATCCCAGGAAATTGTGCTGATTGTTCACAGAATATGTAAAAATGGATGCTTCTGCCTTTCCTTTCACTAGCAGGAGGGGCTGTGCTCTGCTTTTTGGAAGGGAGAAAGAAGAAAAGTGAGTGAAGAGCATTTTTTTTAGAAGATGTCTCTTTCTCAGTGACACGTCCCCTTATTGTACATACATATGTATGCACACACATATGCACACACATACATTTTCTCTTTCATTAAAAGACATTCTGGTAACAATCAAAGGCAGCTCATAAATGTCATATTTTGAAAATCATAATGCGTGATTCCCTCTTTAGAGCGGTTTTTATGACAAACAGTATACCAATGTTTGTGTATCATTTCTGGTACTATAAAATAACTTTTTATGGCTCTTAGGCTAATATCTGAAAAGCACGGTGCATTTTTGTATGAAATTCTTTCACAGTATTCAAAACATAATGCTCCTTGTCAGTCTGCCCTCCCTCCTCTCCTCGTTTCTCTTTCTATGCAAAATCATGTGACAAAAAGCTAAGTGCTTTTAAGAAACATACCTCTGGCGCAGAGCCAGCCCCTCTTTTTCTTTTTCTTTTACCTTTTTTTTTTTTTGGGGGGGGGGGGGGGTGCTAGTTGAAGCCGACAGATATCTATAGCAAACAGTTAACATATATAAACATGTCAGATATAAAACAAATACACTTTGAAAGAAAACAGATAGCTGGAACAGCTCATGCTGCAAGACAACGCTGGTGCAATTAGCAGGAGCAGGGTGTGGGGTCTTCAGGGTGGGTTTGGCAGGGCTACCCCAAGGTAGAAGTACCTTTCTTCTTCACTCTGTCAAGGTCCGTGTGGATGGCATGGAAAAAAGACAGGCCCCGGAGTCACAGCCACCATCTGGTGTAGATGAAAAGAAAGCATAAGCAGTTTTTTATGATGACCGGTAAGGCAATGTGTGTGCGAGACATCTGCAGGCATGCGTTTCTGGAATACGTTTCGTGGGCTGAATAAATTGGGTCGTGGCTGAAAGGCAGCCACTTAGGGGCTTCATCCTGCCAAGCTTCTGTCGGATGCTGAGCCCTCTGCTCCAACAAGGCTTTCCGCCGGTGTTCGTTAGTGCATGGCACTTAATGGGATCATAAACGGCCGAGACTGAATTAATTACTTAGGGAAGAAAAAACAAGTAGCGGTGTGGTCTGGTGCTGTACTCTGAGCTTCTCATGCTGATGTACCTCGCTTGCCCACAGCACCAGGGAAGTCACCACACTCTGGAGTAACCTACAAGACTGTGAGACGTTGATCCTGGAGGGATGCACCAGGGGGCAAAAATAACCAGAGAAAAATGAAAAGGAACCCTGCATGGGTCTGCTCCCTGCAGCCCTGGGGCCACATGGCTTCACGAGATCGTTTTCCACCCTCCACTCAGATAGGGCAGAAGGGTCCCATAGGCACGGACTCATTATTTTTGTTATTCCTGTTATGAGAGTCAATGAGGAAAACAGCCTTTTGAGCCTCCCTGTCAAGTCGACGAGTGGGACCTGCACCCTTATACAGCAGTTTGGGGTGGGCTTTGGTGTCTGAAATGGCACAGGACAAGAGCATCTCCTTCTTGGTGGGTCCTATAAAGCACTGCAGCACAGACCAGACGCCAGGGTGGTTCCTGGCCACCGAACCCTAACAATAGGTTAAGAATAGACTAAACAGATAATTAAACAGATTAATTCGGCTCTCAAACAGACTAGGAGCACAATTAAATGGACTCAGATTCTTCAGGCTGGGAAAGACACCGCTGAAGGGGATATGATAGAGATTACGAGTAGGCTGGAAAATATGAATAGAAATGAGTGCTCGTTGTCTCCTCTGACACAAGAGCTAGGGGATGTCAGATGAAACTAGTTAGTGGCGAGTTCAGAGAAATAGAGAAACAAAAGAAAAGCCGTTTTCCCCAGTGTGCAGTGAAGAAGGGGAACTCTTTGCCACAGGGCTACCATGCACATTCATGGAAGAAACATGATTTCAGGGAGACTGAAGACAAAGATGCCTCCCTGGGCTCCGGGCAGCCGTGAGATCGCTGCTCACAGCCCAGCAGCCACAGGGAGCATGGGGCAGGGTGGACTTGGAATGGAGGAGCCCATGGGCTTAGGACCAGTGCCTGCTTCCCACCCAAATAGCTTAAATTTCACATTTCAGTGACAGCTGAAAAGGCTAATAGCAGCATGGGTGCTGCCAGGAGCTGGACGGGGAGGCACCGCCACGTGCTCCTAGTCCTTAGAAAGCCCAGCCAGCAATACCTGAGCATTGAGGGGGCTGGATCACCCCACAAAAACAAAAACTGGGATAAGGGGGGCGGTTGTCATCCTGATGCCTCCCAGGGCCACAGACGGAAACTTTATTCTTTTGTCAGTGGAAGAAAAGAGGGATTAACAGCTGTGATGGGTGAAAGGCAAACACTTTGCAGGTTTCACTCAGTTTGGGTAAGTCTAAAACAGATCTGTGTTGGAATTAATGCAGTACATGGATTTCAGTAAACGCCTTCTATCAAAGTGATCCCCCAAGCCTCAGCTCACTTTTATTTGATGCGGAACTAAATAAGAATAGAAAAAAAATGTTTCTGGCTACACAAATACTTTAGACACAATTCACCAAAACAGAAATATTATGCAGAAAAATATTTGTCAATTATGTGTTTTAATTTTTACCCTCCACCCCCCCCCAAAAAAAGTGACATTTTTTTAAAAAGCTGTTTTTAAAGTGAGTTAGATTTTTTCTTCCCTTTCTTCTTTTCTTCCTTCTTTTCTAATTGCTACATTTTTTTTCTGATCATTACTCCCTCACCCTACTCCTTCTGCTGTTGGAAAAAGGATGAAAAACATTTTTAAACCCTTAGAGAAAACTGCTGTTCATTTAAACCTACTGAAAAAAAAAATAGAAGAAAGAAATTTAAAGTGTGAAACTGCGTGGAGGGGAAAACAAAGCTGCCTTTTAAAATGCCTTTCTACCAGAAATAAGGGAAAAAAACACACACAGAATACTTTGGAAACTGGGATGCCTCTGCTTTTTCCTTCCTCACTGCCAACATGGGGGACTGGGTAGCTGTCATCCAGTTCACAGAGGGGAAGCTGAGACATCATCCACTAAAGGATGGTATTAGAGATGCCTTGTTCCTTGGCTAGATTTGCTTTTGCAGACACACAGGAAGTCTGGAGCAGGACAGGAATTAAGAACAAGACTTAAATGAATGACCTCTCCCACCCCAGACCAGCCTCTCCCATTTCTTTCTCTATCCCAGAAGAAAACACACTGTTGACAGGGATGGTCAGCAGCCCCAGAAACCACCAAGCTGTTTTGGGGTGATGAAGCAGCTTCTGCCATCCAAAGCAGAAAAATAATTGCAATTTTCATTTTTTTCCCTTTATTTTTTTTCAGAAATAAAAACACACCTGATCTCCCTCCTGCTCCAGGCTTGGCATGGGACCTGCTAACCCTCCTGATGGCCCAGTGGGTCTTGGTGGCAGTGGTGTCTTCTTTTCTGGACCTCTGCCTCATGGTCACCACCCTTCATGGGCCAGATCCTAAGCCAGTACATGTTAAGGAGATGCTGGTTGACACCAGCTGAAGATTGGTCCTCAGAGATTAGATGTTAACTTTCCAGCTCCGGTTTCAGGGTGGGATTTTCCAAAGCACCTGTTTTTAGTACAAATATGTAACCAAGCAGGAGAAACTGCATAGATGATTTTATCCCCTTCCATCACAAAACATAAACAAGTTCAGTCATATATTTTAATGCATGAGAAAGTCACCCTCCAAATAATAAAAATAGCTTTCTGTCAGCTCAGCGTAGCAGCCTGCGCTTGCAACTTGCTGTGAGAGAGCTGCTTCCAATGAGCTCCTTGAGAAGAGGCTGTGACCCCAAGGCAAACATCTGTGGAAGCTTTATGAGAGCCTGGACCAAGGGAAAAGCCAGTATCAGACATCCATAGTCTTCTTTTGGACCAAGGACAAGAGATCCCAGTGTCTATTGCATAAGGAAAGATGGAGGGTCTTTGTGGGCTTCATGGCTAGCTGGGAGGAACCCCCCACAGCTCCCTTAGCTCAAGCACATCATAACATCATATTCTTGTATGAAATTTCCTTAAAGATTAAGAGAATGATTGATCTATAGATAGATAACTCTATACTATTTCCAATAACCTGGGTCTTAACACCTCGAGTCTTAGCAATATTGCACTGGTGATAGCCATACTGGACTGGTCACTTAGCACCCGCACAAAACCTGGGCACTGTTCAGAAGCACAGCTGAAGTGCTCAGAAATTTCCCTGTCTTAATAGCAGCAAGGAATGACTGTAGGACTTGGCGCACATCTTCCAAGTTTTGGACAGTCACAATCCTAGACCTAAACATGTGTTCACATGGGCTTTTTTTTCAGTAGAATATTGGCTTCATTTTGCCTCAGTTGCACTGGGAAAATCCTCAGCCTTTGGGACTGAGCTCTGAGATGCTGAAATCAGAATCGTGTTTACAAGCATAAATGTGACCAAAGCATCTCACCACAGCCCTGAATTCCGTTTCAGCTGAGCAGGAGCCTGCGACATCTGGGGGAGAGGAAATGAGCTTGCGCGGGTATTTGGCTGCCGGTATCTTTTTTCACCCCAAATTAATGTCAATGGTTGTTGATGCTACAGGTCATTTCCTGCCCCCTTCATTAAATCTGGAGCTCCAGTGGTTTTCCCAATGGTAAAGGGAGGTCTGGCCAACTTTTCATCCAGCTTTTCAGGCTTAGTACCCTTCTACTGAACTTTGGAGAGTAGTCATGGAGCAGGCTGTAACCCACGTCACAAAAAAATATATATATATCAGAAAATAGGTTTACAAGGCTAGGAGAATGTGCTGCTATTTGTGTGGGGGTGCTTCCTATGTAGCAAGTAGTGATTGTCGTCTATGGGTAATCAATGTTTGACAGTGTTACTCTCAGATAAATATTACTCTCAGATAAAACACTCCTATAGATCTAAACCTTAAAGTCAGGGACCGTAATATCAAATTACAAAGAAAGACAAAGAACCATTCCAAAGTTGTCACCTTAGAAGCTCAGGTTGGCCTCTGGATGATCTTGCAGATCATCAAAGCTGTTCAGGCACTCCAGACATCATCACTGCTTGCACAGTGAGCTGCGTCCCCTTGTTGTGTGTGTGTGTTGTGTGGCTTTGGGCAAATACATGCTGTGTCCGTGCAAGGAGCACAAAGATAAGTGACCACAGGAGGCTTCATGGACTGCTTGGCTTCAGTTTGTAATCAAGAGCCCATTACCTGAGAATGTCTCCTCATTCAAAGCACATGGGCTAATGAACCGGCACAATGGTAATGATGTCTAGCTTGGGATCAGGAAGACCAAGTTCTGTATCCCAATACCACTGTAAATGTGGAATGCCCAGTTCTGGAGCCACCAAGCAGCTCTGGGGTCCTTCACTGCCTGCAAACTTATTTAGTCCAGCTGGATTTGCTCAGTCCAGCTTTTGTGCCCCTCCCTGACTGAAACAATCCAGGCCTGTTCACTTCCCACCCCTGCTCTACCTGTGGCCTTTCCACTGTTTTCACTGTGCTTCATGAAATTTCCTCTCTGTTGGGAGAAAGTGTCTGTGGGCATACTCAGAAACCCAGCCTGAGGCACCTAACTGAGCTGGTTGACCCTGTGGCTCCATAAGTAATGGGGGAAAACTCTATCACAGGCCATGTTATGGTTTCTGCTCTAAACTCTTTCTCTGGAGGAGCCCATTACTCCAAGGTTACTTTGGAGGACACCTTTGGCTAAGTCCAGTTCCTAAATTTGGGTTGGGTGAAAACTGTTGTCCTGCAGATGTCAAAGGGACTTGAGTTTACATGGGACCAGGAGGCACATGTGAAAGCACAACTCTTTCTGCTGATTCCTTTGTTCCCTGTGCTCTGACCATACAATAAAGGCTGGGCTCTTTCTGTGCCAGGCACCACATAAAAAATAGAGGGGAAAGTTTTCTCACCCTGGAGTTGGCAGTCTAAACAGACAAAGGAGTACTGCAGAAGAGTGAGCAGAGTTTGGCTTGCAAATAGTGTGTTAGCTCCTCAATTTCTTCATGGCTGGTTGGGTGGCAGATGTACTGCTTTCTTTGAATGGTTTGGGAGGGGTACCCATGCACGTCTGGGAGGGGAACAGGATCTTGTCTTTATGGTGAATTTGGCATGAGGAGATGTTCCCAATTAAATCTGGGCATAATCAGATGAGCACTCACAATCCTAGTAGAATTATTTCAAACTGAATTGGTTTAATTTGCTACATACAAAGGATCGTGTTCATTGGAAACCCCTTTTATTCCAGAATTAGGGCATCTCCACGTGGAGTTTTTCAGTGAGAGCTATTCTTTCTCAAATCCACCCCTTCCCTTAATCTAAATTAACTTTCCTGGATAGAAAAGTGTGTGTATATGTAGCACAGAAGGGGCCAGGGGAAAAGCAGGAAGGGATTAGCTGAAAGGAAAAACAAAGGAAGGGGCAGAGATACGGAGGGGAGGGAGATAAATTGGCTGGCAAGAGGGAAGGAAAATGAAGAGCAGCTGGAGGGAAGAGCCTGAGCAGGCCAGGGTCTGGGCAGAGGGATGCCTGGCCAGTGTGCAGGGAGGTCACCGTCCCCATCAACCTTTATTCCACAGAGCAATCAGTTTCTGGGGACACACCATTTGTTGGGGGGCTTGGCTCTGATGGTTGTTTATTTTCTTTAAGAAAACAAAATGTCTCAATTGAAGGAAAACATTTTTTTTGGTAAAAATTGTAAACAACCTCAACATATTTGATGCACCACAGCAAACTCTTGCTTATTGTATTTTTGGAGTCAAAGGTATTGAAGTCAAAAACCTCTTAAGTCTTAAGTGTTTGTTGTTGTAGTTATTGTTTTAAAAAAAGAGGGGAACCAATATCTTCTTTGCTCAGCCAAATTCATTGTTGCTACTAAATGGGGCAGAGGGAGAGAAAAAGCTTGCTCCAAATCCTGGCTCATATCAAGCTGGCAATGCTGCACATCGCCTACAAGAGCCCCCCTCCCCACATAACACCATGCCATGGGGACACTCAGCTCTGTTCTCATTTTGCAGTGATGCTGTTGACTCCGACACCTTTCCAGGTCTTGTTGCAAACCTGATGCCCTGGTGCAATGGACAGACTGCTGTCTTCACTTCAGCTAGCCCTCATCTTACATAGTACATAGCTCCTGCAACTCAGGGGGGTGAAGACAGCAGCCTACACTTGTGGGTCCACTCTCTGCTCTGCTATAGGTTTTCTAGATGGTGTTGGCAAGTCACTTAGACTTGAGAAACACAGCCCCATCTTTCCCTGCTGGTCCTAACATTTCCTTACCTTTTAGAAGCTGCATATATTCCTCAAGGGGGGTCCAGACTGTGCTAACAATGTTGGTATTTTCATTATTATCCCTGTATTTCTCCAACTGTGTTCTTTAAAGAAGAAACAGGAAGATGCGGTACTTGCCCATGCCTATATCACCTGCACAGCCAGGGCTTTGTCTAAATGAACAATACCTTTTGACAGATTGTATTTCCCATGAGCAGGAACTGTTTTTGGTATGGTGCAATGCACAGCCAAAGTTCAGTTTAAAAAAAAAAAAAAAGAAAAGAAAGAGAGAGATGGAAAGAAATAATAACATTTTATGCATACCTCCACTGAGATATAAAATGAGGCATGGAGTTGCTGAGTGGTTTACACAGCAACAGTGTTGAACACTGAAATATTGAACCCAGGAGTCCATCCCTGACAATCTCATTCTGCTTCAAATACTAGCAGAAAGTGTTCTTTCATTTTTATTTTTTTTTCTGCCATTCCTATACGCAAGGACTTTTATCCAAAAAGCATAATTTTCTCAGTAATCTGATTTTGGAAATGTGAGATATTTGCATGGAAAGGAACTGAAAAGTTTAAGATTGAAAGCAAGCACCAAGAGATTTCAAAGAGGAGGGTAAAACTGCAATGTCTCTCAAAAATATCTCTTTGATCATGCATCCAGATCTTATTCAGTCAGTAGCCCAAAGAAGGCTATGTTTGCTATGGCTGATATGCACAGCTCTGGGGATGATAAAAACAGATCAGAAAACACGTGTCTTCATGGGTCTGCTCTCCACTCCTTCCTTCCTTCCTTCCTTCCTCCCTTCCTCCCTTCCTTCCTTCCTTCCTTCCTTCCTTCCTTCCTTCCTTCCTTCCTTCCTTCCTTCCTTCCTTCCTTCCTTCCTTCCTTCCTTCCTTCCTTCCTTCCTTCCTTCTTTCCTCTAAAAATTACAAGTTCCCTCTTCAAATACAAGTCTTCAGAATTACGAGTCAAGGGTTATTAAGCTAATTTAAATGCTTAAGAGGCAATTTAAACAGGTGCACCAAGGGTATCAATCTCCACCAAGAACATAGCAGTGCCTACTGCTTCCCTCAGTGCCTACAGAGTAGGGCAGTTAGGATGGGGGAAAAGTACATTCAGATCCTTTCAACCTTAGAGGATTCATCCCACATTTTTTGCTTTTCAAGATATAGAGGTATTCTTTCAGGATATGAAGAATTGTTCGTTCCCAGAGTTTCAGCCCATGTTTAAGTTACATCACTGCCTTTCAAAAAAGGGTTTTGGTGAACAAGAAAGCAGTGTATGTGGCTGTCCAGATCAGGGTGTCAGCACCTTCTGACAAGACTGGAGAGTGCCATCGATTTTCCCAGCATTGTTCCACACAAGAACCCTGAAAGAGCCCTTGAAAGCCCTTGAAAAGTGAGTAACGTCACTATTCACTAGAAAAATCTGTTCTGTCTAGAGCTGTATGTTATTATATTTATTTATTTATTTTGCATGGGGAGACAGTCTCCCCCCAAGGCAGGGATGTCTCCTGGGATGCACTGTGAGCACCCAGATCTCTCCAGCAGTGCAAGGAACCCCAGGAGTGGAGCTTAGACACTGGATTCTGCTGAGAAGCCAAATGTGAAATACTGGTTTCTGAGTAATAAGTGCTGTGGCTCCTGAATTTTTTGGATCTGGCATAGGTCATCCTTCAGATATTAAGGGCATGTCCAAGTGAGAATTTCACCATTGGTCTTAGTACAAGGAGGCTCAAACTGCCTAAGGCCATCATCCTCTGAGTTACTCCACCTGCACAGAAAATTCTGTGAGAAAGACTGTGTCTGTGTCTAAACTGAAGGACAGAGAGGCAGACAGACAAACAGACAGGCAGTCATTCTCCTTGAACAGCAGAGATACTTTTAATGGTAGAATCAACTCCAAGAATTCAAATACAACCTCTCAGCCCTCCAAATAATGAAAATCAGATTTGCAATTATTTATATACACGTATAAATCTACAACACACACTTATATAAATAATGTACATACACATTTTTATATAAACATAAATACATTTTTGTGCATATATAAAATACACTTTTATATACACACACACGGCCTCATCATATTATAAAGATTTCAGAATCCTTCACAAATGAAATAACATTGTCTCCAAATCACTTGAATGCAGAAACCAGTTATTCAAGAACAAAATCTACAATGTACTTTGATCCACCACTACGTCAGATATTCTGAATATGCAATATTATGGACCTTGTGCTTTGCTGTTGCTTGTACAATGAGATGATAAAAAGGCAGAGACTGAGATGTGGTACGTTTACTATAAAAGCTGTGTCTCTTTATGTGTATTGGGTCAGGGAAGTCTCAGAGGTGGTTGTGACCTCCTTGTATCGTTCAGCTGGAGGCAGGGGTGACCCTCTATATCTGCTCCAGGAATGCAGGGGACCTAGGTTTTCCTTGCCAGTGCTGTGTATCTCAAGATGTTAGAGGAGATGTTACATCTAATGAGTTTCACTTAACATATCAAAGGAGGTTTGTGTTCTCCTATGGAGCAGTTCACACTCCTGAGCTCTCAGGTAGCACCTGGTTCACTGGAGGTCCTAAGATGTACTACGTTATGTGCAGCCATTCAAACAAGGCTCTTTGAACTTGATCTCACACTCAGCAAACCTGGCTTGCTCCAGCTCTCCTGTGGGCTTCCTGGGTGGCATTTGGAAATGCGTTTGCCCATCCAATGCCTCAGTTCTTCTCGCCTGAAAAAATGGGAACTGTATTTTTATCTCCCAAGGGACTGGAAGGTTAGGTTTTTTACAGACTGGGAAATGCTAAATCAGAGGGCCAGTGAGGTATTGAGACATTACTTCAATCTCGCTTTCTTTTATTACAGCGTGTTGTACGTAAGTCAGCTGCTCCTATCAGCATAATACAAAAACAGATGTGTGAGATGTGCAGCTAAATTTTCTAATGTTACTTTTTACTGTGCCTGCATTTTTCTTTTCTTTGTGTAAAATTATGACCTTTTAAATATCAAATAGACTATATATTATTACAGAACAGTTGCTCGGTTTCTTATACGAAACAAATATGTTTTCCATTATATTCACCAGGTGCATTCTATAAAGGGGGCGTTTATGGTAGAATCATATATATTTCAATAAAGGCTTAGTAGTTTTATGTCAGAGAGAGGTAGTCCTGAAACCAAAACCATACATTTCAGCTTCATTGAAATTGCTTTTTTGTCTGAAATAAGGTAAACCCTCAAATAGGAACAAAACATATTGGGCATTACAAAGCTTTTAGAGAGAGTCACTTAAGATTTAGTGCTGAAAAAAAATATATGGATCATTTAGATGGGATTAAGGAAAGTTGGAAAACAGAATAAAACCCCGTAAAAATAGGCAGAGAGTTGCATAATACCACCAAACCTGGAAATTGATATCCCTGGTCTCCATTTTTATTATTTGGAATCTTCCTTGGGAAAATGGTTAATTAAAACTAAACCATTGAAATGGTAATGTACAACCCTGTCTGGAGCAGAAGCTTGAAACAGTAAATTCTGGAGCAAGGCTGTGCATCAGCACAAAAGCAGTGAACAGACACGACTGGAAAAGCTCAGCTTCTGCTGTGTTGCATCTATTAATCTAGTATCTCTGTGTATACAATTCAAACCATTTTACAAATATTTATCATTTGTAGGAGGAGATGTTGCCAAGACCTATCTTAATACTGCGACCATAAATAAAGCGTCCCAACGCAGAGCCCTGAATTTAAAACAAACGGCGTGGAGAAGGTGGGGACAAACAATCTTTGTGAAATATGAGCCAGCCTTCAGTCTTAAGTCACGCTCAGAAGAAATTTGTGATATTGAAAAATCTAAAGGACTTGTGAAGATTTCAGTTTGCACCCATTATCCATGACTTCTGCAAGTGTTTTGCATCGTCAGAGCTTTATTCAATATACAGATATATATTTCATCAAGTTCTTAAACCAGCCTCATCCTCTCTATCTCTGTGCTTTCAAGGAGAACATCAAAAAAAGGTGTCTAACATGCCGGCGGAGGGTGGGGGGGGTTCTTCTCACTCTTCTCTACAGCATGAGAAACAGGTGAACCCATCTTATTTGAGACAAATTCCAAAAAGAATTATCCATTACTTACAGAGAACATCCACAGCAGCTATGAGCCAAAATATTCCTTCTTCAGAGGGAGTGCGAACTCCTACAAACCTGAGCAAAAACCACCTACTATCAGGGCAAATTGAAGCTTTTCCTATGCATAATTTATTTCATGAACATTTGCTTTCTTAAATGTTCTCCTGTGGCTCTTGTGAAGCGCTGCTGTCAGACAGGATAATCAGACATGTATTGTCAGGCATTGAGCTATCATAGCAGAAGTCTTTGGATTCATTAATAGAGTGGACTGGCCCTTTCTGGCTGCTGAAACCTTTAAGTGTACTGCATTAGTCTTGAAGTAAGACACTGTTTTTGATTCACACCAAACATGAGAGGCATCCAACCCTGGAAGACGATGCCTTTGAGAAGTAGCTCCCTTTGGAGAAGAAAAACCTGTGTGCTGGCCATTTATAAACCAGAGCCAACCCTGGCACATCTGCACTGTCTGTTGGGAGCAGATCCTGGGATAAATTATTCCCTCAGTCACACCCAGATTTTATTTACTTATTATTATTTCTTTTTGTGCTGCAAAGTGCTGAAAGCCAAGTAGGAGCCCAGAAGCAAGCCACCATGTGTTTGGTGTGAGCAGCCAGAAAGCAGAGCCCTGGAGCAAACGAAACTAAAGAAATACATGCCTTTTTTTTTTTTTTTTTTTTTTTTTTTTTTTTTTGTCATGGGTGGATTACTTGGTGCTTTCTGATGCTGTTCTGTGCTCATTCTTTCTGCTGATTTCGATCTCTGCTGAACTGAGCCTTGGTTTTGGGAATAGCTTGTTATTGCACATCTGCAGAACTATTGCACAATATTAACTTTCAGCAGCCTTGGGCCAGCGTGCCCTTTGTGCGGCTGATGCATTCTGCTGGCCTTGAACCATGACTGCAAATAATCAAGCTGTGTTGACTCAGGGTTTATTTCTGATAATTCTGATAAATCTCAGAATAAATCTCACCCCCCATGCCTTTTTTTCATGCCTAATACCTAAATGTTTTCTCAAAATCTTTAGTCAGATCATATCCAGACAAAATGTCTCTTTGCTGTTAAAGGTGTCCCAATCCCATGAGTGCAGTTAGCAGCCTGGGAGAGCAATCACAGATTTATATCGTAGTGATAGGTAGGAAAATTGTAGCATCAGGTATGTTTCAGTGCTGGGCTTACAGATACGTGTCTCACCCTTGCTCTTGTCTTGATTTATTCAGATACTGTTAAAACCGGCACAGCTATCACTTATCCCATCCAGTTCCTACTGAATTAACCTATCTGTATAGCTCTTAGATTTAAAAAAAGGTATTTCAGCATAAAATCTATGTGGTTATACAATCATGAATGTCTTTTGAAAGGCTGGGAGTCCTTTCTCTCCCTGGGGTTCACGGAGTCAGGGCTGTGGTGGGAAGCAGGGACAAACACCCTGAGCTCACACCACCACAGCCACTGCCAGAACTGGGACCAGTCTGACCATTGGCAACCAGTGAGCCATAGGGGTTGGGGCACTCACCTTTTGCCCCTTGGTGTGCTTAGTGGTGGGGACTCATGCTGAGGCTACTTTGAAACTGTGCTTTGAATAAGAAACTTTCTATGCAGGTCCCAGCAGAACAGATTCAAATTCCTGCCTTCCTTCACCCAGAGCAGCACTTTCATCCCAGATCACTCCAAATTAGGCAGAGAAAGGATTAAATCTGATTCTCTGCATTCCCAGCCAGTAGAGTAGCCTTTAGCAGCTGAGTCTGTCTCTATCAGACTATCCCCAGCCCTTCCTGCTATGAACCAATGTATCTCGGCAAAACATTTCAGCTTTGCCCAAGCTGCCTTTCTGGGAGTGGAGGAGAGAGATGGCTGCAGGCAGCTTGGTTACAGCTGCTGACTCACGGCAGGACAGATGCTGATACCCTTTGCCCACATTCTCTATCACCATTACCAAAACCAGGGTGTGAATCAAGCCTGTGCTATTTTGGACCCACTCCATTGCCTGAAATAGGCAGACCTACCCAAGCTTCTTGGGTTTCTTTCCTTTTTTTTTTCTTCCCTCCCCAAGCAAAGGGCTGTTCCTCCCTCAAGATACTTGAAAATATCCTGAGCCCAGCACAGCTCTGCAGGGCCGTGATTTATACCCAGTGCTGCAGATGCACTTTTTAAAGCAACCTTAAAAATGACTCCCCTTAATAGAGATTAAATATTGATTACCTAAGTAATAGCTCTGTCTGCAATAGGAAATAGATGTGGAACAACCCCCACACATCAGTTGCACATTATCTGAGGAAATAGCGTACCAGAGAAAATGCTGAAAATTTGTGAATTCTGTTCTAAAACCATCCTCATCTTCTATCTTGGTGCATGCAAATATGTATATATACATATATATGACTGTAAATATAAGTATATGGCTATAAATATATATATATACACACACAAACTCATCCTTTAACTTTCCCTGGAAATCTAGCTCATTTAACTTCCCTGGTGATTACTTAACATTTTTAATCACGCCGTTCCTGCATCTTCCCTCACTGCTTGGCACACTGTGTGTCCTCACCGATTTGGAAAGCGTGCCAGCCCCCGATTTGGAAAGCAAATGGTACAGAAAAGTGGGGCTTGTTGCAGCGTGCCAGCCGTGTGACAGGAGCATGCCCCCTGCCAACGGGCTGCATCATGTGGTGTGGCAACGTCATCGGTGTTGTGTCACGCGAAGATGAGGAGGACATGGTGTGAGATGACCACAGTGAGTGCTGGGGTGCAGCACAGTGAGCCCCATGGACGTGTTTGCTATGTGGCATCAAAGAGCTGGAAAGAAGCCACCAGGTCCCTGGGGGAGAAGATGTAGACCCTTTCTTTCTCTTTTCCCCTTTGCTCTTCTCCAGTTTATGGATATTGGGGTCTCCAGGGTTTCAGTTACTCAGCCAGCTGGCCCTGGGCTCCTATCAGCTCTGCAGCTCTCAGAGCTGCTCAGCCCAGTCTTCATGAGTTTGGCTCCTGTGAACCTGCCAAAGCCCGTGGCTGATCCCTGCTGCAGCAAGCTGACTTTAAAGAGGCAATCTTCTTTGCCAACTATTATTGCAGGACTTTGCTTATCTGCTCAATTTGTTGGGAAAAGATAGCAATTTTCCCTGACCTTTCCCTTCAGAGATAACATCAAAGCAAGGTTAGATGTTAGATAAAGCCCAGGGACATGTGTCCTCCATTCCAGTTTGCAGCAGCGTGTCCTGTCAGCAGAGTGCACAGCATCTTTGAAGCACATGAACATCAGACAGAAATTGGAAAGATGTCTGCAACAGCAGCATTGGTCTCATTACTCCACTCATCTTTCATGAATCATGAGAGCATAAAAGGCTTTTACCCTCCTGCAGGACTTCCCCTTTGACTGGTGCTGCAGCCAGATGAACACCTGTCTGCTGAAGAACTCCAATATTCATGGGAAATTTCCTTGGTCAGTAACACCACCTGGCAGCATAGCAGGATTCCTGCACTGGACAGTGCCGTGCATTCCCACCCTAATCTAGCTTTCCAACAAAGTTAAAGGTGATGTTTTACCCCATACCCTGCGCAGGTGTAATTTTCTGTATGGTTGATGAGCGTTAGATAGGTGTAAATTCTCAGACACGATTTTTCTCATAAAGATTTATTTATTTGTTTTACGTCAGAGGCAGATTTCATAATTTAAATTGAGGTAGCCTAGAACAGAGCTGACAAACTTGTCTCTGCAGAAAATTCCCCCACCAGTTTTCTGATGCCAGGGGTTGTTTGTAAGGGACACCCGCTGCTGACTTCACTGCAGGATTTCTCAAGGCCATCCTCTTTCCAAAGATCTACAGGTCTTGGTTTCCAGAAGCTCACTAATAATGAACTCTTCTGCATCCTTCTTAAAGAAATTAGCATAATCATGCTGTCCTTCAGGTGAGTAAGCTATAACACAAAAGCAGTTACAAGTAAAACAAAGAAAGCTGGCATTCAAAGATGAAAAATCTGCTTGGTGCCTGGCTCCATTTCATCCTCCACAGGAACGAGGCATCCAGCTGACACACATCCACAAGCAGGCAACAGTGCGAGAGTCCTGCCAGGAGAAGCTGAATTAAGACTCAAATTGTGTGAGCCAGGCCAGCAGGCTGAAAAATCACTCATTGTGTTGCCAGATGCTTTGGCCTGAGCTGGGGATAGTAACACGGTCCTTTTTAGCACTTGTCTGAAGCAGGAGATCTGGCAGAGAGGCGCCCAGAGCAGTTCAGAAACTGGAGTTGTGTGTCAGCAAGTCCCTGCGAATCTGAGTGGGACCCAGGCTGGAGAAGCAGTTTGTCAAGACCCTATAGCAAATACATGTGGCTGCACCAGAAATACTCTTTCTTAGCACTGCTGCACCTTTCCTGAAGATATATATAGAGAGAGATGACAAGAAAAAGAGTGGAGTGATAACAGTTAGCTGGGGGTTGGAAATATCCTTCTGCTCGCAGGGGCTGCGACTGCACCTACAAAACTCTTAGAGTGGCCAGAGATCTCAAAATACGCCTCTGGCTTCTCTTTGTTTTGTTTTCAATAAAAGTTTCTGAGATTATTGGTCTAAGTGTAAATGTGATAGAAATTATTGATCCAAGCACATCTTATATTACCAAAGGTGATATTCAAGATATGGGTGCCCAGGTCCAGATGACAGCATTCCTCCATCCTACAGGTGTGCTGCAGACACCATATGGGGAACCAAGAGACAGAAACACAAAGGACTACAGAGACTGCAAAGTGATGCAGTAAAACCTATATATGACTGAGCTTGTACACAATGAGCATGCTTCCAAAAGCCAGGCACAAGAGTGTGAGCTCGGGATGAAATAACAGCTTTTCAGCTCAACATGCCTGAGCATATGTTGACTCTCTGAGGCTCCAGCAGCTTCACGTGGCACCTTTTGTACCAATGTGCATTTATACCTTGTATATACACTTTTTATTTTTTCCACACCCTTGAGATCCATTGCAGACCTCCTAGAGGAGCTCTGAACATGTAAAGCAACCACCCTCAGAGCTCCCAGAGCATGTGCTGAGGTGAGAGGTCTCTGAGGGTCTACAGGAAAACATCCCTGCTCCCAAAGAGTGCATGGCAGCAGTGCACCAAGAGATCCTCCTCGTGGTATGCAATTCTCTGAAGTGTGTGAAAAACACTTGCAATTCAACCTCAATCCAAATTCTAGCAGGAAAAAGGAAATTTTCTACGGCCAGGTGTCTAAAACTGGTGTTTCATTAACATATTAGCTCTGTCCCAGCTCATTAAAAACATGTATTTGTCTTCATTTTGTTAATTCTGTCTGTGGCATCACAGCTGGGTTATGAATCTGTCCTCTGATCTGCCCATTTCCTTGCTTTTAATATTTCAAAGCCATCATTAAAAATGAATATAGGCAGAAATTTCAATCTCAGATAATTATCACTAACCATTAATTGGTTTTCAGCTGGCATATTGTCTGCCAGTGAAACAGATGTAAAAGAGATATTCCTTCAGCTGTCCTGAAAAGTATACTCACTGGGAAAAGTCCTGATACTTTCAGCAGAATCAGGTTTGTCCTGTGTTCCAAGTAATAGCTGCAATATTTAGTTTTCAACTCTATTTAAATGCATGTGAGTTTTTAAGTAAAATAGATATTTCTATGGAAAGAAGGACCCATCGTGAAAAGGTGCTTTACTGAAAAACTAATTTTCTGTTGAGGGAAATATATTTAATACTTTCTTTTTTAGATCAACCTTTTTATCCTTACAGAGATGTGTTAACTGCTGTTAAAACTGATGAAAAATCTAAAATAAAAAATATAGTTCTATTGTGCGTGCTTTTTTAACAAGGATTGAGGGTGAGAACATAGCCTGAAAAGGAAGCTCAGCACCAGCAAGAAATCGAGCTTGCTTGATTTTTTTAAAGCACATTTAAATAGTATCAAACACAAGCAAACATAAACCATAAGGAGTGAACAGAAGTTTGTCTTTTCAGAAGTATGGAAATTAATCAGGAGGAGGAAAATTGAAGTTGTGACCAATCCACAGTCACTGGGGATGCTTTTTATTCTCATGTGTGTGTATCAGATGCCCTGATTCTCCTTTCATTGACACAGTTGTGAATTGGAAGCAAGTTTTGGGGGAGTTCGCCTGCTACAGCCTCAAGAGACCCGAACAGATTGCACCGACGGATTACAGAACAGATCCTTTTGCATGAACACTTGTAGAAATTGTCTGAGTGTACTTAGTTATGAAGAAATTATCAGGAATATAGACTAGGTGCTATGCAACTAGATCCTGTGAAGCATGGAGCACCTGCCTATCCTGGTGCATCTCTCCGAGGGCCACCCAGTGAGTTCCCCATAGCAAGCAAGACCCAGCACAGCAAACATCTGCCAGGAGACAGTGAGCATTCAGCAAAAAACAGCAAAGTGAAAAATGCACAAGGGAAATTTAACTTTTGCTGAGGATTTATCAGATTCACAGACAAAGGGCTTGGAAGCAAGGGAGTATGGAGACTGTGAGATCCTGTCTGAACACGGCGGTCCCGTCTTCGTTTATATCTACAGAGAGTTTGGCCTTTCTCCATATTGATTTTGGGCCCAGCCCTCTGAAGGCAATGCTCTGCTCTTTAAATCATTGCAGTGACGAGTAGGAGCAGATTAAAGGCGTCAGGATTTGGCCCTTTGTAGATTAATAAAGGCGTGCTGAATGGGAATTTTGTCTTTGTGATTTTCTTGGAAGTGGACGAATAAAGTGCTTTGATCTAGAAGGCAAGTGTGAAAGGTCACTGGCTAAGCATGTGTGCTGAAGTGCCCTGAGCCATCCAAACGATCAGCATAAATTAGAATCTGACTGCCCAGCTTTATTCATCTTTATTGATGTCTATATAGCTGCAACAGCAGGCTACAGCAATCCCAGCCAGTGTAGAGAACCAACTGGGGCATGAAAAATCCATAAAATGTTTAGTATTTCCTCATAGAAGTAAATATGGTAGTATGTGTTAGTGATGCACAAGCCTCATAATTTTAGCATTTGCGTTTTGTTTGGACCTGGATCTAAACCTTTGGAAGCTTATCTAAAGTTTCCAAAACTACTTGTGCTTGCAAAATTGCAGCCAAGTTTTGAGAGTTTATCATGAGATTTTTCCATTGTTTCTAGCCCTGGCTGAACCAGTAGTAATCACTGCCATTAATGCCTAACTGCAGACCTATCAATATAACATGAGCACATTCTTCCAAATAAACCAATACATTGATTAGAGCCCTGGGGAAAAAAAAAAAAAAAAAAAAAAGCTACACAAAATTGCACAACACTGTTGCAGGGGGAAAGGCTTATGATGTCCAAAATTTCTGCTTCAAGGTCACTTGTGGAAGAAGGAAGAGGCAGGTTGCTGTATAAAGCATTCTTCTCAGTCCTGCAGTACAAAACCTTCCATCACATCTATGTCCACATCTGCCTTGCTCTCTACCAGGCTACCCAGATTTCTTGGTAGAATTCCCAGAAATATGAACCTTTGGGTTTGGAGGTCCTCAGCATGTTACTTAAGCTGGCAAGCAGCCTTGCAGAATGGAGCTTTCCTTTTCCAGAAATATTGCATCAGTGATAAAAGGGATCCTTTCATTTCTGACTAACTGGTTTTCTCTCTGAAATGAGCAATAGGCAATATTCAAGGCTCAGTTATTTTCAGAATGCAAGTTTTTGAAAGCAAAATGTACAGCAGATATAATCAAAACTGCATATCTCTGCTAAGGAGGTTCCCATAGTCAAGGCCTGACAATACAAAAACCGTGTCCCAAATGGCAGTCCCTGAGCCAGAAATCTTAAGGTTAAAACCACTGTTTGGATCATTTAGCCTGACCTCCTAAGAAACAAGTCTTAACAAGCAATTCCTGCCTTAAGCTCTAATGTTTGGCATATATCCTCTGGAAAAAGCTACAGTGCTGAGTTAGAGATCCCAAATGATGGGAGAATCCAACATTTGTGTTGGCATTTTCTTCTAATGGCTAATAATTGTCATTGCTCAACACAAAAATGTTCTTTTTCTGGTTATACCATCAGGGAGCAAATATTGTCACCATTGTATAGAGCTAGACACCAGAATACAGTTAACTCATACTTGCCAATTATTCAACTGTACTGATTTTCATTTTCCCACTAGAGAAATATTTCCTAAATGAGCACTGAAATAGCATAGTTACTATAGATGCTGAATAGAGTCTGAACTAAGCATCCGAATGGATTTTTGTTTTTAAAATTGGAGAAAAAAAGTTTATATTTACAACACATGCCTTTTGTTTCCCTTTAAACTGGAAACGCAGTATATAATTTGCGGTAACCACAGTGCCTCTATTTTTTCCGACCACAAATTAACCATAATTCAGTGCAGTGAAATGCAGTAAGACCGATGGAATGCTTCTGCCTAAGGGATGACTTACCCCTAACAAAAATTATGCTTTGCTTCCTATTTGTTGTGTTCAATAATATTGCCTCTCTAAATACTTTTGGTTCAGTACTGACACCAAATGAAGAGGAAAGCCTCCAGAATGTACAGACGTGCAGGATTATGTTTCGTTTGTCTTTGTTCGTTGTCTTAATTCAAACCAGTCACCCAACCGCTGACTTATGACTCTAGGAGGCATATTGTGGGCTTTTTAAAATGTGTTTCACAAAACCACCCAAACTCAAAGGGTAACATTCTGTCCTCAGCTACACCCCTGCAAGAGCTGCAAAGTTTATACATTTGCACATATACACCAGAGATTATTTTAAGAAACCCTATAGATTGCTTTTTTAGTTTGTTATGTTTGATTTACAAGTGATTTACTCCAGACATGCATGACCAGTTTCTGCAAGGGGGCAATAAACAAAATACAGGTACTTTGTACATCTAACGGTAGATGAGCGTGTTCTGTTGGTGATGAGTGGAAATCTATTGCCTGAGGATTTGTTTTCTCATCCACTTGTTTCAACAGACAAAAATGTCTTGTTAAACATAGAGAAGGGGAATAAAATTCAGCTTTTTCTGCTACACTCTCTGCTCTAGGTTGCATATCTGTCATGAGAAATAGTTTAAAATACTTTCCAGATGTTAATTAAAAATCTCACTATCCATTAGAATTATCCCTTGGTTTGTTTTTATATCCAGTCTCATAGCTGATGAATGTGTGAGAACATGCATTTCTGCAAAAAAATAAATAAATAAAAAGAAACGTAGTAAACATAGTGAAATCCAGTATTGGGAAAAAAAAAAAAAACATTCCCCATCAGTAAATGAGTCCTGATTCCCCTTTGCAGAACTGGCAGCTGAATGCATCAAATGCATACCATGGTTCTGAAGGCTGATGTGAACTTGCAATGCTTCTGCATGTAAGCAGCTCTACTGAGATTAATGGGCTCATTCAAGCAAGAAAATATCATGCACACTGGGTGGCAGGATCAGGCCAGCAGTTTGCAAGTCCCTGAGTTACAGTGACTTCTTTTTCCGATTTAGCTACTGCGAATGCTATGGAATTTCCATTAAATTTTATCCCTCATATCCCATAAGAACAGAGACTTAATAATACAATAACAAAAAATAAGAACTTGCGAAAAATAAGTTCTATAATGTGCAATACCCCATCACTGGTGAAAAAGTGTCATCATTTTATTACTGCCTGGTTTTAGCTACTTTACTTGAAATTTAATTGAAATTCAAATAAGGATTTACTGTACAAATCCTCACCTGCTCAAGTCTCCACTAAGTTAGAAGAGTGAACTTTTTCTCTTAAACTGTAGAGAAAGGAAAGCTTGCAGGGAAATATTTGAGCTGTCAGCAATAGATTTGAAGAAAGAATTAAAATTCAAGAACCTTCATAAGGAATTTATGTCATCTAATGTTAGGCATCTGAAAGTGGGATTCGAGTCTAAACTTGTTGTCTCAGATGCCTCTGCATCCAGATGAGAATTTCCATCTTAAAGGAACTGTCAAAGATAGGTGAAATCAGTCATTCCCTGAAAATGCCTTCCCCCCTATGAAGGTAGAAAGCTCCTAGGGAAGCAGCTAGGACCAGGCATCGGTTTTAGAAGGCTAACATGCAGCAAGAGTAAACTTCTGCTTGGTGTGTATTTGGCCTCTTGAGCCTTTCCTGGATTTTCAATCACAGAAAGTGATTTCAATCAGCAAGTAGTACAATTCCCATCAGTAACTTGGCTTGGCACACTGGGATGAACTGTGCTGATACATATCTCACTGCATGTCTATTGTACACCCATCCTGTGGTAGCTACCCACACAGTCCAGATCCCGGGCGCTGAGGTCTCAGCCTGTCATTTTGATTAGCCCCAATGAAATGTATGTTTTTGTGATCAAATTCAAGATTCAGCTTTCTTTATAACTTTGTAGATTCAGGCTGATACTTGCTCACAGACAGCGCATTTTGATAATGCCTCAGCTGCAGACCTGGCAGATTTCCAAGTAACAACACAGTGGTCCCAGTTGCGCTGTGCCTGGAGTGTTGGCTTCACTCTGATGATAAGCCAAAGGAGGCTCTGGCTCATAATGCTCCATTCTGCCTGAATATCTGGACTCAAATCCCTGAAAAAATGGTTACATAATCTCAGGAACAAACCTCAGAAGAATTTCAGTTTAGAGCTAAACAAAAATTTGCACCCTTCTCAACCTCCTTGCCAGACAACACGCTCATATGTGGTCAGAGCATCACAAGCTCCTCTGAAGAATTCACTGAATTACTACTACAGCATTTTCTTTAGACACCAGGATGCTGCCCTGCAAACACCTGGAGACACCGTCTTCAGCAGACAATACTTGCTGGTATACCTTTAGGTATATATCCATGTGGAATGTTTTTTCCCACCAGCCTGACTTCATTCCCCAGACACCTGTTTTTCTGAAACACAGGACATTCCTTCCATTTTCTCATTCCTTTCTATTTTCTTATTTCTAGTTTTTTACCTACACCTAACAAGACTAGACCCTTCTTTCTTTCTTTTTCTTTCTTTCTCATTGTGAATCCAGTGTTTATCTTCTTACATTTAACAGCCCTCATGAATTACTCCTTTTATGAGAAAATACTGGCCAACGGACTTAAAACCCATATAACCCCTCAGCACCCAGTGTCTCCTGACAAGGAGCTCCAGAGCTCAGGTACTCACTGAGTACAGGACCACCATCTCAGTCTGCTTTCAACATGCCCCAGCCAGTTTCATGTGGTCCCCTCATGGTGGGTGGATGATGAACAATTGTTCAGCTCTCATCATCTCCAGCACACTTTTAACTCCATAAACTATCTCCATTTTTGCATTTTCTGATTAGAGTCCTGCTGAAATTATTCTCTATGCAGAGTAGCCCAGGCCTTTGACAATGCCTATCACCCTCTCTGTATCTTCTCTCCTATTTTTTTTCCTGAGACAGGGAGATCAAGACTATGCAAAAAGGCTGGCACATTATGGATTTATCATGGGAAAAAATATATTGTTCTTCCCTCTATTCCTTCTATGATAATTTGTAACATTAGATCTTTCCATTTTTGATCTATATCAAGCATAGAACTGACGTTTCTCATTGAGCTACCTGTGCAGTAAGTCAGCTTTGACATCACTGAACGTGACAGCCCAGACTACCCAGGATTATTTAAGAACGGGAAATGGGGAGAGGACCTTATCTTGCCTTTAATTGCTCTCCTTGAGCACTAAGGACAGCTGCAGACTTTGTGCTCTGAAGTGCAATCAAAAGAAACCTCTTTTGGAACAAATATTCCCCCAACCAGACATGGAGGAGTGAACAAGAAGCTATTTGGAGCCTCCATGACTTTTGTGGTGTCATCATCTGCTGTGTCACCAGCCCCCATGGCTGGACTTGGACTTGTGTTGCAATGGATCCAGGAGCTGCTCAGCCCTGGGAGGCAGCCTCAGTCCTGGCTTCATCCCCATGCAACTCTGATCCCTACAGGCCAGGAACAAATAGGCGCAGGTCAGGACAACCAGCTGTCCGCAGTACAAGCACTTTATTCTCCTCTGCTTGCTGCAGTCTGATTCCTTTTAAGTGCTGCTGTGAGCTCCTGCACTGCACTACCAACACCCTTCTGCTCAAGCTAAGGGAGGTAAAAGGAGAACAGAATATCCTTGCTCTCCTGTTTTTCCTGGATGTCTTTCCATCCACCCTCAGCTGTGTTTTCTCCCCGCTTGGGATGACTAGCATTCTTTGGGGCACATCTCTCCTCACAAATCTCAAGGAGGCGGAAGCGCTGCAGAGCTCGCTGCCTCACCAAGAAGCGCCGTATTCCAAGGCTAAGATCTTATTACAATCCCCTTACTACAGCAACACATTTTTTCCGCTCCTTTCCTAAACCTCAAAACGCTGTTATGGCGTCAATGGTAAAGAAGTTTAGGCTTGCTTGGATTTCAGTCTGCTGGCCTCAGATGGAGGGGAAACGTTATTTCTCCAAATGCATGAACCCTTATGCACACACACGCGTGCATGTCCCAGGACTCCAGTCTTGCAACAGGATCTGCTCGTGTGCAGCCTCGTGCCCGTCTGGCGCTGCACTGAAAGCAAATCAGGCACATCTGACAGCACAGGCTGCTGTAACACCGCGCTTTGGTGACGCTGCTGCTAATGCAAGCCAGGAAAAGAGCAGCGTGCTTCAAAGCAAGCCAGGAAATGGTCACAGACAAGGTAAAGTTAATACAGAGATGGTAACATTAATAAATGATGCTGCAGGGGATCTATGCACCTCTACCTTCAGACCAGTGGGGGAAAATGCAGCCTGTGCTCCCCATCACAAGGCAGAAGAGGGAGAAGGGAGCCTGGGGCTCATCCTGGTGCTTATCCAGGCAAGGAGGCAGCTCCTCCACCACAGCACAATGGTGTTGAAAAGCACTTGTTGCCGTGCTTCCCCAGCCCTGTGGGTTTCCCCCTCTGTATGCGTGAGGTCCTGGTGTTGCTGTGGGCTCCTTGGGCTCGCTGTTTGGGACCCCATATGCAGCTCCTCACCACTGGGCACAGATCAAGGCAAATGGATGAGTCTGCCCCATCTCCTAAAAGATCGATGAAGCAATCCAGCCCTCCTTGCTGATTTTCTCAGCACCCCAGGCACCTGAGCACCTTTTGGCCTTCAGCACATTTCTTCCTTCAGCAGCCCCAATGTAGGACACTATTTATCACATACGAAAATGAGGTATGGAGGGAGGCATAGGCAGGCTGCTAAAGATATTTACATGCCTGAAGATGCATCTGGTGGAGTTTGGAAACACATGGCACTTCTCTCCTGCTGAGCTATAGCCAGGTCCTGCTATGGGTCTGGACTGTGTGAGGTGGGAATCAGGCAGCATTTATAACAGGCTCTTTTTGTTGATGAGGCTGTCAAAACTCCCTCTACACTCCAAGAACAGCTTGTTCCTTACCAGTGAAAACTGTTATTCTCGCACTGTTGTTTCACAAGTTCTGTTTCCAGCAATGTCTGATCACAGATAAGACAAATGTAATCTCAATATGTACATCTTGGGCTTTGTTTATCCAGGGCTAGCTAGGCATCATGGTGGGAAGAATGACATTTCATTTCTTCCTCCAGCAGCACCTCCCCTTCTCTGTGTCTTAATTTTCTTCCACTCCAACCTGAGATCAAAACAACACTGAAAACCACTGGAGCGAGGTTAGGATAATCCCCTGGGCTGGAATCAGTTTCAGTCTTGCCAGATGGACAGGTACAGATCTGATCCAAAAACAAATCTGAGTTTCCTGAAGACTGCACTTTACCAGTGGCTTCCTGCAGACTCTATACCATTTAACACCTCTCACAGATGCAGTGACTGAGCCTTACACCCCAGCTCCAAAACATCTTAAACACCTAGCTCAGGAGCTGATCTTGCCATGGTAGTGGGGAACAGTGATATATGGGGCTTGTTTTGTCCATAACTGCTACAGGCCTGATCATCCCAGTGGGTGATTCACCTGTGGCTGGATGAGAATCCTCTGCTAATAACTATTTTGGGCTCCTGAACTGATGAAGGCTTGCTGAAGAAGCACTTGCATTTCTGAATCTGATTTCCAGACAACATTAGCTTTTTACAAATGAGAGAGAGAATGACTTGACTCAGTTTCCCCCTGCCCCGAACAACAAATGTTTAGGAGATGGGCTCGAGCCTGCCAAGAGGAGGCTGACTGTCTTTCCTTTCCTGCTATTGCTGCAGAAGCCAAAAGAGCTAGTTCATATCTGGATCTCATTTCATCCTGGCTAACAGGACTCAGAGTGAATAGTAAAGTGCAATGGAAATCTGTGAGCCAATCTTTACTTGCCCTTGTTCCTCCAAGCCTTGCAGTTGCACAGAGCACTCTACGGTAATAACTGACAACTGGTCTTCATAAGGATGGAAACCCTCCCACAAATTAGAAATCATTTATGTCTTGTCAAAACCTGGATGTTGTTTTCTACCAGCATTAACCTGAGACATTAAAAATCAGACAGGGTGCCAACTTAGACTAAAAATAATAGTGTGAAGCATGCAGTGTCCACCAGTATGGCTAAGAAGCTTCTGTGTCCTCCTCCCCATCATAAAAAGTAACCTGAGAAAAGGCAGTGCAGTGCAAAGCAAGAGAATTAAGTTACACTTACCTTGAAGGAAAGGCCAGGCAGCAATTGTTTAACCCAGCCCCTTGACCTGATTTCTGATAATTGGAGAAAAGCCTGGTGAAAGCTGATATCCCTTTTATCTTAAGAGACAGAGGCTTGTTATTGCTCCTCTGATTTAAGTGTTGCAAGCAGAAGGATCAGGGAAGAGAGCAGCCTTTGCTCAGTCACACACGTTAGCCACAGCTGAGCATCTCCCTGGTATTGAAGCATGGTGGTAACACCAGGATAGAGAGACTGATTTCCCCCTTGGGCAACAGGCATAGTCCCAGCCACACAGCACTGCTCCAGGAAGGCAGTGTTCCTCCAGCCCTTCTTTTTAGCCCAGCACCCTCCCCCCCGCAGCTGCTTCTGGGTTGCAAATTTCACATATCTTCACAGTGGAGAAGCCTTGTCCTGAATGATGGGACCTGCTGAGTCTTATTTCCTGTCATCAGCACAGGCACGTGTGGTAGCTCAGCTGAGAGAGCTACCTCACATTGGAAATAAGAAGATCACAGAATCATAGGATGGTTGGGGTTGAAAGGGACCTCTGGAACTCATCTTGTTCAAACCCCATGCTCAAACAAGGATACCTAGAAGGGGTTGCCAGGAATATATTTGAATGGTCTATGGTATAGAGTCAAAAGAGAATTTTGGTCCTTTACTGTAACATCTTCCTATCTCCTCTCCCTAACAAATAGGTCCCTTTAGGTGCCTGGCTTTGTTGGCCAAAGGCCAAGGTCCCAGTTCATATGTCCTGTGAGTGCTTCAGGGACTTTCTCACGTGGTGATGACCCTGGGAGAGCCCAAGGCCTCCAAAACATCCCCCACATACCTGCCTTTACGCCAGAGTCTGTGTTTAGCCCTGGGCTCTGGACTAAATCTTATATCCCTGTAATTTGGAGAGAAGTAATGGTTCTCAGAGGGCAGGATGCCCATTCTCAAAAAACAAACTGCTGCCTGTGCAGAGTAGACCCTGAGAAAACCAGAGTGAAGCAAGAAATGCAGACCTCAGGAAAAAAAATAAATATATATATATATATATCTACACTTGAGAATCCCTAAGTGATAGTCTTCCTTGTCTAATTTTAATTGACTTCAATGTTCTTTTAGCAGCCAGATTTATTTTTCCAGTCTCATGCTTCTATACTGGTGTGCAATATCTGGCCGCTCACTTTGGCTGAGCTCCTGCCATGAAGAGCATCCTTCTGCAAGCAAAGAAACCAAGCTCTGCTCTCCCACCAGACACATAACAAAAAATAATAAATATCCAGCATACTGGAGGAGAATTCCTCCTTACACCATGCAAAATACTCAAGAGGTCTCCGAGTCTGAAGGGACATCACACAGGGGGAGGGGAGGGAGGTCAATTTTCCCAGCTGAATCTCCGAACTAATCCCCAGAGCAAAAAAATGCTCTGGAGTCCTCACAAGGACTGCTGTTGGCAAACTTTACACAAATGGGGCACAGGCAGATGCCACCACAAGGGTCCTCAGTGTTTCCCTCAGCTCCCGTCCCTTGTCTGCAGAGGAGCGATGCAATATTTGGATGTGAATGGCGCTCGCTTCTTAGCTGAGAAGCTGGCATCAATCTGCAGCCTCCAAGCTGGAGCTCCTGCAGCTTCCAGGCTTCCCATGGGAGCTGCCTGGGAGCAGGGAGGGGAAGGTGTACTCGGAGGCCAGGCCCTGGCACAGCAGGAGTAATCGAGGCATGGGGAAATGGCTGCAAGCATTGGCAGAGGGGAATTATGTTTGCAGGAGCTCCAAGACCTTTAGGAATCTTCTCCTGCCTGTTATTGCCCACAAACAGGTTTGATAAAGCACCCCAGGCAAACCGCCGAGCAGCCATTAGCAGATGTCAATCTTTCTAATCTCGTCTTTGGCCTTGAATGATTGAGGCCAGTTTGGTCATGAAGCGTAAACCAAGAACACATGAGTTCTGCGAGGAACTAAAAGCAGGCAGCAGGCTGTGTCAGAGGAATAATAACTCTCACAAAACTGACGTGTATCAGACCTGGCTTCCACTGGATAGCCTCAGATTGGATTTCCAGTAAATATAAATCAACGCAGTCCTGCTTAAATGAATGGTTTTCCACACCAGCTGGAAAGCCTGCCAAGATACCAGAGATGGCTTCATCCACCATCGCACAGTGGTTCTGCCTCTGGCTACCTCCCATGGGCTTCAAACGCTGCTGGGGAAGGCAGGAACCTGCCTGACAGCCAGATACCCGAAGCACCAAATTAACAGAGCCCTCTGGGTCTTGGGTAAGAGTTAACTTCCAGGTTTCTTTCCCTTCAGAGGAGCTGTCATCATCTGGTCCACTTCAGAGGGGACCGCTGGTCTCCTGTCTCTGCGTCTTCACCGCGGTTATGCTGGTGACGTGCGCTGGGTCTTTCTGACACAGACAACAGCTGCTTGCTTTTTAAAAAACTCAACTGAACTCAAACTCCTCTGTGTCGCTGAAAAATAAGCAGGTGGGCTAAGAGCTTGAAGTGATTTAGCAGTTCAGTAGCAAGTGCTACTAGCCCTCCATTAAAAATAGGTGACTCGTGTACGGTAAGGAAGACCAACTCCTACCGAAGCAGGTTTTTATTAGAGGCAGACTTAAAGCATAAGTCTTTAATAAGGTTGGATACATAGCTAGGACTAATACAGTTCTGTCTCAGTGGAGCTGCTTCCCAGATGCTGACAAATCAGACAACTTCTTCTTTGGCTCGGAGATCCTATCAAGTAGTAAAACTGCTTCCACATGTTCATTATGTAGTGCACTATTGCTTTTGTGGTTATTAATGCACATACTGTGCAGAGCGGAGACCCTGGACTGCTTAAAAAGCGGGTCTCCTCTCACTGCTAAGTGTCTGTCTCCAGCAGCATGTCCTCTGATGTGGAGAGAGAGAAAAGGCCCAATTTTCTACCCCATGAAATGAGTAATAACTCAGATTGTTAAATCACTTCCAAACATTTTGTAATCCTTAGATTTAAGGCATACAATATTCCAAGTTAGCCAGAAAGGGTCTGCGAAGGTTAAAGACAATAAATCAGAAGACAGGAAGAAGGATAAAAAATGAATAAAAAAGGTAATATAGGGCTTGAAATAATCAATTGACAGCGCTGAGCAGAGAGGATTTGGTGACAGTTTGATGGAGAGAAGCTTTAAGTAAAAATGTTCATCTAAACCTACTTTTTCCCCCCCTCAGGTGTTGAATTTTGCCTTAGAAAATTCATTGTAACTCACAAGCAAATGCACCTCCAACAGTGGCAATAACTCAGTCCCAGTTTATGGCTGGGGAACCATGTTAAGGGGTTGTGATAAAAAGATGTATACGTGGCTGCTGAAATGAAAGCCAACCTCAATTATTTCTACTTCTGATTGCAACTTCCAACATCAGCCTTGGTAAGTCTTGTAACCTCTGTTCCTCAGTTTCCTCTTATGCTATGCACCTGTAGCAATAATTGTGTTTTAATTCAGACCAAAGTGAAATATGAGCATGAGAGGTGGCAAAAGCATGGTCTGAGCCCAGGAAGACTTCAACGGTGTGTTAAAGGTGATTTTTTGGAGCCGCAGAGAAACACCTCGTTACCATCATGCAAAGCAAAGGTTCAGCTTCCAGAATAATAACCTTGATGCAGACTGCAACAAAATCAATGGAAAATCAATTCTCCCACTATATTCAGCAGCATTTGGCCTGGATGGTAAAAATGTCATGTTTACAGTGCCTTTTTACTTCTCCATTCACAGCAATGCCCTAGCCAGGAGTGGAGTTCATCCTTCATGCACCACAGGATGAGAGAGGGAAGGTCATACATGGCTAACCACAGGAATTGTTTAGGAGGCCAGGAAAATGCTGCTGGTTGCCTTAGGTGACCATATTTGCAACTTCAGGTAAACACAGCCAATGAAAAGCTTTGGCTGCAAAAAAGAAATTTGAAAAATGGTTGTTCAGATATTTTTTAAAACAAAACAGCTAATTTGAAAAATATAATTTAGACGACTACCTGTATTTTTTATTATTATTTTATTTTAAAAGTTAAATATAGTGTCAGGAAATGAAAGTTTAGTTTGGGGTTGGATTTTGAATCGTTTGTCTTTGCTCTGAGTGAATTTCAACCCATTTTTTTTTCCATTTAATTTCAATCTGAAAACAACAAAGCCAGTTCTGTTTCAGGACAATTGTAACTTACATTTTATATTTTGAGTTTTTAGTTCTGTGACCACACTAGAAAAGGAATTATTCAATACAATCTTAATTATAGCTGTAACCGGAGTCATTTCAGCATCAATAATAAGCAAATAATGTCTTGGACTGTCTTGACTGTCAGTGCAGTATGAAAATTATTCTGTGTATTTCATATTTAGTTCATCTTTCCTTTGTAAATTAATTTCTCTCACTTCTCTGCTGTTTTTCCAAGCATGATCATCATGCACTATAAGAGCAGAACAATGGTGCAAGACAGGACAGTGGGAGTTTTGGAGACACAGCACACATGGCCCACTCCAGGCAAAAAGCAGAACCCAAAGAAACACTGACTGAGCAGATTTATACACACATCCTTATTTAAAGCCTCTTAATATCTAACTAAAGCTTCTAATTTCCCAGGCATCAGCTGCTTCCTTCAGGGTTTATATTAACATATTAATGCACACACAAATGCTAGCAGGAAAAAAAATGCCGTTGACTTCCAGACCTTATATCTGTAGTCATTGTCAGTCTCCTAGACTGTGTTTAAAGGTGTTCTGGGCACAGTAGTCAGGAGTGTTGGTACACGCATTGGGTACCTCCTTTCAGAGCTGTTTCATGTGTACATGAGGCTCCATGTGAAAGCAGATCCCCAGCAAATCCTCTAGGAGTCCTCTCCATGAAGGATCGGACAAAGGTGGAAGGGGTTTTCAGCTCTATTTTTTCCAAAATAGTCATGTTTTTAAAAAAATGAAAGATAAGTCTGCTGACACAGAGAATGTAAGAGGTGGAGGTGGGACAGGATGCTAACATAAGTCTGTGGTGTCCTGTGGGTCCCACCTCACCTGAAATGTGTTTACACCCAATCTAAGCTAGTCCTTGGGGCTCCTTCTGTTGGCAAGTGGTGAAAGAGAAAGCTTCCAGAGGTGGCTCAGCCTCACCTGAGGTGGATCCTAAAATAGGTAGCAAGTTACTCCAAGCTGCTTGGCCCACAGGGACATTCCTGTCTGGTAACCCTCTGTGAAGTCTCAGCTTTCAGTAAACGCAAGGGTTGTATGCATGTGCCTGATGTGAGTGATAGGAGCTGTAGCCTGAGAGTGCTGCAGAATCCCCATGGTGGTGCAGATCACTGCCCGCAGCCACGGGCCAGTTTCAAGATACAGCCCAAGAAGTATGGTCATAGATTATGCTGCTGGGGTTCCTCTTTACACCCAAGGGTGGGCAGAAGAAGCCTCGCTCCTTGGGATCTCCTAGTCTACTCACACACAGTGAAGACTTCAGAACTGGGGTATTTAAGCAAAAACACTGCCTATTGTGGTGCTGCATCCCAAAACCCAAGCCTTTTTTTTTTTTTTTTTTTTTTTTTTAATTAAAATAGATGTGGCAGAATAAAATCTTTTACCTTTCAGGTATATTTAAGCTTTTTAGTACCGTGATTGCTAGACAGTTAAGGTATTATAAAATGAGATATTTATTTGACTGTGAAACTACTGCCATGTGAAATCACTGACAGCAAGATCTCTGCAGTGTTAAGTTTAAGCGTATTTATGTATGTCTATGTATATATTGGACATGACTGTTCTCATCCATAACTGCTGGAGAATAAGGCCTGGATGCACAATGATTTTTGGAAGAGACACGAACCTTCATGATTCAAGGCTGTCTCCAGTTACTGAGTTGAGAATGATTTATTGTTTTTTTCAAAGGCAGGTCAGTCCACAGTTGCTTTCTTCAGGAGCAGTCAGTGCTGGCTGTTGTTGGACCTAACAGCCAGACAACCTGGTTTAGCAGAATCAGGTCTGATTCAGCCTGGCAATGCTTCCATTGCACACAGTCATGTCTTTTGGAGCAAAGTAACCCTTTCAATAAACATTTTTTTTCTAAACATGTTATTGTAGCAATTTCTTGTAGGCAGCAAAAACACAAAGCCTGCCTTTCAATTGATTTTTCATACTTCATTAAGAACATAATTGGAATCTTCCTATACTGAAAAACATTTTGTGAGAGATTACTAACGTTGTGCAGACCAAGGATAAAGGTAAATTTAATCACTGTTTTTTGTTATTTTCCTGAACAGGGTTATTTTCCATCATCCTAAGTAGCTTGAATTGCCACAGGCTTGAAATAGTGATGATGGAATTTCCTGGGAACAAGTTAATGTGGAAGCACTGGGATATTACAGTAATAGTGTACTGAAGGAATGTGCCTTTTGCTATATCCCTCATCGTATTGATGTATATCTTGGCTAATGCCAAATGTCACTTGCAAAATGTGTATACTGTGCTGTGGACCATGTTTTCCTGGCCGTTCTCAAGCTGAAGTGGGGAGCACTGCCCTGTGTTAGCCACTTCTGATCTCGGTCCTACAGCGCTTTCCCATGCAGGCAGGACTCCCACTGATTTCCAGGCGGGCATGTACAAGCGAGGGCTGCTGGATCTGTCCCTACCGTGGTAAAAATAGACAGTTACTTGCTTGTTTTCATTAAAAGGAGGAGAGGGAGATCATTATATAACAGGAGGGCTTTTTGGGGAGCACTGGTTTATTTAAAACCTCCAGTGATAGCTGCTTTGCCTGACAGGAATTGGCTCCACAGCAGGGCACGAAAGCTGGGCTCCTGCCATTGCTGGAGAGCTGTGCTCTTTTCTTTATTAGCAGACAATGAGCCACATTCAAGACATGCTAAAGAGCTGGGAGACAAGCAGCCAAAGCAGAGAAATTCAAAGTGAGGGCTGGTGCTTGGGAGCCTGGTGTTTGCATATGCCTGCAAGGGAGAGGCGGGCACAACTGGAGATGCGGCAGCTCTTTGCCAGTGCTCTTGCTCTCTGGGCTGGTGGGAATCAGGAGGCAGACACGGTTTAATTGCTACCTGTGCTAATTGCTAGCTTTTATTAGCAAAAGGCTGCAGCAACTGTCCCCTCCTGACCCACATCCAGGCCTCACCTACTGAGAGGGTACATCCAGTCCAGAGGCTTGTTTCTTGTTTGTTGCAGAGGCCAGGAGATGTCTGCAGAGAATGAGAGCAGGGCTTCTCTAGTTTGTTCCCGTTCCTAGATGTTCTCCTGGCTGCTGTGGGTTCTCCTGGTCTGTGTCTCTTCAGGAGAGACCCGGCTCACCAGTGGCCTGGGGAGCACTCCTCACCTGAGGCCTTGTACCAGAACCCCCATGTTGCAGAAAGAAGCAGGTCTGCAGGGCAGGGTAGGATGCCAGGGCTCTGATGGCAGCACACTGGGTGTCCTCAGAAGCCCTCAGACCAAAGCATTTCACATTGTGCGTGCGTTGATCGAAAGCCCAGTTTTACTATTGTTTTCAGTGGCATTTGGTTTGGGCCACAAGGCCCTGAATCAACACAGTGCTGAGCCTGGTAAGTCAGAGACTAAAGCACCTGATTAGCACAAGACATTTACTTAAATTACTCTATGTAAGACCCCTGGTGTCTCACATGAAGTTTAGGGTCAGGGTTAGGACAAAACACTGCCACTTCCACAGGCCTGCAGCAAATCTTGGAGTGCTTCACTGAGTACCTGGTTGTGGGCTCTAAATGTAGCCCCTCTTCCAAATTATTTGCAGAATATTCTCACTGGGAATATTTTCACTGCTCTGTGTTCATTCCCTGAAACATTTTTTGTTGGAATATTGGGGTTCACAACACGCAAAGGCACGGGAGGTGGCGGGGTGCTGGTTGAAGGCCATTTGAAAAACCTTATTTCATAACGGCCAGCGGAAAAAAAAAAATAATTATACAGAGACCTTACAAAAATGTATTTCAGCACTGAGATGCTAGTTGTCAACATTGAGCCAAGTGGCATTTCTCACATGTAGTTTAAAAAAAAAAAAAAAAAAAAAAAAAAAAACAGTGGCACAGCCTTTGCTGCAGTGGTTCCAGAGGAGTGATTAAACAGGAGCCACTCAGAGCCAGCTCTGGGGAAGGCACATGCCTGCGATCTCGGAGGGGGAAGGACTGAGTGCTGGTACGTGTGCATGTGTGCAGACATTGTTTTCTGATTTACTTAGTAATATTTGTGCATTATTTTCCTGGGTGTCCATGGTGCCTTTATTCAACAGTTTGGAAGGCATATGCTGTTGAGCAAAGGAGAGAAAAACTCTCCTGATCTTGTTTTTTTATTGCAGTGAACATGCAATTTTATTATGTCTTTCCTAGGGCATTTTGTGACTATCCTTTACACCACCTGGCTGGTTTAATTCATGAATTTTCTGTTGATTTTATAGGTGGCCCAAATGTTAAGGAGGCAAATACTTGAAGTTTGCTCCCTTGTTGTGTGACTGGTCTCTGTCCCAGATCTTGGCAGTGTGGATAAGCCACTGAGACATTCATTTTTGCTCCTTCCTCGGATGTTCTGGATGAATGATAACCATCTTTTTTTCACTTTCTCATATTTTCCTCAAAGTTTCTAATCCTTCATCCAGTCTGTGCCTGCTATGCATGCTTACAGTGTAACCCACCTGGCAGAGGCTGTGTGTGCTTCTCACTGGTATTGGAGATACCTGAACTTGGTATTGGAGAAGCTGGTTTGTTTCTGTTTGCCCAGCTGTGAGGCATGCCCAGTGCAGCATAACACAAGGAAAGAGGAGCACATTTGAACATTTGGGCTTTGAGGTAGACCCAGCGGGTCCATTTTGAGTGTAAAAACACTGGCTTGGACCTGAAGCACGTAAAAGCACATGAAAGTATATAGAAGTATCTCTACAACTACTGAACCATCTTGGGGACTTATTTTCCATTCTATTTTGCACAGGGAATGGAAAAAAGTTTCCAACGCCACAGTTGGAGTATTTGGGCACCAAATGATCATCACCACAGCATGGCTAAAAAGAGTATGATGGCCTCTGAGGTTGTCTCTGCATGGATGGGTATTGATAGAGAGGCCCACCACAAGTGATATTTAAACACTTCAAGTGCTTAGAAAGCAGCAAAATCAAGGACAGGAGGAAACCTCTGCTGTTCACTTCCATGCAAACTGCTTAGTAGTTTGCATCCCAGTGAAGCTGCCTGGATCCAGCCCATGTAAGAGACAGGACATCAAGCCCAGATCTAGCCACACTTTTGGCTCCGGGGTACAGTTCAGATCAGTGTCCAAGCTGCATATTGTGGGCCTGCTCTGGGCTGAGCACGCTGCACTTCTTGCCCTAGACAAAGCCCCATATCCACGTTGGCTGCATCATATTTATCCCTATGAGAATTGTCCCAGGAAGATTGTTTCATCTTTGGAAAACTCTCTTTAGCAAACTGGCATTGTGCTGGGCTCATCTCTCCTTTCACACTCCTTCCCAAGGCAGTTACTTGTCTGCTGTAATTTACTCTTTAATGCAGCACTTTCCTATTCTGTGAGACAACAATCATGAAGCATTTAAATTCCAATTGAGTAGGGCTGGAGTGCAGAGGGGCTGCGGCTTGCACAGCGAGGATAATGGGAACCTGAGACAGGGGACACCAGTTCAAGGCCCCCCAGGAAGGAAGGCTACAAGCTTCTCCCTCACATTCCCATCTCCCTAGAGATGTAAATCAAGAAAATGAAGGGAGGGGAAGAGGAGGAGGGGGTGTTTATAGAAAGAAAAGGGAAAATGGATTGAGTTGTGCTGAATTCTAAGACAAGGATCAGCTACACAAGAGAACTATTGAATAGCTGTGAAATCTGGAATTGAGCCATCAAAAAAGCTGCTGAGCTGCATGTGAATCAGGTTGATTGTTTTTGAGAAGCACCTGATTTTTTTTTGCCCCCCCCAGCCCTCCCCCCCAGGCTGCGTGCTTAGCCTTGGAATTTGAACATGACTGTCGATGTGCTGAACTGCTTTCCTTGAGATAGAGACATTTTAGGGAGCAGGAGAGGAGGGAGGGCAGGGGGGGAGCATCTCTCTGAATGGGAAGGCTGGGGTTTTGACAGGTTCCCCACTGCCCCCAGCCATCACAGGGAGGAATTCACACTACTGGCAGAAAGCAAGCAGGAAGAGTACAGAGCTGTCAGGCCCTGGGATGAGGAGGAGAGGGCTGCCCAAAGGACTGTGAGCTCCTCCAGAGCTGGGTTGCAAGGCATTTTGACCACTCATCACCAGCTTTGTGCTGCTGGGAACTCATATATCTTACCTGGTCTCCTAGGAGTGCCTATTGCCGGATTCCTATTTCCTGCTCCTGTCCTGTTGGACATTATAAAAGGAATTGCAAAGCCCCAGTTTCATACTACACTCACTGTCACAGTGTCTGGTTCTCCCATGTGCATTGGTGGAGTTATTATTCTCCCTGCTGCCTTCACCAGTGAGGGGAGTTAAGCAGAGGGATGCTAAGATGCTGCTTTCCCAAAGAGCACCACTGTGATTTCAGAGTGCCTTAAAAAGGCACACTGAAATGAAAAAAAAAAAAAAAAAAAGAGAGAGAGAGAGAAAGCAAAGCTGCTTTTAAAAATCCAGCAGTTTGCCCAGGGTTATGGAATGAGCTGGTATTGCAAGAGTGAAACCTTGCCTTTCCTCATTTGGTATGGCTGAGAACCATCTCTGTTCTAATTTATTATTATTGTATTGCATTATTGTGTAATTTTATTGCATTAAAAATCATGTGAATAGCACCATGGTGCTCTACAAACAGAGAGCAACACAGAGTCACTGCCCCAAGGAGCCTTGTTAAACTGCCTCCAGATTTGACTCAAGAGACCTATACTCTATTACCTTATGCAGAAAGCATCCACATTGTTTTATTGTTGTTTATTTATTGAGCACGGAGGGTAAGCAATGTCAGGCAAACTCGTGCAGTCAGGACAGATCTGTCAAACTTCACGTCTCCTGCATGGGATGTGCTCATGTGGCCTCTTCCTCCTTCTCTCCTGTCTCAGTGCTATAACTTCAGCCTCTCCAATGACCTCTCTGCTGAGACCCAGGTCCCCCCCTGCCCTTGGGGTGGTGCCCAGACCCTGTACACCATCTCTGCCCATAGACTATCCTCTCTGCTCTCACACCAGTCATAGGCTGGTAGTGGAGCATCCCTGGGGTACCTGAGGTACCTGAGGTCCAGCTCCTTCCACACCCCCCTGTGCAGCACCCCCATACCAGGGCAGCATTAGGACAAGCTTTAAAGCTTTTTAGGACAAAGCTTTTTTGTTTGTTTGTTTATTTTGTTTTGTTTTGACACGAGATACCTAAATGAGACATGGAGGCCATGGCTTGGGGCTGCAAACAGGGGAGGTTTGGTGGCAGGGGGGAACCCGGTGCATCCTGCTCCCACAGCCCAGAGCTTGGCAGGCACCAGGTTCCGTCCTCAGGGGGTTATTTCTTTCCTTTCAATGGAGAGGATGAAATACGTTCACGGCAGGGGGCTGGGGAAGGAAATGCCCCGCTGACCTCTCTTAGCTCCTGATCTAATTTTTTGCCCATGGTCTCTGAGCAGACCCCAGCCTCCCCGCATGGCTGGGCAGCACCGGTTGTGTATGAGGTGCCATCCTGAGAAAAACTGGCAGCAATTACTGAGGAGCCATGCCACCAGGATGAGGGAGCTCTGGACGTGCTCAGCTCTGCAGGGAGGTCAGGATCGGAGCAGACAGAGGGATTGCTCCCCACTGCAAACTTCAGCTATTCATGCAGGGCCCCTTGAAGTTAATGAAAAAGCTCCTGGGGATGTCAGCGGGCTCTGGGTTGGGCCCTCAGTGTGCAAAAGCAGCTCTGTGTCCTCTGTAACAAAGCAAGCCCCGTAAGCTGCAGCAGCGCTGAGCCACCCAGGCTGAGTGGCTCTGGGATAGGTGCAGGAAGCATCTTCCTACGGCAGTTGCTAAAGCACCTTGGAGTTTGGCAAACATTATATTTATTTTTTTTTTTTTTTAGGGGGGAAAAAATAATTAACCTTCACCTCAGGTCGCAGCTCGCATAACCACAGATCAGATTCGACTAATAATTTGCTTGTTTAAGTGACTCATAATAAACACCGCGCGTTTACTTTTGCTTTGAGAGCAGCTGATCTTTGGAACAAACCGCCCACAGGCGTAAAATCGTGTCACCCGTTTGCTGCTTTAACCCTCTGAGTGCACATGCTGTCTCCAGGCCCTGCTGAATGGCCGTTTGTGGGAAAGCTCGGTGTCTGGCAAATTTGTCATCAAAACTGAAATAATATCCAAGGAAGGGAGAGATTTCTTCACCCATTTCAGGCTGGGACGCTTTGCTCAGGTCAGTGGCCCCAACACATGGGCACAGAGAAGTGGGGAAGGCAGAGACCAATGGTCCCATTTGAAACTGCTGACCAGCTAGTTCTGCCTTTTCTGTGGTGACATATTTTTATTACAAGTTCTTCTGAGAATCCCTTACCCATTAATTATAGATGAGCACGCTCCATCGTCATTCCCTTACATGCTTGCCTGAGCCTCAGCAGCTCTCAGATGGGGTTTGGAGGGCGCTGAGACCCAGCACCGGTGACCTCAGGCTGAGCGAAGGATCCTGGTGGGATGCCATGAGCCACTGGTCTGGTGCCAGTCTCAGAAGAACACATCACTGCCTGTAAATAAGAGCCAGGACCTGTTTCATAAAGCTCAACTCTTTTCCCATCCAAAGCATGGAGAGCCTGAGGTGCACAGACGGTGCTCAGCAGAGGCCCCACTGCAGTGCTGTGACCCCACACTTTTCCTCCAAAGGGAGGAAAAACACAGGCACAGACCTGGGTTTGCAACTGCAATACCAGCAGTGACACCCTGGCACACCCCTTCTGCAACATTTGAGGCAGGCACACCTCGTACCACAGCCACAGCACTGCTCGGCGGGTGGAGATAACCAAGTCTGCCCCGACTGAAGGGTTTCCCCAGGGTCATACAGGAGAGCCCTGCCCTGTAATGTAATTCAGGCATCAAAACCCAGCTCATGGGGCACGCTCCCTTCCTGTGCATGTGTTTTCCCCTGTGCATTCAGGTTTGTAAGTGCAGCAAGCTGGCTGCAGGCAGCTGAACAGCAGCCTTCTGCGCAGTCATTAGACTAACCAGGTTTTGGAAGAGAATTTTATTTCTGTCCATCCCCAGCTTATGCTTTCAGCCAAGCAAAAACCTGCTTGACCTAATTTCTCCACCTTGCTGATCAAAGGTCATGTTTTACCAGGATTATTTCTGTCTTCATTGTAGGCACAGCTGGTAAACAACGTGCAGATTTTACAGTATTTAACTTTCTGATAGATTTATGGAGGCTCCCTGCCTGATTTCCTTTGCTTCTTTCAGAGCTTTTGCACTCACTCGCCAGATGATGCCATGTATTGTGCACCTTAAGGCCAAAACCCAAGCTGAGCTGGAGAAAAGAGCCGTGGGTCGAAGATTTGCCACCTGCCCTCCCCTCCTGATCACCTGCTTTCAGCAGAGTGGTTGCATTGGATTAGCAATAACTGAGACCTGCTTTGGGGCTGAGATGGGCATTACCAGGATGCCAACAACAATTAAAACAGAGGGAAGGCACTGACCCCTTTATCTGGACTGGAGGAGCATGTAGACTGGTCCACAAGCTGGCATGGAGCTGTTCCTTCCCATAGTGATGGCTGGGGGTAGCTCACCTTTTGGTCTCTATATATTAGATTCAAGAAAAAGAAAGGGGTTTGGTGGACAAGCAGCCATCCAAAGAGATCTGCAACCTTGGCAGCTGCAGTACAGTGCCTGGAAGAGGACAGGAAGGTATCTCTGTCCAACACCAAGCCTTCTTGCATCGCCTTGATAGCAGAAATGGTGCAGGTTGGATTTCCCAAGGGGCAAAATCTCCCTCCATTTAGAGCTCAGGGACAATTACCACCTGGCCCCATTTAAGCAGCTATAGCAGAGATGACAGCAGAGAACAAAAGGCCAGGCCTGGGTCTCCAGCCCTGCACATCTGAGGGTGACACTTGGTGGCAGAAGAAGCAGAGGGTGCCCACTGGGAGCACCAGGTGAGCTCCACCTCCAGCTTCCCAGATGAGGATGCTTGTTCCCTTCTGTCCCTCACACAGTCCCTTCCCCAAACTAAAATCCCAGCCCCTCTGTCTTCTGCTACACCTTTTTCAGAGAGGATTTCACAACACAGAGCACGGTTTGAGAACTTCTGCTTTTGCCAGCGCATTTGTGCCAGCAAAGAGATTATTCAAATCCTCTCTTCTAAGAGTCAACCAGGGGGAAGCTGCACTACGTGCGACTTAGAGTCTCTGTACCTCGGTATTGATCCACAAGCAAAGTCAGTGACTCACAAGGAAATATTATTTCACCAAAAAACAATAGTCTAAATATATGGTATTCAGCATATTTTATCTTCTTCCCATCAGCCTCCACTGGGTAACATATCTTATTCAAACACTATGAAGTCATACTTCCCTGGTACAACCATTTTCAATTATTTATTAAACAATGGAACTTGGAATCGGCTGAGTCCTGCAGCACTCAGACATTTCTTTTTTTTTCTAATTTAGTCAGCAAAATGTGACATAGATGTCCAGAAGTAAAAACACATTTTCTGGTACTTGCTACTGCTTTGGAGAGCTTTCAAACCAGGGTCCCAGAATAATGTCATTGCCCCTTTTCAAAGGCATTACTGCTACATTTACTAAAAGCAGCAGACATGAGGCTTTGCTTGCCCTCTTGCCTTGTGGAAAAGATGCAGACTTGTGCTTTTTCATATTGTTTGAGTCTGACTTGTTTTATTTCCCCTCCACTCAGCATTGGTGAGGCTGCACCTGGAATACTGGGTCCAGCTCTGATCCCCTCCAAGTACGGGAGAGCCATGGACACACTGGGAAGACTCCAAGGAAGGGCCACCAAGATGCTGCAAGTCTCATAACCACATCTTTCCTCAAAGCATCCCCATCCGTGTCCCCATCCATCCACCAGAACTAAGGAACAGCTGCACCAACAGGGCAGAGATGAGATGTGTACAAGGACCAGCAGCCCAACTTCAGAGAGAGAGCACAAATGAAGCAGAGAGGGGGAAAAAAAATAAAATGATATTTTTGAAAATTTCTCCCTTTGAAAATTCTGGTCACCAATGAAGATAACAGGTTTGTTACTAGAAAATGCTGAAGTTTTCTGAAGTGTGTAGCAGCCAAAAAGCATTGCCAATTACTGCAAGATAGTTGCAAAGTGTATTAAAGCTAAGATATTTATAAATGTGGGTTAAATAATCTACTGATTGTGATAGTATGAATAGAGATGGGGCCTATTGGCTTTGAGAGACTGCCCTGATTTTCACCAGGAAATAGTGTGAATGAAGCTAAGCTGTAATTTGTGGATAATTGAGTGATCAGTGACAAATGTTCCTGTGACATACAACAAGCTGTCATGGAAAAAGTATGCTGCTACGGCTACGTGTCACATGTGGTTTTAAACTGATTATTCCATCATCCAGTGTCTCAGCTCAGTGTTTGTTAAAAAAAAAGATCTCCCAAATTTGACCTTTGTGAAGTTGAAAAACAAAAATAATTAAAAAAAAAAAAAAAAACAGTGGGAGGTAATTCAGAGGAGGTTTTGCTGTGGACTCAAGTGGACTCTGGCCAGGATGCTGAGAGGAGTACTTACGTGGGTAAAATGCGATACTCACCCTCTTCACTTAAAGAAATGTCATGCAAACAAACAGTTTTTGGTCAAAAATCCCAGATGTGCTGGTTTCCCAAGTGTAAGATAATAACCTGGTGTGAAAGCTGGTGTTGCAGCTCTTATTTGCACAGATAGGCTGAGGGTAGCCTAGAATCACAAACCTGAGCCTCCCCAAATATGCTTTGTTTAGAACATTGTGCCACAGAAAATTAATTGCATTCCAGCTCCGGGGAGCATTAGCACTTTTCTGAATTCAGGGCCAGCCTGAGGAATAGCCGTGCCCTAGGCAAAGAATTCAGCCCCCTCCGGCCTTTGCCCCTTCCTCTGCAAGACTGAAAAGGAAAAATTATAATAAATCACAGCCTTCAGAGACACCTACTAACTGGAATATAAATGTATAAATAGGAAGAAAATGCATTCATCCCAGCACTGTGCCTTTTCTTCCCTTCCCACTTTCATTTCTTCTTCCCTTTCTTTCCCCTTTGTCTCACACATTCTCCCCTCCCCATCCCCTCCCCCTTGCCTTCCTCTGTTTCCCCCCTTTGTTGTCTTTGCCTTTCTAGCCCCTTTCCAAGACTCTCCTTTCTCACCCTTTCTATTTCACCATTCCCTATTGGCTGTTAGATGTTTTTCCCTCTTTCTCAGCACTTTTTTTTTTACTCTCTTCTCTTCCCAAAGAATGTCCTGAAGATAAGAAAAGAACCCTCTGCAGAATAATCTGTATCTTCCATAGATTGCACCCCTATCACTCTTTGCTTTACAAATAGCTGTTCCCATTTATGATACCTTATAAGTTTTCTCAGGACTGGCATTTAAGCATAAAAGAATCCACAATCACTAGTTTCCTTTGGAAAGTTTGGCATATATGCAGTGCTTGCCAGTAGAGGATATATTACTTAGATGCAAACCTTTTATCGTTGTACGAGACTTCTGTGGCTGTGGAAGCTTTGAGCATGCAGGTAGTTAAAAACTGATTCATACCAGAAAAGACACTTAGTCCTTAGCAATTTATATTTTGTTATCCTTACAAGTTTGACTTACTGTGAGTCATGTAGAGTGCAAGGAATAAAAAAAACTAATTCAAGATCCTACTAGCTTCTCTATTCGTAAGTTTTATCACATTAACCATCTAAATCTCTCTAACATGATATAACACCCCCAGTGGGGATGAATTATGCCAGTATAAAGTTGCTTATACAGCTATAGTTACTCTGTCAGGGGAAGGGAATGAAATATGTACACAAGGTCCCTTTACGTTGGGATACCTGATTCTGCCTGAGCAGCTGCAGCTATGAAATCTGGTCAGTGGAGCTCAAGTAGTACAAAAACTGCCTGTACTAACCTGATAACAAGGAAGAAAAACTATTTTGTGAATAAACAGTTTGGCAGCAGAGAAGCTGTGCAGGTTTTCTTGGATCCCGTGGTATGCTGTTGACATCTGAAGCATCATATGCTCACTATATCAGTGGTTATGACACCTTTCAAAGGGAAGCATTCAGCTTACTTTCTTTCCTGTTGACTCCCTCTCCTCTCTGTCCCTTTCTCACCCGCTGGCTCCAGCTTTCTCCACATCTCCTTGGCACTTGCCTTGTGGAGGCACCGGTGAAAATGAAGAGGTAATTTCTGCTTGCAGTTCATGATAGCATCACAGCTGGGGTGGGAGGCACAATGCCCTGCTCTTGCCCCCCTTTGCATGTTGAGATGGGGGCTCCATGGAGGCGTCTGTGGAGGTCTGGGAAACCCAACCTTGGCATTTCCCCTTGGTCCATAATCATGTACACAAAACATTGACACTGTTGATTTTCCTGCTCCAACGCTCCACCAAACTCCCCAGGATGATGTCTGGACTGAGGGAAAGGTATGATCCTGTAGCCATGGATCCTACAGCCATGTGTCCCATAACCAGGACTCCCAAATGGCGTAGGGATCAGGCCAGCATGCACCGTGGCTCCTGACAGCTTCGTGGACAGACTGGAGCACAGTGGTGGGCATTAGTGCATGTCCATGTCTCATCCCACCAGATAATATGACAAGTGTGGGTATTCCTGGTCATGAAAGCTGAGAAGCACTTACAGATTCCACTGTGGGGACTCTTAAAAGGTCTTCAAGGTCAACAACGGCTTCAGACTTCAGACTCATGTATTGGTCAGGGCTACGCTGTTGCTATTATGGTGATATATAGAAGTATCAGGGCTGGCCTTGTGTGTGTAGGACGAGGCACAGCAAACATCTAACACAGTGGCACGGAGCTCAGTGCAACCTGGCTGACCCTGCCAAGACCCTGCCAAATGACCTTGCACACACAAATGGTAGATGATACAGACATATCAGGGATAAAAATCTTGATCTTATTGTCTTTATCTTCAGGAGCAGTCCTGTTCTTTTTGGACCCTGCTCCATTATAGTCGATGGGATGCTTTCCCATCATGTGCAGTGAGCAGAGCTGGGAGTACAACTTCTCGCCACAGTAAAAGTCTAAATACAGCACTGCTATTGAAAACAGGGAGCCTTGTTTAAAAATATTGAAAGCATTGTTTTTCCTCATCACTGCTCCTTAGATGGCAATGATAGGGATTTTAATGTTCTGAGCAAAGGTGCATTTTTCTCACAAGAAGAATAAACTTAATTGATCCTTTCATTTTTAACTGTGCCCAGTGGCAATCGGTCACCTCTTTGCAAAAATATCTGCAATGAAAATAAGCTTTGCTGGATCAGATGAAAAGGCAGAGAAAGAGTCACAGAATTAACTGGCAGAGCAATCTGGTTGTTGCCCTAACATATGGGAATAATAAGTGCCAGCCAGATAGAGCCTGAACACTGAGCTTTCATTTTGTTATTCTAAGCACAAAAATAAATATTTTTATGACTACATGTAAAGAGTAAAAGCAAATAGAATTAATATGTAAAAATATACATTTTGCTTCATTATGTGTAATAATACATATTGATTTCATTATGATATTTTGTTAAAGATCAGTTTGCCTGGGAATAGTGGTCTATTCCTAAAATGCAGTCTGCCTTTTTCATCCCATCTTTCTAAGGTGTTGTGCAAATATGGAATGAATGAGAAATTTTATCTAGGGTGTATTATGAAGTTATACTCTGTTTGGGGGAAGAAAAAAAATATTTTAAAAATGTGAACTAAAATTATTTTTAGTTTTACAGTTGAAAGTGCCTGCATGACTCTCAGTCATGGACTGCTGTGGGGATAAAAGGGAATATATACAGAGAGAGAAATGACAATAGTGCTCCAAATGGAAAATGTTTCAAGGGTTAATGCCCAGAAAGCTTTGTGCTTGGGTCCCCCCAGTATCTCTACAAGGAGGTGAAGGGCACTGCTCCAAAGCAGGAGCTCAGACCCAGCAGAGACTGGGACCCAGGACAAGCAGAGGACAGAATATTTTGCAGCTCTGACCGGATAAAAGGAGGAGTGAGGTTACCCTTCCCTTGGGTTGGCATCGCACGGGTTCTGCTGGTTTCTCAGAGCCTCTGCTCACCCGAACACTGAGGCTCCCACCTTTACCCTGTGTATCTCAGTTGATGATGGAGGGTCACATATACTTGAATTTTGGCAAGCAGCTCTCTATGGCCTCACACATTGCTGTGTCATTGGGAGACCCATTTTATATTACCTCCACCCACCTACCACCTGAGTTAAATCAGTCCTTTAGGACAAGGACAAGGCAATTTACAGACACCATGGAGGGTAACTGCTGTTTTCTTTTATTATTCATGAGCTAGTTTAGTCCAAGAGATTGATATTTACATGGTTCCTGGGGGAATTGGTACAATAAGGAGACAGAAAACAGCAAAGCCCAAAGGCACACAACTGTCTTGCTGTGCCTCGAGGTGCAAAGTTTACAGCACCTTCTGTGGTTTTGTTGATGATGAAGCTGTACCCACCTCACCCTGAGTCGAGTTTTGGGGAGCTACATTTCACACTCCAAAACAATAAAAACCCATTGACCAACTCCATATTTCTTTGGCCCCATTCTCGTACAACAGCCCATCTGTCTGTTTGAACTAGTATAGGCAAATGGTCCCACCAGTGTCATATCCCTCTATTGATTTTGGTCCGGGTGATGACACAGAGGTTAAAGATCAGCATATATGTACATTATGCAGACTCCAAGGAATGCTGACATGTGGCACTTGCAACAACGAGAAAGTCAAGCCGGAGAGCACATTCAAAATGTTAAACAGCAGATCTTGGCTTTGCAAACATTAGTGCTGGCTGCATACGAGAAACTTAAGCTTTTATATCCAGCTTGTCTATTCTATCAAGTATCACTTAGTCTGTGGGCTGATTTACCACACTGCTGTACAAGTGATTTAGCAGATATGGATTCTTTTAAAGAAATGTGCTTATTTGTTCAAAAGCCTGTTATCATGTTGTGGATTTGGACTGCAATCGATGTTTTTTTTATCTTGCAAGTGGGTGAGCTTGGGATTATTTTTTTTTTAATTTAATGAGTAGGTGTATGTATTGCAAAATATTTCTGAAAGTGGGCAAAAAAATTGGTTACCACAGATTTCAGTGTTCCAAACTGTGGATAAATGGAGTGATATGTCAGCATTTGTTTTCTTAAGGAAGCAAATCAATTGTGCCTCCTAAACAAGTAAAACAATATGTAGGTTTCTATTTGTACAGCTCTATAACTAGTCAGAGAAACACTCCAAGCAATGCATGTCTCTGAAAAAAAAAAAAAAAAAGGGTTATATTCCCAAGGAGGATTGAAGTGGTTAGATGGAGAGCCAGAAGGGGAATGGGTTGACTCTGAAAGTGAAGGAATTAGGATTGACCCTAAGAACAGAAACCCACGGCTGTAGTGCTGGGCCCATGAGTCTGGGAAGAGATTCAGTATTGAATTTACTGCAGCTTTAGTTATAAGATCTTTTTTTTTTTTTTTTTGTTTTTTTTCCCAGAGACCTATCTCAATGCCTTGAATCTACCAAACTGCATTGAAAACCATGAATGAGCAGTCTAGTCTCCATGTTTTCATCTCAGCTAGAATTCCACTTTGATTGCACTGTTTTTTCTCCCAATTTGAGAGTAAACAAAGCCTAACCAAGCGTTATAAGAATTTCCAAAAGAGCTGGTTCATGTATGAATTTAAGAATGGGCAAAGACGTGATACAGTTATTTCTGGAAGAGTATACTCTTACAATCCCTGAATGTCTGATGGCCTCACAGAGACTTTGTTTATCATTTGGATCCCAGTGAGGTACTTTGGCCTTCATTTTTTTTTTATTTATTTTTTTTTTTTTTTTGGTGATACTTGGTGGAATTAGATTTTAATTCAACAGGTGAGGAGAGATGCTCACAAAATGTATTGCTAAAGTATACATTTTTACTACTGAAAATACAGTGGAAGCTTTCTGATTATTCCCATTGCTAAGGAGTGGTCCAATAACAGGGCCTAGAAGACGGTAGTGGCAATGCAGGCCTCCATTGGTTTCTACCTACCTTTCCTTCTGCCTTAAGATTATTTATTTTTTTTTTAAGTTTTCCTCCCCTTTGAAGATCTGCTGATTGCTGCTTCTTTTTAGCTTCCTCCCACAGTTTCTTCCCAGTCTCTCTGCCGTGGCTAGTTCTCCTCTGAGCCACACACAGGTACTCCATGGTCTTCATCTATACCATGCTCTGGCTCATTTCATGATGTTTCTCATTGTTCTCAAAGATATGCCCTGAAGACATGTCATTGTGCAAGATGCAGGTTTTGTTCAAAAGCAGGCTAAAGACAAACAACAGAAAATATCATCTCAGAAAGATGAGGAACCTGGATTATTTTTAATCTCATGATCTTCGAACTGACTCCATCATTTCCAAATGTCTGCTTGAAGAAAAGCAAGGCAGAATTTTGGCTCCTTTTCTTTACTCTGCTCTAGTTTTATATCTTCTTTCATACCATCTTATCCTCTGTCTCCCCACAAGATACCTCTTTTGGAAACATTTAGCTCCATGGCCTCATGCCATGCTTTGTTTACTCTGTATTATACTACTCTTGTGCAAACTTACTTTGGTGCGGGGATTTGTTCAACTTTGGCAAAGCTCTGTTTCTACACATGACTTCCATGACACTGAAGCTTTGCACATAAATAATCATGAAGAACTTTGCAAACTGTGAGATGGACAATGCTCTCGAGTGCATCTGATGCGAGGGCCCCAGTTCTTTGCCAGAGAATATTGAAGTTAATGGAGGTGTATCCATTAATAGCAGCCAAGAGATTGGCGTGTTGATCTTGTTAATATGTTTTCTCTCAGATTGCCAGGGATGGACAAGCTAAAGGCAATCTCACTTTTTATCTGGGAATTTCTAAAGTTGCCTAATAAACCACAGTTCGTTTATTGGTCTCTACGAGTCTTCTTTGAGGAGATATTTAGGGTTTTATCCTTGAGTTTTACTAGTGCACATATGCATTTCTGCCCAAGAAAGATGGTGTTCATCAGACCGTATCCTCAACTGGAATCAATCAGTGAAGCCCAGCAAAACAGCGAAGTTTTTACACCAGCTGAGACATTGGCCCATGGTCATCAGAAGAGGGATGGACACAAAGGGCTTCATGGGGGCCAATGGCAAATCTCCTGTTGGCTTTCCCAGAGCCCAGACTTAACCCAAGTGGGTGTGTGCCCTGTTTTTAGGGCCACATACACCCCGCAGCTCTTAGTAGGTTAATAAAAGCACTATCCTTAAGCTGCCATAAAACACATTTGTGGTCATGCATGCAGCTCTTGGGACAGGCTTTATCTGTTCTCATTGTTTGCTGTGTGTTTTAACACAGAGCCTCAGGACACAGCTTGGCTGCTGTACAGCATTTTGTATAAAGCCGACCCTTAAGCCAACCACAGCTAAGACGCTGTAATTTTCATAGAGACATCATGTACTTTTTATGCTCCTTAACTCAACTGCAGTCACAAATCCCTCTTTGTATTGGCAGCTCCTGTGAAAATAAGCTTTAGGAGCTACTTGAAAAAAAAAAAAAAAAAACGTACCTTTGTGACATTTAGCTGTTGCCTGGTCTTGCCCGCCTGCTAAGTGCAGTCCTACATAGCCTTTCTTAAAAAAATAAAAATATATTTCAATACTTGCAATTCATATTATGTGGCATACTGTGGAGCCTGTAATTCCAATGAAAGACACATCAACCTGTTAAAAAACTGCTCTGAAGTAATTTTCTGTGTGCAATCTGCCTAAATACCAGTAACTGGTCATACTTGCCCCTTGCACAACTCTTTAGCACATGATGTAACTAGCCAATTTGGAGAAGAAAAAAAAATAATAATTTAAAGCTGCTTATGTAGACTAACAATTAGGCTAAACATGCTACTCATCCTGCATTAAATTTGAAGTAGTATGTGAAGAAGAAAACTGATTGCTTTCATGAAGCCCCCAAACTTTGTGCTAGGAGGATCTAAGCCACATCAAAGCCATGCTCTCTGCCCAGAGGAGTTTTCGAGCAGAAAGAAGCCCTGAAGGTAGGGCATCAGGGCAGGCAGGGAGGCAAAGGGCAGCTGCGTGGCATCAGGAGCTCTGAACAGCACGGGGAAGGTTTTTATATGCATAGCTGTTGGGCCAGCTAATGGAGCTCACCGAATAGATATATTGTCCTAGCTGGGTAATTTAGTGTTAGGCTAATTACGTATAAGATTAATTAACCAGCTCGCTGGCCCTTAATTACAAATTTGGTACCTTAATTTCTTGTCATTTCTTGTAAATAATTCTCAAATAATGATAATTTATGTTACAGCAGAGTGCAAGCACAATGAACCTGGCTCTAGGTTGTACAAAGGCCTCTTCATGCTGCTCCAAAGGTCTGAAAGTGAATGCAAACCTAATTTCTGCCCTCTAAGGCTGCTCTATAGCACCAGCACACAGGGATTCATCGTGAGTCAGCAGCAAGTGCTGCAAAGGCCATGACTTGCACAGCTGTTGAGAAATTGGGATCAAAGGAGCCGGCCTCATTGACTCCTGTTGGCCTGCCATTATAGGGAGAGCCCGAGGCCAGGCAGTTGGTGTTCGTGTACAAAACCAACTTGAGCGAGTCGGGGCTGAGGGGCTTTTCTCCCGTCTTAATTATTGAGTGGATTGTGCCTGCGTTCCCCTTCCCTAGTTATTGCATGTTTTCTGCTGCCCTCTGCAAGCCTGGAGCAGAGCAACTGAAGCGTGAATCAGAAATGGGTCTGGGGCTCAGAAAAAAGGTTATGAAATGTCGGTAGGAGCGGGATGCCTCCGGGCAAGGGGATGGCTGGATGCACAGGAGGAGCAGCAGCCTGGACCAGGGTGAAGAAAGGTGATCTGAAACACCTGACCTACAAGTCCCATGGGGTATCCTGATGGCAATCTGGGGTGAAATGCTGCTGGTTGCAGCTGCAGCATCAGGCTTTAGGTAAAAGCTTTTGCTTTATGGGTGTGTTGGATTGATTCACCTCCTTTTTTTCTACATTGAAAATTGGATCCTTAATGGAAGGAGGTATCAGTACAAAATCCCCTGTACTCTATTGAAAAGGCAGGCTTGCATGGAAATCTGTGATTCACCTGAGAATGTTTAATCTGCCTTAAGTCTTGTGCAGTACCTGATTTGGAAAGCACCTTTCTGTATGATTTTAAAAATCCTAAAGATGTTTCAAGATCCACTTTGTCCATTCAGTTACCACCTGAGAAAATAAAAAGCAGCAAATGATTTTTACTAGATAGTGCAGAAAATACACTGCTGACCAGTCCCCCAGCAGCTCATTCAGCTCAGTGAGTTTTTCATTCTCAGAAAGTGTAATGATATTAGCATTACTCCACACCAGACCATACTACTCTTGCTGCCTGCCCTATTGTTTCTAATGAGATTTTCATACTTTTTCCAGAACACTTTTTGTACACACAGAAAATAAAGCGTGCAAGCATCATACTGATGGATCTAGAAGCTTGAATACTTTGGCCCGGGTGTACTGAATGACTTAGCATTTTTCACCCTGCCAGACAGCAGCCATCTGAATCCTTCCCCATGATCCCAACCACTGAAGGAATGACAAAAATTATAATTTAGACTCCTTGGTCTCTGAATTGTTCTCCCCCTCACCTTACTGATGAGCGTGCCTGGACCAGCCTGTGCACATCTGTACATAGCTAACGAGAAGGAAGCAGCATGGACCCTCAATCCCCTGCACACCGTGCACACTGGTTGACACCGCTTTGGAAATGAGTTTGGGTTTGAATTTATGATGCAGACTAAAGCCTGGGTATCAGATCTAGTGAAAACAATGCTGGATATGGATATGATCTGGCCCTGGCATTCCTCATTTGGATTAATATTTATGGGACATGTACTCCAGGCTTATGTTTGGGGGTATAGGAAAACAATCATCTTTTCCAGAAGCACAGTAGACCACGTACATGTTGCAGCAGTAAAGATATTGCCTCAGCATGTTCATGGTGCTAGGAGGTAGGTTTGTGTAGCTGGAGCAGAGCTTGGAGGATATAATGCAAGCTTCAGCCTGGGGAAAGAGCTTTCTTCTCATTCTCCAGCCATGTTCACAGGATAAGCTGTTAACTCCACCAGGGCCACCTTCATAAGGGATACCAGTGAAAAATCTGTCTCTAAAATTATCTTGACTTTCTGCCGCACACACACACGCATGTGCATGCACATACACACGTTTTAAAGGCAAATAAAATGAGTATTCTCAATAACCATCCCCTCGTGAAATATAAACAATGCCTGATAGATTTGCAGCATACACAAGTAACTGACAGCTTGCTAGCTGCTGGCATGATTACTTACAGTCTGGCAAGCACCAGGGAGCTGTGATGCCTATGATGTGCAATCCCTGAAACGTGGTATTTTTCATTGCTTTCTGAAGACCACATTGTTAGATCTGCTCAGTGCTCATCTAAGCAGCAAAATAACTATCCAGGGTTGAGAGCCAGCAAGCTGGAGACTGATCCCTGCAGAAAATCTGGCCTGAATTGTCAAAATAAGGGGTGTGGATCTCTTCTGAAAGGTTGCCCTAAGCTAGGGGTGCAGAGCACTTGGAAAGCCACCCCTGAATTTGCACTTGAGCAACCTGGGCTTTTTGTATATGAACAGTTAAGCTGACCCTGCCTACGGCCCATTTCGGGGGATTTGGATGCCTCGATAGGATTCTTTCTGAGTGAGAAGCTAAATCACAAATAGATTGAGGACTGACTGGGCACAGCAAATAAAATTCCTTATTTGCTCACATAAAGGCTGCATACAAAAAGGATGGCACTGTCATTACACACACCTATTCTATTCCAGCTAACAAGCTGGAGCTCAGCTCCCAGCCAGATAGCAAATTGGGAACTAATTTTAAAGTATGTCCTGCCTTGCCCAAGGAAAAGCCTGTGTGTGTGGGGGGGGGGGGGCGGAATGAAGGCACACATTTGCAGCAGACATATGGGGAACAGCCCTCTTCAGAGAGCTTTTTTCCAAAATGAAGGTGATTTTCAGTATTATTCAGGTGGCCACCTTCAGCAGAGGCATGGCTGCACCAAACCTTCACTCAGATAGCAAACACCTCTGTGGGACCATACAACATGAATTTAATGGTGACACAGGAAAGCAGAAGAGAGTGGGACTCCCTCACTTGACTAGTTTTGTGACTGCCAGACCAAAGGCCAAACACGTGTTGAAAACCAGGGTTTGGCTGCCCATGTCCACATGGATCAGGCCAGCTGCTGGCAGCCAGGCAAGAGGGCTACTGCCTGAGGACTCGTGCCCTTATGAAGCTGACGGGATGTGCTCTTCTATCAACTGGGCACAAAAGAGACGGCCAGGCGGCCTTCCAGCTAGCTGTCACCACCACCTCTGGGAATAGCTGGCTTCATTGTTTAGGGGGGAAAAATGCACCAAACACCCTCTTGATAAAAAGAAAAACGCGATGTTTATGTCATGGAGTGGGGCAGGCCTTCTGCCCACACCCAGCCTAGAAAAGGTTATAGGCCTCCCTCCAAACCAGGCCTGACAGCTGAATTAGTAACACAGTGAAGCTGTAAACAAAACCCACGGGAGCTGAAGCAAGACAAAAGGAGGGGACAGGGTTTGGGGAGAGGGAACAGGCATTTTCCCTGTCTCCTGGTGGAAGGTGGGAAAGGGGGCTTGTCTTTAGTATGTAGCTTTGCACCAAAGATGAGAATGAAATGCAAGATCCAGGACAGCAACTGGCTTTTTGGCTCAAGGTGATTGACCTGGAGGTGTCTGTGCTTAAGGTCGGTCTGCTAGATAGGAAACCTTTTGGAGGCTGAGCAGGGCAGAGGCTTCAGGTAGCAGGGCCTACACTGGAGATGCTGCAGTGGCAGGCAGGCCATGAGCTGCTCTAAAACCACCTCTAAAGAAAGCAGCTCTCAGAGAACACCAGCAGTGAAACACTTCTAGAAGCATCACTTGCAAAGTCCCTACTGCTCCACAACTATGTCATCTTACTTGTGAGCAAAAGGATTTATTTTTTTTTTGTCTGCACCTCCATTTTAGGATGCTTATTTGCTGCCACATGATGGCTTTTAGCAACAGAGAGCATATGCAGGTTGCAAAACTCTTTTAAGTGGGCTGAGTCATCTGAACCCTTTCTGTGTGCCTCTATCATCTCCACGCACCAAACGTCTAGTACCACAAAACAAGTATACAAGAGGTACCACACCATGCCAACCTGATCATCTCTCCTTTCCAACAGCTTGCATTTCACTCTAGCTTTGGAGAAAGGAACAAGAAACACTTCAAGTGGACAATTTAGGAATAGTTAATCAGTGAAAGAATTTTCTTTCCTATGCTGTTGGCTGGCGCTTGGCATACATCCCCATACATGAGTGTTTTGACTCTACTAAGGCAGAGACTCCAGCTTGCCACGGGTTTATTGTTACCAACTAGCAGGGCAGGCTCTGGACCAAGGTGTCAGCTTGAATTTGAGTATTAGCACAAGCTGTTTAAGGCTGGATGGGGGAATGCCACACTTTGGTAAGGACTCAGTGGCATGGTTGCACGCCAAGCCTTGGTGATGCAATTCTCTCTTAGCCCTCAGTCCTTTTGTAATCATAAGTGATTTCTGTATTGGAAACTTTCAAAACAGTTGCCTAGTTCAGACAACATTACAAAACTTGAATGACTATTGAAATCATGGGATCCTAGAAATTGAGGGAAGAATGAAACACTGTGAAATCTCCCTGTATCTCCAACAAACATGACCTGTTCTAGAGAGGAAGATGTAATAAGCCAGTTTCTTCTCATGTTTAAGTATATATAAACTTTTCCTAATAACCACCCTAAATGCCTTGGGAAAAATGACTGTATTCCATTACAGTTCTTGGGTGTTCAGATGAAATTATGTTTCTCTTACTAACCAGGGCAAACAGAAGCAAGTTTGTACTCATTTAGGAAAATGCAGGGGGCAGCAGGTGTGATTCCCTTCAGAGCCCATCTGCAGGGATTGCACTGCCCTCTGTTCCCCACACAGACATGTTTGTGGGCTGCATCATCCTTTCCAGCTTTACACACTGCAGTGGTTTTGTGTTCTTTCCTTTCTGTGTTTTCAAAAATTGGGCACTGCCATTTCTAAGCATCATTGTTTATATAACCAAGGTGCATAAACTTGGTCAGTGGCCTTTTTAGTATTCTGTCCTCTTTAAGGAGGGGGATAATTAGCAAAGCTTTTAACCCTTGAGCACACAATTCTTGATCCCTTCAACAGAGCTGTGTTTCTGATGGAGCAGGGATAAGTCTTTAATTGATTGGCATTGCAGTCTGAACACTTGACTGGGTCTCACTTCTAGCTCTAATCTGACTTAATTAAAAAGTAAAGCAAAGCAAAACAAAACAAACAAACAAACAAACAAAGCTGAAAAGTACCAATCCTCATTTAGTGCTGAGGGTAAAAAATGGTGTAATTTCAGCTCAAACTGATGTTGGTTATATATGATTATCTGCATCCTTTCACATCATCCACATATCAGAGGTACCATTTTGAGGGGGAATGCTACCACATCAAGGCATTCAGCCTCTTTTCAACCTTCAAAATTGATTTCGATTTGCCTACACTTTTCCTAGAGGTTTGTTACTGTGGGACCCTCCTCCCCCAGGGACACCTACCTGAGAGGTAGAACCCAAAAATATCCACAGGTCTACCATGCCCTGTCTTCACAGTTGGGCTACTGGAAGGTGGAGACCATTTCAGTCCCTGCTGATATTTTGTTCTTGCCTTTCATCTGTGTCAGCCTCATGCTTCCAATGTGAATCCTCTGAAAGTAAGAATTGGTCTTGTATTATAGGTCTTGAATTGTGCCTTTCAGAGTTGGATCCTGGTTTGTGGATAAAATTATGGTAATTCAAATAATGTGTTACTACAAGTTTTGAGCCCTTATCAGCCTTCTAAAGGGGAAACAGCAAAGTAGAGTGCATTTTATCAGATAGCTGTGACATCCCAGCATGGCTTTGTCTAGAAAACTGTCAATTTGCAACTATTGAGAACACTCTTCTAGCCCTGTAATTTGTAACAGCTCAAGCAACATGTGCTGGAGAACTTCATCTTGTCATTATTGTGAGTTTGTGTCTTGTAACCTTAATCTTGCTCTCTCCAATTACAATTGTCCTCCTCAACAAAAGAAACGATGTGCACACCCCTGCCTGCCTTCCAGGACTACTGAGCCGTGGCTGAGAAGCCACCCACTAGACTGTTCCCTTCTAAGAGCAGCTTAGCACAGCAGTGCCTGTGCCCTCCCCAGCGCTTCCACGATGGCATAAGGTTGTGTTAAACACAATGCATGAACCACACTGGCTGCTATGCTGCTCGAGAGTTTTAGTAGGTCCTCTATGAGTTCATCTTCATTTGTGGTTTCTTAAATTTGCCATGACCCTAAAAGCCAGAGGGCAATTTGACACTTTGGCACTAGTGCAAAATGCCATTGAGATCTGTGTACACCAGAGCCCATGATCTTTTGTGAGTAATAGCTGTCAAGCTCTGGCAATTGTTTTCAGTAGAGACGTATTGTCCTTTGGTGTTTTTAAGTGTAGTGGTCAAAGCTGTTTTGGCATCACATGCTGCTGGGGCTGCCAGACACAAGCACAGAGATATTGCTGACACAAGCCAGGCAAACAGTGTGATTGCATTCAGCCTGGGAGAAATCATGTTCCAGTATAGGCCTTTGCAAAAGTAGAGATGCTTTTATTGCCTTGGCACTCAAAATACACCTGGTTGATAGAGAGGAGAAAGTCAGAGCTCCTGTTTCTACCTCTAACAGTCCCTCACTGGTGATAAACCAAGAGTGGCCAGTTCAATAAAAAGTTGCAGTAGATGTCAGGACATGGAGTACATGGTGTAACCTTAAGCCAATGACAGTCCTCAGCACCTCCTCAGCTACCTCTCTTGCTGTTTACCATTTGTGTGCATCTTTACCAAAAACATGAAGAGTGTGCATGTCAATGAGGGTTGAAGACAAACAACCCCTAGTGATTTTTGATCACTAGATTGGCCCCTGTAAGCCGTACACAGGTTGATGCAACTAGATGTCAGCGCCTGTTGCCTTTATGGATGGAGCTGTGTAGGAGTCATGCTTCACACCATGAGAGCAAATTCACACCCAATTTGCATGCTGACCCATTGCAGCCATGTTATCTAAATGTGTCTTTTTCTCATAACAAATGTGCAAGTAACTGCATGCTGAGGAGGCTGGTTGTACGGGCAGCTTGGTTGAGCTTTGAGCTATGCTTATCGGATTCTTTTGTTTCTTTTTCATAAAAAAGACATAAAAAGTGAAACATGAGCTGATGTGACTGGTTTTATATACTGTGAAGCAGGAACCTTGAGCAGTTTAATATTTTACTACCATCAATCAGTCCTTTCTCCCCAGCTGAGAATGCACTTGGATTCAGCTCACTGAAAATGCTGTTTGTGTCAAAACTAAAAAAAAAAAAAATAATACTCAACAAACAAAAAATATTTTGGCCTGTCTCCTGAGACCTAGTAGCTAGTAGCTACATTTGGTCCTTACATGCATTCTCCTTTGTTATCAGTACAAGTTATGCTGCGTAGGATACTTTGTACAGAAGACATGATAAATATTTTTGAATGTAGTGGACCCTCCAGTCATGGAAAAACATCAGGCAGATCAGTTATCAGTTATGGAGAACTTTAAAATATTCTTAAAGAAAAGCAAGGTTTGTTGCTTGGCTTTACTTATTTTATGTGTGTCTGTACATCCACAAATATTAAGGGTCCAAAGACTAAAAAAAAAAAAAAAAAAGGAATAGAAACACAGACTCAGATAAGAAATGTGTCTCTACAAAATCTAGTTATATTCCCTGATGACATTTGTTACCTCACCCAAGAGAAATACCTCATGTTTCAAAAAAAAATAAATAAATTTAAATTAAATTACATACTGGACTTCAAACAGGAAAAAGTTGCTTTATACAATGGGACTGGGTGGCAAAAAGAAACTGAATAATTTCCAAGTGTGACCAGTAACAAACAGAATACACCATGTGGCATACATCAACCACATGGGGGTTTGTTGTACTATGAAGTTTTTATTGCTGTGGCTTTGGGTTGTTTGCATGACACATGAAATGACAGAAACACAGGAGCCCCATAGACTCTGACCAGCAAGAGCCATTCGAACTTCATAGCAGCGCTCAGAGCTGCAGACCAAGAACAAAAACGAACGTGTGGGAAGAAGAATGTTTCTCAACACAAAACAACAACAACAACAAAAAAGCCAGCAAAATTTGGAAAGATTTCAGAAGACTTACAATGGAATAAGTTTATTCTATGCAACTTCTTAACTTTCCCATCGAGTCATTATTATTTACTTCAAGTGAGTTATATGCTTAGAAAGGCCATTCCTGCCCTCCAGAGATCGTTGCCAACATAGAAGTGATGAGATAAATGGGGTGGAAAAGCCTCATTTTATGGAGTTTTGAGATGGCAGGAGAGATTGAAGCCTAGATCAGAGAACTTATTTATGTGTCTAAATATCCTTCTAGAAATAGGCTTTAAAGACTTGGCTGGTCTTGCACAAGAAATCTGTGGTAACTCTGAACTCCCCCTGGGAGTCTCCCTCCACCTCTGCAGTAAGACTTGCTCCATTTTTTTTCCTCTGGATGGAAGCAAGTAGAAGTCTCCTGGTGCTCCCTACCTCCTTGGAACAAGTCTGTGTCAAACATCTTGCAAAAGCCTCAAGGCATTGCCTTCTTGAAGCCTATGACACCTGCTCTCTAAGCTCTCCTGGGGAGTATAAAGTCTTTTTTTTTTTTTTTTTTTTAATTAGGGTATTGCTGAGAAGGGTTAAGCCAAGAGGGAAGCCTGCTCCTTCTTGCTAACATCTCCTACCTTCTCTTGTCCACATCCTGGTTCCTGTCCATGTACTCTCAGATCATCTGAAGCAGCATTGATTAATTAATAACTTGTGTGTATCTCTAAGGTCAATTGGACAGTTGAGGCAAAGCTTTTCCTTTGTTACTCTTCCTAACTCCTGAGAGAGCGTCTCTCTTGCTCTTTTCAGAGAACATCTTTTTTTAATTAACTTTTTTTATTGAGCTGTTCAGAAAAATCAGAATTACAGAGCTTCAAAGATACAATTAGCATAATGTAACAGTAACATCATTAATGAGGACTGGCATGCATTCACCCAACAAGACATGATTACACAGAGCACAATAGCAGCTTCTTCCTGCAATAGCAAGAACCCCAACCCGGGCAGCCATCGCCTTTGTATTGCACAAGCTGAGAATTGCCTTCCCAAGCCAGCTTCTGCTCTGCACAGGGATTCTGCAAACTTCTAATAGAGACCTAGAGATTGTCAGTCAAAGAAAACTGCAAAAGATGCCATGTGCTCCTTTACAGACCTGCCTTGATGAAGTAGGTGAATGTAGCAATGGAGACCACAGAGTTTTGGGCAGACGAGCTCTGACATCATTGTTGGCTGAAATCCCCTCAATAATTTTTTCCAGCATTGTTTAATTCTTATTTATTTATTTCTTTTTAAGATAACAAATGTTCTAAAGCCAGATAAGCATCATGTGTATAATACCTAGTGCATGTTCTCTTATTTTTTCAGGATTTCCTTGTGAGAGGTCCCCCTTCTGACACAGAAATTTCGTCATATGGTAACAAAGCTGTGAATTCTCAGCCATTTGCTCCTAATTAACTATTGGCATACCTAATGACATAACTAATGGCTATTGCAAATTTATGACTTTTGTGCTCTCTCAAAACCAAGGTATCTTCAGGCTGTCTGGGGTGTTGGGCTACAAAGGTGTTGTGTTGGCAAATTATTCATCCTATCTGCAGAAAATCCACCCTTGCAGGTCATCTCATGAGATCTGCCTTCTTGAATATCAGGAAAAACAAACCATATTCAGGGTCCTTCCCTGGCCTGAGTTAATATTTTTTGAGATGGGGTTTTGCCACGTAATTTTGGTTGTCACCAACCTGTGTTTAGAATGCGATAACTGGATGTATTTGGAGCTCAGACATAAATTCCTGGAGGGTCAGACTCAGGACTGCAATCCTCAGCCCAGCAGGGCCATGAACTGCTTGAGAGAGTAGGCACCACAAGGACTGTTAGAGAAAACAGCATCAAAGTTTGCTTGGTATCTCCCTGTTTTTCCTTACGACAAAGACAAGACTCTTGTTCAACCTGCTGGAACTGCTGAGCTGCTAATTTTTGATGCCTTTCAAGATATTTAGCTGCATGACTTTCACGGGCTCATCTTTTGAGGTTCATTCGGTGTTGCACCCACAATAACCAATTCAGAGATTGTGCAAGGGCACATTGTGAAAGCTGCTTTGAAGCAGCATACGTGCTAGCCGTGTTAAAATGAAAAAGTGCAGGGGTTGGAAGTTGCAAACAGAGCTGTGTATACAAAATTCATTTTCTGGCTACTCCCTTGAACTGAGAACAGCTAATCTTAACAAAACAAAAGCAGACAGGCAAGAGACACGGTCCAGAAAGGCACAGTCAACCTGACTTATCAAACAACCGTGTTTACCTTTTGACACTGTTTTATTCCATTAACAATTACTGATCTAAGACAGTTCTGCTAGGGTATTGGAAATCTTTACAGCTCCAGGGGAAAAAGTGTATTCTCTTAACAGTTTTGTTAGCTCAACAATTTACTTTTTATTTATATTGGCTTTGATGTGAGAGAAGAAAGTGAAAAAGAATGTAGAAAGTGGGCAGTTTCATAATACAAGTATATTTATCAAGTGAAAGAGGCTTAGGAGACAAGGGAAAAAGTGTAATGTGAAACACTGCAAAAACACAATTAGGAACATAAGTATGAAGTTATGTGCATTCTAACCTGATTTCAACCTTTGCTTGCCTGGTATGAAGGTAAAGTTTTTTAATGGCATTTCCAAAAAAATAAATACCTGCTTTTATGAAACAAAAACTCAACCAGGAAACTGCAGCAGCTATTGGCATCACCCTGCTAGAAGGAAGTCTTGAGGTGCAGTAGACATGATGGCTCAACATGTTTTAGGATGCTGGAAAGTGCCTGCAATCAGCAAAGTCTCCTGAAGGGTCTTGGGATTAAACTTGTTGGAAGAAGGAGAAGGGGAAGGGCAAGTAACTAGATATTTCTAGGATACTTCTGTGGCACAGTATGGATTCAGCACAATCATTAGTACCCTACAGAAAGGCTTGTGAGCTTAGAGGAAAGCTGATGCTCTCCTTCTCAGTCTCATCTCAGAGCCATGATGGTTAGAGTATGTATCACAATTACATTGGTCTTAAATGTATTTCTTCTCGCAGCTTGGTTGGCCTCACTTTACGAAGAAGGGTGGCACATGTCTAAAAGGCTTCTCCCCACAAGGAAGCTGCACAAGGTGGCCAGTGACAACCTTCCTGCATGCGTACTCCTCTTCTGTCTCAAATAAAGTGGTTTTGTTTTGGTTTGGTTTGGTTTGGTTTGGTTTGGTTTGGTTGTTTGTTTGTTTGTTTGTTTGTTTTCCAGTTTGGCTCAGTCTGAGTTGTAAAAATCTCTGTTGCACTGGAATGATCATTTGTGGTATCTGTTGAAAACCAGCAGTTGCGTGGCAAGGCTGTTGGGTAGAGGTGAAGCCCATGTGCTGGTCTTAGGGGAGGATGGTAGCCCACAAGGACACCCAGAGAAGGACACACAGCTTGTGTCTTCCAGGTCCCCCAAGGCTACACCCTGAGCCCTCCTGGTCTCTTTCCCATTGCCCTGCACATAAGTGGAAATTCTTGTGCACACCATCCAGGAACCTGGATCATCCTAGCTAGGAAAGCTTTCTTGATCTCTTTGCTAATAATAAATAAATGTCATCCTAAGCATTTAGCTTGGTTTGGCCTCACTCTGTCTTTTCCCCTCCTGTCCCAGGAAAATCCTCATCATGTTTGTGTGTACTGAGCTGCAGAAGGCACTGCGCAAGCTTTGCATACTTGGGAAAGAAATCATGGGATGTACCTATGATGATAAAAGGTTTTATTGCCTGTAATGCTCCTCAGTTATGTAAATGGCGAGTGGAGGATGTGAGAAACCCTCAGTGGTTTCCTTCACGGAGTTCAATTTCTTTCTGGATACCAGATGTAGTAATGAGGAAAGGATGAGAAGGTCTTGCTTGTGTCATTTCTTGGATTTACCTGATTCCTAGGATTCCCTTGAATGACCCTTTCATCCCTCTGGCCCCAGTCAGTGTTTACAAACTGTTTCCTGTATCTGAGGACTTGGGGCATCCCACCTGGAACTGTGGTGGCAGTGGTGGGTTGTGCGCAGCCCTGTCTCCAAACACTCCTGCTTGCTGGCTGAGCATGGATATTATCCATACCTATAAAATGATTGAAGTAAGGACCACATTTCCCATACGTAACCTCAGCTGAGCCATCTGGAGACATTCATCAGGCAGGAATCTGTGTGCACAGATTTGGTAAGCGTACATCCAGCCACCTGATTTGAATATCCCAAGGTATCTTTCCTGCTTGCACATGGAAAAACACATGTTTTCACAGTTTCAGACGCCAGTTTGAAAAATATATATATACATATTTTGGTATCCAGCAGAAAACCTTTTCATTTAAAGTGTTCCTGAGAAAGAGTGCACCAGAACAGCTCCCAGCTGACCCTGTCTAAGAGAGAGCAGAATCCAAGCTGCTCTTTTCCCCCTCTTCTTTTTTGTTTTCCATGAGAGACTCTTCTCAGGGAGCAGGATATCAGATGTCCTATGTGGCAGACAAAGAATTCAGTTTCGCCTCTTAGTTTCTTATCCAGTTGCTTTCAATGGGGGAGTTTGTTTTTCCTGTATGATTGGAATAATTACCCTGACAAGGCAAAGGACTGGGACAGATGTTCTCCCTAACTGATAATAAAAGCAGTGTCCTTCAGCTTTGTGTTGGCTGTGAAATCCACTACCATCCCATGATGTCCCATGATGGGATGCAGGCAGTGAATACTTTAGAAAGAAGAGTGTTGTGGCTGATCTTCCTTTTTATTTCAGGAGAGGACAAAGTCTGCTAGATTAAATAAAACTTTGTGTCAACCCTCTCCAAAGAGGAGAAAAAAACTATTTTTAAACCTCCTAATTGTTGCAGGTTACCTGTCTTTTGCAAGACAGAACTGTTATAGTTTTGATATTTCCCCATGAAATGGTGATGCCAGCTGTCAACAGTTCAGGGAACAGTTAATTATATTTTTGCACAGCTGTTCATAGGAGTGTAGGAAGCTGCTGTTCTCTTAAAAATAAAAAATAAATAAATAAAAAATGACATACGTTCTTTGGGGACAATACTTAATAAGTGTCCAAAATGGTTGTAACTGGAAAGACAACTCTTCATCTTCCTTTTGTGAAGTAAAAAATGCATTTCCTCTGGTGTAAAGGGAATCAACTTACTATTCTGAGGTAGAGTTGGGAATTTTGTTTGTGTTTGAAATTCAAGGGAATTAGTAGCCTCCAATCCTAGAAATGCCACTTCCTATCCAGGGCCACATCTTGACTGGCCATAAGAGAGAAAAGACAGAGGATCTACAGTTGTGTGGATGGCCCTCCACTGGCCTCACATGCATCAGGTCCTGTATACATGTACGTATCCTGATACATATAACATATATATAGGTTGTCTACGTCCTCCTAAACCCAGATTGTTCTTCCTGATGGACTACAAATGCCTCAGCTTCATGCTGTAACACATCCATAGCTACAGCAGCAATCTGAGATTCAGGTTTCTGGCAATGCTTAAAGGTCTAGCCCCGTTCTGGTAAATCCTGCAAGATTTGCACAGCTCCTGATAATTTATAATGTAGGTAGACAAGCCAGACAGACGGTGTAGGGAACTTGTTTAACTTGTTTATCTGAAGTTTCTGATTTGTCAAAAATGAACTTATATTGTCAGGAAGGGCTCTGTTTCAACAAATTCTAGCCCATAAAAAATAATCATAATATTTTATTTGGATATTTTCTAAACCAAAACTTTGGCTCTCTAATTTTTAAATGGGAAAATTATTTTGACTTAATATAAATGTACATTCAGTATTTTTTTTCTGTTTTGCAACAGAGTGGTTGAAACCAAAATGATTTGGAAATTATAACATATTTGTATTGGCCCAAAGAGATTTCTTGTTCTGTTGGAAGACTCATATTCTCTTTCTTTTTTGTATTTGGGATGTAGGGCAAATGTTTATTTCATATGTTCATGGGTTAAGACATCATTTCAAGCTACTTCCCACACATAGAAAAAAAGAAGACATGCATGTTCCCTCTGTGTTATTCCCACTTCAGGTCAATTTCCCTGAAAGGTATGTGCTTATTTAAGCATTACAACTTCTGCAGAATACTGACTTTAGGAGATTTTCAGGAGTTCTTAATTCAGAAAGATATAGTTAAAGGTGATTTAGTTTTGAAATAGGCATTAAAAGGCTTTTCAGCATTTTTGCAAATCTTTTAAACAGTAAAACATTGATTGAAAAGAGCAACAACACCTGGTTAGAAAAAGGAGGCCTACTATGGAAGGACTGGACAGGGAGATGGTCAAAAAATGAATTAGCAGTTTTGCAAAATAAGATCTATCCCCTTCTACAGGATCCCAACAGGATACATTGAAAGGAAAAAGTCTTTAAAATACCTTGTAATTCTCACAATTTTAAATAGTTCACTACAGTAGAAGTTATTTTGATCATTTTTTCTGTCTTCCTCCTCCCTTTTGGAAGTCTGAAGCCTTACCAAAGTGTAGAAACTTCAGAAAATGCAGATAATTTGCACAAAATAGAAAGGGATATTGTTTATTGCCATGAATTCCTGTCAGAAATGGGGCATCTGAAAAAAATCCCAGTTAAAATACATCTTTGACAAAAAAAAAAAAAAAAAAAAAAAAAAAAAAAAATTGAATTCCGAGGAATTTACTTGATTTCAGTGAAGATAGATGAGCTGAGTCATTTGGGGAAAAAAAAAAATGCCTAGATTTAGAGGCAGTCTTCTGTCCCAGAGAGAGCACACAAACTGCTCCACCACTCAATTTCCAGCTCTCTACCTAAATGTGAATATATATATATATTATTTTTTTCTCATGAGAAAATGCTGCTTTCACATTTATTGAAACACCATCTTTCTGCAAGAGAGTCTTTTCCAATAAAAGGCTGCTGGGTCTGTTAGCTTGTGTGTTTGTTTGGCTGAATACGTTACAGAGTGCTCCTGTCCTTGATTTAAAGAGCTCGAGGGCATTGGCACTGTGATCTGACAGCTCTCTATACTTTATACTCAACTCCCCCCAAACCCTGTCTGCAATACATCATCTACTGCCAGCATCTGCCGCTTCAATAATAATGATAATAAAAAAGAATGACCACAGTCATTCATTTTGGGACTTTGGAGAAGGCTTATGAAGATCCTGCATCCAGGCTCTCTCTGATATTAGAAAATCCCTGGTTAAGAGAAAACTGAAGGAATTTAGAAAACTTTTTGTCAAATTCTTCCCAGGTTTCAAAGTGCAAAATCTGGCTCTGTTCATGTTCTGGACATGTCAGTCTCCATGTACCCATCAATGTTCATCATACCCTTCCCTAACCAGGCAATGAGTTATTCACACTCACCCTGCAGGTACTCAGAGCATTTGAGCCAGTCAGTCCCATCTTAAAGCTGGAAACACACTGGCTGTCAGCAGCAAAAGCAAAGCACCAAAATGGATAGAGCAAGACTGATACCTTGTTCCCTAGAAATGAGACCTTTGCGTGCTGTGGGCTTCAGGGCAGTTTCAGCGCTAACTGAATGAGAAAAGAAACTTTTCCAGTAGCTTGATGGCTCCTACAAGATCTACTCTTTGCTGCTAGGACCAAAGCTCCTGCTGAGGCTTACTAAACAGTTGGTGACAGCAAATGGCTATGAGGGAGGATGGCAGGAGCATTGGAAAATGCAGCCCGGAGACATGAGTAAGCGTGCTTGGCAAGATTCAGGGTGCTGCTCCATACTTTGAGAGAGGAGTCAGACACTACCAACAGCAATTCCTTGAGCATCTCCTCACCAAACGCCCATGTAAGTCACAAGATGTATAAACACATTGGCTAAAATCTGTTCCCTCAACAGCCTGTTTGAAAAGCTACGAGGAAAAAAACAAGCCCCTTAACATCTCTTTTGCAGATAACTCTGGAATAGGGATGAGTTATCCAGCTAATAAGACATGCCCAGTTCTCCTCCCTGCTTGAACATTTTCAGAATATAAAGCAGCAGGGATGGTGAGAAATTGAGCAAGCAACATGAAAGTGGAAAATAAGACAGATAATTTAACTTCATCAGTGCAATTGTATGGAATTGAAAAGTCATTTCAGCAGCCCCAGGACATGTTAACAGCCCTAGAAAGTCCAGACATAAAAGCAAGATATTTTCCAAACTTCAAATGGATCCAAAGTTTCCAAGCAGGAGGGAATTGTTTTAGCATGTAGTTTTCTAATTAAATGTTGGAAAAACGTAGCGGTGGAGTAGCTTCTGCTCTAATTTACACTGAATCAACTGAATTCTAAAGTACAAAAATTGCTCTGAGTGGATATGGCCTTACCAAAGGACAGAATTTAGCCCGTCATCTTTAAAGTTCACACACCTACACAGTCAGAGGCCCTCTTAAACTGAATGGGAAATGGTGGCTGAAATTTCTCAGAACTGGAGTCAATTAGCGTTAATTTAGTTCAGTCTCTCTTGCAATAAATGGATGTAAATAAGGCATTCCCAGTGGAGACAGATTTACAGCATGCAAAACAGCTATAAAAGTAAGAACAACAGGAAAATGTAGCTGGTCTCTGATAAGAAGGTGTGAGCTAATTATGAGCTTCCAGCTAGCGCATGAAAGTAACACATTTAACCCCAACAGATAGTAAATGTCTAATTTGGCAATTTATGGTGATTGACAGGTGTGACTTGCTGTGAGGAGAAGAAAACAGAAGTGACGTAGCTGCTCTTTGCATTGCTCCATCTTGTGTTACATAGGACAAGACTCGGACAAGGCTCTGACAAAACTTAGCTATGCAAACTGTTGTAATTTAATCAATTTCTTATCAAAAGTTCCTTAGTATCTCTTTCTTTCCCATCACAGTTTCTCTATTACTTGTAAGACAGTTGCCTCATCCCCTTAATCTCCCTCCTTTTCCAAGGTAAGTTTTTGCTGAGCCTGCTTATGTTTGATGTAGACAAAATTCAGGTAGGATGGAATGGAAAGTAAGAAAGAAATTATACAAATACTGCAAATCACATGGGCTGGGGTGATCTTCTATTTCTCTAGGAAATCTTGGGGTTCTACTTTCTATTGTCTTCCAAAAATAAAGAGAATGTCTTTAGTGGCATTTGGATTTAACTCTTGAGGAGCACCAAGGCATTTTGTAGAATATTAGAGCAGACTAAGGTCCATATTCCTCCATAGCCTTTGATATATTTGTAAGGAAAGAGAAGTGGGAGGGAGATAAGCCTACACCAGTGTTTTCTCTTCTATATTCTCCCAGTTTCTATTATGCTGTTCTGCATGGTATGATGTTTTCTTGCTTCTTACAAGCCCATAAGCTTTTCCATAGCTGTCTCTTACACTTCAGTGCACTAACTGTACCCTCAAATTGCAATACTCCCTTTGTCCATACCATTTAAGATTTTAAGAGAATGACCTCTGAGTCCATCCATGCTTGGCAAATAATCAGTGATGGCAGATTAATTGCATCCATACAGAAAACAGGGCAAACCTACTCAGCTGTGGCCCTCTAAATGAACCTCTGGCTGAACTTTGTGGTAGAGTCTGGAGGAAGCAAGACAGGTCCTAGAAAGATTTCGGTCTTCCTATAAACTGTATGAGTTCATAAGGCATTGATCTGGATTGATCTCTGGTCTTGCCTCAAGGTCCAGACATGGTGGGAACAGCGTTTGTGATCTTTGAGTCAGGCACATAACAGGATTAATGCCTGGGGGTTTGCAAGAAGCTATGAGTAGGCACGATGCACAAGTGAAGTGTGACACCAGCTGAGCTTCAGATGGGACCTGCAGATAATCTGCAAAGCCATCTGCCATCTCCTCTTCCTCCATCTGGCTGTACCCACAGTAGGGTGAGCTGGTTTCCCAGCTACACTTTCTACACAGATGTAAGGAAGAAGGAGACCTTCCGAGGTGTAATGGGGACTGGAGGTGAGGCACCGGACAACCCAAAGACTGGACCAGATGTGTTCCAGCTGCAAAAGCAGACCATCCATGCTTGACAATTCCTTGCAATCTTGAGGTCCCCTCATGACGAGAGCCCAAAATTAGCTGATACAGGGGCACAGGGTCCCTGCAGCAGAAGGAGATGGGCACATTTGGGTTGTGTTGGCTGGGATGTGAACTAGGCAATAGCATAACACCTATCTCTGTACCAAGGGTTGTGGATAAGGCCCAGGAGACATCAGGATGGACAACGCACAGCAGGTGGGAGGATGTCTAGCTCTTCAAACTGATAGTAATAGCTCTGAGTTTAAGGGGAACATCACCATTTATCCATGGGTAGAGTTCTTTTGGTTCAGTTTTGGGGGCTTGCTGCTGCAACAGGAGGTCATACAAATGCCCCTGGCCAAACAGCTCCTGTGAACAGACAAGTGCTCCTGAGGGAGTTTGCATTGTCTCCACTGACAGCTGGCAAACTGCAGGCACCTAGGTACTGAAGAGCTTCCCAAAATCATCTCCAGCTCCTCCTAACCACAAGCACAAGGGAACTGCAGGGCACTGCAGCATTTAAAGCTGCATCCTACCACCTCTTGTCACCTCCTAGCCATGTGAGTGGCTGGACTAATTTTGCAAACAGCAGGGGTGTATCATGACAGCCTGTGGGACTGGCTGGAGCCCGACAGGCAGTGCAACTGCATGTTTGGCTCTACGACTCTGTTACCCCTCAGCAAAGGAGCCTCCTGAGCCCATAAAAGCAGCCACTGTTCCTGGTGTACATTGCAGCAGGTCCCCCTGTGCTGCCACTGGAGGTCTCAGCAGAGACTGGGGAGTTTATTAAAAAAGGTGAGTAATTATGCAGAGCAGCTCACATATCCACCACAACATATGTGTGCAGCCTGTGACCTTTCTGGAGGTTTATGCAGCACAGACTTCTGCAAGCTTGCCACGAACATAACAGGTAACCAGAGACCTGCACCAGGGAGCACTTGCTGATTACACCGAGAGCTGCTAAACAGCTCTCTGACAATGAGCATTTAAAGAGCAGTTTCCTTTCCCTCTTCACTTTCTTTTTTTTTTTTTTTTTTGGCCTAATTTATTAGTGTGAGGTCATTTTGATTATTAACACGAGCCCTTTGCTTTCTGCGGGCAAGTGCTTCCACCCTCACGCTTCACGTTTACACACTGCCTCTCTGAACACTTTATTACTTGATTTTCCTGTTTGATTTCCCAGGGCACTTCAGTTCCTGTTCTGAGATACAGCATGTTCACAGAGTGAGTTAAAGACTCACAGATCTCCAAATCTTCGGGGATAGATTCTTTTCCTCCTTCTCAGTAGCTGACAGATGGTTATTCTTCAACAAATAAAATCCAAATTGTATGAGTCTGCCCTGCTGCAGAAGCAAGTTCTTAATAAGCTCCTTGCTGTGATGAAAGGAAATAGAGGAAAAAGCAACAACCCTGAAGTGGGGGGATTTAGAGTTAAAAATAGACTCCATGTGTCCATTTGCTAGAATTGCACAGCAAAACTTCCCTTCTGAAGGGGACTTCAATGGCACAGGGGCCTGGTATTGACCGTCTGTAAGGAGTTGAGTTATATTCATAGCAAAATCTCATGAGTGGCAGCTGTTTTCTGAGCCAGTGGTAATGATGTGCCAAGTCTGCCTCATGCAGGACCCCACATGTGGATGTACATTGAAGGAAAAATGAGCCTGCACCCAGCCATGCTGATGCACCAGGGTGAGACCTGCCAGGGCTATAGGAATAGGAACCCCATGGGTCTGCCAGGGGCATCGAGGCTGAGTTGAGTTTATCAGGCAGAAGTTGGCTCAGAGCAGGCATGAAGGGCTCTCTAGTTGCCTGACTGCAAGCTCATGCCATTCTCTGATCACATTTTGTTAAAGCCCTGACAGGCTCTTGAAACAGTTTTATAAAACTTAAAAAACCTGTTATGTCTTCATCTTAAAAATCCTGTTCTGGAAACCTGCTGGTTCACTCCTGCACAACTTTATGGGGCAGCTCTGGTTTTTCTTGGGCCAACTTCTGCTCTGGTTAGCATTGGCACGGGCCAATTCCCACACCAAGGTTTGAGCTGATTCCATCACCCTCAGCAGGGTTATCATTCCAACCTAGAAATTCTGTGATTCTGTGATCATGGTTGTGCACAGACAGCTTGACCCAGCCCTTTTAGCTCTCCAACGCAAAAAGGAAGGGTTTAGTATGCTGAAGTTCTGGTGAGTGGGAGTGTGGTGGGTATGCAACAAGCATGGCCCCTTGGTCAGCATGGCCATAGACTAGCCCATTAGCTAATCCCTCTCCTCACCAGACAATTCCTTTCCCTTATGAAATTGCTGACCCAAAACAAGGTTTCCCAACACCTAAAATATCTGTAAAATTTGCTCCTTCTTGCTCCTAAGGTATAAATAAATAAATAAATAAATAAATAAATAAATAAATAAATAAATAAATAAGGTTGTGGGAAATATGAATACCTGCCTTGTTGTGAAGGAGTGACTGCTCAGGCTGACTGGGAAGAAGTGACCACTAGTAAGGGGTCCCCCCAGGGAAGAGCACCCTGGCACTCTGATGTTTGAGAGCTGCTGAAAGGCATCCTCATTAGTTCACCATTAGCTGTAGACTGTGAATGTACTAACCTCAGACAGCAGTCCTCAGACAGCCCATGGGTTTCAGTCACCATATCAACTGATAAAGAACAGTCTGAAGCCAGCCTGCTATTAATTTTTGATTACTTTTTCATAATTCAAAATCAATAATTCAGATCACTTAGAAAAAGCAGTTGTTATTTGGATATGAAAAATAGAAGTGAACAAAATAATATTCTAACCTCAGTTTTCTTCCCTTATTGTATCTCCTCAGATGCTCTAAAATGCACTCTTTATTTCACAGTGTGCCTCAGCTGAAGTTCTTCAGATTTTCTTAGAAGCATCAAGTAGGAGTTGTTACTTCCCTGACTTGTAGTCATTGCTTCAGAGAAAAAGAATTGGGCATATATGTGTTGTTTTTTTTTGGTGCTTTAGAAATCTGCATTATCAAATGTCTAGACATAGTGCCAAATGTCTGTATCCATCTCCCCTCCCTATTCAAGGCCTCTCAATGTCCACAAAAACAGCCTTTGGCCTTCATGTTTCCCTGGTATTACTCAAACTTTGAGAACCAAAGCACTCATGGTTATGCTTGACTCGGAGTAGAGGACACACATACATGTTTCCTGAATCTGGACTTCATCTTTCCTGCTCATCCACCTTCCTTCTGGTCTTATAACATCCTCCTGGCCCTGAGGAGTCATGCATTACAGGGGCATCAGTCAACAAGAACGATGATCAAGAACTGAAAGCTCTTGATCTCCAAACTCTTGGTAAAAGAAAACCAAGACCAAGATCTCTCTGCCCTTCTAAGCAGTACTGAGGAAAAACTGGGGCTGTGTGCTCCCCTGGGGTAGAACATCGCTGCAATTGCCTGCAAGCCAGGGGGATTTAGAGCAAAAGGATTGTCAGTACAATCCTTTCAAAAAGGTCTTCACAAAGGTTTTTGGTCAGCATGTGATGACATGGGACTGCTATTTTTCCCTGTGGACTTTGAGAAAGTGTATGTTTGGCAGGGAGAGACAGAAAATTTGCATTATTTGCTTGCTTTCTTCTTTTTCAGCCATTTGTCTTTTCTCTATTTAAAATGGCAGACCTCTGCGTAGCTGTAGGATGACAGAGCAGTTCTACATGTCACTTGATTGCCCATTTCTCAATTCAAAATCTGCAAAGGAAGGTTCATTGAACCTCAGCGTTGAAAGATATGGAAAGCTCTGTTCTGGGAGACATTATTCTCTAAAACAACAAATCTACTTGTTCTTAGGTAACTAAGCCCACTGCCTTGATTATGGCCTTAAGGGGAACTGTTTCTTCCCCCATCTGTGTATCCTTCTATCTTTATCTCAGCTCAGCTCAGCTGCCACCATCAATGCCTCCTGTTTTGTGCCTGGATGGGATGGGTGACCTGTTCTTGAAAGCCCCTGCCTTTTTTTTGAATCTCGGTATGCTTTTGGCTGCAGTAGCATCCTTCAGCAAGCAATTGCAAGAGCTGGCTATGTACTGTGTAATAACAGTTTCTATGTGTTGTCTCTGTGTTTTGCTTCTAGTTACATAGGTATTGGCTTTATCTTGTAAGTCTGACGAATCAGTAAGTAATGTACCCTTTTGTCCATTCTTTTCATCATTTATTGCTTGTGAAGACCTGTGAGGCTTCTCTTAAAAACACCACAACCTGTGAAACAAGATTCAATATCTCCAGTAATTTTCACTGCTTGTTTCTCCTCCTACATGCTCAGGTTTGTTTCCAGTTCAGCAAAGGGCTAAGGAGCGTGACTGTGTCCTGCTGCTCCTCGAGGATCGCTGCCTTATGTTTCCCAGCAGAGCCTTTTATCTGCCGCTGTTCTGCCCAATTGCCTGGGCTGTGTGACACCTCCCTGAAGGTGCTCCAGCCTCAACAAACCCAGACAATGGGCTTAATATCAGCCCTGGGAGAAGCAAAGGGCCCCGGAGCTGCTCCTGTTTGAAAGTCCTGAGGCAGCAGTTCAAACAAGTTCTCTCTCTGCTCTGTCTGAAAGTTAAAAACTGCAGCAAGGAAGTCTCATTCTTCGAGGCACTCAGGTTGCTCCTCTCCCCACCAGTCTCCGAGCACCTCTTAAATCACCTTTAATATGATGTATCTTCACAACTCCTCTGCAAGATAAGGCTGATACCATCATCCTTGTTTTACAGATGGAGAGCCAGGGCACAGACATAGTACTGTTGCCTAATCATTTTTCTTTTATTAGTGAGCTTACCTCTGGCAGCGCCTGGTTACATCTTAGTCAGCTCGGTGTGCTCAGCCCTTTCAGTAGCTGCTCTTCAAGGCCATCAAATTGACAGAGAAGCATCAATCCAAGAAGTTTGGCCAGTTGAATCATTCCAATTCTTGCTGTACTAATATAAGTGCAACTATAGAGAACATACAAAAACCATACATGTCTAAAAGCATATGATTAAAACCAAATATTGCTTTACTTCATGAGCAACTGTCACTGCAGCCATGTACTCAGCACACCAGGACACCTTTCTGCCTTAGCAGTAACCACTGAAAATACAACTTTGATCGAAGAAAAAATAATTTTTCCATCTCTCCTTGTGCAGCAACCAAGCTGGCTACTAATTTCCAGATGAAGATGCCCTCTGCTACATGGGTAGTGCTCACTGTCTTGAGACCTTCTGAAAACACAACCTGTACAAGACAGGCTTCAAAGATGTTGTGAAGGTCTTTGTTGCATTTGCACCACATGTGCTAAAACCCATGTTGATATTGAGCGCTACAAGGTGGTAGCTGGGCAGTCCCTGCATTATAGCCTACCAAATCTTTTCCTGTTGCTCATTTTCCTTTCTTCCCTTTCTCTTCCCTCTTATCAGCTGGTATATGACACCTGCTGGGGAATGTTGGCCTGAAGCCAGGAGGAACAGAGAGCAGCTGAAAGTTTCTTGGCTGATCTCTTTATGGGGAGCTCTCGGCAAGTTTTACACGGACAATAAACAAAGTGCCATTTCTTGCTTTAAAAAGGCAAAGAAGAGGGGGTGGGAAAGCAGGACTCCATGGAGCAGATTCCCTGACAATCCCAACTTTATGGAAGGGCAACACAGATCAATCTTGAGCTCTCTTAATATAGGACAGAAAGCCAAAAATCAGTCATCAAATGGCACGGCAGGTGCTAAGAGCCACCCAGACTGACAGTGTCTCCTGTAGTATAAACAAGTAAACTGTTTGATTTCAAGCCCCGGCTATTTTGCTCAGATACCCCTTGTTTACTAAGTGCTGAATGGCACTCAGCATTTACAGATGTAAAGCCCCTGACTGGGAAGGTCATTAAAATTGGCGGGAAGATTGGGTAAAATCTGAGAAAATCCACAGGGGATCCCAGCTAATTAATTATGGTTTTGTAATGCACCTAGGCGAACAATGTCCAGAGCTCTGAGCTGTTTGAAGGGGCTGTTTAAAAGCAAATTAAGGCAGAATATCTACTGTAAATGTACAATCAAGCTGTATGCTAAAGACACAGGCAAACTTGTTTGCCCTGCTCCTGAGCCCTCTTGAGCATGTTAGGTTCGAACATTGGAACACAAATGTCACTGGGTTAGAAAAGTCTGTGAGAAACAGAGCAGGGAGGGGAGGAGAGAAAACATCCACTGGAGAAAAAAAAAAAAAAAAAAAAAAAAAAAAAGTAAAACAACAACAACAACAAAAAAAAAAGGTTAAAATTTGCAGCAGAGAATTAAAAATAAATAGAGGTAAAAAAAGGTAAAAACAAAATATTCTAAACAGAGCTGAGTCCACTGACCACTTGTTACAAAATTTCTACCTGTCTTTGCAACAGTTATTTGCAAGGGCTATTAAAAATCATTAAATATAATTACATTTTTGAAGAGAAACTGCTTGTACCTGTTGCTGGGCAGGCTAAGGCTCCTGTTTGGCACCAGACTGGTGATGCTGGAACAAGCATTGGTGGTGTGCACCCCACGGACAGCCACCGTGACACCAGCTCTGCATCTGCACCATCTGCCTGGAGTCCAGCAAGGACATATCAATGACCCACCTCAGATTTGGAGTAAACGATTGGGCTCTGGTGAGTGACAACCCATCATGGGGTTTCTAGCTACCATTATGCCCAGCCCATATTCAATGTATTGCTGACCCATCCTGGTGGAGGAAGCATCTGCCTCCCACCTGCTCCCCTCTGTCTGCAGGGGTGTGTTTTTTTCACAAACACAAGGTTTTGTCTTGAGTCAAAAACCTGCTTTTTGGAGAGGGCTCACGGGGCTCTGTTGCTCCTTATGGCTGAGGGTTTGATTCCTGTAGTGAATGTGACTTTTTCATCTGAGAGCGTAGCCAGATACCTTTGTTGGCTTCACATATTTCAGGAGAGGGAAAAATATAGCTCTTTCTGCAGATAACCTCATTTTATTTTGGCACAATGTGCTAAAAACTCCCTGAAAGACAGGTGAGGCTTTGGAAAGTGCACATGTGCATGTTGCTGTAGTACCTGCCCTTTTCAGACTGCTCTGCAGATGGCCCTGAGGACTTCATGGATGGTTGGCAGCAGTGTGTGCGCATTCCTGTACAGGGCTTGGATGACATGAAGTGAAGAGAAGAACCATTATGTAACTTGGAAGATTGTATTATACAATAACTTAAACACACCAAAAAAAAAAAAAAAAAAAAAGTGCATCCTAGCCAAGTGCTTCAGTGTGAAAGATGAGATTCGTAACATTCACAAGGCTTATCCTATCTGCCAAATCTTCCCGAGCATTACAGCATGCAATGGAGTTGTGCTAACCCCGTGCGTTATTATGACTCAGCTAAGTGGGAGAGGTAGGGCAGGGCAAGGCAAACTCTACTATCAGCATCTGCTTAGAAATGGAGCTATATTTACAACACCGGGGCTGATAAAATGTCTGTTGTGTTTGCCTAACACCAAACATTGCAATACACAGGTTACCAGAAAGGGACTGGATTGGCAGCTACTTTGTTTAATTAAGATCGAATTACCAGAGGGCTAGATCTAGTTCTCAAGATGTAACACCGAGATTATTGGCGAGAAATGAGTTTTGCTGTAAAAATAGTACCTGCCACCAGGTACAACACGTAGCAGCTGGCAAGAGAAACCCAACATTGGCAACACTGAGCTTTGCCAGCTGCTCCCCTTCACCAGCCTGGTGTGGCTCCTGCGCTCACCAAAGGGACTTTAGGGTGACAGAGCAGAGAGTGGGGCTAGATGCTGTCCCCAAAACCCTCCCCAGTAAAAGGGCAAGTTGCTCCCATGCCCTCCTGGTGAGGGGTTAGCAAAGCTGAGTGCTGGTGAGGTGACCATGGGGGTTCCTCCAGGCTTCCTGCAAGAGACCATCTCTTCAGTAAGAGCAGCAGAAGCCAGTTGCCAGCACAGGAACATGCAGAACCAAGAGTCTTAGAGCTTTGCATCATTTGTATTTGTTTATTTTTCTCCGAAGGTGTGAGCCCACATTGCTAAAATCCCTTCCCCTCTTGGACACAGTGAAAGGTTAAGTGGCCTTCCTCTGAGACAGCAGGACTTCTGGCATCTCCCTCCTGCTTCGCAGCCCACATCCCTCAATTTATTTACTTCTGCAACGTGTTTCTCTGTGTTGAATGTGAATAAGTTTGGGCAATGGATGTAGGGGTTATGAGGGAGGTTTATACAGAGGCAGAGACATGACTATAGTCTTGTTTAAGTTTCATATTCTCAAGGAACCAGACTGAGATCCACCCACTAATGAAATATGCCCTGCTCCTGCTTATCTGGTGAGACGCTGAAGAGTCTCAGCTTCCTGGTGCTCCAGTTTCCCTCGTGCAAAGTCTCCCTGTGACCTGGCATCACCTCATTTCCCCTGCCAAGGTCATGGTGCACAAAAGCCAGAGCATTTTAAAAGCAGCAGCCAAACCTAGGGACCCAAACTTTGCCCACCAATAAGTGGCCCTGCAGCTTCAGCCAAAGCCAAAGCACATCGTGTCATGGCAGCATTTCTTAATGAACTGTTGGTTAGCTGGAGACTCGAGTTTCTTCCTTGTAGTGCAGTGCTCAGGAGAGAGGAAAGAAAGAGAAGTGTGTTGGTCTAGCGCTGAAACAACTAATTTATGTACTTACACTGTGACTTAAGAAAGTTCTGCTCTAAGTGAGTTTATTAAGTGGAGTCAGGATGTCTGACAGCTAGCAGAGCCTCTGCAAATAAGACAAGGCTGTTAGTAGTAAAAAGTCGGAATCCAGTTAAAAAATAGCTCCTCTGGTTACAAGACTGCTTGAAATATTGTACTCTGGAAATGTTTGTGTTTTAAGCTGTTTTAGTGTACAGTATAAGTCATTGATTTTTTTTTTATTTTATTTTTTTTCGATTTTGTTGCTAAACCTACAAGGGGAAATGTTTTTCTCTGCTTGCTGGACAGCAGCCACGAATTAGTAATGACCAGCCATGTTTCAAAAGTATGTGTGTATTTTAATCTGCATTGAAACCCGTGTTTAACTTCTTTCTGGAAGCTGGTGGAAGTTTCAATGTCTCTGCTGCTAGCAAAGTGCAAGCTGCTGATGGAGGCAGGAGGGCAAGTGTCTGCATGGGCACCGAGCATCCCAGCACGAGGGCATCAGCTCCACCTGCAGAGCTGACGGCCACCTCTCTTCTGCTTTTAGGCTTCATGATCTCAGCCCAGCCACTCCGATCAACCTCATCCTCCTGAGATAGCTTCCCCACCTCCGCATCACCCAGCTGTAGTCCTTGTTTCTTCAGTTGGACACGGACCACCAGCAAGCTCCCATGCAGGGAGTGAGGAGGTTTCAGCAGCTGGGGGAAATTGCTGACACATTTGCTCTTCCCAACCAGCATCTTTGACATATGTTATTTAAGAATAAAGGTGCTTATTTCAGAGTGATTGCCCAGCTTTGTGAATTTATTGCAGCTGAGTCTGCAGCAGTTATGCTGGTTCCTTTATGGAGGTAATTTCCTTTGTCCAGGAGAAACTGAGATAGAAGGAGGATGGATCGTGTAGAGGCTAAAGTGTTAATTTGGGATTTGGGACACCTTGGTTTAATTCCTTCCCCAGACCTCCTTGGACAAACCACAGAGTCTTTTACTCCTGCCACTTCCAAAACAAATGTGGAAATTTCATCAAGTTTGCCTTTTGGGGCAGCAAGCAAAACACTGAAGAAAAGGCTAAGGTAATAGTTCTATGTAAGTACCTAGAAGTGAGGTCCAGATAAATGTGCACGAAGAGATTAACTTCCTGGTTGCCATCTTCTTTATGTGAATACAGCTTAGGAGGAACCCTGCCAATGCAAAAGGAGTGAAAAAGGGAACCAGGCTCCTGTGATTTACGGTGATAAGGTCCCACAAGTCTCTTGATTCTCATTAGGCTACTGGAAGCAGCACACCATTTTTCCAAATTCTGCTCTGTTCAATTACACCAATCACTTTTGCTGGTGACCAGACAAGCAGAAATATTCAACTCAGCCCTTCCGCTCTTATTCCTTCTCCTCCAACTCCACCATCAATGCTTTGGGATTGCTAGGGAGGGCAGTTATGACAGTGGCATCCTCACAGCTGCTTTGGAAGTTTCATATGTACATGTACTATTAATAATAAATAATTATTTAAGCTCCCCCTACCCAAATTGTCATAGCTTTCAAAAAAAATGGGCTTTAGAAGTGTAATGAAATGATCACTTTTTTTGGCTGCATCAGCTTCACAGTATTTCTCTATTTGGGCGGAACAGGATAATCTCTGAAAACCACACCCAAGTAATTCCAGTATTTCTGCTAATGTGTGTACACTTTGCTTCTGTAACCTGAACTAGCATGTTCCCAGCTAGCTCAGGTATTTCTGCATGGCACTTCATGGAATAAACACATTCCAGTTGCCCCTAGGCCAAGGCCCTGTCTGATGACAGTCATTTATGCCTACTGAAAGCATTTCTCTTTCCTTGTATGTCAGCTTTGCTGAGGTCTTGTTAGAGGCAATGTTCTGAACAATGGATGGATAGAGCAAAGTATATAGGAGAAGAGAGGTAAAATAGGCCCCCAAGATCCCATGGGAGTGTATGGGAAGGATTAAGAAGTTTGAAGGAGTCCTTGAAATTGAGTAAACATGAGGGTGGTCCAGAAAGACCTTAAATAGTAAAATAGTAAAATGAGGAGATCCAAGAAAATTTGAGAAGTTCAAATTTCAGTGATCTTCACAAAAGAAGCATATTAAGGACAAGCAAAGTGAGTTCCATAGCACCTTGCCATCCTCTGCTAGTGTGAGAATGAATTTAAATTGATTTCTTCCACTGAAAGTTCAATATTGCAGAGACCATGCTCCTTTCCTAGCATGAAAACTAATGACCACCAGAGATGACTATATAGAGAGCCATACAGCAGTACCATGCTTTAAAGAATGCTGGGCTTGGTAAGCTACCAGCCATGATTCCTTCTGCATGTGCAATGTTCCCTGAAGTGGCTCATCTGATTTCAACCCCTCTCCTCCATTTCTTGGGTGAGACTTTCTGGGCTCTGCATGGGAACCAGAAGAGGAAGGCTGAGTCCATTACTTGCTTTGGTCTGAGGACAGCTACATCACACAGTTTTTCAGTGCTAGGTAACACCAAACTAGTCTGATTCTCTTCACTCTACACACACAAAGTTTGGATGACCACAGCACTCATAACCAGAGAGAAAGCCCAGGTAAGGACAGAGGTTTTTAATCTGCTTGTGGCCTTCAGCAGCTCTGTGTTCAAAAAACATGAAGCAAATCCCTGTCCTTGACAATGAGGTAGATTGAAACTCTGCAGTAGCACCCAGCAGACATATTGATTCAGGTTGACCTTTCGGTTAGGATTAGTGGATAAACACTGGAAATTGCTATTTCACATGGGTGTGCATATAGACATTGTCTTCTGTGGAGCCAGGCTGTGATCTGGATGCTGTATTTCTCCTTTCGCATCCTTCAGACTCATAAGTGTCTGGTTGACCTGGGTGAATGAGCATAGCTTAAGATGGTTTCCATCCCACTCCATGCTATTGGGTCAATCTGAGCAAGCAAACATGGCCCTTTTGGGGTCTTTTTGGATGGCCTGGCACCGGTCGTGATCACTGGGAACTTGCTGTGGAGATGTGTTGTGGTCTGACTCAGGAGAGAAATGAGAGTAATGGCCTTCAGTTGGTATTAAGTGGACGGTGGCTTGCATCCTAAAAACCACCACAAATATGTTATTACATTCTGGTGTAAAGGACAAGTTTTAGCTTGTGCAGAAGTTGGAATTTTATTGAACTCAAAACAAACGTCTCAGAGCGTGACAGTGGTTCACAGTGCCCGCAAGTTGTCATTGTGTTGTATGTAGCTCTGTAAACTGTATAATCTGGATATTTTTTGTGTCCTTCATTTTCTATTTTTAAGTGCTTACCATTCTGTGGACTAAAGCCGAGGCAGAGCATATACATTGAGCAATATGCTCTTCCCTTTCAGAGCTTTTGGCTTTCTATTTGGATTGATTAATCTGGATGTCTTTCAGACACTGGGGGGAAAAAAAAAAAAAAAAAAAAAAAAGATGTGCTTGCCTATACTGCCAAAAGGCACAGTTCATCTGTGATAAACCTCAGAAGACAAAACAAAACAAAAACAATGGACTTGTAGCATGGCTGGATTTGATTCTGATTTTCAGTATTCTAATTTGGCCTTTCAAAAACTGACATTGATTCAGAGTATCTATTGCAGTGCCAAAAGCTAACCCACAAGGTGGGGGAGGGTGAAGGGAGAGGTGGAAGCATTTTGCAAATGGAAGACTGTGTGCATTATTCAGGCTTTAACATTGCTCGCATTCATGGAGTAAAGCCCTTCAGTTTGGGAAAGCATCACAAGCACACCTCCTGTTTGGCAGGATGAATGAAAGGCATCTTACAGAATCTGTATGTGAGACCATTAGCCTGACGTCTGAGAAACTGCAAATGCTCTGCTGATAAACCACACCTCTTGAAGGAGACTGGTATCCTTACATCACTGACACAGGCAAAGCCCTCAAACCTGGGCAAATAAGGCCTTGTCTATAGGCCAGTACTTTCCGCTGTTGCTACCCAAGGGATGTAAATGCAGGGAATATCTTGCAAAAAAAAGAATGATTGTCTCATCATTCAGAAGGTAATTTCATGAGTTTGGGTGTGGGATTTGGAATTAGTGCACTGGCAGAAACAAAGTCCCAGTCATTATATTTCAGTTCTCAGCAGTAACTCTTTGTTTCTACAACAGAGGGTTATACTCTAGACCCTAATTTCCTAGAAGAGTATATACTAAGGCATGGAGGAGAAAGGCAACTCAGTCAAGGCTGTGGAGCATGGCGAAGAGGAGAGTCAGACTAAACCCATGTCTCTACATTGATAGCCTTACCCTTGGACAGCACAGCCTCTCCAGAGGACCTTTTATGCATCTACAGATGGAACAAAGTTAGCCAACAAGGTGTTAAAGATTCCTCTGACCGCCTGTAACCTTGTTTAACCCAATTGCGGTGTTGTTCTGAATAAAAATTTAAAAAATAAAAATAAAATAAAATAAAAAAAAAGGTCTTCAATATCCTGAAACACGGAGTAGCCACAGCCTGTAAGTATCAATTCGGTTGCCTTAAAACTGATGGATATTGGCTCACTGGTATAGAAGAAGACATTTTCAACCAAGATGTTTTAACTTGCTTCAACTCTTCTAAACATTGCTATTCACAGCCTTCTATTTTATTGCTTTGTGAGTTTATTTATGTGTCTTAAAATCTCTTCCTGAAGCATTTTGGATGAGTAGCCCTTCGAAACAGAGACTTGCCAAGTCCATCTTCGAATAAACCTCATCACTTTCAGAGCAGTTGTGTGGGTGTATTTGGAAGCAATCCAAAGCAAATCCCAGCTGAATTGCATAAGTCTGGTGTAAAACAAAAATATATGGGGTGGGAAGAGTTTGTGGCATTTGAGTAAAGGATGGAAGGGGGAAGAGTGAGTGAGAGAAAGCATATTAAGCATAAATATGTTGCTATCATAAGTCAAGCAAGAGAGTAAACTGAATGCTGTGTTGTGAATCCAAAAAAGAAAAATGTTTCTTTAGTAGTAAAATAAGTCTGAAAATTTTATCTTCCCCACTCTTACTGGATTATAAGATATTGTGGGCTGGAAGGAACATCAGGAAGTCTCTAGTCCCACCTCCCGCTCAAAGCAGGGTCAGCTATGAGGTACTTTATCCTGATTTCCTCTTTATACATCCTTATGACTAACGTATTTGAACAACATTTTCTTGACAGACCCCTTCCCTGTGGTAGCAAGACCAAGGAGAATGAGAATGAAAGGGAACACATTAATGGTGAAAAAGACTTAGGGACCTTATTTCTCAAAGACAAGATGAAGTAAAATATAAAATCGTTCTTTTAGCTGAAACAGTTCAAAAATCAATGCCAGTAGTAGTATCCAGTTGGGATACAATCATTTGATCCCAATGAAGTGTTCTCATAGGACACCTGTTGGAAGAGAACACTTGTCCAAGTGGTCTAATACTTCTGCTTCACTCACAATGGCTTTGCCTCCCACCACAACAAGCTGGAATCAGGAGAACAAATGACACTTGACACTTTCTTTACTTACCCATCCTGATAAGAGAGATCACGGATTGGAATTAAAATACCAGGGAAGTTCATGTCTCCCCCCTGCCTGCCTGCCTTGTATGTTCCTGTGGCTTAAATACACATCAACACGATCTGAGAAACCCAAGATAGGGAGGAAAGCATGTAAGTTCCAGCTGGGCTAAGGGACGCTAACAGATGTACAGTACAAATTATTTCTTAGCACCCTTGCTGTGATTGCTAATTCTGTCCAAGATTTCCAGGCCTCTATGAAGGGATAATTATTCACATAACCATGAGGATTCTGGGCTGAATACACCAGGACTGTAGTGCCTCTGTGTCCCAAACACATGCCTGTTTGATGATCTAAGCAGTGGCTGTGTTAGTCAAACTACAATTTGAAAGTATTCACACACCCCCTCGCGTTCCCAAAGATTTTTTTGAAAATGGTTGGATTTTTTTTAAACCTTTAAAAAGATGTGATATTCAGAAGGAACTACAATTTCTGAAAATTGGGCTAGTAGGGCAAGAAGATCTCCTAGCCTGGACACCCAAACATTAGACTATGTCAAACCTCTGATCACTTAGGAAAAACTATAAGGTCCATGAAGTGTTTGAGTTGTGTTTGAAAGTAGCCCCCAAAGACAGAAGATTAATGCCTGAGGCATTAACATGCTCTGTACAAGTAGGTTCTTCAGTTAGGATGGGAGTGGCAGAACTCTAAAAACCAGGAACATTTTGGAAAAATTTATATTATAAAAGTGACTATTTTTGGAAAGACTGCCTTATATTAGAAAAGGACACAATTTTAGAGTTATTTTGTAGCTTCAGTTACTATAACAATTTACATGATTTTTGAAAAGTCCATGAAATATGGCTAATTCCTATCAGTTTCAGTGTAAAATAGATACCTAAGAAAAACTATTAGGTGTCTAAATATCTTTAACAGCCCAGCAATTGAAAATATAGGATGGAAAGACTGTGAACTGAATGTAAGGTATCCAGCTGTTATTCTACTACCATAACAAATATACCTGTCTGCATTCTGTGGAAGGTTGAAGCTTGAAAAACAAACAAACAAACAAACAAACAAACAAAACACCACTATCAACAACAATAATATCTGTTGAAGGTTGAAGCTTGAGAAAAAAACCACCACCACCACCAAAACAACAACAACAAAAAACAAGTACAGAGGTAATAAAATGTCAACAGTGCTTGGAAAGCATTATACCTTAAATGTGCAAAATTAGGTAACCATTATGGAAAACTTCTTGCTGCAGGGTTTTTGCTAGGAAACAAGTAGAGCTTTCCACCCCGGAAAACACAAACTGTTCTTCAACAGATTATCAAAAAGTCAACAGGAGATAATGATATTGATGCAATTTCATGTCATTCAATTAGTTATTGTTCCTGCCTTAAATAGAACAATTATTTCCATGTTATGCTTGTTGTTAGCTAATAACTGTGGCGACAGATGTCTAGAAATAAGGCAGTGCTCAGGTGGTTTCCAGGCAGAACGTTTCGGATAGCTGTCAGCAGAGTGTTTCTCAATTCACATTATTCTGCACCGTATTGTTCCAGTGGTCTGGGGGATTTTCCTTAGCTTTGTTGCTGCAAATAATTAGTGTTTCTCTGATGCTTGCTTGAGGACAATGACAGGAAGTACCTCGTTTCCTTCAGAGTGGTAGCTCTAATTACCTATAAGAGTATGATTCCTGTTTCACGTTGATTAAAGTCTCTACACTCATCTATGCTGTCCAGGTTGTCCACATGAACTTGGGCATGGCTCCTTCAGACATAGTTAAACATGGTGGCACTTCCAGTGTCCAGCTGTTGACACATCACACCCAACATTGAGTGTCCCACTCAATGTCCCACTACCTTCACTTGAAGGACCAAATGGAGACTGAATCCATCATCACACAAGGACCCCGCGGCAAAGTAATTTAAATTCTCTGTGCCCCACCTGAACAGCTAGTAAAACAGAGGAGGTAGCACTCCTCTACCAGTGTCCGGGTTCAACACTATTCTACTGTGTGCAGTATCACTTAAAATGTTATGATTTTTTTTTCCTGTGCTCCTCATAGAACTTATGAATTCAACACCACTACAACTTTCAGCAGGATACTTCTCTCCTTCATCAGTGCTCATACGTATACGTTTTCATGTAAAAAGGCCAAGAAATTAACAGCTCATGAGTCAAAACTTACAAGCCACAGCATTCAAACTGGGACAGATCATCATTGCTTAATGCTTTTCATAATGTTTCTTAAATTATCCAAAGGAGAACTGTGCTACCTTTTAATAAAAGCTGTTAAGTCATTCTCTCAAGTCTGACCACATTCTTCTTTTGTAAAAGGAAATTGAAGCAGCATGAAAATTTGAGTGTGAAAAGACCAAAAAATTTACATTTCTAGGCTTTTACTTCACCTTCCTCTTTTGATGTTAAAATCCCTTCTGAAAGCTGAAAGGACTGGTTTGTCTCTAGCCTCTGGTACAGTTTTGCTTAAATTAGAGGTGATTTATTTGGGGATTTTTGATGTGGCTTATTTCCTATGACCTGGACTGAGTCCTCAGAATTCATTTTCTTTAGATATTTGACTCAAATTCAAAGACCTTTCTGCTAAAAACAGATAAATTATAGAGATAGAAGAGAGTAAAGATTTACATAATGTTCCTCACATCATTATCCTTCTTCCCTACTCTCCATCCCTTTACAAAATTGTGTTTACTTCTCATTCTCTTGACAAAAATGTACCTCATTCCTGTCACACATTCCTTAATTTTATATAAATACCAAGAAAAATACTGCAGACCTTGCATGGGCAAATGTCCCATTGAAACCAATGGAAATGTTACCTGAGGAAGGTTCTAAGAGCTTGGCCATCCACTAGTAACTCAAAGGAAAGGAAAAAAGTCACTGAGAAACCAAAACACTCTGTGTTCTTACTTAAAAAAAAAGAGGGGCAGGAGGTGGAGGAAGGTTGAGGTAGGGTTTTGGGGGGTTATATTTAGAAAAAAACTAAGTTTGCTGTTGCTGCCAATATGAGCACATGGAGTTTCAATTTGTGGTTTCTCTTTATGCAGTACATTTTGAAATTGGAATTTAAAACAAAATATACATCTCTGTGTCTGAGTGTATATATAACAATTTGTCATTTCTTGGCGGGAATTTGAAACTATTTTTAGTGCTGAGAAATAGTCTTCTATCCCCTTCCTTTACCTCCTCCACCATCCCCCTTCCAAATTACTCTTTAATCAACCTTACAAGATTGTTAGAACTTTCCAAATTCTTGAAGTAAGGAAAATAGTGACAGGAAATTAATAATTACTGAGGAATGGGGCTATATTTTCATTTCCTGGCCCCTTTGGAGTTAAATATCGAGTTAGAGCCATTTGTCCAAAAGTTGAACACAACATACCTGCACATTCATTTTAACAAATTCCACTCAAGAACAATGTTCTCCAAAATATGTATATATATCACTAGGAGAATCAGGAAATCCTCCTAAAGCCAGAGCACTTGTGCTTTATACCAATGCTTGAATAAGAAAATCCCTCCTATGGAAGAGGTGTGGCAGTGGAGTTGGTGTGTCATTCTTCAAAACCAAAAGCAGAGATACCAATATAGTGTCCTCTGATCATCCATAAACTGTACCATGCACCTAACCTAAGCATGGGAGAGATGTCAAGTGTCCAAGCTGGATTACCTAACAATGACATCATGACACTCAAACTGACCACCGTCTTTCCCCGGCTCCACTTTGCACCTCAGCTTGAAGCAGTGATTGTCTTTGAGCTCAAACCTGCTCTCTACTAATTTCAGGGTTGACTTTGTTAGGTCTTTTATTAGACAGTGAGCTGTCATTTCTTAATGATTTTCTCCACATCTCTCTTGATTTTAGAAATCAGTTATAGAAACCAATAATCTCTTTTTTTTTTTTAATTATTTTTTTTAATCTGAAGTGTTTATTCAATTCTACTTCTACATTAGGCAAGACTATGTTTTAATATTCTGAATTAGACTTGTAGCTAGAACAACTAAACTGGCTTTTGAATCATAACACTTTCTTTACTTCTTTGCTGGTTTTGTTTCCTGTCTGGGGAGAGTTTGTGTGCTCAATAGTGTATTTATTTTTTTTGCAATTCTGGCTGGTCTAAAAAGAGAGATGTCCATCTACAGGTCTTGTCTATATCCTTTTGCAACCACTACAGAAGTAAGTTTTAGCACGTTTCTAAGATGGACAATCTGGAACAGTATTCAAGGTATATTTGTGCCACATATTTATGAAGTAGTTTACTTTTTCCTGTTCTCCATTCCTCTCCAAATAGCTCTTAAATTCATGCAAAGAAGGTTTTTCGGACTGCTACTGAACACTGAGATGTTTTTTGTAGAACTGCCTGTTATCATTCAAAGATCTTTTTCCTGAAGGGTAATATCTAAGAGCACATCTGAAGAGCATATCATTATGTATGTTAATTGAGTGTTTTTTCCTTAGGTGCATTGCTTCTGATTTATCAGTGCTGAATTCCATCCTGCTTTTTTTTTATCAGTATTGTGGAGCTGACATTGCCTCTGTAAATCTTCATAATGGAGCTCTCATTTTTACCCTGAGTGGTCCTGTGTCATCTGGTGAGCCAACTTCATACTTTCACTAGACACTGGGGACATTTATATGTATATGCATGGATCAAGCACAAGCAGAGGTTATTTTGAAAGTCCACGGCTATCATTATTTTTTAGTTGTTTCCTATCTTTTAGCCTAGTATGTGTTCATATTGAGGTTTTACCTATCTCATAGCAGGTTCTTTAACAGGCTTTGGTGAAGGAACAATGG